>NC_044579.1:17334375-17942500 GCF_901933205.1 Camarhynchus parvulus
GCTTTAGCCTGTTGTCTTTACACAGAGTCTGCTGTAATGCTGCATGCCAGAGATGATAATTCACTTTGTGAAACATGATCAGAAGAACCTTTATGGAGGTGTGACAGATGCAGCTGTAGCCAACACTTCAAGCTATTTTCCATAACCTTAAAAATGCGTCTCCTTCTGATTTTCGTTCTTGATGACTTTTTTAGGTATTGTTGAGTTGCAGCTGTCATGGAAAATGAAATTCCTAAGAGAGAAAGGAAATAAAAAGGTTAAAGTGCCCCCAGTCACAGTTTCAGGACTTAATTGGATGCTAGCTACTTGGCTATGAGCATTCCCCCAAAGAATGGTGGAGTTCTTGTGGGCTTCAAACAATGGAGATGCGTGGGTTGATGCCATCTGCAGCCTAGGGCTGGTGGAACAAAAAGATGTTTGAAGAAGAGGGAAATTCTCAGAGATATGGTAGAATGGGACTGATTTGAAAGTAATCAATCATTAGGGTGACATAAATCACAACACACAAGAGCCCAGAGCCAGGAGATGTCAAGCACCGCCCGCAGCGCATCAGTCTCTGTGGCATCATCACTTTTGTGTGTTGTGCCACTGCTCTTTTGCGGCCCATCCATTTTGCAGGGCGATGACACCCAGGAATGCTGGGCTGCCCCTGGCTGGCTAATGCAGCTTTATGCTTGCGCACCCTAACGTGCACTTGGGGCGCGCTCACGCCCTGACCCGAGCCAGCAATCGATTGTGAGCCGGGTGCCAAAGCCGCCAGATGTGGCTTGATCTCATAATTACGTTAGTTCTGTTGCTCCAGTGCAGCAGCATCGAAACAATACCAGCCAGTCTGGGGCACAAAGAGAGGCTGTAGCTCTCATGTGGTCATCTGGGCCACGCTTGACATTTTTTGCCTAAAGCTCTCAGATGTTAAACTTAATTTCTCTTCCTTGATTATAAGCAAAATGATCTGTGCACATATATTAAAAAAACATTTATCAGCTGGAAAACAGCAAAAGGCATGGCATAAACTCATATAAATGTTAATGAAAGGCAGACAAAATTGAGCAATAGTATTGCATTCTTTAGGCTTTTATACACTTTTACTTAAGAGACTGGGGGGGGAGGTCAGGACAGGATTGAAGGATAAGCACAAAAAATATTGGTTTGAAATTTACACCAACTCTTATTGTTTAAAACACTGGTCTGGAAGTCCTGTTAAATGGGACAAGCATAATCCTTCTTTAATTTATTCTGATATTGATCATCAGATCAATGTAAATCATAAATTCCTTTATTTCAATAGAAAGGCTCCATCTTTCTACTGTTGCCCATAAAAAAACTCATGAATTTTTGGCTGCCTAGCTCCTTCCAAGAAACTGTCCAAAGTGGTAAAACAGACTGTGGTAGTTGTCTGATGCGGTCTATTCCTCTGAGTTAGGGTGATGCTATTTGGATGGTCTACAGGGCAGTCTGAGCACAAGGCTCCAGGTCCCAGTACAGAAATACTTGAGTGCATAGGACTCAAATTATCCTTCCCTTTGTCACATTGATCTTTAATTTGCTAATGTAGAGCTGAAATACAGCAAGGGTGTTTTCACCCCGTTTTTGTCAGCCCTCAGCACCCCAGCTCACCAATTGCTCTTTTCCTTCACCTGCCTTCCAGCCTACAGAGCTCCAAGACCTGTGCTTGAGTTGTTCAGCACTGTGGCTGTACATGGGGGCAGTAGGGCTCTGCACAGCCCATTGTAATTTTCTGCTTTTTCAAATAAATATAGTGAGTTCTCATCAGCAGCAGCTCTTAAATTAAAGCATTTTCCTTCCTCTCAGTTGTGAGCTACAACACATATCTCAGACTAGGCACAAGGAAAATTGTAGCACAGGACAGGAACTGTCAGCTAAAAAGATTTTCTAAACAACACAAGTTGGCCTCAGAGTGCCCTACTAATATTCTCCATCTTGCAGTATTTTCATTTCGACTAAGAATATAAAATCATGCCACATATAAGAGAAATTTTATTTCCTGTACTACTGCAGTTTTTTAGCATAATGGCCCATGTAGATCACTGGACAAATATTACATCCTAAAGTTTCAAATAATTGCCATCTTTACATTCCATATCTGATCTTTAACAAACGTTATTTTACACAGTGCAATTAGACTTCAGGATGTAAAACTCAGAGTAATCCAGAACCTTGTCACAGAGCTGGGTATTTTCAGGGTGCACTGACATCTAGATTCTGATCTAAGTAATGGCACAAATCTGAAGTAATTTCCTAGAAATCAGTACAATTACATCAGCACAATCCCCATAAAACTAGGATGAGAGTCAGACCTTTATTTCTTTTCCAGCCTGCTCCAGAGATACAGTATTTTCCATTTAGTCAACTGAAGAGAACTGTAAAGGTATAGAAAGAAATGACAGAACTAAGTTTTACTATTTAACATATGGGAAACTTGGTTATTATTTTACCATAAGCTTACGTAGGAAAAAGAGTGTGCTGCAGTAAAATGGAAAAAATTCACCTCAGGTGCTGTATCATGAAATCCAAGGAAGTGACATCAAAGATTAAATCTAGCCCATTTACTTTTAATCTGTTTTGTTTAAGTATCAGATTTTATGTCTGGAGATTTTCTCTACTCTGTGAATTTTATTCCTTTTTGTAAGCATAAAACTGAATGAG
The DNA here is from genome assembly GCF_901933205.1 of Camarhynchus parvulus. NCBI lineage: Eukaryota > Metazoa > Chordata > Aves > Passeriformes > Thraupidae > Camarhynchus > Camarhynchus parvulus. The sequence goes on from NC_044579.1 coordinate 17,337,043, forward strand.
GATCAAAAATAATTTCTTTTGTCACCTCAATGCCAACATCAGACCCTCGTGTTGGCCCCTGAAATTCTTTAGACAGTTTTGGGTGTCGGGTACAGAGCAGCTGCAACCTGGGGTCAGTGTGCACAGCAATTGTGGTGCAGGCTGGTTTTAGCCAAGCAGGAGACAGTTGTGTGTCCATGGGGAGCCCTGGCTCTTCTACTGCCAGTGTCACCATCATATTTTCTGAAAAATCCTCTTTGCCCAGGATTTCTCTCCTGGGAAGCTGAGAAGCCTCAGAGAAAAAGGAAAACAGTATTATCTCATTTGCTTCTCCTGTGTTTTGCCGCTTTGGAATGTGGTTGGAGATTGTTTATCCAATGTGTGAATTATTCTTCATATTGGCCAATTATGGCCAAGCTGTGTCAGACTCTGAAGAGAGAGTCACGAGTTTTTGAGTATTATCTTTTAGCCTTCTGTCTGTATCCTTTCTCTATTCTTTAGTGTAGTTTAGTATAGTATTCTTTAATACCATATAATATCATAAAATAATAAATTAGCCTTCTAAGAACATGGAGTAAGATTCATCTTTCCTTCTTGCCATGGGGGACCCAGAATATACCACACCAGAGCAGCCTTTTTCTTCCAAGGACAATTGTCTGCACTACCTTGTCACACTGAGACAGTAATTCTGTGTGGGATAACATTGTCTCCTGGTCATTGCTCTGTCTGGAGAGGAGAAGTGGGAGTGCCAGTGCTGTCTAGGCAGGCAGAGGTGCCACGCTGTCTCCTCACACCCCACGGAGCCACAGACTGTTCCCAGCTCTGCTGCCTTCCAGGGCTCAGAATTGTTGTTTCCTTTAATTCATTTCACTAGCTCAGAAGAGTGGCAGAAGATGCTTGGGAAACTACAGGAGAACTTCCAAACTCCTACGGGAGAAAGAGCTAAAGGGACACAAAAGGCCTTGTTTTGGGCAATGGGAGCCAATGGGGAGAGCGCTTCAGGGATAGGTGAGGTGGCTCTGGGCAGACCCACTGCCTGCAGGCAGGAGGGCGCCCTGGAAGTCCTTGGTACATGGAGGTCTCCTTTGGGACCCTCTGCCATGGGCCAGCACTCACCCCTGTCCTGGAGCTCTCTGGGGCATTTACCTGGACTTTCAGGAGCTGGAGAAGTTCAGAGGAGTGTGGAAAGTTTGGTACGAGTAAGATGTGTATCTGTCATACTAAATTTTGTTCCCAGTCCAAAAATGAAAACTTTTTTTTTGTGGGAAGAAGTTAACTGGAACTGATGAAGTTTCTTTTCATGGATTATTTAAGCAGTACAAGATGTTGTTAATTCTGAGTTTCTTCCATGTTATTTGGGAAAGTATGTCTGATTATTTAAATTAAAAGTTGCTGCTTAAAAATATTTTGCTTGAGAGATTGCAAAGGCAACACAGTAAATGAATTAAGATCAGAGTCTTGCTCAAGTGAGAAGATTGCATAAGTAACCACATGTGGTATTGAAAAATACATACTGTTTACAACGTATTCTTGCAAGATCCTTAAATATTTCACTTTGAGGTTTGCTTGATATAAAATATTGCATTTGTTCAAGCTGTCTCACAGGCTGGGACCTAAGCCGATTTGCAGCTACATGCAGATTAAAACCACTCTGCTGTCCCACTGCAATTTTGGATTTAATTTGGTTAGTTTCCGTCTTTTTAAGAGAAACAAGAGAGTTTTCAAACCAACAGGCATTGACTGCTTACCTAATTAAAAATGTATCCATCTGCTGGTGGCTGACTTGTTATTCAAAGCATGCAGATCTAAGTAGGTTGATTTATTTATGAAGACCTTATGACACTGAGAGATATGCACTCAAAAACATGCAAAAATAAATGTGGTTGCAGATGGGTAGACACACACAGATCTTTATGGGGTTCTAAATAACAGATAGAGAGAATTTGGAAAATGTGCTTTAAAGGGAAGATCCTTTTATGTTGCTTTCACGTGTTTAACATTTAGAGCTCAAATAACAGAGCAGCCAGAGAACATGTTGTGAGATAACTCTAGTCTAAATATCCTATAGTGCCTTTTAAGTTGCAACAATTTTTTTTCTGAAAGCTTAGTGTGAGTGATAGACTCTGAAGCAGATGCATTTTAAGCAATGTTTTATTTAGAGAACACTTTAAAGGGAATTTTAATTAAAGGAGAAAAAAATCATTAGCACAAACGCCATGCATTGGAAACAGGCTAAATGCTGTCTTCTTATATTTGATTTCATTGGTACGTTGGTAAATGTCTCCCAAATTAAGTTTCTATGCCTGAGCTTTGGAAACTTCAAGTTCCAATGTATTCATTCTCAATGCTATAAATATTGTTGCAATCCTCAGGTAAATTTTATTCATCAGTTTATGAGCTCCAGGAGCATCCCAGTGTGATGAAGCCATCAGGTATTTCCAGGTGGGGTGTGGAGCTGCTGGCGTCACACTTCGCGTCACTCCTGGTGCAATTCCACTGCCCTGGGACTTCTGACACTGACACAGAGGGAGTGGTGCCCCAGCTTGCTCAGAGCTCTCTCCATGAGGTTCTACATGTAGGTTTGCATCTGCCACCTGAGAAGTTTGAGGAGAACGGAGAATGCTATGTCTGGGGCAGCTCTGGAGTAGCTTTATGGCCCTCTGGTTCTGTTCACAGCACAGTTTCTACTGGGTCCTTTTGGTTTTTCTTTCCATCCATGTGCTTGGCAGCGTGTTTATTCAGGTTTGGCACATTTGCATGCCTGTTTGCGTTCATTGGTAAAAAATTGTATCAAAAATAGACTGAAAATATTTCTTTACAGACCACCTTATCATGCTGCTGTACCCTTAAATTGAAACTGTCTTGCACTAGATGATAAAGTTGCTTTCAGAAGAAATGTGTTTCTTACCAAACCATGCATTGACAATTGTGCTCAGCTTCACAAAAAGATAATTCTCTAATCCCAAGGTCAGTTTAAGCTGATTCCCCTATATACACACTTTCAGATTCCCTTTGAATTGCTTTTATTTCCATGTCAAGACAAGCATGTGGGTTTTCTAGTGCCAACAAATATAGAGACATGGTTTGTATGTAGATTAGCTAAGGAGGATATTAGACTGAGTTGCCTTTTGGTAGGAAGCCATCCTGGCATTTCTTTGAAAAACTCGAGAGATGTTTAAATAATCCTTATACTAACAGATGTCACCACTGGGAATCTGTTTTACTTTTACAGCTCTTTGTTTGAGCATCTTGCTGGCATTTTTGGATATTTTGGAATGGGGTGTGGATGTGTGTGAAACTCAAACAAATCTATATTTTCTTTTACTTGATTTCTCACAAATATATATTTTGATTTAAGTTTCAGATAGTAATCAAGGGAAGAAACCCCATAAATTTTGCTGTGGGTGTTCCTTTTGTGCAGAAGGGAGAGGACAAAAAAATGACCAAGAATCCTTTCCTTTAGTTTTCAACTGCAAATGACTGTTTGCTGCTTTCCTGATCCTGTGCAAGCCCTGGAAATGGGGGACAAGGGATCACAATGGGTCAAGGCAAACAGTTAGTCACACTCTCTCTTAGAATTGAACCCATTGTTCAAGCAAGGCAAGCAAGTTTTCCACTACTAATTTTGGTCTGCATTGGAAACTGTGGCCAGTGTGGTTGTGTGAATAAGGATTAGTAATGGTGAGTGGGCACGGAGGTAGCTGAAGGGGTGGCATTTTTGTGCCTGTAAAAGCTGTAGTGGTTGCACATTTCTCTCCAAACTTAATATTTTTGCTATTTACCTCAGAATACTGCAAGGTGATTTCATTGGAAAAAAAAAATATCACTGGAAATATTAACTGCATACATGTCAGGAAAGTCTTACAATTGACAGTCTCAGTAAAACACCAATGAGTAATTTCTAATGGAAATCTAGCCTTAAAGTAGAATTCAGGGAGATGTGTCCCTTCTCTTTATTGTTGTTACTGATCTGCTTACAAGAAAATATGCTCAGGGTTTGGGTCTGACTTTCATTAAGGGAATGAGATAGTTACTGCTGAAGGAAAACTCGCAGGGAAATGCGACACACAAAGAGTGTTTGCAGCTGGAGAAAAATTGTTTGTGGTGCCTTTGGTGTAGGAAATAGGAGGAACTGATTTACATGTCAGACATTTAAAAATACTTAAAATGAGGTTGATGTCTATGAAAGGTGCAATGCAGGTATAAGACCTGTGAACACCTTTTGTTCTAATGCAACAGTGATATTCTGCTCTTGAGAGTGGATATGAGGTCTGGTTGTGCTAAAAGCTGTACAAGAATATCTCAGTGCAGGACAAGACCCAGCAGATGGGTATAAATAAAAAGAGAACAAGGAAATACTCTGGCAGCATTGCCCAGCACAACAAACTACCTTATTCTCTGAACTCTTCCAATATCAGTGACAGCACTGAGGAAAATAATGGCTGCCACTTTTCTAATATAAAAACAAAGGATATTGTTTTGTTTTTTGCCCCCATTGTCCTTGCAGTTTTTAATCTCTATGCCTACCATTTTGCTTACATGAAGTTAATCCAGAATTTGCAGTATTCTGCTACAAAATCAGTGCAAATAGTGAACTAGAGCACACACATATACATATACTCACTTCTTCCAGTTAGTGGCTCCATAAAATAGGACAAGTGGTTTCTTAGCTAATAAACAACCATTCTTTTGTATCTACACATAACGTGAAATCAGGACAGAGAAACACAGGAATGCTTCAGATCCTGAGTAAGCTCACCATTACTTAAAGTCTGGCCAGCCTCTAGACCACAACTTCCACACTTCCTTACAGATGTTACCACAAGGAACTGCACATCTCCAACTTCTTGGCAACGATGTCACAACAGGTACTGGATCCCTACAGATCTCTCTGATTTTGTTTGTTTAGCATCACAGTTTTAATGTGGACAATCACATACATCTAGCTTCAAAAGTGTTGCTGCTAGTGGCTGTTTCAGGAGGTCTGTCCAGAACTTGGAGCAGAGCGCTTCTCCCAGAGGTAAACTCACAAAATGCATCTTTCTCCTGTCCTGTGAATGTATCAGTCATGCCTGCATGCATAGAAAAAACTTTCTACTTTGTGGAACAAAAAGCAACGATTTTTTATTTAATTGTAAAGAAGGACAAAGAGTCTGCCCTCCTATTAAAAACAGCACACATTAAAAAAGAAGGAGGAGTTGGTATTTTTTCTTACTTTACAGAGTTTTCTCCTATATGGTTGCCAATATTTTGTTCATAATAATGGGTGGACCATCTCAGATAGGATGGTTTAATCTGAGTTAATTAGAATTTACACTCTATTAGAAGTGCCAGAAAGCTTCAGTGCTCTGTAGGGAACCTGTCTCTGATGCAGTTTGATTGGTACCATCATTGCATAAATAATCTCTGAAAAGATTGCTGTCTCTGAACACAGAATAAAAATGAATTAGTGCTCTGACACTCTATTCTTTTGACAGTTTTACAAAAATGATAATTCATATATTTTTGTACAAAAATTATCTTTGTTTATACTGAACTTTTACTGGTGCAATTAAAGTAATGCTTTATTTTTTTAATAATACCTGCAGTAAATTATGGCAGGAAACCTAAAATTCCAGTATGAAAAAAAATCTGGGAAACACTTTGTTTTAATTTATATTAATTTATATTAATTATTTTAGATTTATTCTGTTTTCACATGAAGGGCCCAATTCTGCCTATATATTAAAGCTTAGTAGCTAAGCTGCTGGTAAGATTCAACTTTAGAACAGGCTGGTGCAGAATCTTAAACTGCAACCCTATTCTTGACAGACAAAACCCAAGTCTGCCTGACTGATTGCTTTTCCCGGTGCAGAAAAATGTGTGGGTGCTTTTAAGGAAGTCTGGATGCAGTTTGCAGTTTCAGCTTTACCTTTCCAATTCAGCCAAGGCTCCTGTGAAGCTGCTGCGGGCGATTCCCGGCGCGCTCTGGCACAGGCTCTTGGGCTGACGTTTGTTTCGTTGTTAATGGCACACCGAGCCCTTGGGAGGGGGCTGTCCCTGCATGTCCCCTCTGGCTGGTGGCCCTGGCCCTGCCAGAGCTCTCCTGACACTGGCACTGCTCCTGTGCCAGGCTGACATCACCATCCCGCCAATTTTTAATTTCTGGAAGCTGACACCACTCCCTGAGTAAGGAGCGCAGCTGCTGAGGATAGGCAGTACAAAAAGGGAGATATTCGAAAGCAGTTTGTAATAATTAAGGTGTCTGTTAACCTCCACAGCTTTAAATAACCTTTCAGTGAAACGTGGGCAGGCACATTCCTCTCCAGGTTGCCAAGCATCTGTGCACTGCAAACAGCCTTACACAGTTATTTGCTCTGGTTTATTGGTCACACTTTCACAGGAAAAACCTGCAGGTCTCTGCTTGCCCCCGGCCTTGCTGAGGGTGAGAGCTGTGGTGAGCTAAGCCGACACCTCTGCTGCAGAGTGGGAGCTTGCACTGCTTACATTTGATCTGCTCATTCAGTGAAAAGTAGTAATACTTGTTCTGACATTTTGCTGCATTTATTTCTCTGCTTCATCCATACTGATTTTATCTTTTGCCAGTGCCCTTTTAGGTTTATTTATTTTAGGAAACATAATCTACATTGTAAACACTCCTGCATTTGTAAATAGCTTTGCTGATAGGATTTCTTTTCACGGACCTGGTAATGGCATATTATAAATTTTAGACTAACTATGAGATTTGAGTTGTGTTGCCAGGACCAATGTAATAAAAGATACTCCTTCAATTGTCATTAAAATCCTGTTACATTTCACTTACGCTTCTCTAGTTTCCCTAAGCACTGCTGCTTAGAAAAAGCAAAAAATCTATGCATGTCTGTCTGTATATTGTCAAGTCACGCACTGTGCCTACTCTGAATAAAGACACTGTCACAGGTCCTGTAATCAGCATCAAGGCAGTAATGAATAGGAAAATCTTGCGATGATGATCACGATTAACAAAAGGAAATGTAAATAATCTACAGTGCCTAAAGCTCACTTTTTTGCAGGGTGGATTTGCAAGTGAGCTATAAACCTGATCCTTTTCTTATTGAGGTCAGCAGCAACACTTCTGCTAATCCCAGCTGAAACAAAATCATTCTGCCAGCTTGATGTTTATAGAAATGCATATTACCTTCATGGAGATGTTCTCCCGCTACAGCCTTTTGTATTACAGCCTGCAACTTCATCTAAAGCAAACATGACCTGAGGAATGAAATCTTACACATATCAAATAAAAAGCTGTTATTCTGAAATAGCTAGCAATAAATTTTGCCAAGTAATCTACTGGCAAATGTTTAATACTCACAGATCCAAAAGAATCAGTGAATCCAGGGAGGGAAAGGCTGGACACATCTGAGCACTTGTACTGGGAAGGAGCCGGCAGTGACTGGCTGGTGCCAAGCCTGATAAAGGTGCACCTTTGGGGCATTATTTCCTTTGACAATGAGACTCTGTGTGTGAGTCTTACACTTCCTGGGGTTATTTTACACTCCTTTGCAAATACCCAAGTAGTGTGGAAGTTGTGTGGGAGTGGAGTAAATAGGATTGAATTTTTGTAGGAAAAGGCTTTTCAGAGGAGAGATGGGTGAATTTTTCCTGCAGGCTGTGGAATTGCATACTAAAGGAAGAGCTTCCTCCCCCCCTGCTTTCTTATTTTTCCTTTTTTTTTTTTTCCCCTTCTAAATGTAGTGCTGGGCCTCAGGAGGCCCATGAACACACAGAGCTTCCTACTGAGGTTGTCACTTGACTGACAGCAAAAAGCTTCTGGGGAGATGGACGAGCATGAGTAGGTGGACATAGAGAAATGGAGAATGAAAAGATAAAATAAAAATAGAACCAAATGTTCATCCAAAATCACAGCCCTTTCAGGGGCTTAATGTAACTTACAAATGTTGTGTTTGTGATTGGAAAAAGCATAAAACAAGGCTGTATATATAAGCATTCATGTGTGTGAGACATTTGATATCCATTCAGTGTTCTGCTAGAAATTATATTAACTACAGAGATACATCCAAGACAACGCCCTTGTGTCAGTGCCCAGTTATTTACACACTAATATATTCCCTCAGTGCTTTAAAATACGAGGAGAACAAATTGTGAGTGAGTAGGAAATGCAACAATATTTCAGTCCTTACATTTCAAGATGATTTACAGTTTCTCAGAGGGTCTGTGTTTGTGTGTTCATGTGCCTGTTTGTCTGTACCACTCGAGTCCTGATCTCTAAATAATTCGGCTGGGCTTGAGCTCTCTGAAGCAGGCAGGATCAAACATTTAACACACTGTCATAATTATTGCAATGTCTGCTGCAAGTGAATACAATTTCACCGAGGAACTGAGACAAATAGAAGCTCTGAGACAAATACCAGAGATGCTGGCTGTGCTTTATTGAGCTGCATTAAATTGACCGTTTAAATGGTGTAAACTTGATGATGGTGCAAACATGATTAGTTCCCATCAAAGCCAAATCACTCCTGATAGTGAGTTACAATAACATAAGTTGTCAGGTTGGCAGCAGAGCAAGCTGCTCAGGTAATAGGCGTTTAAGACAAATGTAACAGCTCCAACAGCTGTAACAAAATTTTAAGGAATAAATTTTGATGTCAAATACTTTGTTGAAGGGTGGAGTTATTGGCTGAAGCCGAGAACAGGATTTAGTCCAAGTATCAATGACATCTGTTAAAACCAAGCTGGGCTTTTAGGATTCGTTGAAATGACACAAAGTAAGGAAATTGTGATTATTTTGGCAAGACTTCTTAAAAAAAGCCCCACATACTGGAGGCAAAATATAGTAGTTTTGGTAGGATTGCAAACATTTTATTTTGTGACATTTGCAGGCCTTTTTTACATTGTCTGTGTTTATTTTATGTGACTTTTTTAGCAAATTAAAGTTGCGTTAAATTACAGAAAATTTTTTAAGGTTTCAAAGCATTTTATATATTTTTAATGACGACTGACTCTTCTGGCATTGCCACAAAAATAACTTTAATTAAAAAAAGAAGACGTCTTGATGCTTCACCATTCCCATAAAGTTTATCCTGACTAGTAGTAGATCTGTCAGAGGCGTCAAAGATGTGAAAAGAACATTCAGATAGTTTTAATTGAGGACTGCCTATATTTCTGTGTAAATAATAAAAAAGGCACTAAACCTTTTCTTCCTTCTCATTAGGCCAAGAATTCTCGTAGATAATTAAAGTCAGGAAGTACAAGTTTTAACAGTTGCATTGACTGTGCTACACTCTTTTCTAACTCCCATTATCCAAGCAGCCGCTTAAAAGATTTATTTCTACGGAAAGAGAAAAACACACCAGCTGTCTTTGCAGGGTTATCTTGAAGGTTCTGCCAGTGGGAGCTCCAAAAGAAATGTTCAAGGCTAAGGAAAACAATCTGCGCCTCAGAAACAGGAACCTCATTGTAAATACTGTGTTACCAAACCTTCTTAACAGCAGTTTTAAGAGCCAAAAAATGCATCCTCCCAAGATCTTGACCTGAAATTAAACCAGGTGAAAGATACTTTATGTTTTAAGCAAAAAGTGTCAGTAAGGGCGTGTTTGTAAGAATTGTGTTTCGGAGATATTTGGATTTGGGGAAAAGTAGAGTGATTTAAAGAGAAAACAGCAGATTCTGAGCAGGCGCGTTCCCCGATGCACAGAATTGTTAGTCAGACTTTAAGCCGCATTCAAAATATTTTTTTAGCTAATCGGGCCTGTAAAGGGCTTCTGTGCGGAAGCTACAGCTAACTCTGGCAAGGATTCGTTTGAGCCCAGACGAAGGAAAAATCCTCGGAGCGTCTGGGTGCGATTCCCCGAGTGCGGGATGCTGGGACACAGCCGGGGAAGGAGCCGGGTCCCGCACGGAGCGAGGGGAGCGCCGGGCGGGCCGAGAGGGCGCCGCAGGACAACGGAGCTGCCCCACGGGACAAGGGGGCTGCCCCACGGGACAAGGGGAGCTGCTGCTGCTACCGCCTCCGAGCCTGCGGGAGCGCGGGGGACTCGGCGGCCGGAGAGGGATGCGCTGCCGGAACCGCCGGCTCTGGAGCTTCCTGAGGCTCAGGCATCGCCGATAGCGGCGGAGGGACGGAGCATCACAGGGAGGGCAGCGGGGGAGCTGCTTGGTTTCCCCCGGTCCCGCAGCGCTGTCCCGGCAGGCGGCTGGGGCGGCCGGACAGACGGACAGGTCCGGGGGCTGCTTTGTGAGTGCGGACTGTTCAAGGACGGTGCTCAGCCCACTGACGCTGCCTGACCCACCCAAGGCTTAGCGGGCTTCTACAAACTACTCTTTTGTTGTCAAGGCGCGTTCAGAGAGCATTATTGAAGAAGTCAGGTGTTCGGAGGTTCCAAAGCAAAGCGCGGCTGCGGCTGCACAGCGCAGGAGCCCGGGGACAGCCTGAGGACATCAGCCAGCACCGGTGTCCCCGGGCACGGCTCGGGGGACGCGTCCCGTGTACGAGGGGGATGTGCACGAGCTTGTGCGTCCCGATGGATCTTAGCGTTCACAGGGAACCGCTCCGAGCCCGGCTTTCCCTCCAGCCCGCCCCGCCCAGCCGCTGCCCCGGTGCATAAAAGCGTGAACGATTGGCACCTTCGCGGTGAGCGCCGGGGACCGGCTTCTGCCGCTCACAAGGGAAGTGCCCGCCCGCACTGCCCGTCCCTGCCCATCTCTGTCCGCCCCTGCCCGTCCCTGCACATCCCTGTCCACCCCAGTCCGTCCCGGTCCGTCCCTGCCCGGCCCCGGGGAGCCGCTACCGCCGCTGCTCCCGCCAGGTGGCGCTGTTGCTCAACAGTGGCGCCGGGCCGGGCCGAGCCGGGCGGGGCGGCGGCAGCTCCCGGGACGCGGGGCCGGCGCGGGCTCGGCGCGGGGCGGGTGCGTGTGCGCGCCGCGGCCGCAGCTTTCCCGCTGCTCTGCCTCTCTAACTTTGTCTTTTCGCCTTTTCCGTCATCTTCGGAGTTCGGACACTGTTAAGGTCGCAGAGCCCCGCGGAGCGCTCACCGGCCGCTGCCGCTCGCTGCCGCCGCCGCCCGGGGCAGCGCTCCCCTCACGGCCCCGCCGGAGCGCCCCGCAGCGCCCGGCCCGGCTCCCGCGGGGCGGACGGGGCGGGGCGCGCGGCGCGGAGCGGGTGGCGATTGGCGGCGGCGCCTGACGGACGGGCCGGCCCCGCCCCCTTGGCACTGTCTAGCGCGCGCCGCGCGCCCCATGTAGGCAGTTATTCCGCTGGGATAGCGCGGCCGGAGCGCGGCGGCGGCGGCATGGCCGGGGTCCCGATCTGCGCCCTCCTCCCGCTCCTCGTCGGCGTCTGCGGCGCCGTCACCGGCTCTCGGGTCTATCCCGCCAACGAAGGTGAGCCTTGCCGGCGGCCGGGCTGCGCGTTCTCCGGCGGGGCGTCGGGGGCGAAGTTCGGTGTCCCCGGGCGGGCAGCGGTGCTGTCCCGTCCCCTCCCCGCCTCGCCGCTCCGCTCGCCGCCGGGACGGCGCTTGCCCCGCGCTGCCCCAGCCACTCGCTGCCCGTCCGGCGGGCGCGGACCTGTCCGAGCGGCGCTGCCGGGGCTGCCCGCGGTGCCGGCACAGGTGTCGCGGGGCGGAGCGGCCGCCGCCTGCCCCGCGCGTCCCCCGCGCCGCCGCTGCCCCGGCCGGGCCGGGCCGCCGAGGCTCAGCGCTCCCGCCAGCCGCGCCGGGGCGGCCCCGGATCGGAGGGCGGCTCATGGAACCGGTTCTCCCGGGAGCGCTCGGCGGCTCCGCGCCGTTCCCCGGGGCCCCGGTTCAGCCCGTTCTGCGGGACGGTCCGGAGGCGGCTCCGCGGGACAAGCCTGCGGCAGTCCCGCGCTGTGGGCGTGCGGCGCCGGCCCCCCCGGGAGCCCCTGCCCGGTCTCTCGGTGCCCAGCCGTGCTCCCGGGGTGTCTCGGAATGTACCCGCTTTGAGCCCTTCGCTGGCTGCGGGCGCGCTGTCCTGCCGGCGGGAGGTGCGGTGCCCGGCGGCGGGGAGCGCTCCGAGAGGCGCTCCGGTGTCTCCCGCAGGTGTGCCGGGACTCCGCCGCGCCCCTGAGCGGCTCCAGTGCGCTGGGAAACCAACATGCTTTTCCTCAGTGAGAGTTTCGAAGTGTTTCTGATATTGATGCGTTCGGAAATAACATTTCGTTTCAAGTGGAAGGTGGATGCGGTGTGCTCCGCACATATGGAAACGTTCAGGTAAACCATTTATTTTAGTATTGCCTTTTGGCAGCTGGAATTTAATCTCTTTTATTTGTACCTTTCTGCAGTTACCTTGCTGGATTCCAGATCAGTTCAGGGAGAACTGGGGTGGATAGCAAGTCCCCTGGAAGGAGGGGTAAGTTTTAAACCGCTATCTGATCAAAAGGGTAAAGGGGGTGATTAGTAACTTTCAGAGAGTCCTAATGGCTCGATTATTGTTGATTGTGGTGAGGAGGTCAGATTTCTTCCCTGGCTTACCAAGTGAATTACTCTTTGTTGGAGAAACTCTATACTCCCTTTGGATAGTTCTGTCATGGAATAAGTGGAAACCAAAAGGGCAGAAAAGAGGTTTCAGAATTAAGAGATTGGTTGAGGCATGGGCTTAGATGGCTATTTAAAACTGAAATACCAACAAGAAATGTGATCTGCCGACTGAATTGGCATTCTTGACTGCTATTATTTTATCTGTGGACTGTCTTGGCTGGGAGATGTTCAGGGCAATTGCTGTTCTATTTCTGGATGAAGGAGTAGGGATCAATATACATGATAGACCTTTTGTTGTGATGGGACAGTTGTCCTGTTTCAGGGTGTAAACATCGCGTGTTTTGGTTTCTGAACAGATAAACTGCAGCACCCAGTGCTGGACTGTGATTCCTTGGAGTTTCTTTTTATGTACTTTTACAATTATCTTATTGAACACAAGGCTGCTTGAATGCACTGCCCAGTGCTGATCTGATGATGTTAAGAGGTTCATTACTGGGCTTAGAGTCCCTTTGCTAAGAGAACTTTAATTTTTGGTTTAGCTTTATATTATTGGATGCTCCTTGCTACTCCCTCATCTGTGCCCCAATCTCCAGGGTGCCCAGTGCCTCTCTGGGACACTCCTTCGAATGATGGACTCTGGAATTGCTGGGATCTGGAGGAGACTGTACTTCATGGGACTTTCTTTTAATAAGCAATTAGAAAGGCTTTTTCTTTCTTCATATGAACAATTTAAACAAAAATGCCAGCAATGTGCACTAAACACTAATGTAAAAAAAAAAAATCCCAAATCCTTTTAATATTAAAGGAGTAAAAGCAGCCTGGAATCCTTAAGCAGAAGTAACTAAGTCAAAGTGTTTGAAAAAGGAAAATGCTGAAAGATCAGGACCTGTGCACAACAAAGCACTGGATTCTTCAGGAACCTACAAATTTACTTTTTTTTGTGTGTGCGTTCCCGCTCGTAATTAGAAGAAGCAGAGCTAAGGAAACAGCAGTGAGCGGAAGGAATCCGAGGCTGCGTTGGCTGCTGATGCATTATGCATAAGCTCTGAATAACCATAACACGGGAGAATGGGGGATTGTTTTGCTCCCCCATTGTTGTTCTGGGTGAACTTGACTACAGTCCTGGCTTGTGCTCCGCCTGAGCACGCTGTGCTGTCCCCGAAACTCGCTTTTTCAGAGAGTGGGGATGTGATTGGCAGGCCTCTGGCAGCACCCACAGTGCACAATCAGCGCTGATTGCAGGCAATTGCCCTCATCTTTTGACAGCGTGGAGAGGTACAGCTCTATCTCAGGCAGAGTCGGGCTTCCCTGTTCATCCCACACGCTGGAAATGTCGCTTAACGAGACGGGGTCTTTCGGACGCCTCTCCAAGGGATATCTACGCTGTGTATGCAAACAGAACCTAAAATACAAGTTTTAATAAGTCAGCAGTGGAATCAATGATCAGAGGACAGCTGTGTATTATTAATGGCTGTTGGATTCCCCCCTTCTCCACATGCTTTTTCTGAAAGCGCCGTGCAAGCTTGAGAAGGAGAAATGTGTGCTCTTATTGTGGACGTGACTTGTTTCACTAAACCTACATATGTGTGTTCTATTTTTAAGCCTGTAGTGAAAAATTTAAGAGTACATGGTCTGTTTCTGAGATACAGTGCTTGGAAAGCATTTACTTTACTTCATATGCTGCAGATTTATTTCAAGCAGCAGAAACTCCTTTTTCTTCCTGGGAAGAATTTGTCCTTTAGTGTTTTTCTTTAACTGTGTATACTTTATTGTCTGTTAAAAAAGGTATTTTTCTAGATCTGAACCACACTGTTCCTGGGGTGTGAGGGCTGTGTGGACAAGAAGGGCTGGAGATAAAGATTTAGTCGTTTAGCAGTGACTAGCTATATAGTAGCCCCATAGGAATTAATGAATTACATTATAAATGTAATTAATTATTTTACTCTTGCATTTCACAGTTGAAAAGCAGGTTTTGTGCCCAGAATGTTTTAATCTGCATCATTAAACTGTGGGAAGAGCTGAATTATAAAATTTAATTTCAGCTTGAAAGCAAAAAGTTACAGCTGACCACATACTTAGAGTCACAAGTCATTTACATTTTGGGCTGGACGTTTTGGGCTGTCGTTATTTTCAGCTCTGTCAGAAAGATGCACTTGGGTTAGTTTCGTATTTGTGTGCTAATGGAATGAGAAGCCCATCTCTGTACATTTGTGTGTTGGTCAGCAGATGGGTGTGTTGAGAACAGGATCCAAAAACTTGCTGAATTCCGTTGCTGTGTCTGTGACCTCAGCGGTCTCGCTATTGAATCCTCCAGCAGCATCCTCCATTGTGTAAATGCACTAAAGGAAATCCCATCAACAAGTATTATTTCCCTCTGCTTTTTCCTTTCTCTTGTACCACACACAATATTGGTAGCATAGGCGATCTGAAGATAAGCAGAATGGAAAGTGATGGATCATAAAGACAACATTGTAACAGTGCACTAGCTCTGTGGTGCTCTAAATTAAACAAGTCTGTCTTCTTACTAACAACATGTTACACTTTACATTGATAGATGGCTTTTTAAGATTTATTTCTTCCCTTTCTCTGGAAAGGAGTGACATGCTGAGTATTGATTTCCCCCCTCCTTCATTTTAATTTGCAGTTATCTCTAGGCAGCAAATAAAATATTATTCTTTCTGCTCCTAGTGACTCATGGTGCTAACTGCTGTCATTCTATAAACGGATTCAGCTAAGCTGGAAGCTTTTTAAGTAAAAATCACTTGCATAAGAGCAATCCTTGTGAGAAGAATGCAGGATATTATACAAGAAGCCCCTTCATCTTAAGAAGGCTTCTGTTTATCAAAGCTATGGCTTCAATAGTTTTGAAAAGCACTTCTGAGAAGTCTCTTTAAAGTTATTACTGTTTTCTAAGGATAATTTTATATGCTTCATTGTATTGCTCACAAACCTAGTCAGCATATCATTATCTAATATTGTTATAGGGAAGGATAAATTGAATGATATAGATTGAAGTGCTATGGTTCTGCTGGTTTTATTTCCTGGAGAGATTTCTTTTCCTAATGCCCTTACTTTCCCTTCTCTCCCTGCCAGTAGAGCACTGTGATAAACTTTCTTCTGTGTCTGATAATACTTTGACCAATTTTTTTCTGAACTGTTGAGTATGTGCTTTCCTTTTCTGAATTCTTTATGCTGAACTCCTGTATCTCCTCCTTCCATACCCACCTTGGATTACACATGTTGTTGTTGTTTCATAATCATGTTGCCTGGTTGGCACTTCTGAAGATGCCTGAACTTGATCTGAGGGGTGTAACAATTCTGAAGAATGCTGCTATTCTGATCTTTCAGCACTTTCCCTCTCTGCTAACCCTTTTGGGATTTTGATAGTATGGATTTAGCTGTTCTCTGACATTTCCTCCAGAAGAAATACATGTAGTATTTCTTCTTTTTTTGCCTTCCCACTAGTAAGAAACTCTATTTGGATAACAAAGTTATGGTGATGTTGCTGGTGGACTGATGATATTGTCTTTTTACCTGTTTTTCCTTCTATAAGTGCTACCCAAGTTCTTTGTAGACAGCTATTTCTGCCCAGCTCCAAAGCAGAATTTACTGAGTCTGTCTGGGACATTGGTAGCTGGGGAAAGTGGTTGGCAGCTTAGAGAAATAATAAGAGAGTGGCTTGAGAGTTTTGAAAATAAGTGGTAGTGATGCCTGAAATGTGGATGTCACCCTCTCAGTGTGACTAAGTTGCACTGTGTCACCTGCTGGATATTTCCAGGAGCAAGGCAGGGTCTATGAGGTATCTGCTACAGAGAAAACACAGCAGGGCAGTGCTGCTCTGTGGGTCTGTGAAGTTCTGTGTGTAGCTCTGCTCCAGGCAGTGGTCTGTAGACTGAACTGTACTGCAAATAAACCTAGTCAGTTGAGGTGGCATTCTTGGATTGGTTCAGAGGGCCCTTAAAGCACATGCTTGCTCCTCGAGGCGTGAGGGATTTGGAATTTGTTTCTCCTGAACAGATGCTTCCTTTAATGTCCAAGTAGTTGAAGTCCTGGCTATGGCTTGGTCTGCTGGGCTGTTTTTTGGTCTGTTTGTTTGTTTCCCCATAATGGAACAAGTGCCTCTTGTTTGTTGTGAAGCTCTGTTGTTCCTTTTAACACTGATGTGTTTTTCTCTCCCTTTTCCTCCCTGCAGTGGGAGGAAGTGAGCATCATGGATGAGAAGAACACTCCTATCCGCACCTACCAAGTCTGCAACGTGATGGAGCCCAGTCAGAATAATTGGTTACGAACTGATTGGATTCCCCGAGAGGGGGCTCAGAGGGTTTATATTGAAATCAAGTTCACGCTCAGAGACTGCAACAGCCTGCCAGGTGTCATGGGAACTTGCAAGGAGACTTTCAACCTTTATTACTACGAATCAAACAACGATAAAGAGCGTTTTATTCGCGAGAGCCAGTTTGCCAAGATCGACACCATTGCTGCTGATGAGAGCTTCACCCAGGTGGACATTGGTGACAGGATCATGAAGCTGAATACAGAGATCAGGGATGTGGGACCGCTCAGCAAGAAGGGGTTTTATTTGGCTTTCCAGGACGTCGGTGCCTGCATTGCTTTGGTCTCTGTCCGCGTGTTCTACAAGAAGTGCCCGCTGACAGTTCGGAACCTGGCGCAGTTTCCAGACACCATTACTGGGGCTGACACCTCCTCTCTGGTGGAGGTTCGTGGCTCCTGTGTCAACAACTCGGAAGAGAAGGATGTGCCAAAAATGTACTGTGGGGCAGATGGCGAATGGCTGGTGCCCATTGGCAACTGCTTGTGCAATGCTGGCTATGAGGAGCGCAACGGAGAATGCCAAGGTAGGATGAGCCATATTGTACTGTTCATTAGGGCTTAGTGGAATGCATAATTGAATCAGAGATGAGAGTAAATGGACTAAAGCCAGCGATTAGCAGCCCTCTGGGATGTGGTGGGACAGAGGGGTTTAATGAAGAAGTCCAACAGCTCCAGGTGGCAAGGCTAAGAATTATATAATGCAAAACAAATGATATTGCTGTAATAGGCAGAAGGTGAAACACATTTCCAAGCAGACGCCTAAATTTGATTTGGCTCGTGATAGTCACCAAAATGTGGATGACTGCAAAGTAGTGCAGTTGAGCTACCATTGTTTGAAGAGATAAATCTTTCAAGGGAACTCTGTTAAACACGGGAAATTCTGGAAAAGTTGACTTTGGATAATGCAGTAGGTTAAGAATCAGTCTGGGAGGCAGGACAGGAGTTTTAGCTGGATTACTTTCCCACTTTAGGATGTGGAAATCTTTGGTGTTTTACTTGTCGCAAATTTTTAGCACTAAATACCCTTTGATATTTGACACTGCTGCCTTTGTTAAATATTTTCATTTCTCAGAGAGTCTCTATTGTCAGTTAAATAATAGAGGTGCTAGGATACTCTTAGAAATGCTAAAAGTCTCCACCCCACCCTCCCACACACACACACTATCCTGTGTGCTGCAGAATTAGGGATTAAAGTTTGTATAAAAGACAGATTCGCCTAAAAGAAAAACCCTCAATACCTATATTCTCTTTGCCTTCCTTTTCTGGATAAAGAAGCTGTAGAAGGTTAGAGAAGAAGAGAAGACAGTTTATAAATAAAATATCTTTAGCCTCTGCTTTGAAAGTCTTGCTCATGTAAGCATAAATTAAGATCAAACTTAAATGGTTTTTTGCACAGGTCATTGAGCTTAATTTTGCTGGGTGCTGAATTGAAGGTGCTTAGCTCCTTCAGGGATTTGGAGCCATGTTTTTAGAAAAGGTTCTTTGGAGTCAGTTATGTTTTTTACTAGAGCATTTTAATCATCTTGAGACTGAGAACAAGTTAGCAAAGCAAGTAACTGGCTGTTTTTGTGATGGATCCCTGAGAATGGTGTCTTTTGAATGTCCTGCTTGATTTCTTTTAAACGGTAATTTACAGTCAATATCAAGTTCGTTATTATGCATTGAAATTATATTTTGGTAGCAAAGAACTGCTATGTGTGAACTTCAGCCTTAATTTCCTGAGTTTTTGCTCTATGAGAGAAGCCTAATGTGGCATAGTGGCAACAAAACTGCCATGGCTGAAATTACCGAGGACTGAAAGATGAACTGCACAATGACAGGCCATCCTGTCTGGGGTAAAATGCTGGTTTTTCTTGTTGGTTTTTCCATCCTCTGAGATGGAAACTCAAAAGTTTGTCACCAAGTGTGTGAACGTGTGGCTGTGGCACTGCCTGGGTGCTGCTGGGGGAGCCATTGGTGTCTGGGGAGATGCTGTTAATCTCTCACAGCTCAATAACTTCTGAGCAAAGCTTCCTGACACCTTACCAGCCTGGCTTGTGAGAGGAGGAAGTGAAGTGGGGAGGCATTTATTGGTTTATTGCACAGAGATGCTTCCACCTTCTCCCAAAGCCTATTAGGTCAGTACGGGGTTGTTCTGACTGACACAGATCATCCACTTTTCAGTGTCAGTAGCCCAGATGTGGTGAGCTAATTGTCCAACAAATCTTGTGCTGTTTGGGGGAAATATCTTGAGGTTTTGCTGATGGGCAGTGGTTATAGTGGCATGCTTGTAGTGTTGGACTAGACCTTGGGGATGACTGCCAGCTTACCTAAAGGCTCTCGGCTGCATCTGCAGATGTTTGGACTCAGGAAACCCAATTCTTCATTTCTCAATTAAAAGGGAAATCAGGTGATGCCATATTGACAAAGGTGCTAGAAATGTTCTGTCTCTTGGGCTCTCCAGAGTGAAGTTGGCCTGTGCTCGTCATTTTGAGAGCGTTCCAGCCAGCACATAATTGAAAGCGCTAAACCCATTTCATCAGCTGTTACTTGTGGTTTCCTTTTCTCACACTTGCCATTCTTCCAGCCAGAACAGTTAACTGGGAAGCTCCTCCTGATGAATTCATGAAGCTCACCAGAACTGTGCGGCTTCTCTCCAGTTTCCAGTGAGGCTGTTAAAGCAGTTTGGCCTTTGACACTACTGAATGAGGTTTCCCCTTTTCTTTCCACCCTTAACTTAATCGTTTAGCTAATGTTCTGCTCTGACAGGTTTTTGGAGGGGAGGAGGAGGATGAAGTGAGGAGGATTCCTGTGGTTTTGATATAGAGGACTGGGGGCAGGGGAAGAGACTTTGAGTTTGGGAAAGGCTGTGAAAGGGCGCTGGTCTGGGACAGGAGCTGGTGAGCAGGTTCCACCTCAATTGTTTTTCAATAGGTTGACTGTGGCAGGACAAATACAAGGAAAGGTCAGAGGTTGTCCATTTCCTCATCCATCTTCCCCTGTGATCCTAGGGTCAGAGTGAGGATTGATTAAGTTCTTAAATGTTTAACAAAAGCTCAGTGGGCAGGAATAGTTTGGCCAGTGGACTGGGGCTTTGCACTTGTTGGGAGATGCCCAGTCTGTGCTGGAGCTACTTGTCCTCTCCTGGGACCTGCTCCCTGCCACACAGGGCTGGGACAGACCAGCTGGCCCTTGGGTTGTCCTGCAAGCTGCTTCAAGTTCACTCGCCCTCCCAATTTTTAAATAATACATTTTCCTTGAGATTCTTTTGCCTAATTTCTGATGTGTGTGTGGGAAGCATAATGGAAAGCCTTTTCACATCTAAAGTTCTTGTAGTGGGAGTTAATGACTTTCTGACCTCAAATGGGATTTTAAAAAATTTATGTTGGTGGTATGGAGGTGTTTGAATATGATGACAAAAAGCTGTCCTTTCTCTGACTGCTTTTTAAAGTTGACTTTATTGATGATGATTGTCTTTCTGAACATCCATAAGTGTGTGTGTGTATGTGTATATGCAAAAACCTGGGACAGGAAGGAAAAGGAGCTAAGTACTAAATCCATATTTATTTGGGAAGCTTCACAGGTGTGTCGTGGCAGTAGTTCTGATGTGTAAAAGTTTTAGGTGAGATCTGATTCTTTGCTTGCAAATGAACTTGTAGCTGTGAATTAGATGCCAAAAAAACCCCAATTTGCTTTTTTTACTACTGTTTATTCTCTCTCAAATGTTCTGTGTTAGTGGCTATCCATTTAGGAGAATATGAATGTGGAATATTGTTGATGGAAGATGACTATCCCAAATAGTGGCACATCTCAAGGCTAAGGCAATTAGTGCTTTAGGGCAAAGCTGAGACATGAAGTAATTTTAAACTTCACTTGTAGACATCATTGTTATGTAAATTGTTTTGTTACACATTAATAAAATGTGGTTTGGATTTAGTTACGATTTCCTTATGATAAAACACGTATCTTTCTAACTCAAAGGAGGAGGGGGAAAACAAGCAGGAAGGGAGAAAAGACAGATTAAAGAAGCAATAGACTGTAGCCATCTGTGATGATTTTGATGCTGTGAAATTACAAATCTCAATTTTAGACCTGCCATTTAGTATAAATATGTGAGACAGTTGAGATTTTTACTGTGATATTGTAAAGGTTATGAGAGCCAACAGCTTTGTCTTCATCTACACTTGCTTTTTCTGAGTTGTGAATTGGCCAATTGGCAGAAAATCCAGTGTCATTTAAAATATGGCTCAGTCCTGGTTTCATATCACTGCTGTTTTTAGAATTTTCCTTCGAACTTTGATAAGAGCATCCCTAAGAAGTAATAATTTGAATGATAAGATTCTTTTAATCTTGGAGGCTTTGAAGAGTGGCTGTGATCATTGAAAGCAGCAGTTCAGTTTGCATCAGAAGTGTACAGTCTAATTATATGTTTTTCTGTGATAAGATTCTTGGATGGTGGGTTTTTTAAGGGTGGGGAAGCAATGTAATTTGTGCGTGCTTTCCCATTTTAGTCATAGATAACTCTTTTTGTCAAAATAGCACTGATGTACAGTCTGTCTGCATAAAAGGGTGATCAGAAGGGTGACTAAGACTGTGCAGATTTGAGATTTCAGGAGGATTTTTTTTCAGGTTGATTATTTTTGGCAGGGGAGAAAATGCACAGACTCAACATGTTAGGTTTTAAAAGGAGCCGAGAAGACGGAAGCTACAGGCGGGGCCTGGGAGCGATACTGAAACACAGTCTGTCTGAACCAAATTTAGTTGGTTCTCTCCTCTGCTGATTTAGTTATGTTATGTTCTCATGTAGCTCAATAGATCTTCCAAGGGTTACTCCCTCTGTGATTTTCTTGTACCACCTGGTGCATTTCAAAATCAGCATTTAAATGTTATTGCAGGAGCTCTACTGCTTTTCTCCTGCCCAGCCTCCTCTGAAGTCAAGTTACAGTTGTCAAACAATTGTCCCTTCATGTATTGCTTGGAGAAAGGCTGTGATTCCTTCCTTTTGAATTTCTGACAAGATTTCTGCTAGCGTTGCACAGGGGAGCAATATCTGGTCCTTATTCTGTGTGTTACTGGTGAAAAGCTCAATCCTCACAACCAAAGCCAGATGAGCTTTGTGGTGGTAATGAATTTCATGGTAGGTCTGGGTAGTGTTTTGTGGCACTTTGAGCCCATCTTCTGGTTTGTGTGTTCTTTTAGGATAAAAAAAAAAGGCAACCCAAAACTTTCCAGACAACTCATCCAGTGTGTGATGAGTTCAGTATTTAGATCTTGGCTGGGTAAGGGTTATTATCTGTCTAATAATATGCTCCACTGAGCTTGGTCTTTATTGTGCTTGTGAGTAGTGATTAAAGAAATGCTCAGCAGTACTCTAAGGTCTTTTGAGACTGCATCAAAAAGCCCCCCAAACTTGTGAGATAAATATCTTATCTGGTTTCCTCCCATTATGTGACATCCTTTTCATATGTTGCAGGGAGCAGGTGAGGTCACAGAGTTTTGTGAATCAGAGACAATTAACACTCCCATGACTAAACGGCCATTTTATGAATATTCAGAGCCTGCTTCACCTCCCTGGGAAGCAAACATGTTGGTTCCCTTCTCCTTCCTCCTGCTAGAGACTAGGGAAGCTCTCCCTGTGAATGGGGATTGGCAGCTGTCGGCCCCTTTGCCTTTTGCATGCAGCAAATTCCTCATTTCCATCATTTGTATACACCCTCATGCAAAGCAGCACACCCATTTCCCCATTTCACAAAGGAGATAAGAGCTTCCTTTGGAAACGCCAGCCAGAATCTTCTTCTGTTTATGCAGAGCTCAAAAGATTTGGATTTTATGCAAATGAATTCTGGTTTGATTTTTTTTTTTTTTGATCTCTTTGTTTCAGAGACAGTGCGGTATTTGCTCAGTGTGCTCCTCATGTCTTGACCATGGCTGGTTGTCCCTCTTACCCCCTGTGCAGCTCCCTTGCAGCTGGTGTGTGTGACAGTGCTGTGCTCACACCCTGACCACCTCCAAAGCCATGGCTGGGTGTGGAGGAGCCAGTCCCCATGCCTGGAGGGGCTGCAGGCCCTTGGGTGTCCTCTGTCTCCTCCAGATGTTCACCAGCGGTCACCAAGCTCTCCTGTAGCTGCAGCCTCACCTGGGGGGTAATGAGGTTCAGGAGGTGGGATTCCCCTCTGGGCTGTAAGTGAGCACTTAGGGCATGAAAAAACAGCATCACATTTGACATTTCCTATGCTTTGGGCCAAGTACCTGCTCAGGCCTGGGCTAGTGCTCTTCCCTTTGCTGGGCTGGCCTTGGCCCATGGTTATAGCGTGGTGAAAAGGGGCTCCCAGCACTCGGGTAAGTAAACATGCACAAATGCTCTGCTGTCTTTATTTATTGAATGAAAATAATCTGTGAGAAAAGTTCTGCTTTCTTAAGCCTTATGATTATACGAGAACCCATATTTTATTTTATTTTTGGTTTTAGTGGCTTTCTTTTCTTTTTAACTTTTCTTTATTTCAACTTTACTTAAAATTGCCCTTGGCTTGAAATAAAGCTGAGGCTCATTAAATGCTCCCAAAACACAGGCTTGTTCAGAATGGATTTGTTGAAAGGTTTATTGATATAAGTTAGAACACATGCTGCACGAATGTACTGTATTTCTTTAAAGGACTGGTTTTCATTTTGTGTCTTTATAAATCAGTGCTATGAAATTGGGACCCCGATTGTATTGGAGCTACATCCTATAAGAAACCAGAAGGAAAAACATGGTTGTGGGGGGTTTTCATTTTTGTTGGATGTCCAATTAGTGTTTAACTTGAAGGTAATTTCACAGGGGTAGTAAACTGCGCAGTGTGAAACCTGGTGGCATAATTAAATGGAGGAAAGGCTCTTTAAAACAACAAAGGAACGTGCAAAAACTTTGCTTTTGTCCTAACAGTCACCCAGAAGGGAGGTCACGCTGTTCAAAGTACAATATGGATGGGCTATTAAGGTTTGGAGGGGAAAAAAAAACAAAAAAAAAAAAGCTATACTATACAGTTGGTATTTTGGTATTTGCTTTGGCTCATTTAATCATGGATGCCTAGAAAAAGCCCCATTTGCTGGTCTGCTTTTTATACTTCCCTTAGATGGGTGTGTTTAAACCTCACTAACGTTGAGTGGATCTGTACAAATCCACTGAAAGAGGTGTGCTGGGAAACAGGCTTTGTATTCACCAGGGGCCAGCTCAGGCTGGGACAGGCAGCAGTTCAGCAGCCTGGGCAAAGGCAGGTCCTGGGCAGGAGGAGGAGGATGAAGGACGCTCCCGAGGTGCAGCAGGCAGAGGATGGAGGGATGAAGCCTGGATAACTTTGCCAGAGGCACACAGGATGTCTGTGACTGTGATAAGACCCGAGTGAGGGCTGAATGTAGATGAATGTGCAGATAGCTTCTGCCCCTCCTCACTTGTCAAAAGTTTTTGCTCACCTTTTCCTAATGAGGGACCCATCTTACACATCCTTAAAACATCATTTGAGCTAAGGCAATCAATACCTATTACTTCTGCTTGTATATGTGAAAGCTTTGTACAGCCACACTACAAAGCTGCAGTACAGTGTCTTAATTACCCAGATAATCCTGTTTGCTTGTATTTTTAAACTATGGAGCGCTGGGTAATTATTCAATTCTTAATAGAAGGCAAATGGCAATGTAAACAATAATTAGGATGTTAGACTAATGTGCTTCAAAGCAAATTGGATTTTTTTTTCATACTGTTCAGCATGAAGTCCCATAAAGCTGACAATTTAGTGGCAAGGAAGCAAGTTCCATTTTGCTTGTATTTTCTGGTGTTATCTCCTCATGCCTTGTTTCTGTGAATGAGTTTGCTGTGATGCTGCTGCCTGCTCCAGAGCAAAGGTCAGGCTGATAGTCAGTTCTCCCCATTTGCCTGTTCTCTCTGCAGCTTTTTGTCTCCTGCAGCCGGGGGTTAGAGGTCAGCAGCATCCCGAATTCCCTCCTTTGCCACGGCATGTGAGTGTGGAGGGGCACAGCTGGTGCTGCTGGTGTAGCTGGCACTGGGCTCAGTGGGTTGGGGCTGTCCTGGGCAGGGTCCAGAGGAGAGGGAGCACGCTGAGCTTGGTGAATACAGCTCTTCCTGCATTTGGAAATTAAGACGTATTTCAAGGGAAATTCAAGTTCTTGGCTCTTCAATCTTTGCCAGCAGAGTAATACACTGTGTGTCAGAACTACAGCTCGTTATCTCCCTTAGCTTGGAGAGCACCCCTGGTTTTCATAGCTCATATCAGGTTTTCTTAGGAGCATGATGCAAGCCACAAACATTGATACAAAACACTGAATTGATTCTGTTCTGCCTGCAAAACTTGTGCAATGTAACATATTTCAATATTTGCCCAGATCTTTAATTAAACCTGCCATTTTTTCCATTCCTCACTTTGTATTTAGCCCGTGATTGAAGGGCGAGTGTTGGTAGCAAAGGCGTCAGTCAATAACGCTGCTGCTTCCCGAAATACTTCAATAATGTCTCTGGCACACCGAGGGTTTTGTCTGGCCTTCCCTGTGTGTTCTCAGCGGCCTGAAGGGAATGAACAATTGCCTTTATTCTCCCCATTATCAATGCTAAGAAAGGCCAAAATGTTCTCCAGTGTTGATGCTGAATTACAGAAATTGAATTACAGGAATTTAATTTTAAATACATTTTATTCTTTTGCTAAGAAGTGCGTGTGTGGGGGAATTAATGGAACACTTCCAGAGGTTATGGCTGAATATTTTTGATACAAATACAGGCTATCTTTGTATTAAAGTGTGCACTTAGAGGGCGTGAATTTTCTTATTTTAAATCCCAGAGGGTTTTTGCCAGGCCACATTTTAATAACCCTAATTAACAAGTCTGTCTTTCCATACATCAAACATCTCTGTCTGGGGAGCTGAAGAATACCTGCGAGTGCTTCTGTGAATTTGGGACTTGAATTCATTTGTTTTCAGTTTAAGTTTTTCTGCTGCTGAAAAAGACATCGCTGCTTTGAAAACAGTTTCCTTTTGAAGTGTCCAGCCTGGCAATGACTAAGCAGCCACTGGGCAAATTAGCATGTTAAAAGGAGGGGATCAATACTTTCTCTCCTCCTGATCTCTGCTGGGGCTGGGTCTTGGCAACCCCGGCTCGGGGTCTGGCCAGCTGCACCCCGGCATTTCAGGGGAGCCGTCAATAGCGGCGTGGGTTGTGTCAGGCTCAGACTGCTTGATCTGGTGCCCAGGCTCTTTCAAGGATGGTGATTTGAAAATGGATTTGAGGGAATTGATAGCTTTGGGAAGATCAGACAGATTGTGTAATTATAAACAGGATTAGAAGGAAAGTGGAGGGAGAAATAGGAGGGAGAAATAGGAGATCAATCGTGGGGCACAAGTTGGCTGAACTCCTGATGCTTGCGTTTTGTTGTACTTAGCTGCTGTGTGTAGAAGATTTCTTTGGGCTTTTTGAAGAGACAAGTAAACACCAATTAAAAAGAGGGAGTGTGGGCAGTCCCTACTGTTTCACAGCAATGCTTGGAGGCCGTGGCTGCTGGAGAAGTGTAGCAGGAGATGCTCAGATGCAGCTGTGTTTGCCAACAAGCTGCAGAAGGTGGTTCTGGCTTCCCCGTGTGAGCCCCAGCCTGTGTGCAGCCCTCACACCTGCAGGGCACCCTCTGGAGCTGGTGTGGGCTGCTCCCTTCTGCCCTTGGCTTTCTCTCCCAGACTCCTGCTCACCTCCCTCCCTGGGCCTTGGCAGAGTGCGGGCCTGTTCCTTGAGGAGACACAGCCCCATGCCCTGGGAGTGGGGCAGCACTAGGGGCTCCTTCTCTGTCCACCACTGTGAAAACAACAAACAGATTGTTGCAGTAATCCAAATGGCTCTGGAGCTGTTCTGAAATGGAGACTATTTCTTGAGAGGCGTCCTGCGGTTTCACTCACCAGAGGTACCAGAAGACAGCGGAGTTCTCTTGCTGTTTCTTTTTAGTGGCTTCAGTATTTGCTTCTTGCACATCTGCCAGCCTTCCCTTAATCTCTGAAGTACCCTAGCACAGTTATTAGGTTGACACATTTTGTCCACTCATAATTAGTTCTTGGATGTCCTCATTTATTTTTGTGGTGATCAGTAGTGTCCAGGGCAGAGCTAATAAGACAGCTGAAATCAGGACCAGGTCCCTGTGTGCACTCTACCTGCTCATTAATCAAGGACTCTGCAGTTAATGAGTGTAATTTCCAGGTAATATTTAATCTTAGAGTAGCAATAGTTACACTTAATGTGAAAGAACTTTTTTTGTGGTTTGTTGCTGAAGTCATTCCCATGGCACGTTCCCATTCCCTCTGCTACTCCCAGGTGCTGTTCTGTCAGGCTGGCCCAAATTTGGACTACTTCCAAAAATCCATGCAAGGTGAAAATACTGGATCCAAGTATTTAGGCTGGACATGACGTTTCAATGGGTGCTAGTGCAGCACACATGCCTACAGATGTGGCTGATAATGTAGAGTTTTGTCATGCTTTGAGGTTCAAAGGCCTCTCTACGTGGGGAAGAAAGTTGAAAGCAATCAGCTGAAGGGGTGAAGTCAGCGTATATAACTGAAGGTGCATCACTAATTACCTGCAAGACTGTTTCCATCCTTTTCATCTGAATCTACCCCAGTGCAGATCCTTTATCCATTTAGTTGGTTCACCTTAAGGTTCTCAGTGGCTCTTTGAAGACGTGCTCTTGGTGCCCAGTTTTAATGTGCCCAGAATTAATGCACTTGGTAACCTTGAATTCAACACACCCAATAGCTTGGGAAAGTGAGCTCAAAGGGTTGTGGGCACTGTGAAAGCACCCATTTGTAGCTTTAAATTCTTTAATTTGAGAGAGAAGAGAGAGCAAAATCCACCTCCAGTCACAGCAGCAGAAGGGGAAGGAGCGTGGCCACAGCTCTGCCAAGGAGGGCGGCTGGCCGGCTCCAGAGAGGGGCAGGAGCCCTTGTCCACCTTGGAGGAGCAGCCCTGGCTGGGACAGAGACTGGTGGAGATGCACTGTGGGCTGGTCCAGCACTGCAGGGACCTGCCCTTGTCTGAACAGGAGTGGAGCAGTCCTGAGAGCAGTATGTGGCCTTATTATCTCATCTCCTTCCCATTAGGCTGCTCTGAGGCGGTGACTGTGCAGTGTTTTTATTCAAGATGATTTGTAATTGGGGTATGAGAGCGTGCAAATGGAGATCTCCACCCTCTTTCCTGTTTGGTTGGGCATTGGTTTGTCCATTTGTGCAATCAGAGGACCCTGCTGCTCTAACTTGTGCTGAGCTTTTAGCAGCTCCCAGCTCACCGTGGGGATATGGGGGAAGAAGTTCTGCCTACTATATTCCTCTGCTTCTTTAAAGGGTGCCACTAACTCCTCTTTATTGTGGCTGTGTGTTTAGCCAGCCTTTTGCAGTAATGCTAATTTGACCTCTCTATACACCTGTATTAAAGTTTGAGTCAAAAATGTAGTGTAGCAAAGGAGAGACATTTTTCCGTGGGATTGTTGAGCTCTTTGAGAATGCCGAATGACAAAGTTAACTCTTGTGCAAACATTGCCTTTTATTTGACTTTGTAGTTTGCCCTTTGAAATACAAACATATTTGTGTCAATCAGCAAGTCTCCTTTCCGGAGTTCTGGTTGACCCTGTGGAAAGAAATGTGACTGTGCAATTATTAAAGGTGAGGCCTTCCCTTTAACAAATGCTGAGTAATTGCTATTCACTCCTTTCTGTGCCTGTGCCATAAATGACAGTGAACTGCCCTTCAGCCTGGCTAAATAACAAGGAAGATACTTGTTTGCAAGGAATAATGCTTCAGAAATTTGCAATGTGTCAGAAGTATTGTGTCACAGGGACTTGTGGGGAGGAAAAAAGTTGTCTGTCTCAGCTTAGAGTGCAAGAACCTTAGTTGGGCTTTAAAATGCAATTAGGTCAAATACTATATCTATGTCACTCAGAGCTAGTAGGGGTTGTCAGAGTATAGAAGAGGGCAGAATTTGCCCATTATAAAAAAATATTAAGTGTATGTGGAGGTGTGCTACTCTGACAATTTACCTACAACTCTTTATGATTAAAAGGATGAAAGCTCCTCCTCTCCCCTGCCAGAGTGTTGGCAGGAATTTGAAAAAGGCTCTTAATGTTTCCAAGGAATATTTCCACAGTGTGGGGACTTGGCCCTGCTTGGTGCCACTGCTCTGATTGATTTAGTCCAGGGAAGTTGTCAGCCAGATAGTGAGGCTATGGATGAGTTGTGCCAATGAAATAGAAAGTTAGACCTCATTACTATTTTTGGAAAATAGCCCCTGTCCTCTGCCAGGTATTTTCTTCTTTCTGTTTTTTAATGTAGAAACCTTCAGAAGAGCCACAAGTATGGCATAAATTCAAGTTTATAAATCATTACTGATGCTTTATAGAGGTCCTATTGAGATGGCCCAGTGCTGATTTGACATGTGCCTTCTTTCTGTATTAGGTCCCAGTTTCTATATCTTCAATCAGTCTGTCTGTGGTTTCTCAAAATCAAATGTTTATTGCACTGAGTTCAGCATCATAAGGCTTACAGGCAGGTTTTCAATAGCAAATAAGTCCTCCTGGTAAGGTAAGGGGAGATAAATTTTTGAGAGCACTTCTCAAAGAGATTTTTCAGAAAGTAATAGATTCTGTTTTACCTATTCACATCAACAAGCTTATTTTGGCCTTACTCCAGAAGGAAATAATTGAAACACTACGCATTGGCTTTCTAAGTAGTCCAGAGCTTGATTGATGGATTTGTAGCTCTTAAGCAGGCTTAAGAGACTAAGGCATCCCTTCTGCCTATGGTAGGGCTTACTGTCCAGTTCACTTTTAGTAGTTCAAAGGTTGGAATTGCTTAAAATTGAAGATATCTCGGAATGTCTCTTGCCTTTATTCTTTAACCAGAGGTGCACAGAATTTGGCTGTAAAGATGGAGCTGATAAACAGGGCAAGAAAAAATGGGTTTAAATTGCAAAGCCAAAAGATTAGGCTAGACAAAAGGGGGAAAAAATTAAATTACTGAGATCTGTAGTGCCAGTGCAGATTGTCCAGGAATGTGGGGGAATCTCAGTATCTGAGGATTTTCAGAGTAAGTTAGCCGTCCAGTAGCATGGTTTAGCTACATCTTATCCTCTGTGGGTCTGGGAGTAGGCTGACTGGGATCACCTCTACCTGTGTCTCTTGTGGAAAGTGCTCTTGTACAGTTGTTATGGGGTCACCACTGTCTTACAGGTGAAAAGCAGCTCTTGAGGTCTGACCTAGAAAGAGAGATTTGATCGTACTGTCTCCTTCCTTCTTTCCTTCAAGAGAAACTTTTTCAGTCTGAAGAGGTCTCTTGGCTACTAGAGCTCTTGCTCTGCTGTTCAGCTTTCCAGTTTAACCAGCTGCTTCCAGCTAAACAGAACCTTCTTGAGGTGTCTTGGATAACCCTCTCTGTTTGTTCCAGTCCTTCATGGAGCCAGAGGGATCCTGGACAAGCCCTAGGTTTTCCAGTGAATCATGGCCCTACATAAGAGATTCACAGCTTCATTTTCCTGGCCTTACTATCCCCTCTGAGCATCTGAGCTGTAGTCATGATAGAGAATATCAGGGATGCGGTGGAGTAGCCATGAAGAGCTCTGCCTGGCTCACCTGGAAAGAGGAGCAGAGGTGCTGCTGCTGCCTGGCTCCTTGCTCTGCTCTCCTCACTCTGGAGCCTCCTGGGCACTCAGAAGAGCCCAGAGTAGATGTGCGCAGCAGAAATGCTGCTACACTCCTTGCTTTGTGGCTCTGTCCTGGATTTTGGCTTAATTTTGCATTCCCTCCTGTGGGATACTTGGCAGATGTATCTCGGCCTGTTGAAGGATGCTCCCCTTCTGGCAAAGGAAGCCTTCTCTTTGCATCCAGGTTGGTTTTAATGTGCAGCACATGTGCTCACTTACAAGTTGAATAAACAAGTAACTGCTGAGGAGATATTGTCTGCTCAGTGCAGTCCTATATCTGTTAGGATGTGGAGAAGGGATATTAAAATTGTTTACGAGGTCAGAGCTATAGTGAGCCTTGCACCAGCTTTGAGTTACGATATCATTACCTGAGCTGCAGGAACCAAGAAATAAAACCTTTTACGGTGAAATGTGAGGAGTGCTTATGATTTTGAAGTATAGAGAGGCAGAAAAATGTGCATTATGTCCTAGTACTTTTCTTTGTTTGGGCTTTTTGGTGGTTGTTTTGGTTTTGTTGATTTTGTTTTGGTTTTGTTTGTTTTGTTTTATTGTAGGGGTTTGTTTTTGCTTACTGGTGACACACATAGAATAGATATAGCATTTGCTAATGTTTGTGGTAGAGAAACGCTCTTTTTACTAGTTAATTTCTTTTTTGGGTTATGCTAGGAAAAATGTTTCTTCCTAAAAGGAATAAATCATTCAAGTTTATGTAAATAAACATGCTATTATTTATCTACCTGGTACTTGCACTGTTGCAAGTCCAATCTCTTGTTTTCATTTTCCATGCTGTGTTTCCTGTCCTTTCTGTGAGCAGGTTTTTTCCTGCCCTGGAGTAGGAGCCATTATGACATTCATGCCATATGAAAAGTTGCACCTAAAACATTGATGGAATAGAACAGAGGTTGCTGAAGCAACATTGATTAAGCTGATTATCCCCAAAGAGATGAGAGCAGCTAGCAGCTTACCTCTTTTATGAGACCCACTAGCTGTTTTTCAAGGACTGATGGCAGTTGATGCTCTATAGGCAGTGATCTATCACAACATATTTTGACAGTTTTTGTATTGTCCTGCCTAGATACTTGTTTCATAAGTCACTTCTGTGGAATTAAACAACACTATTATGAAGTTATGTATCTACAGAGAAAGAAAGAAAGAAATAAAAAGCCATGAACAAGAGAGAGAAAAGTGTAGGTGTAAAAGCTGAATGAAAGTGCAATCAAACAAAGATGCGCTGTGGACAGCAGGAGAGGCAGCAGAGATTGTCCTGGGAGAAACTGAGGGACAACTGCCATGCAGTAAACCAGTATTTAGCAAAGTTAGCTTTCGGTTTCTTTAGAAGGTGGATTTTGTGGTCCTGCTGGTCTGCTGTTATGTCAATGACTTGCATCAAAACTTCCTCAAGTCAGAACATCTGTTGCGGCCAATGGAAAGATTCCTCTTGACTTTTATGTGCTTTGGATCAGGCCCAAAATGCAAATAGTTTTTCTCTCATCCTTTGAAGTCTTTAACATTTCATGGGCTCCCTTATGTTATTGGTAATTTGCACCAGAGGTATTTTGCATGCAAATGAAATTTTGGCAGTAACAATGACTGCATTGGTGAATATGCATGTAGGTGTATCAGTAAAGCAAATTTTACTTTTCTGTGTATCAAACTAAAAATTTCTTTGTAACAGTGAGTTGTTCACAGTATCTACAGCTGCAGTCAAAGGTATTGACAAATGCATGTAAAAGACTGTATAAAACTGTCAAAGTACATTTTGATACATCTGTATAGAGCCAATTGATTTTTCCTTTTTTTGTGGCTTGTGCATGTTAATACATGTTTTCTATATGAAACTGGCATTTGTCACTAACTTCACAAAGCACTGTGGATGTCATAAATTTGAATACTGTAATTGAACCTGAATTTACTATGGATTTATTTAGCAGATCAAAGAGTAGCTTCAACCTACAACACTAATTTTGTTTGCTAGTATAAACTCCTGAGCTTAGGAAAGTGCCAGAGAAGGCCTGTTCCTTTGAATTATGTGAATGTGAGCAAATCACTGGGTTTCTAGTTTTTAATAAAATTGGAAGTGTATTTTCTAGCTGAGGGCTCATGCTGATTTTAGTGTAAACATTCTGAAGTGTCTTAGAGTCATAAAGACCATTGTAGTGTTCTCATGGGTGAGTGCAATACCAATGCAATAAAATATGACAAGTTTAGAGTGCCCCTGTTTACCTTTTATCAGGAGCTCACTTTCTCATGTGAGGTGGGTGCTTTGCTGTCCAGTGAACCTTGTCTGAAAAACACTGAGCCCTAATGAGGGCAGCATCTTCTCATTGTGGCTTGTCACCTGCCCTGGCCACTGGGATGCTCTTCCCCATTTCAAAGTCATCCTTTCTTGCTTGGTTTCATCTGGTCCTGGGCCAGCCCTTTGTGCCTGAGCCCTGCTTTGCAGAGCAGTCCTGCTTAAGCCCAGCAGGCTGAGCTGAGCTCTGGCCCCGGGGCTCAGCCCCTCCTGCTCCCTGCAGCAGCTGGCCCTACCTGTCCTGGCTGCTCTTCAAGGGCACCGCCAGCCAGAGCCTGCCAGGAGAAAGGGCAAAAACAATTTGTGTTTCTAATTGCTCTAAGATATGATTACCAGCATCTTTCCACAGATAAAAAAAAAAGTCTGCTAAGTAGGGTATTGCAGGAAGGGCTTGTCAGTGCTGTTGCTGTTGGGAGATGACCGTGTGTGACTGGAAATGTGGAGAGTTAGTCACTCTCTTTGTACCCCAGGCTGTTGTTTAAAGCTCTTGCTGGGAATGCCATTGCAACAGGGAGGGAGTAGCAGGAAATTAAGGGCTGGGGTCAACAGTGATGTTTGCCTGGCAGAGAGAAAGGATGTGTCAGCTGAGCAGTGCCCAGAGCCCTCACCTGAGCTGCAGGGATGGTGCTCACAGCAGGGCTTGGCTGTGGGACCTTCTCTCTGTTTCACTGCATCTTTTTGTGTAAGAAAGAAGCACATAAACAATCAAAACCTACACGGGGTCTTTTGTAGAATTGTAGGTGATTACCCAGCTCATAAAAAACACCAGTTGCCAAAAATACTTCTTAGTGGAAAGTCTTTAAAGGAAAGAAGGGTCTTTCTGGTCCTCTGTGTTTAATTTTGCATGGATTTAGCCAAGTCTCATTTTGAGAAAGAGGAAAGGCCATATAAGGGTGCCCTAAGGAAGCATCAAGGGAGGCAGCATTACAAGTCACAGTATGTCACTGGTGGCTTTGATGGGACAAAGTAACTGTGGCAAACTGATGTACTGAAACTGCTGAGGATAGCAAGGGTTTGACTAACACTGGTTCTGGTGCAGTAATACTGATGGGAAGGAGTGGGGCTATGGACCAGGCTTTGCTAAAGAGTAGATCTGGAGGTGCTTTAAGCCAAGCCTTTCCCACGGGCTGCTCTCAGCCCGAAGCACCCAAGCCTTGCTGAGTCAGCCCCTGCAGTCCCCAGGGCAGGCACGGAGGGCTCAGCAGCTCTGTGGCCCTGGGGAGCCAGGACCAGCCTGCTCACTGCAGAAGCAGCCTGGGGCTGCCCCATTCCATCCTGGAGCTCCTTGAGCAATCCCCAGCTTCAGAGGGCACCGCTCTGATGCCTCCAGTTCCCTGTGCTGCAGGGTGGTGCCCCAGCCAGGCTCCACTTTCCCTCCTCAGCCTTCCTCAGGGCACAGCCTCAGGAATGGCTTCAGGAGGGAGGGGTGCAGTGGCATCTATGCAAATCCTCATTGCTTGGAGCTCCTCGGCTCCATCCCAAGCTGGGGAGGTTTGTGCTTCATGGGCTGTTCCATTTGCTTAAACATGCTGCTTGTATTTTCTGCAGGCAGGTGGTGCCCCAAATTATTATGTAGCATGGATTCTTTAATGTCATGAATTTGAGGGTTAACTTTGATATGAGCTGCATAAGCAGGGACTGAGAGTTGCTTCATTCCTGGCAGAGCCTTGGTGAGAGATAGTGGCAGGGGCTATCTAGTTAATTTTTGAACTCTCTTACTCCATCCAAAGTTAAAAGCTGATCCCAAACTGCTGATGGCATCTACCATCTAAAACTGGGTGGTTAAATCTCAAGCCATCAGCTTTGGTGGTTCAGGGGCACTGCTCAAGCCATACTGTGATGCCCAAGCATGCTTGAAATTCACCTCACAAATGTGCTGTTGTGTTCCTGATTCACTGCCACCCCTCTAAAGAGTCAGCAAGTGACAGTGGGTGCAGTGAGAGCTGGGCTCTGTCCGAATTAGCATTCCAAAATAAGTGTGAGGTATTGCCCAATTAATGTACTCTGCATTACCTAAGACCATGAACAGCCTCTTTTGTGAGGACCAAAGTTGTCTTTATAAAGAAATAATACAAAGATGTGTTTAAATATGCATGGAATGTGTATTGGTTATTTGAAACACTAAAAAAGCCTTGTTATCTGGGGAACCAAGGACAGTTGTTTTATTGTATTGAGTCTTACAGCATGTTTGAAACTTTTCAGCTGGGTGCAAGTCTAGAATGAGAGTGCTCTCTTAAGGCTGAATCACATCAAGTTGTAAGCAGTATTCTATTGGCAGTGCAGAGGGCAGGATGCAAAGAGGAAGGTTGTCCACCCAGTAATGAGATAGGTTTAAAATGCAGAAATTAGGGGTTTACATGATGTTTGTTCCCTTCTGCAGTTTGGGGTGGGAATTGCTTGGTTAGTTTAATTTATTTTTTTTTTTAACCCACTGAAGAATCATTCCAGGCTTTTTCTCACTGCCAGGAGGGATGTGCTTTGCCTCTAGGATGAGTGACAGTGCCCACTTAATTGTCTGGGGAGGGTGGGACTGATAGAGCAGCACACAGCATGCAGGGAGTGCAGTGCTGATAGCTGGCCTCTGGCAAGCCAAACTCAGGCATCCTGTGGTGCACAGATCTGCTTTCTTGTGAGGCTTCTCTGTGCATGGCCCTTGGCCCTGCTTCTCCTGCCTTACAACTTTTCTATCTGTGAAACCCCACTGACAGGGGATGAGAATTTCAATTTGCTGTTTAATTTTATGGTGATATCAGGGTGAGGAGACTCAGGCCATGCATTATGAGGGCGGTTTTATGAGAGCAGTGATCAGGCTGTTGAGTCATTACATCTACTTTACACTTTGGATTTTAATTGCTTTATGGAGCTTGTTAATTTTTGTTTAGTTTACTTGTAGCTTATGAGAGGTAGATGTCTTTATCACAAACTTCCACCAGCTCTTTCATCACTAATTCTCCATGGTACCACAGTTCTTAGAAACATGCAGGCAGGATTTTATCCCATGTGGCTATTACATTGTGGCTTCAAAAATACCACTGTGTTTTATTTTGGCTTGTTTTCCTCTCTCAGTTGCTAGGAACAGATATAACACTCCGAACAGTGTGAGTAATAATCAGAACTTCTTAAATATCAACTAATGGGGGAGATAAAACTACCCACGTGACATATTTCTAAGTGCAAGCGGTAGTAAAGCCATATGAGAAGTCATTACCTTCACATTTTTTAAATCATTTGTTGAGATGTATGTTGCTGTTTATTTAAAATACCCATAGTACAGAGCTCCTGGGAATACCAGTGAGAATGTGGTTTGCAAGTCTCTCTGTGCAGGGGTTTCCATGGGCAGCTGTTCTTTGACCTTGCCTTACATGAGGAGTTTCAGGCTTTCATTTCAGGATTACCGACCATCCTCTCTCAGTATCACACGTTCACCTTAGCTTTCTCAAAATGCAATGGCAAATCAGATTGCATTAATGGAAAATGCCTGGCCTAGAAAACAGCTTTTACTGCTGACAGAATGGGCTGATGAAATCTGGGCTGGTAAGGTATGCTATTTTTGACTGTGAAAAGTAGCATTTTCTGAAGGTTTGCTGAATGCAGTAATGTGATTTCATGTTCCTCTTTGTTAGTTATCTCTAGCTGCTGGTGATGGTAATGGATGTTAATGTTCAACATTTAATCAGCTAAGGTGTGTGTCTGTCTGCTTTTCTTTCTCAAAATCTGTAAGGATTGTTATCAGCTCCGTGTGTTTTCTAAGAATCAAAAGCAGCTCAGAGAAGATGAACAGAGGTCTGCTAAATCTAGTTTAGAAGCCCATGAGTACAAATGAATGATTATGTGAAAAAAATTCATTCTTCCCTCTAAAGAGGTGCTTGCAGTAACTGTTGGCTTGCACTGTCTTCCTCCAACCTTTCCATGACCATTTAGTGAGGTCTGATTCAGACTTATTCCCACAATCTCTAGGTTTTATTCCCTGCTGAGGCTGGAATATTTGGATGTCTGTTCAGACACAGAGTTACTTTCTAATTAGCGCATCAAGTGCTTTTTTTTTTTCCCCTCGTTTTTTTTCTTTTTCCTTTTTTGAAGGCCACAACCTCTTGTCCCAGTGTGGGCAGGTGAAATTTCACGAGCACTTCATCATGGCTCATACCTCAAGCATCCGGACACACCTTTCTGATTGTCATTCATATCCGCCTGCCATTGCCTCTGGCATTTGCTGAGTTCACGTTTCCATGTGATTTACTGCAGAACAGTTTGTTTAACGAGTCTCTAACACACACTGACAGGGAAGTCCCCCTCAAGAAGCTGAATTAATGATAGCCTTCATCTTTGCTTTCTTCAGGTAGACGCTAAAAAATCAATCTGTTGGTACCCGCGCTTTAGACTTTGCACTTAGGGTGAATTCCTGAAACTTGGAAACTTTGCCCTTGAATCTGTGAGTGCTCTGAATTGCAAATGCTCTTTGTCATGGGCTCTGTGTGCGTAACAAGGCGGAGGAGCTGTGAGGCAGCCCTGTGCTCCCCAATTGCAGAATTTCCAGTGCAATTGGGTTATGAGTCAGCAGCAGCTCTCTGTGAGTGTTCAGGTAACCACTGAGGTGTCTGGATGCTGAGGCTGCTCCTTGACAGCATTTCTGGGAAACCTTTTAATATCCCAGAGCAGCTGCTCTACCTTTTGGCCTTGGCTTCTTTGGTGCATGCCTGAATAAAGTCACTAAGTGTTTGCAATACCAAAATCCACTTAATGTTGGAAAAAGTGATTCATAGGGATCTTATAAAAGATTGCTTATCTCCCATGATGGGGTGGGTACAACTGCCAAAATAGCCCTAAGTGTCTCATTCACAAAACCTAAGCAAATGCATTAGAATAAAACATAGCAAAAATCCTCTCTTCCCCCAGTTGGTTGCTGATCTCATGTATTTGGGGCTCTGCCTGGCACAGTGCAGATTTACTGATCCATTAGTGGCTGCTGTTTGGCTGCACCTCCACATAGGAAAATTATGTCTAGAAAATAAACTTGGCACATCAGACACGCCATAACTAAATCATTGCAGCCAGCACATTTCCTCCTGTTCTGCTTAACTGCCTCGAGTTTTGATTATGTACAAATTTAATGGTTTGGTTCTGCTAGAAAATCTGGGGTTTGTTTATTTAAATTTATATTTCTTAATGAATGCATGCAAGAGAAAGCGCTAAGTAATTACAAGTGAGGAACATGGAAAACTGCTATGCTGAGCTGAGCATTAGTTTTTGAAGGTAAAGGCTCTCCTTTTTTAATAGTCTAATAAAAATTTTGGTAAACGAGTGACGAAGTGCTTGCAAATTCAAGCAGATGGTGGTCCGTGGAGGACTCCTTGCTGGAGCAACCTAACAAATCTTCTGGGAACTCTGTTTTGGTGGTTAAAAGCAGAGTGCAAGTAACCCTTCTGTGGGGTGGGCAGAGGGAAAAAGGCTGTGGTGGCCATAGGTGGATGCTGGGGCTGCTCTAGAGGATTGTCTATCTGTAGGTGTAAGGTGCCTCTCTGTATGAAACTTGATAGTCAGAGGAACGCCAGGAAGACAATGAAATTTTCTAAGGTATTTCTATTTTGGGAAGACCCTACTGGTAGATGGCGGAGGCAGAGACAAAAAGGGAAAA
The DNA here is from genome assembly GCF_901933205.1 of Camarhynchus parvulus. Lineage (NCBI taxonomy): Eukaryota > Metazoa > Chordata > Aves > Passeriformes > Thraupidae > Camarhynchus > Camarhynchus parvulus. The sequence continues at coordinate 17,375,436 of NC_044579.1, forward strand.
AAATATCCATTTCTGCCTCAGGTCTTCTGTCTTGGCTGAAGGTGGGAGTGGAAGTTACTCTGTGTGACTTTGGTATCTCCTGAAAAATGAGAAATATATTCTGAAAACAGATTGTCCTGCATACCCAAGCAAATTTACTCAATTTCTGTAAGATCACCATGTCAAGAGCATTTTGAAACCTCGCTCTCCTAAGCTATCTTAGATACAGTTGGGATGTCGGTGATAGCATTTTGTTAATTGTTGAGGCAAAATTAAGCGTTGATATGGTTTAGTGAGAGTAGATAAGGTGGTGCTCATAGGAGCTGATAGCTTATCGCAGCAGGAAGAGCGCGGGCTGATCGGGCCGGGCGTGAGTCACGCGCCAGCCTTGCCACCACTTCTCTTGGCTGCAGTAAATTTTTGTGGCCTGGACTGAAGTCAATGGTGCTTTTGGCCATTTCTAAATAGATCCATGGTTACCACAATTACTTTCTTTATTATCTTGCATTAATTTTTGTGTAGATATTTGAATAAATAGCTCTATCGTGTCAACCATGGGGGCCTGCAAGCCGAAATGGAATGTTATTGTGGAGTTTATTTGCCAGTAGTTTTGCTGGAGACAGATGCTTTTCCAGATTAAGAAGCAAAACTGTGTTTGTTTTGTCACTTTCTCCTAATTAGCAGCTGTATGACATCCAGCAGGAATTTGAAGGGAAGTTTTCCTTCTTGTGTGTCACCATTGCTGGCATGAAGGCTCTGTGGGCTGGGCTGTGTCCTGACCTGGATCCCAGCCTGGGGAGTGTGTGTGCCCTCTGGGAGCCTGCTCTGGTGACCAGGGCTGCAGGAGGCTCAGGGCAACCTGACAAAGCCACACTGGGGATGGGGTTGGCATCCTGGGATCTGTATGGAGAGAGGGAATAAAACTCCTCATGAGCACTAGCTGACATTAACCCAGTCACCTGAGAAGTCTTCATTTGCTTTAGCAGTTGGCTCAGCTGTGGGCTCATTCCTCATGCTGGAGCTGGTCTTGAGACTGTGTTATCATGCCATGGTTTGTGGCTCCTGTGTGCCCAGAGTGTGAGCTCCATTCCCACAGGAGCAACAGGCACCTCCACCGTGCAGGCTTCCAGCCACGGTGGCTTTGCTCTGGTACAGGTGGATTCACACTCCAGATGCTTCCCCTGGAGCAAGTCAGAGGGCCCTGCCATCCTCTTGTAATTCATCATTTCTGCTGCTCACTGGTGTGTCTGCTGAGAGCCTCCCTGGAGCTGCCTGGCAAATGCTAAGCTGGGACAGGAGAGACCTATCGCAGCTATTTTTGGTCATGCCTGACACTGGCTTCTTTCCCCCAGGACTTTATTTAATTTACCCTCTCATCAAAAGGGAGACTTTCTGCAGGACCCTTGAAGAGTTCTTAAAGCATTCATGAAATGTCTGCCTCCATAAAAGCCCCTACTTTAAAGTTTTACCAGGTGATATGTCTATTGCAAAACTGGGCCAAATCCTGTGCTCCTGGAGCAGCAGCTGTGCTGTAAATCTCTGGGTTGCCGAGACCTGGAAGATGGATGGGCAGAGCTCTGATTTAAAGATACCATACATCTTATGAATTCAGGCTCGTAGAGGATTTAAAAACTGAGTCGAGCTCAAATTGTGAGTTGTCTTGTCCAGAACCCCCAGCAGCCACTCATAAAGCTGGTCTCTCTTTGGCTGTTCTTTTTCTGAACCTCTTGCTTGCTGGGGCTGTGACAGCAGGTCCTCCAAACCAGCCTCTGTACATCAAGTGCCTTCCCCTCACTCTGCAGGGATGTGTGAGGATGAAAAGAGGCACTCTGTGCAGGCTTGGGGGAGACATCTGCTCTCTGCAGAGCAAGTGCTGGTGAACCAGAGTGGTGGAAAGCATTCTGAATGCACCTGAATGGGGTCAGCAGTGAGAGCTGCTCTCCTTCTCCTTCTGGGTTGGTGCAGTGCCACTCCTGGGCATGTCCTTCAGAATGTCATGATACACAACTTCACAGGGCTTCTGCTGTGCTGGTGTTTCTGTTGGTGACCTAACAGACTCCGCTTCAGAGCTATTTTCTCCTGAGGTAATTCCCTGTCTTGCTTTTATTTATTGGTGATAAAAGACTATCACAGATAAATAGGCATGTTCTCACTTGACTCGATAACTTACACGGCATTGCTGAAGGTGATTTACAATATATACATAGAAAGGATTTGCTGATCTCATTAATAACTTTCCAAACATCTAGATAAACACGCTATTGCTCTGAATCAAATGAGCATGAAACAGCCAAGGTATTCACCTGCAAGGGCTTCTGGCACTCTGCTCTTTCCCAGACAACAGAAGTTTGACAAAAGAATGTGGGAACTGCCAAAACGCGTTTCTCCTCACAGCCACCCAATCACCCTAAGGTGGGAGATTTCAGCTGTTCTTGCTAAATTATTCTTCTCTGTTGGAAGGCTTGTTGACAGGAGAAGATTCCCAGCTCTTTGATTTTTAAATCGGGGCTGTATTTCACATCTCTGACACTGTGGCCCATGCAGGCATTTTGCTGCATCCTCTTGAATGTCCTACCAAAGCCTGAGATGCAAAAGAGCAGCTAAACAATCTCTACAAGCTTCCTCCATCAAGGCTGTAAAAGGAGAGCTGAGACAGCCCTGGGTATTCCCTGCTGAGTAAGGCTGTTGCCATGATTTGTTTCATCAGAAATAATCACCTCCTCTTGTTTTATGGGCATCTTGTTATCTGGAGATCTCAAGTGCTCTATTGCTTAATTAAACCTCACAACAGCTTTTAGGTGTATGGATTGTGAATCTTATCACCATTTCCTAAGCGGATAAACTGAGGCAGGGATATTGAAGCATGAACTTTGGGTGTCTGTGTAGTTACACTTTTCAATTTAGGGGGCCCAAAGGAGCAGCCCTGCTTCCTCTGCTCGCTGCTTTGTTCATGCCATTAACTCCTGTGAGAGGGTTATCCATAAAATAGCAATCTCCCATGATCTGTAGAGAGGCGAGCTGGAAGTTAGTGAGCAGAAGGTGAGGCCAGACCAGCTGGGAGGAAAAAGAATGATATTTCCTCTCTAAGACAGTGATACACAGTGTTGTGTCCATGAATGCCAGAGGCAGGCCAGGCAGACTGTTCTCAGCCTCTGGCAGAGCCAGGAGTTAGACCTGTCTTGGTCTCCCATGTTACTGTGAGATTGCCGCTCTTTGAGGAGCTTCAGGCTGTGAGGGAGAACAAGTGTGGGTGAATAGCTTCCAGATGGCTCCTGGCATGTTCGGGGGTTTGTAGGTTAGCCCAGTGAGAGGCAAATCTCCTGCCCTGGAGATACTCAGAAGTGGTCTGGACACAATCTTGAGTAATGTGCTCTACAGAACCCTGCTTGAGCAGAGAGGTCGGAGTGGAGAACCTCCACCAACCTTGCCCATTATGTGAAACTTCAGCTTGATTTTCACATCTAGGAGAGAGTTGGGAGAAAAAAAAGGCATCTAGGGAAATCCTGGGTGGTTTGAGTCTTCCTCTTCCAGAACTTCTTTGGTAGCAAGTGCCACGTTTAAGCAAGGGTGCAGCTGCATGTGCCTCAAGTCCAACACTTCTGAAAAGGTGGGATCTGTGTAGAACAGACAAACACACAGCTTGAGCAGATTTAGGGAGAAAAGGACGAACAATTGGGCTGCTGTTTTCCTCTTGCTGAAGTTGAGCTTTGTGCTGCATTTTGCATTGGTAATGAACTAAAAGTGCTCATGTGCTCCAAACAGCGAAGGGCAAAGAAGAGAGAAGCAACTCATCAATGTATGACCCTCTCTAAAGTGTCGTGGGTAATCAAGTGTGAAGTACTTAATGGATCATGATTTGCATGCCACTATTTTGATTGATGTACTACTTAGTAGAGGTTTGATAGTTTTTTACAGTGGTGTTGATGGGAGTCTCTCAGAAGCAAAGGTATTTAAAAGATGTGTAGATGTGGCACCTAGGGACATGGCTTCGTGGTGGACTTGGCAGTGCAGAGTTAGCAGTTGGACTCGGTTTTTTCCCCAACTAAATGACTCTGTAAGCACCTTGTCTTTTTTCTTTAGGCCTGAGGAGAGCCAAAGCAGTGGTTTTTTGAAGTCATTGTGTTCCCAGCATCTTTGTTAAACAGTCAAAAATAGTGCAGAGTTGTTATCTTGCATAGACCCTGATCTCACCAGAACTGTCTATATTTAGGCATCTTCCAAAACCTTTGTGTCAAGCAATTCTCTGGGGAGACCAAAATAGCTTTTTTTGTTGTTTATACATAATGTTGTACAGCCATCTAGAGAGGATGTGATGATTAAACCATATTAAGACATCTTGCTATAGTGCTGGAGATAGGAGGTTTAATTGTGTTCCAGGCTGCTCACAGTTAAAGCCAGAATAAAAAAAGCCCAGAAAAACACGGTAGTTTTTAGTTTGCTGCCATGACGTGGCTCCATCACACTCATGATACAAGTTCAAACAGTAGCAGAAAACATTGCAGCTATGCCGGGTTCTGCTGCGGAGTGAAATTCCACTTGCACAAAAGAGACAGCATTAAGGGATTGAAGGGCAGCATCAATCCTCAAATTCTTCACAACAGACAATTTGTTAAGGGGTATTAATGTAATAATTATTTCAGCCAACTTGCAATGCCTCAATAACCTGTATAAAATACAAGCACCTTTAAAATAACGGGGAATAACGTGTTAGGTGCTCTATAATACATTACAAGTACAATCTTTGCAAAGTCCAGGACCCTGAGCTGATGCTTGTGTTAGGAGCAAACAGACATTTTAAACAGGAATGTCAGAGCTCTGTGGTGGGCCTTTCTGTCTTTAAAGTGCTCAAGCTGATGCTGTGCTCTATCACAGGCTTATCTAACTTTGGAGGTTTAATTGCCTTTCTATGGAGCTGTTAAGATTTAGGAGATGAGAGATAATCCCAGGCTGGCTGGACAGTGCTTTTGAGATACAGATCTCTGTTCTCATCAGTGCTTTTACACCATTGGGGAGAGAAGCTTGTAAGCAGGTCTCCTGACAAGAGGATTAGGGCTTGTTAATGTGGAGATTCAGGCCAATTAATCAGCTTTCACTGGAGTATATCATAAAACTTCAGTAGGGATTTTTTTTTCCGGTGTAAAATGTAGTTGCTAAAGAACAAAAATCGCTATTTTCTGTTTTGTTTTTTTTTTTTTTTAATAAAAAACCCCACCTTATTATCCTAGGTTTGCTTGAAAATCTGTCAGTTTCATGATTTTCCTTGTGCTGCTTCTGTTCAAGGGAATCCATCCACTTGTTTTTCTAATTGAGTAATTATTTGAAACTGATTAGTTGACTCATCCCTTAAATCTCACAGCTTGTAGAAAGGTGATTAAACGTTCAAAGTTAGATGAAGTCTGTGATAGAGCAGAGTGACAGCGTGAGCACCCTGAAGAGCAGAACATCAGAGCGCTTGGCTCAGAGCAGTGTTTTAGATGCCCTTAGCACTTGGGTCAGTGCTGGTGCTCTCTGCTCCCAAAAAGGACACGGCTGCTCCAGTGCTGCTCCTGAGCAGAGACGCTTTATCCTGCCAGGGCATCTGTTCAGTGTTTAAATACTTTTTAAAAGTAAAAATGCAAACAGTGCCCTGCCAAGTCCCCAGTTCAGCCGCACATTCTGCTTCCTTAAAGCACTTAAATGTGAAGCTGTGTGTGCTTTCGGTGCTCTGCTGCCTGCAAGGAAGGGACAGGGGGCCAGGTCCCTGTGCCACTGTGTAGGCACAGCAGTGTCCCCAGTGCTTCCTGCTGGTGGCCGTCGGCCGCTTCGCTTGCCACTGCCAGTGCTAGCAAATATCTTCCTGTAGAGAGCAGAGCTGGTTGGGATTTTCACTTCTCCTGGAAAGTGCTGACTCCTCGCTGAGAAAGGCTTCTTGTTTTTTTTTTTTTTTTGTGGTTATTTTCAGTCATAGATTTTTTCACCTAGTCCATGAATTTTTAGCTTTCTATTTTTATTTTTATTTCAGACAAAAGCCCAATGCAGCAAGTGTTCTGTCCAGGGGCTGATTTTCCTTGATGAGATTTTCCAGCTGTTCCCCCCTCTGGTGCAGGGCTGGGAGCTCTGTGTGCTGGTGGGGTTGACAGAGCTGACGTGAGATCAGGGTGCTGTCAAAGACCAGGAGTGAGCATGATGCGAGAAATGTCAAGCTTATCCCCATCTACTCCCCCACCTACCACAGCTGTAGCAGAGAAAAGGGTTGCAGAGATAAGCTATTATTATTAATACATAGAAATGTGAGATTTTTCAAATTCGTATATTTTAAGAAGAGTTTTTTTAGCAGTTGTGACTATCAGCTATGTAGCAAAGTTCAGAATAATTCTTAATAATTTTTAAGAATTAATGCTAATTTTTAATTTTTAACTTTTCAATGAATGTACCTATTTAACATAATATATTAATTGCATATATATTTAATTTTTTTGTTTATGATTTTGACTATCTAGTTTCTTTAGAAAAAGGGGACCAATGAAGCAGTTTTAAGCTTTTCAAATGATTGCATTTTCAGCATAATTATATTTCTTTTGCATGAGGTACAAGTTGATTTGTAATATTTCTGTAGAAGACAAGCAATATATTTCTCTGTGTGAAACACAGGAGAAGTGATGCTGCTTAGGAGTGGCACTCCAAACCTGCAAACCCTATCCCTGCAGAGAGGATTGTGCAGTGCCCAAGTGCATGGCAAAAACATCTGGCAATTGGCTCTGAAGGCTGTGCAAAGAAAATGATACCCAGGTGAACAGGACCTCCTTGGCAGGGATTAATAGGCCATTCTGGTTCTTGTGTCATACACCTGGGAGTTTTGTTAGTGCCTGTAGCTCTCTCTTGAACAGATTGCCGTGTCAGATGTCCAGTCCTGTTGTGCTTCTGCCCTTGCTCAGCTGGAGACTTAATTTTTTGTGGTTTGTTTCCCTGGATTTCAGGTATATTTAAAAAAAAAAATAAAGCTCTGGGAAATCAGGTTAGAAGATTTTGGCTTGCTCAGGAATTTTATCAGGAGGGCAGTGAAGAAGCCCACATGGGCTGGTGGGTTTTAAAGGACAAGCTGCTGCAAGCAATGCACAGCAGCTGCAGAAGGCCAAGGTGGATGGGCAGAGAGCCCTTGGCACAGCTCAGACACACAGGAAAAGCACCCAGGAGGATTATGGAGTCTAGCCATTGCCTGAGGATGCAGAGGAGGTGTTGGGAAAGCCAAAGCTTGGCTGGAGTTTGTCTGGTGTGGGATATGAAGGACACCAAGGACACCTGCTCCTGCAGGCACAATAAGGAAGGCTGAGGAAGACACGGTCCCAGGGCTCAGTGGGGAGGAGACCTAGTGACCAGGGACATGGCAGAGGTACTGAATGCCTTTTTGCCTTGGCTTTCACTGGCAGTGTTGGCTGCTGGCCCTGCAGGTCTACCAGAGGCTGTCAAAGACAAGTGTTACAGGAGAGGACTGAGCACAGAGGAATTTAAGCGAAGTGGACCTGATGGGATGTGCCTGATGGTGCAGCAGGGTTTGGCTGAGGTCAGTGCACTGCCATTCCCTGCTGTCTTTCACAGGCTGTGGCAATGGAATGGGCACCTTGCAGTTAGCAGTGAGTGCCTCACCCCTTTCCCTCTGAGGATTCAGTGAGAGACCTTGGATGGTGATGGTGGTTTATGTCCCCACCAAAGAGCACTCGAGCTCCTCACTTCTTAAACTGAGGTAGGCAGCTGACTTTCTAATCTCCCATGAGCCAAATAAAAATCTGGCCACCTGTCAGTGAGGTGATCATCATGTCTCCATGGATGCACAATCAGGCAAGGTACTCTTAAGATTTGCCAGAGGTGTTTGAGTCTTGCTGTGACTGGCATCATGGGATCAGTCCCCAGCTTTAAATCAGCAAACCACAGTGCTAGCAACAGACCTGCAGCTGAGGAAGCTATACTGGGGAAAAAAATAACCAAAGAGATTTAAACTTTTTTTAAATGATTGTTCAGGTTGGGTGTGTGAAAAACTCCTCCACTTGGTTTATGCTGCAGCTTTGCAAAGGAGGTGTGAGTGCTTAACTTCCTAGGGTATCTGCATGTACAGGTCCAGTGGCTTGGACACTCAGAGTTTGGATTTCAAATCATACTACATTAATGTTCCAAGGTCCCTTTATTTCTGCTTTGAACTTCCTGAGTTTTTACCCAATCATGGAGTAAAAGTGCTCTGCAGTCAAACAGTCTAGACTCTTCCCCAGTGGGATTTTTGTGTTTCCTTGTGCCACTCATGCATTGAAAATACATGCTTAGTGTGTAGAAATACTGGTTTTCTCATCAGAGATACCAGCTAAAGATGGGGAGCTCCTTTTTATGTGTAGCAATAGTACAGTCATTATTAACAGGAGGCAAAGATCTTACAGTGTGAACATCAAAGGAATCTGACGTTATTTGGAAAGAGCATTTGGTATATCACATCACATTCTACAACTTGACTTTTAAGAAATGCTCAAGAGAAAGCTTCCCCCACTTGGCTTCTAAGGATCTTTATTTATCACCCTCAGGGGCATTACAGTGAGTAATTAGATTGGACCAGGAGAATGACTTAATTTTACAAGAAACTCATTAATTCATCCTATTTTAAATCTTCTCATTTCACCCCAAACCCAATTATGCTTGTAGTGGCAATGATCTGGAAAAGCATTGTCTCGTAGGTATCAGGGGCCCACTGGGACTGCTGGGGTATTCATGTCGGGGAGACAAGGGTGACTCCCTTTCTTTGACTTTTAGGTCAAAAGACCTGGTTGCTGGGACAGCTTGACAATTAGAAAACCCTGATGAGCATTTGGAAGAAAAACAGCTGTACAATAACAGAGGGGTTCATGGTGCGGGGCAGAAAGCTCATCAAAAGAGACTATCCAAACAATTGAGTTCTATAATTAACACACAAAAATCTGTTCAGAAATGGTAATAACAGTAAAAGTAAACTTAGAAGATGCTGCCTTCTTATGTGGCAGATGTAGTTTTGTTATGATGAGAGAGAGAAAATCCATCCTCTTAAAGTCTAAGAACAACATTCAAGGGGAAAAGTAAAAGTAACTTTTTGTTCTTGAGGGTGCAGTTAAAACGTGAGCTCAAAATATTTCCAGGGAGAAGAGCTGTAGAAAAAGTAACCAGTGATGAAACGCATCAAATGTGCTATCAAAGTATTTTTTCAAGTCTTTAAACACAAATTTCTTTTCTCACTGAAATGTATAAGCATGGCATTGAAATATCTCTTATTGATTTATATTCCTTGTCCTTCATTTCACCAAGAGTACTATTTTGGAGCCTTTCTTTAAAGTTGGCTACAATCATTGACTTAAAAGTACTTTTCCCTCTTCTGTTGTGTGCAGAGAGAGATTTGATTCAAAATTGCTTCTCAAGGAGTTTTGAAGTTTTCTTGGGTATGTAGCTAACATATTTTTCTGCTTCAAGAAGTGGGAACTGGAATGCATAGCTTCAGACAACTGAGCTGACTGCACAGGTTTTAGCAGCCTTCTCACTTTCCTGTGATAATAAATGTTCTTGGGGCTACAGAGGGTTCCTTTTGTGCAGGAAGGTGCAGCAGGAGCATGGTTTGGTTGTGGTCCTGTCCTGTTTGAGAGCCCTTTCCTTGTGTGGAGGGCTCAGCCTTTGGCACAGGGATCTCATGGCCATGGCTCTGCAGCCAGTGCTGCTGGCCTGTGCAGGACTGCATCCCACAGGGCTACTGTGATGAGCACTTCACAACATCTCTGTCACATTTGCTTCTAATATCAGTTTATTGACTTAACTAGATTTACTTGAATAAAACCACGTTTCTGTGCTTGTTTTTCTCTCTAGTCACTTTATTAGGTCCTAATCAGAAATCAGTATTTTCTTGGTTGCCATCCTCTTCACCAGAGGCTGAGGCTTCAAGCAGGATTTCTGATTTCTGCTGCCCTTGCTCCTTGGTGTCCAGGGCTGTGCCAGAGCTCCTGCCCAGCGGTTTTCAGCTCGGGGCTGGCCCTCTTGGGCCTTCCCCATCCCATCACTGCTCAGATCCCAGCCAGGCTCAGAGGCATCTCCCATCCCTGCCTCAGTCCTGCTCAGCCTCCAGGCACTGCCAGAGCCTCTGCCTGGAGCTCCCTGAGATGTTTTTAAGATGTGCACTACATTTTTTAATGGTTTAGGAATTTGTCAGCAAAGAGGTTGGGATTATTTCTTTATCCAACCCTCTGCGAACATTACACAATTTAATTTTTTTTTAAAGGACTATTAGGTGTGCCAAGCCTTTTCCTAACTCGGAAGGAATTATTGACATTTCCACAAGGATAAAGGAACAATTTAAGAGCAAGTATTGGGGAATATTTTTTTGAACAACTCTAAATTTGAAAGAATAATTTTCTTAAATGTTTCCCCTGCCCTCAATAAAAAAACCCAACAACATAGCTTATTTTAAAATAGTTAAAACCAATTTAATACAAGTATTTTGTTGTAGCGGTGTTTAAAAAGAATGTGATTGGAGCCCTATGCACTATGAGATGAATTTTTAAATTCTGAAATTGCTGCCTGAAATTTTCTAGTCAAAAATTGAGCATTTGGAGAAACCAAGCAAGCAGACTTTGCAGCCCACACACATATTCTTTCTCTTTTTTTGAGGAATCTTTAAGTCTGAAAATCAGGTTTTAATGTGAAAACAGAGTTGGAAAAACAGCTTGAGAAAATTTACAGCTAGATTTGACTGAAGTTCCATAATTCTTCAGAGCAATTTTTGAAGTTTTGACATGCATCACTCTGATATATTTGGAAAAAAGAAGGAAAAAGGCATGTAATGATGACCAGCAATGTTTGCCAGATCTTGTCTTGCTTTAAAAGAAATAGAAATCAAATAGATGTTAGTATTATAACTCAAAGACATCAGCATGATTATTTCAAGCTGATGTCCATTTAAATTAATGTGACTTGTTCTGAGGAAAACCTGTGAAGTGAAAATATTTTTGTTTGAGAATTTCCCTTGAATGTGGTGCAGCCGATTGTAACCGTGTTACACTTGGGGGTGACCTGAATGTGAGAATTTTTTTTTTTCTTCTTCAAAAAACAAAAAGAAACCTCACAGAAAGAACTCATTAAGGCAAAGCTAAGAAATTGAACCCAAAGTTTGCATTGCACATGTGAACTAATCTTTTTACAAAGGCATCTTTCGAAAACTGTGTAAGAACCCCATTCATGCTGGGTCTCACCCAGCAAATCCTTCCTAGAAAAGCAGCTGCGTGAAGATTTGTCATGAGCAAGCAATAAAGACTTCCAGGGAATGAGTTCTGTACAGGCTTCTTGTTTGCCTACTAAATCATTACCCTTCAAAAAAAAGTCCATCTGTAGTTGTAATAGGTGTGTCAGCAGCACTTCATGCTAAGAACAGCTTTTACAGGATTAGGTTTGAGTTTTTAAGTGGCGCTACCATGGAGCTCTTGGGGGTAAAGAACTCCTGGTTTAATGCAGCACATTCTCTAATGCCCTTTTATGTCTGTTGTGAAATGTGGTGAATCTCTGAGCGTGGTAAAATGAAGAAAGCTGTCTTCAGGAGTAGTTGATTTTTGAAGCAAAATGGCTGTGTGTGCTTTAGGAGCAGCCAGTGTGTTTGGAGAGCTTTCTTCAGGTCTTGAAATATTAATGAGTTGGCTTAATATAGTAGAAAACAAAATACAGTGCATGAAACAAGGGGGAAAAAAATCCTTGAATTACAGACTCTTGACCTTGCAGTACCCAGTGAATAAATTTGTTCCCTTTTGGACCATGGAGTATGAAAAGATAAGGAGGAATGATCACAAAAATCTTTACCTGTGATGTTTTCTTGTCTTTATAGAAGCATGTTATAGCCCAAATAGGATTTTCAGCCTTGAGCTAAATTGTTGAAGTTGAATTCTTGAATTGTTGAAGTATTTTAATACCCCAAATATGCTAAAGATAGTTCACTGTTTAATTATTTCTGTGGTTTGTGATGTTCATATTAAGAGTAATATTAGTTTACATGTTTAGTGTTAAAACTGTGAATGATAGAAAGAATTTTGTGGATAAAGGCAGTCAGCTTGGTTTTCTCTTGTATTCTGTTTTTCAATGCCCTGTCTTTATATGTGGCAGCAAGATCCTTCCTGTGGGTGTCTCTCCTGGTCATACACAGACTTAGGCATATTTCTCATCTGAGCTGTGACAGTGAAAACCAGGAGTAATATCTAAGACAAGCATCTGCCTCTTGACTGCTGCTGTTGTTAAACCCAGGACATGTAGTGATACAGCAACTTGCTCACCAGATAGTGCAAATTATATATATTAAAAAAGAAGGGTTATTTTGTTTGTTTGTTCATTTGTTTTGCTGGGCAATTCTCATGCCAGGCAGAATAAACTGTTTTCAGGTGTTGCCTTTGCATTCTGACGGTGCCTGGCAGAGGTGGTGGGTTTGAATTTGTGTTCAGGGACCAAAATCGTTCCTGACATGGGGCAGGCTGGATTTAACCCCTGCAGTTCTCCCTGCCAGAGCTGTAGCTGCTGCTTTTAATGGAAACCCCAAGGCTGTTTGAAGCATGGCCAAAACACACCTTGCAGGTCGAGCCTTATCTAATACCACGATGCATGTGAGCTCTGTAAATCTCAGTCACTTGAGCAATGTGTTTTCCCAGGCTCCTCTGGTCCTGTGGCAGCCCCAGTCAGTGTCACCAGGCTGATCTCCCAGTGCTCTCACACACGGCATGTGGCACATCGTAAAGTCAGGACTTGTTAAGGACATTTCATAAATGGCTTTGGCTAATAAGAATGAAGTAACTTGCTCTTTTATAAATGTGTTACTAATATCCCTCTCTATTTCCCACTGGAGGGCTTCATAAGAGAAGCAGGGAAAGAGTGAGGGGGACTAAGGGAAGGTTTGAAACAGCAAGAGTTAGCCCTGGCTGTGAGTGGGCTTATGCCCTCCCAACAGGAGCCTGTGTGTAGCAGGGGAACCCTAAAGGTAGTGTAGGTGATAAATGACAAGATGTGGGAGTGAGTCACACAGTAAATACTGGGAACAGCCTTTCTTTTTTACTGGTTTGTGTGCCTGGGGATTTTCTCTCTTCTCTGCAGTGCTAAAAGCCAGTGGTGGTGATGGTGGGCTTTTTTCTCTAGCCAAGGGAGACATTTCTAGGATGACATACCTGTTAGCCACCATGAAAATGTGTTATTAATGATGCTAATGAGTTTTTTCCAAGTGATGTAAAAGTAGCTTTTATGAAGCTGAAGTCACCAAAAGCTTGCCAGCTGCATGTGGGCCCGGGTGGCAGCGGTGCAGTTACTGCTGTGCCCCAGCTTTGAGCAGGGGAGAGCATTGCTGATCTCCTCCCTTGGGGAGAAAGAGCCAAATGAATTCTGCCTTGCCAGGAGGGACATGTGCCATTTCCGGGCATGTTGGGTTCCTATCCCACTCCCTCTTAAAAATTGGCAGTGTCTGACTGTCAGCTGCCATTCCTTAAGTGGTCATAGAATAAACCAATTGCACCCCTTTTGTCACACTCTGCGTGTGTGGGGTGCAGGTGGACATGGGTTAAGCCACATGCAACTCCACAGTAAGCACAAAGAGGCAGCTGATTTTCTGTCAGTGTCAACAGAAGAGTACAATTTTTTTTTTTTTGCCATCTCTAAGCCAGCTTTTAAAATGGCTTCTTGTTGGAATTAGAAATCAGTATCCCCTGACGTAGGACTACTCATTAAGAGTGTGATGATTGTTAATTCTTCACCTGGGGCTAAGAGGACATCATCAGATCTCTTTGAAACGTCTCCTGCCTTGATTTTGAATGAGTAAGCTGGCAATTTATGATCACAGCCCGGGCCAGTAACACTCTCCCTTCCTGTTCCTCCATCTAGCTTGCAAAATCGGATACTACAAGGCTCTCTCGACTGACGCTGCCTGTGCCAAGTGCCCTCCCCACAGCTACTCCATCTGGGAAGGCTCCACGTCCTGCACCTGCGATCGCGGCTTCTTCCGAGCCGAAAACGACGCTGCCTCCATGCCCTGCACCCGTGAGTTGGCCTTTCAGCAATCTCCTGCCCCTTTTATCACCTATTCTCTGTGTCTCTAAAACGTGCTCTGCTTCTGACAGCAGCATTCAGTGGCTCTCGTGGCCCTTTGCTGATGCACTTTGCATTTTGCTCACACTTCTGAGTGACAGTGTTAGTTCTCAGCCCTCAGCTCCTAATGGTGGCATGGTTGTGCTGACCCTTGTGAGGTTGTAGTATAAATAAATCAGGAGACACAGTTACAAAAGAGGGACTTGCACACCTTAGTAGCACATCTAGAAGTAAAATACAGGCCTCAGTTCCAGTCTGAGCACCTGGCCAGTGGAGCACATCACCTTTCATATCTTTAAATATGAATATTTGTAGAAATTGTGAAGGCTTTCCTTGTAACTGTATGACCTCATGTAAACAGGTAATATTTATAATCTCCTTATATTTCTAATTTGCTTGAAATATAGCTGGTGACCCTTAGGAACCCAAGTGTTCATCTGAAAGGGGTGGTAATAATAAATCTTAAACTTTAATGAAACCCCCAATGCATGGTTTATTTTGTCCTGTGTAGGTAAATACATCATGTGCAGCAAATGGAATTTGCTTTAGTTCCACCAAAATGCCTTCATCAGGGAGAAGGAGAGGTGCATTGAGCACAGTTACAGGGTTGCTAGATAAACTCCTTGTCCTATGTGTTGGTTAATGGCTCATGTAGTCAAAGACCTGGGATTCCAGGCATGTCCTGGTGTTAAATTGTGATCATCTAGTTCCTTGGTTTTCACTTTCTTAGGAGCAGAGCAGTTTAAAACAATAAGTGAAAGGGCTGTATTTTAGCAGGGGGATATCCATGTGTGGCATTTCTCTGAAAACTATTGGAAGTGTTTCCAGATTTTTGGAGTTCAGCTGTATATTTATGTAGAGAGAGTGTGTGTGTGTCTGAGTGAGGAAAGGCCAAGATATTTCTTTTGTAACATTTTAATATATTGAGAATTAATTTTGTGAGAGATGACTCACATTTATTTAAACCTTAATTTCTCCCTTACAAGGCAGAAACAGAGCATGTGCATAACTAAGTTAGCACTCATCCCTTCCCCACACCCCCTTGATTCCAGCTGTTCTCCAGTGATTTCCTTCTTTTCAGCAGTGAGTTCTGCTGGGTGGTGGTTGAGGGGGCCAGGACATAGCCAAGAGCAGCTGCTTTTGCTTAGTAGGAAGCAGAGTGGTGAATGTATCCCTTGCCAAGTATTGACTGGGAATGGAGTCTAACTGTATTGTGAAACCTTGTCTAAATGGGCAAGAACATGCTTTCTATAATATAATTTACACTACTAGATCTAAAATGTGAACAGTTTGATAGGAAAAATGTCTTTCTGCAACAACAAAACTATTGTGTGAAATGTACACCCTGAATAACATTATACCCACAAAAGTTTTTCAAAGCCCTGGTCCTTGTGAATGATATCTTAACCAAATTGAAATCAAATTAGTAATCAACTGGTTGAATTTAAATAGGCATGTGCAGTTAGGGAAGTATGAGGAGAGAGCAAAACATTTCCAGATGGGGAAATTGTAAGCAAATGATTTGTATGTTTGCTGGTATTATTGCAAAATGTACCCCTGCAAGCTTAGCCCTTTTTTGTCAAGTCTTGGGCCTGCTGCAGCCACTCCTCCTCTGTGCTGGCAGGTCAGACAAAGCTGAAGTTCCTGATCTTGGTCTTTTACCCCAAAAATACAGAGAGGAAAGGAGAAAAGGCAAAGGCTGTGGTGGTGCTGGCCTCAGTCTTCATCTCTGCAGCAGCCTAGGAGGGCTCTGCAGGCAGAGGCAAGCCAACACCACAATCCTATGGACACCTGCTCTTGGAAAACAGGCCTGTCTCTGGAGGTCTTGCTTCATAGCTTTGCATTCTCCTGTAGCTGAAGGGCTTGTTTTTCTGTGATCCAAGGTGAAGGAGGCCACAGGAGCTGTTTCTGAGCTGGCCTGGGGGCAGCTGTGCCCCCCAGCCCTGCTGTGCCCCTCTCTGAGCCCTGCCTTAGGTGTGCTGGGAGGGTGGTGCTGTGCAGGGCTCTGGGGGCTCTTCCCTTGCCATGCTGCCCCTCTGAGCGGCTTCTGCCCATGCATCCAAGGCAAGTGACAGCATTCAGAGGGCCTCTGCTGAAGGAAGACCCTTCAGAAGAAGGTCCCTGTTTGTCTGACTTTCCTGACAAGACGTGTAGACAGAAGGGAGCATAAACATCAAAGGTGCTTTCAGGTGGATTCAGACTGTAATCAGTTCTTACCAGTTGGTTAAGCCAGGTGACAAACCCAATTCCCTTGTGCTGACAGCCATAATAATCAGGCACCTTCTTTGTTCATTATGCTCTCTTTAACTCTGGTATTCTCATTCAGGCCTGCATTTAGTAATCGCTCAGTGTGACGGCACACTAATGAAGAAATAAAACAGTATCTGAGATCCATTCTTCTAGCAAAAAGATAGACTCTGCTCCAGTGGCTTGTAAAATCAGGTTTCTGTTCACTTGGAGAACTATTAGACCAGGTGAATAAAAGTAACATTGGATAATTTGGAAAGAACACCTGGAATGGACTGTGGATTGATCCCTTCTTTATTATTCCTAAACACTTTTTAAGATGAAGAACTTCAGCCTTCTTAAGATGTGTTTTTGTAAAGCTTTGACCCTTGGCTATTGATTTCCTTTAGTAGTAAACTGGCTGGCCTTGTCATTTATCTTGCCTTCTAGGTTGGGGGAGGAAGACTGTTAGACTTTCCATTAGCCTGATTGTGCTAGTGGATGAAAGGGAAATAGAGAATTCCCCTTCCTTTTCCTTTCTTGCAATTCCCATGATAAGTAACAAAAGCAGTACCTCCTTCCTAGTGTGCTGGCCAGGAGAGGTGCCCCAGAGTTTTACCCTTCCATCACTCTGATCTCTGACATTGCTATCTCTTGTTGAGCTGTAAAAACTGTGTCTAACCTCAGGTAAGCCAGGCATCAGGCTCCTAAACAAGTTACTCAAACTCTGGTTTAGTATTCTGCTCTATTTCAGCTCTGCCAGAGTGAGTAACTATGTCTGGTGTAAAGTTTGTGCAAGTAAGAGCAGAATGTGGCAGTGTGGGTGTAGAGAGAGCAGAGTGGGCTGTGTCAAAGGCCAGGCACAGACCCTGACACACACGTGTTTACTGGTGCATCTTCCCCCTCAAACTTGCCTCCTGGGGATAATCATCAATGTGTCTGTCAGCACCGAGGGGCAGAGCCAGCCTGGATCTGCTGCTTTGGCCAAACTTGGGAATTCAGACTTTGAATTCAGACTTTGAGCTCTGAAGCACAGCGGGCTTGTCAGCTGTATGCTTGGGCATGGGATGATAGACTTGTAATACACCTGAGCCCAAACCATGGGAAGCACCTTTCCCTTTTGGAAGCAAAAGGAATGTCCAGGCAACTCTACAGGCCTCCATTATATTTCAGTACTTGCAGAGAGCAAGGGTCTTTCATAAGGTTAGCAATGTAATGGAGAATAAATTGCCTTACCCATACATGAATCCATGAGGCAGGAAAACAAATCAGTCTCAGTCATGGCCCTTGTCCCTGAATTCCCTGCTCTGTAAGGAGATACCCTGTGAATTGCAGCCTGGTGCAGGCAGGTGCAGTTCCCACCCAAATTAATGGGCATTGCTCCTGCGTCCCCACCATTAATGAGTTGGGTTCTCTAACTCTTAACAAACAATGCTCACATTATGAGCCAGAATGGGACGGTTTGGTATTGTTTATGTTGTCTGTTCAATTCAAATTATTAATGATTTTTAATTGGGAGCCATTTACAAAAGAGAGATTACCATCATGGACTGTCCAGCTTGAAATCTGCCTCAGTAAATGACCCTGAATAATTTAGTCAGTTGTGTCACCCAAACAGGGACTGATGGATTGATTGATATTTTGTCATGCCCTGAAATATTTCAAAAATGGTTGCATTTAAGACAGTTTTTACCAGAGAAGCTTGGGGATTATAAAAGCAGATGTAGTGAGATGCAAGAGAAGAGTGCCTGCTTTAAATGGACCTTCTCCAGTCTAGGTTATCAAGAAACTGAATAGCCTGACTTCAAACAGCAAACATCACTTACTTGTCTTTACATTCCCCTCTTCTAATTGAATTTAGTGCACTGCTGTATTTCCTTCAGAAAGTATATTGTTTTTAAATTACCATTTCAGTGCTATTACTCAAGGCTCCTGCTTCTAATGCTTTCTGACAGTTATCAGCATAATGAGCCATAATGAAATGATGAGCAATCTACAGTGGAAACTCAATGTGAATTCCACTAGAGCTGTGTGACTGTGTTGTTAAAATTTGAATGCACATTAAAATAACACTGTCCTTATTTGTTTCCAAGGTCAAGGCTTTAACAAAGGTTTCAAAGGTCTAAACACTTCAATTTTGTTAATGTTGCAGTGTCATATATACCCTTAACTCAATCTCATGTTACATTTAACATATCTCAGAGATAAATATTTGACCTGCATTTTCAAAAAAGAGTGAATTTACCTACCTAATAACTCTGGCTGCAAATGAGTAATTACGTAGGAGCTGATTATTTGAGCACATGTTTATAATGATTGCTTAAACTATAAACAATATAAATAAGCAAATGTGCTCTTTTTCCTTCAACTGAACTTGTTCCTTTTCTAAGTTTCCAGTCAGATATGGATTATCTGTTACTGCTAGGAAAAAGGGAAGCAGGATACACCGCACAGTTGTGCTGGCTACTGCATTTTAGGTGGCTTTGCACTGGCTTTGCCACCCTTCCACATTTGTGCTGGCACTACTGCAGTTCTCTGCTATTGGAGCCTGTTCTCTGTAGTATGAGGTACATGCCAGTAGAGCCTCTGATCTTTAGAATTTAAATTTATGACATAATAACTCTTCCACATCTTTATATATATGTCTGCACCTTCAGTAAATGATTTTGTTCTTAAAACATCCTGTGATACTGTTCATTATGTAAATAGTACATCAGAATGTCTTTTAAGCTGTAGCACAGCAGTTACAAGAGCAGAGGGAACAGTGGGTAGGCTGTAAGGAGAGAAAGATTTTTCTTCTCCACATAGGCTGGGAAAATGGACCATCCATCGCTGCATCGCTGCCAGACTGAGAGAAAGGGATTGTGAGTGATGGGAATCTCAAAGGAGAAAGCTGTCTCCCCTTGTGTGTGGTGATGGGCTGAAGGAATTGAATAAGAAGGGGAGTGGTTATGGCTTGAGAAGAGACAGGAGTAATTTGACAGTGTGTGTTTATAATCAGTAGACTTGAAATCATCACTCCTTTAAATACAGCAACTGTTTATTAGCTGTCTTCTGATTTTCTGGCCAGAGCCTTAAATTAACAGAGACATTTACTCAATTAAATGGGGGCTTTGATTTGGTTAGTCAGGACCTAATTCTGTAGAGTTGTTGAAGTAAATTAGAGGGCAAACAGCATAAGAAATTCAGCAGTTGGGCCAATTACAGAACAACTTATTTTTCTGGTTGGATTTCTTTCCTGTCAGACTGTCAGATAACTTTCTGGTTTCCGCAGAAGAATTCTTTTTATCTTGAAAGAGTGAGTGAACACAGGTGGTATTGTCTGCAGCACAGTGCATTAGAGTAGATGTGATAACATGGCTTAGCACATGTGACAATGCAAAATGTTCTTATATGGCAGCTCTTGGAAGGGAAGCCTTGAGCCCAAAGGAGTGGTACCTGCGAGCATCAGTTTCCCCACACCTCTGCCAGTGGTAACTGGACCTCTTTGCTTAACTTCTTTAGCCTTTTTAGGAGAGGAGCTATTAATTGGATTGTTCTCTGGGTGAAAGGAACAAAGCCTATTGTGAAGCTGGTAACTGGGTTACTTCTGGCAAGTAAATAGGAAATCGTACATTCCAGTGAAATGGGCATTTTGTCGCTGGCACTGCTCCAGCATCCTTGGCTTGGCAGGACTCCCACTGAAGTCAAAGGAATCTTGCCCAAGTAAATAAATGAAGAATTGTTTACCAAATCATTTGCCTTATTATAACCCAGTTGTAAAGCTGACTATGCAGAGAGAAGAGAGGGTGGAAATGGAGCAGATTACTGGTATTTTAAGTGACTGCTGCATCTTGTGGCCTGTTGGCTTTGGTCTCACCAGTTGTAAAACACATAATCTATGATGATAAATGGTCAGGAATAGCCAAGCAGGCAAGAATTGAGGGCTGTCCGAGCTGCCTTTGCTTGTGTGAATTAGCCCACAACAACAGGGGCCTGTCCACAACTGCTGAAGGAGCAATTAGTGGCAGCAACATACACAACTGTCTCGGGAAAGTGTGGGCTTTATTTGCAAGCTTAAAGGTACAGGACCCAGGTATTTACTCTGTGTTAGAACTTTTCTTTCAGATGGTTAGAGATCAACAACAAAGGCATATCTGAAGGGCACCACAGCTCTCATGCTGAAACATCAGTGACAGTCCCACTGCTGTACAGGTTCAATAAAGCCTTATGAGATGGAAAGAGGAGGCCAAAGTGCTTCCTCTTGAACACTGTGCCTGGCACGGCTTTGCCAGACGTTTTAGTCAGTGAACTTAAGGTGTTTAAAGACATTGATTATTTAATAATTACTTTCTTTGCATCCTCTCTACAAATAATAGAGAAATACTCTCTCTTTCACGCTCTCTGAAATACTCTCTTTCACGCTCAGCCCTGTCCCCAGTGAGATGATTCTAGGATCATGATCAAATTAAAGAGCACTGATTAGAGTTGTTAAAGGTCATCCATACAGTACCAGTGGGTTGAGGCCTTGCTGAGAGCACAGCAGTATGACCTCGAAGGTGAGGCTGCCAACACGACCAACAGCCTTAGCAGAGCCCTATGCTGCCTCTCTGTGCCTGAGCCAGCCCTTTCAAAGGTACCTGATGTACTTCCAGATATGCTCCAAAGATCTATGGAAGCATTCATTGTATGGATCCTTTTTATTTTTTTGTACACCTCTTTATTTGGTCTCTTATTCTTGCTGTGTAACACACAAAAGCTGCCTCTCAGATCTTGTACAGCAGATGTGCTAAACTTTTCCCTGCTTCTGATAGAGCATTTCTAGTCAGGTTTTCTTGCTATTAGGCAGTCGGATGCTTGCTCCCAGGTGCCTGCTGCTCCTTTAACTTATCAAAGACTTTGCTGCTCCTCTGTAGTGCAGCCAAGGCCAAGCTGCCGATTCAAAACAGGCCAGTTCGTCCTGGGCTCCTTTTAAACCACGGTGTGTCATAGCAACCTTCCCTGTTGTATGAATCTTGTTTATTATGTAGCAAATTAGCTCAAGATTTCTGAATGCCCCGAGTTGCCTTTGAAATCAGGGCAGATGAAGAGGGTCAGCGTCCCTGGAGCAGGCTCATAAAGAGGATCCTTTTGTCAGTCCTGGGCCAAAGCCCATTGAGGCCTGCTGGTCTGCCTGATTGACTTTGATTAGCAAACACCCATGGCTGGCACACAGCTGCATTGAACAGTGGTTTTGCAGGGCTTTCACAGTTTTAGAGTGAAGCTAGAAAGCTTCAAACTGTAGCAGATTATTGTTTTATTTTTAATATTTTTTTGTTTGTTAAAATAATTTTGAACCCGTATCAAGCTAAGGTCTGCTTTTTCTGCCTCAAAAAAGAAGTGTTATTTTCTTCAAGGAGAGTGCAGGAATGGTTAAAGAAGATTAAAGTCTTTTCTACATGCTTGAGGTTTTCTGATGTCTGGTGGGAATTGCCAATGAAGCTTCCTTCTGATTTCACACTGTCAGGCGAACGCAGGCTGAATGCAGTGTGACAACCCACTTGAAAATAATTATCCACTGCCCTGGCTGCAGAGACATCCGTTACCTGCTGCAGAAATGTGCTTTTACACACGTGCCCAAGCAGATGGAGTAAATTATTTTTTTAATCATTTTCTCCTTCCAGGGCTCAAAAGTTTCATCATGCTAGTTACTTAGTCACATACATACCTTTAGAAAGCATTTCTGTTTTAAAGGAGGTACATTTTAAATGCACTGATCTGGTGACTGACAGGATGCTCCTAACAAAGGCTTGCCTTCTTGAGGGTATATGTTTGAAATATCTCCATTAGCACTTCCATGGAGAGTGTGGGTTTCAGTTTGCATTTTTAATAGATCTCCTCCCACAGCCAGATCTTTCAAGGTAATAAATCTTAACTATAGCAGAAGCTAGTAGTAAATAGATGTGGTTACAGTTCTAATACTGATAATATCAGTTCAGTCCTTAATGGGTAATGTCGTTGCCAGAATAATTCTCTACCACTGTTAATGGCTGAAGACTAAGCTGGCATACAAAAAGGAGCTCCTGAAGGAGCCCTCTGCCAGGCTGTGACAGAAACGTGCAGACAGGCAGCTATTTGTGGCCAAGGGAGCTTTATTTTGGGTGCCACCAGAGTGGGTTTCTTGGAAGGGCTAAATTCACTTTAAAAGAATTAATTGTCAGAACCCTGTGCTGAAGTGCCTTTTGGTTTATTTTGTGATGTTTTTGTTTCCCAACACAAGAAAATAGTATATAAAGGCTACTTGTGTGTGATAAAATTGTCTAAACCAAAGCCCTCAACTTTATCTTCAGTCCTGTGGCCGTGGGACCTCTGAGAGAAGGAAAGAGGAGTTTTTTTAATTCGTGTCTGTCTTTGGTGAACTAAAATTGTTTGCCTGAAATTTGGAGCTGCTAGTTGTCTAGAGTGGAATTCTGGAGTCCTGTCAACCTGGGGCAGCAGAGAACCAAGCTGAAAGGTCTTTCTTATTTCTTCTCATTTTATGGGACAACAAGGTCACTCAGGAGCTGTTGTGCTGGGAATCATTTCTTTCTCATCTCCGTTCTCTGTGCTTTAATCCACGCCTTCTAACCATACACTGTTGCTGAACTAAATTAACTGGTTTAGTGAAGACAGTATTCTTGATGTCAAACAAGTCTGTCTGGTCTCCTTGTAGAAAACTGTAATTGAATTTACCGCATACACCCACAGAGACTTTTAGAGAAACACCTTGCTGGGCAGATCAGTAATAAAAAAGGAAGATGTAAAACCAGGGATATTAAAACCTCTGTCATAACCATTTAAATACAGTTCCCTAGCACAGTGCCCTTACAAGTCTACCTTCAGATCCCAGGGTTAGTTTTCAGGGATATTTTTTGGTTGTGTGGATCTGTCAGGTTTGCAGCTGTAGGGAGGAAGGGAGAACAGACTTGGCTGGAGTCTCCCTGCACAACCAACCAACCTGCCTGCCTGTGTCCCTGGAGCCCCTCCAGCTTCTTGAGCCCAGCTACAGCATGTCCTCTGCCATGGCTTTGGATGGCTTTGTGGTGTATGGCATTTGTCAGGGGAGGGGCTCTCTCCTCCCCACCTGTGCCTCTGTGGTGGTGCTGCACTTGCAGTCCTGGCCTGCCCTGGTTAGACCCTGTCCTTGGGCACACTGCAGCCCTGGGGTCTGTGCTTTCCCTGTGGTGTGCATGAAGGGCTGGGCACGCTGATCCCTCAGGGCAGCAGGAATATTCACTCAGTTGTAGCTAATCCCCTTTGTGCTATCTTTCTTTGAAATCATTCATTGCATTGGGGTAGACATTCTTTCTCCTTGGCAGAATGGCTTTGCCAGATTTGTGAGGTTGAGCCTCCTACATTTGTGCTGCTGTCCTTTGGGGACAGGAAGAAAAGGGCTTTGGGATAACGTTCTCAACTGGATGGCATCCAAACAACAGTCAAACAACCTGGTGATGTTTGACTCAACTATCTCTGATTCCCCTTAGTCTTTAGGGCAGCTGATTTAAATGGAAAATACTGTACTGCTTGCAAATAAACAGTTTACTGAGGTGTTATTATGCCCAGTGTTAGTCTGCAGTCTGGTTTGCTTCCCAGCTGTGTCCCCTTGCCATCTGCACCCCACAGATGCTGCTTCAGTCCTGGAGAGCAAGTTCATTACTGGGTCTTCACTGTGGGAGCTCTCTGTGAGTCACTGCAGAGCTTGGACCAGGCTTGATCCCTGGTATGCATCATCAAAGCTCCTTAAGTGTGCCCACAGAGACGTGTAATCCACAGACAGCTGGCACCCAGGGATCTCCTGTGGTCTGGAAGGAAGGAAGGAGAGAGACACTCAGGTGTTGGTATGTGCCCTTGTCATGGTTTTCACCAGGTCCTTGTCATTTGTACAGGCGTGTGTGGGAGGCTTCTGACTGGAGAGAGACTTGAGTGAAGGAAGGGAGGGAGAGAAACGTTGATAAATGAAAAGTTAAAATGCTGCCTGAAGTTGTAGAAAGAGTGCTAAAATACATCAGTCCTTTTAATACAAGTAGTGCTTATGCTATTAACGCCTTAAAAACTCCTGTTTTGCTGAATGTTTGTCTGACATAGGGTGTGTTGTCCTAAGACAGACAGATCTCTTTATCTGTGGATGAAAGACAGATAGCTGGAATGGCTATAGCCTATTGCAGCAAGAGAAAGCCAAACAATCTGCATTGCCCAATATATTTAAGGAAATCGAATAGGAGGGTTGAGGAAGATGGCAAGATTAGCTTGATGAAGATTATTTGTTGCTAAACAGACTCTGCAGTGTTTCCCTCAGCCCTGACACACAAAATGAACTGCTCCACCCAGGGCCTTCCCATTTGCTTCATGGCTCACTTGATTTTGATGGTTTTATTGTGAAGCAGGATTTATGGAGCCCCAGGAAGGAATAAAATTGAAAACTTCCGTTCTCTGTGTTCCCACAGAGGAGCCCCCTGTCCGTTCAGGGTGCTGGTTAAAGGGGCTGGAGAGGGATCCGGCTTTCAGGCCCCATGATCAAACCCTTTGCAGTCACTGGTGTGAGAAGACTGAATGGCTCTGCAGGTCCACCCTCAGATTCTGTTGTCCTGTGCAGGGGAAATAACAGCACCTGCCTTCCTAACATCATAAAATGAATTTTAAAATTAATCGTTTTTCAGAATTAAAATGTTTAGATTTAATTTTGATTTCCTGTAGGAACTGTCGCATTTTCAAACTGTTCCAGGCAGTGTAGCAGTATTAGCTCCACTCTTCCACAGTGCCAAATAGCCCATCCAATAGCAAGCTTCCACTGGCAGGAGACTGATGAAAAATGCTGTAGATCGTGGGACTTGTGACAAAATTACAGATGGTGGTGGTGATTCAGAAGCACAGGTCCTTGTCTCCTCTCTCATCTGCCCGGTAGCTAGATTTTTCTGCCAGAGGACACAGGTTTGTGTGAGGGTGATGGTCTGGCTGTCAGGATGCTGTTCCCTGTGGGATCCTTCCAGCTGGGTTCATCCAGGTACTATCCTGCCCTTGCAGCCTGCCCTGGCCCTGAAAGGGTTTGTCTCATCTATGGGCAGAGGCTCTGTTGTCAGAAACAAAGCAAATCTTGATCACCATTGAAGGAGCGGATCCGCCCTGTGTTTCAACATCTGAAACCAGGCCCATCAATCTGAAGCTATTCCTGCTCCCTGTGCCAACAGCTCCATTGATGACTATACTCCAGGAAGAAAAGAAATTGCTTTTCCCCTCACTGTAATGTCAGCCCACCATTTGGAGACTCCCCCACATCTTCCTTTTCATGCTGGAGGTGGTGCACTCATCTCTGTGACCTACAAGCATCTGCTTCCCTGGTTTTCCACTTCACTGCATCTCTGTTTAGACACTGCAGTACCCTGTCCCACATACTAATTACTGACTTTTTGCTTCTGAGGAGCTTGATTCATTCTGGCACATTTTCCCATGTGAAACTGGACTTAGAGCCTTGGAAAATATCTTAATGGACACCAGACTAAGTCTCAGTTTAACCCCAAACTGGCTGCTGTATCTGAGCTAAGAGGCACATCTTTCTGTGCCTCTTAGCTCAGATAGTGGTAGTGTGAACCCTCCCCCCACGGGGGTCTTTGCTTCAGGAGTACCCTCATGAAACTGGGATATTCTTGGCCCTGGCAGAGCCAGTGCTGCCTGGGGAAGGAGGTGTTTGCTCTGGCACCACCTCATCTCAGCTCTCCTGGCCGTGCTCTGTGTGGATGCTCTCCTGTGTGTGGCTGCAGCGAGTGAACGCTCTGTAAGAAAATGCCTTTTGCTGTTCCTGGCTGTCAGGCTCTTGGTGTTTCCCACAGGAGCAGTTTCTGTTCAGGGCTTGCTGCTGCCAGGTCCTGAGCAATCTCTGGGAGGACACACAGCCTCAGCTCCCAGAGCCTCTGGCTGCTGCTCCGTGCAGGGCAGATCTTCACCGTACAACGTGCACCTGGGCTTGCAGCCTGCTGAGGCTGCTGTTCCCCCCAGAGGCTTGTGCTGGTTTTCCCGTTCCCTTGACAGCGCAGAGGCACAGGTGTTGTTACCTTGTGCACCTGCCTGCCCTGAAGAGAGCCCAGGTGTGAGGCAGTTTGGGGAAGTCCAGGCTGGAGAGAGTTTGGTTCAGTCCCTGCTCAGCAGTTCCTGTGCTGCTGCTTGAGTTCACGATTTCAGGAGGGTCTTCCACCTCATTGCACTCAGAGTTTATTTTTGAAAAGGAAGCTTGTGTATTTGCAGGCTAAGCAGAGACCACTTTCTCGTACCCAGGGGAGCTGGCAAAGCCAGCTTTTGGGGGAAGAGGAGCTGGTTATGGGACAGAGGCATTGGGCTGGGACTTGGGACAGTTTTGACCACTGCCCAGATGTGCAAAACATGTCTTGTGTGTCCTTGTCTCACCACATCTCTCTCTGCCTCCATTTCCACGTGGTGAATAGAGATTAAAACCAGTTTCTTTCCTTTTTCTTTCTCGTCTGGTTTTTGGATCAGGAAACGTCTCTTACTGTGTTCAGTAACTGATCTTGGAGTAAAAGGGTTTTGTCCTTAGGAGTCCAAAATGCTGCCAGTACATAAATAAAAGCCATGAATGGCAGCCTGGTGGTGCAGCAGGCAGGAGGGCTCCCTGGCTCAGGGGCTGGACTCAGCTCTCTCTTCTTGCAGCAATTCTACCTGTCAACCCCGATTAACTCAGAGACTGTTTCAAAGGTTTGGCAAGAAGGGAGGATTTCCCACCATTCAAAATAAATATATTAATTTTGTATTTTTGAAGTAAACACAGACAAACAATCCCTGTTTAGCTACTCCTGCAACAGAGACCTTTCATTTGGGTACCAAAGACTCATTTGAGCTCTATGTCATTTAAGAATCTTTTCTTAACCTCTCTCAATATAAAAGTCCTGTCTCCTGTTGAGCATGTGTTGCATCAGGTGGCTTTGAGCACAGACCTGAGGAGGTGATGCAGCCTTCAAAACCTTGTCCTATGCAGCTTGTTCAGGCCTCGGGATTCCTTTGAGATGAACCTGATAAATTGAGGAGGGAGCCACAATTAATCTTCCCCATAGTCATCCCTTAACAGCTTAACCTTTTTGCTGTTACACTTGATGAGTCACTTGGTAATTTCAGTAGAATTTCACATTTTCACTGTATTTGGTTCCTGTCTTACCACGATGACTGTTTTTGTACCTTTGGCATATGAGTTATTAGGACTTATTTATTTATACACTTAATGAAACTGTTGGTTCTGGCTGATTCTTTTTTGCCAGGTTCATAGTTTCATAATGTTTGACAAATTTGCCAGAACTTTCTCCTTTCGTCCCTTTTCTGCAAGGAGATCTAGTTGAACTTCTTTTGAATCGCAACCATCAAATGTATCTTGATGAAATCTAGGAAGTTTCATGAGCTTTCCCGTGTCTTGAATTTGTGACTTTACAAAATTATTTCCAGTATTTTTCTGCTAATAATATTTGTACGTAAAGCTGTGACTATCAGTAGTTAGTAAGCAGAGCTATTTTTACTGTGTTCTGGTTTGGATTGATACATTTTGCAATCTTCATTCTCATTCTGTCTCATTTCCATTTGGTGCAGTGCTTACCTGCAGCCCTGTCCCAAAGCCCTGTGTGTGTCAGAGTCCCTGTGTGCCCTGCCCCAGAGCAGGCTGCCTGGTGATGGTCAGAGAAGCTTTTTGGGATGGATGAAATACCCATCTCTTTCATGGCTTCACTCTGAATCATCCGCCTTAAATTTAAGCGTACAAAAAGTGTGTCTCAACTGTATTAAAATTAGATTAAGAGTTGCAGGATTAGCTCTTCTGCATTTTCAATTTGCCTGTGGGTTTGAGGCCTGTGGGGATTTAAGCACATCAGTAGGATTTGTGCCCGTGCGTTGGTCGGCACGGGGCAGGGCAGGAGGAGGTGCTGCAGGTGCAGGAGGGACTCTGCCTCTGGGCTCTGCCAGCCTGCCCAGGGAGGTCCTGCCCAGCCTGCCTTGGGCTCTGTGCTCTGATCCCATAGTCCCTGTGTTGGAATCTGCTGGGAGCTCTCTGGCAGCGTGTTTATGAAGTCTCCCATCCCTGTGGTGGAAAAGCTGACCTTGTGTCTCAAATCCAGCCTCATTGCCAAGCTTTCTGTCTGGTCTCTTGTTTCTGACCAGCTTTCTTTTATCAGCCCTTCCTTCAGATGCTCGCCATATTTTCCTCTTCAGTTCTTTCACTTTCTCCAGCACTCCCCTGTTGTAAACTTTATTTTCCATCCTTCAAAGCCTTAGTTCTGTGTCTGGCTTCCTACTCAAATCTCCGTCCTGCATGCTGAAGTGTCATGTTCAGGTCCCTGCTTGATGGGCTTTGGTGTTCACTGAATGTGATTCGACATCAACTTGTCTGGAAAATATTGCACTTATATTTTTCAGAAAAAGATACCTTGAGATATTTCTATAATAATTTCAATGAGAGTCTGCCTGTAGGTAATGAGGGACTTTGAAAATCTCAAGTGAAGCAGAAGTTTGTGCATTTGATGCTTTGCTTAGGAAATCGTGGAAAAAATGAGTGTAAGATATGTAAATTTAACATTTTTCATAACAAGTATAAACAGTGAAAAGGAAAAAGTCCCACTCCTGTTTAATTGCAATACTGAGCTTTCAGGCTTATTTAGAGCTGGAAAATACTGTTAGTTCATCAGATAAAGAGATCAGAGTTTGACTTACCAGCTAATTTTTTTGCCTTCTTTATGAACATAGAGAAGTAAAATTCTGCTTGGTCTCTACAATCCTTAACTTGAATGGGAGTTGCACAGCATCTGGGATGTGCAACTCTGATGTCACTATGTAGGCTTTGGTTTTTTTCCCTTAACTAAAAACACATGCACTTTTTGTTTTTAGGCCCTCCATCTGCTCCCCAGCACCTGATTTCCAATGTCAACGAGACCTCAGTGAACCTGGAGTGGAGTCCCCCCCAGAACAAGGGTGGCCGGGAGGACATCTCCTACAACGTGGTGTGCAAGCGCTGCGGGGCGGGCGAGCTGAGCCGCTGCCGCTCCTGCGGCAGTGGGGTGCACTTCAGCCCCCAGCAGAACGGCCTGAAAACCACCAAAGTCTCCATCACCGACCTCCTGGCGCACACCAACTACACCTTTGAAGTCTGGGCAGTGAATGGAGTGTCCAAGCAAAACCCCAGCCAGGACCAGGCTGTGTCAGTCACTGTGACAACTAACCAAGCAGGTAGGAACATAAACAGCAGTTCCCTTCGGTCTCTGCTGCCTGTTTTTTAAGAAAGCTGTGATTTCCATTACATTTAGCATTAGCAAATGAATGAGAGGAGCCCTAAGATGTGTAACTGGGTCAAACCCTTATTTTCTGGTGATTTATATGGATACTTTAAATGCTTCAGAGGCAGGGAGAGAGGAGGGTTTGGGTGCTGTGTCTGTGCTGCAGCACTCGGGCAGGACACTGGGAGGCATTCTGCAGAAGCACAACAGCAAAACTGCCCTGATCCCCCCTGGCCCCCCAGCAGCTCAGGTGTCACATCCTGTACAGGGACACAAGGATGTCCTTGGTGTCTGCAGGAGCGTAACCCTGTGCCTGGGGAGCACAGGGTTACGCTCCTGCTCCCCGTGAAAAAGGGCTGTGTAAGATTCAACGAGCGGAACGAGTGGGCGCCCGCTCTCCTGCCTGCTCGCTCTCCTCTCCTGGAAAGTCAATTAGATTCTGTTCCCTTGTTAAATAAATACCTCCTTAACCTGCTGCTGACAATGTTTCGATTGATCAGAGCTGGCATTGCTGTAGAAATCCTATATGAGCTTTCAACTTCATGCTGACTGATTTTTGCCTTTCATTCATCTGGGAGAGCGAAATACTATTTCTGTGTATACAAGATTATTTCAGATGCCCTGGGCAGCTCTGCTTTTTAGTACCCCATGCTTGACCTAGTAAGGGCAAAGGCTGCAGCAGCAGATTGCCATTTCGTTTTGATGCTAATTTGTTTGATCTTTTTCCTTAATTCCATGAAAACATTTGTTAGTTTGCAGCCAGCTCGGGTTTAATGCACAGAGTTCCAGTTGAATTTTTAATTTAATGCACAAAATTATATACATTTGAATATGACACTCTTCTAAATGCAAATGAGATCTCCAGACTGTCAGACTGGCTACAAGACCGTCAAACCTGTTATCTGATGGCTCAGAGTGCTGATTGCCTTCAGGTCCCACAGATGTTGCAGGCATTCAGCACCTCGGAGCATAGCTCACAGGGTATCATTTATTACCAGGCCTACGGTGTATGAGAAAATATTAATATTGCATATTTTGATAGGACCAGACCATATAAATATTTTGAATTCTGTTTCCTAGTTAGGTGTGTGTGAAAAATAGGTAGGCATAGTCTGAATCTGCAGATTTTAGCTGTAGTCCAGGACATGTCAGTATTACCAGTGAGAGATACATTCAATTTTGCAGTGACAGTTACAAGCGAAATTGTCAAGTCCGTGCTGAAGCGCCTTTGAAAAACTGGTCCAGTGTTTTTTGTTCTTCATATACAGTTGACAGCATCCCTTTTAAATTATGATTCAAAAATTCAAACCACCACTTTGCCTAGTGAAAAGAAGACTAATAGAGAGCAGGGGCTATTAGGGAGTCTTGGGAGAAAGCCGTGGGAGAGTGCTGTCATACGCTCTGCGAAAAGAGAAGGTTGAGAACAGCAGCAGGGACAGTGTTTTTGTGCTGTGAATGCCTAGCAAAGAGAGTATTTCTGACTGATTTTGGCATGTGTAAGGATTAGTGGATGCATATATGCATGAATAAGTGAGTGGGATCCATCTACCGTGTGAAAATTCTACCATCTTATGCTTTTATATGCAAACCAAAATCTGATTGAATATGCAAATAAGAATTGATTTTGTTTATTATCCATGAGTAGTATTCTTCCCATCAGGAAATTTGTATTTTTGCCAACGTTTCCAATTTTGAAACATGCCCAGTTTATCAAATGCGTCAGAGGGACGGAGAAAATTATACTGGTATAAATGAAAATTAACTCCAAGGTGCACTGTTCTCCCGTTCTTCATACAACTTTGTGGTTTCTGCTGCATAGAAGATCTAAATAGAAATGTGTGGCCTAAACCTACAGATCCCGGCTGAGATAAATAGCCTTACATATGCAAATTGTCCCATTGATTTTGGTGAAACTGCTTGCTTGAGTAAAGGTTTGTAAAGTTAGACCCTTGGGTTTTACAAGTACTCATCTGTTTAATCATTGTAAATGTGTGTCTGGGGTGCATTAAAATCCTTGTGCCACTAATTTTCTTTCACTATATTTCATTATAAAGAAATCATGTCATGATGGTGCACTGCCACAGGCTTGGTTTTCATCTTGCACCTTTCTTACACTAATGCAAAGCTGCCTTGGTTTCTTTAAGGCAATTCTAAATTCAGATTAGAGCCAAGCTCCTCCCTTAGTAGCATTTCTAATAAAATGCTGTTTTACTAATAAAAATGAAACCACCAACACTGAAAATTTTAAAATTTCTTCATTTGTTGTGCTCTCTATGCTTGTGCTTGATAGGAAAAAATAATGTTGTCAGTATGGGGAGTTTTTAATAATTCTTTACATATGAGCAGTGCTTTTGGGTTGTCTTCTGGAGAATTTGCTAGAACTCTTTGCAAGAGGTGCATCTCTGAGTTAAATTCAGTAAAAATGATGAGTATACAAGAGACCAGGGAATTCTTCCTCATAACAACTTCACCTTCCAAATTTTCTTCAGTATAATCTGAAGAAAATAGGCAGGAATTTTCCAAGCAGTTTTTGATCAGTGAGGATCAGGAATCTGAGTGTCTGTGTGTTTGCTCGGCGTGGTGCCAGCCCCTGTGGAAGGTGTACATTTGGAGGCAGGCAGAAAGCAATGAGAAATCACTTGTGGTATATTCAGCACAAAATTGATGGAATGCATTGCAGTGACATAAAAGGTGCAGTTGAAAAGCACAGGTGGGTTTTTGTTTGCTTTTGTGGTTTTACTCCTGAGATAATGAAATGAGGCAGTTTGCTTTCCACTCTTAGAAACTCTTTTCAGTTTCCGATACTGTAGAAAAGTGTTTAAATGAGAGTAAGATTTGCCATTCACAGTAGGATCAAAAATAGTTTGCAAAAGGATTTTTCTGCTTCTTTGGAAAAGGTATTGATTATTATAGCTTGCTTATTTTTCCAAAACAAAGGCTAAATTTCAGGCTTTGAAGCAAGTAAAAATTTCTATCTCCTAGTTAAATACTTCAGTGTTGTACTTTTTAAGAATTTTGAATTAATTCAGCTCATTGTTCTGCATGTTTAGTATATTTTTTTGTTTGTTTTTTGAGTTGGGAACTATTACTCTTTTCCCCTATGAGATTAAAAAAATAGAAAAAGCAAAAATGGAACCCTGAGTGGCTGAAACTTGAAGCCAATGTCCTTAGCACAATGCAAGGGCTGATATTGGGGGTCTCACCACTGGCAGTGGTGGCTTTTGGGCTTTCAGCTTTCAAAGAAATGAAATCAGCACTTTGCCCATCTTTAAAAATTTGTGAAATTATTTGTGGAAGAGATGCAGGCCAGCAATTCTCATGTATGCTGCTAGGAGAAGCTAATTTCAATGAGGAACTCTATCAGGCTGTTGACTGAGTAGCTCAGAAGTTTCTGGGCTTCTTGGCTTTAGTTTTGTTTTTTTTTTTTCCTGCTAAGGTTAATGCTGCGAAGCTGTTCAAAATTAAAAGAAAAGCTCTCAATAAAGAGATCTTTTTCACAGCATGCAGGAAGCTTGTGTGGTTTTCTTTTGAAGATGCGCTGAACAGTTTATAATTTTTATTAAGGCTTAAAGAGCTGAGCTGTTTGTGTCTCCAGCCTGAGAGGCAGGTTCCCTGCTCAGTCCCCCTGCGGGAGCAGTGCCACAGGGACAAGGTTTTTGCATGGATGCTGAAGGCATTCATAAGGCAGGGGAGTGGTGTGGGGGACAGAGCCTACACAGGCTTAAATGAGATTTAAAATCCAAACTTATTTTCCTGCTCGCTTGGCTCCCTTTGTTTTGTTTGCATTTTATGAGGGATGGGTGTCCTGCTTGCTCCTTTGCTTGTAGGAGTTGAAGCAGTTGATATTTCTGAATAAACAAACTGCCTGGTGATTTGTTACCTTGTTAGGTTACCTTGGGCTCTGTGTTTCCTTAAGTGGATCAGCAGAGCTGGATGGATGCAAGATGTGCCAATTAGGATGAAAATACAGTGTATATAAATAAACTCACTTCTTCTCCCCTTGCGTCACCCTGGATGTTTTCAAGCTGCCTGCGCTCAGGATCAAGAAATGATCTTTCTGGAGAATATCTCGGGCTCTCTGTCCTGGTTTTGCTGCTGCTGTTGTCAGTGCTCTGCCCAGCCCCTCTGTGTGTGCAGTCCTTTCCAGGCAGGAGCTAAAATGGGTCATGGTGCCACCAGGATCTCAGCAGCCCCGAAAAGATCCATGGGAATTGGGTATTCTTCTGGGACAGGCTGCAGTTGTGATGAGCCCAAAATACTGACTTCCAGTGCAGGGAAGGGAAATGTCAGCTGTTACTCAGTTTTATTTAGCCTTTAGGTTTGTTTGTTTGTTGCTTATGTTCTTAATTCCTTTTAAAGAAAAAAAAAAGGAAAAAATTAAAAGGAAAAAAGGAAAAATTAAAAGGAAAAAAACCCCAAACCTGAAAAATCCCAATCCTTTGAGGATGATGGTATTTTAAGTCAGAAATGGCAGGGGTAAGGAGGAAAGAATGGGGAGTTATGACTCATAAGTTCCACTGGACTTTTTGGTTGGGGAATATATATTCCCATTTTACATTTTGGTGGGTCTTCTTTGAAAGCCCACGTTTCCTTTCAAATGCTGATCAGCATTCCTCACGTGTTGTACAGAGCAGCACAGAAAATGCATATAAGGTCTTACATTATGCCAGTGTGGTTTAGCCTGTGCTGAGCTACATTTGCAGTCAGTAAAAATTCATGGACATACATTGCCCTTGGTCAGTGTGCACTCCTCATGTCAAAAAAATAATAGTTGCTCAGGCAGATCAAAAGCAATGCATGCCAAGGCCAGCATAGCTAAGGATTTTAGTATTTTCTTTTCAATGCACTATTTTCCTGGGTATTTATAACTTACCTATAAAGAATTGCTCTGTAGTGAAACATCAAAAGACATTGTTAAGTAGATTTCAGTCACAGAGCTTTCTTCAGGTGACTGCATGAACACCCTTAAACTACTTCTGGAAAATAAAATTAACTGTTACTCTGTTGGTTGATCAATCCATCTGATTCTCTGTGCTCCATCATGTTCTTTGAGTATAATCCTGGTTTCAATGCAAGTAATAGTAAATCATTTTTGTTTGCTGAGAGTGAACATAACATTTTTTGATTTTGTGTGTGGTGATATTTATGTGCATATTAAGAATCTTATGGATAGGGAGGTGCTGAAGGAAAGTTAATTTTGATTTAAAAAATTGCAAGGTCTGTAGTCATTCAGACTGCTAGTTTTATGCTCAGCTCTTGCAAAAAATGTTCCTTTTTTAATGCAGTCTGGTGAAGAGCTGTTTATTGTTGTGTTGAAACATAATTTTTGAAGGGCTGTATAACCCCAAGGAAGACTTCATCTCCAAATAGCCGGCAAAGGAGCTGTGTGAATGTGAAGACAGAATTCATCAAGCACTCGTGTCACAGTTTCACAGACCCTATGAAATAGTGTAAGCTGGCAAAATCAGTCATTTTCTGTGCTGGCATCCCCCTTCCCTGGAGCCTGGTGAGGCTGTGGGGATGCTCGTGCACATCATCTCTCCAGCCTGGCCCCTGCTGAGTTCCTGGGGTGATGTGGGGACACGGCTGTGCTGTGGGGTTTTGTGGAGGAAAGGACTGAGGTGCTGGGCCAGGCTGTTCCTTAGGAGTCTCTGGACCTTTGGAGGGTGTCGGGGTGGCATCCAGCTCGATGGCCCACCTGGGAGAGATGCAGGAGGGTGAGTGAGTTTGTGTCACTGCCCAACAGAGGAGTGGCACTCCAGATGCTGGGCACAGCTGGTCTGCCTATAGCCTTCACAGGCATCCAAGAGTCAATTTAGTTCTTTATTTTTATTCTAAGTACTTGCTACCAGCACAGTCCCACCCTTTCCAGTTACTTGTTCCCTGCAGCCAAAGGATACAAATAGCCTGTTCCAGTAGTCCTTTTTCAGGCACACAAACCCGTGAGGAAACTCATGCACGTATCTGGGTGTGTATAAACAGTCACAGCACCCTGGCCACCCAGTTCCCAACAAACCTGATTTAAAATAATCTCTTGGCAAACATCTGGATGTGTGCCAGCTGTCCAGAGCATGGGAAGTGTGTGTGTGATACTACTGGCTGCATTCTGTTTTCTGTACAATATCAGGGTAGTGGGAAAAGGGAGCTGCAAAGGGGTGTTCTTACTTTGCTTTAAGGTGTTTGTACTAAGGATGATAGACCAGCAAATTATTCTCCAAATGGAGCTGTGTCAAGCTTGAATTCAGTAGGAAAGAAAATCAAAACTAGTAAGCATGGACTTGGAAAAGGGGTGATCCATGAGCATGACATTCTGAGTGATTTCTTGCAGCATCTTGCAGAATTCCAGGGTAATTATATGCAACTTTCTCATTTCAAATCTAGATCAGTGGGGTTTCGAAGGCTTCATGTTTTTCTGCTAGACGTGAGCAGTGATCCCCCCTGCACATTGTTCAAGCAGGAGGGTTGGGACAAGCTGCCTGCTGTTGTTGGGTTTTATCTGCCCTGATCAGTGAGATGACCTGCCAGCACGTGCAGGACAGCCTTTTCTTCACCTGCCCTTTCTTCCCCTGTTTTGGCTTTCAAAGGGACTTGTGTTTTGGCTTTGGACATCTGAAGATTTGCATTGAATGAGTTACTGTGAAGACTCCTGCAGCAAACTCAATGGTGTATTTTGGGAAGCCACAGATCTTTCAAATATTAATGCAGTGGGAGATCCAGAAAGAAAAGTGATCCTAGTGCTAGAAATTTGGGAATTGTGTGGAACTGAACAGTGAGGGGGAATACTTTTGAATGGGCAAATTTCAGCACTGAGCATGAGATTTCTCAGGGACTTGAAGATGTCATGTGTTGACTGCTTCAGGGTTCTTCTGCTGCACGTTTAATTACGTGTGTAAGTTTAAGTGTCTGAGTAAGGAGCTTCTCCAAGCTGGCAGATGCAAGTGGGAGTTTCTTCTTAACAACTCTGTGTTCTTGCAGAGGCTTTAACTGATGGTCTGTAATAAATGTGTAGTTATAGGCATACGTGCTCCCGTTTTAAAAACAAAACTGGGAAAACTATTGTTGAGAAGGATTAAATTATTATTTTAAGGTAACTGCAGCATTCCACAAAGAAATAATAATGAAAATAACAACTGCCTGCTTTCTGGCAAAGCTGTCTGCACCACCCATTTCCATGAATTTGTATTCAAGGTGGGGGATACAAGTCTTGGTCGGAAGGAAAAAAAAAAGTGCTTTCTAAAGATCCTTAGTAAATAACCAGCTTCAGGGTTCAGTGAACAGCTTAGACAAGCTGCATGTCAGATAGAGCCAAGATGTAATTGCAGCATTTAAATAAAAGTTTAGTCACATTTTTTAAAAGATCTTGTGGTTTGCTATGGAAAATGGAAGTTAGTTACACACCCTCTTAGGGAAAGAGATGCTTAATTTCAGCATTGGGTAGTGTTGATCCTATTTAAGTCATAGAAATTTACTTTAAAGAGGAATAAAATTCTGGTCTCAGTGATGTTGGTACAGATGAATAGTTAGCAAACTGACAGAGATGGAGATGTGGTCCTGCAGCTTTTATTTGCCCTGGACTATTTAACTGTGCGCTCGCTTTCCCTGGCAGCAAACTGACATTTCCCATTCATGGAGCTTGACAATCGGTGTGAGCGCTTCCCTTAAACAGCTGGCACAGAAATATTTTCATGTGGAAGGAGAATTTGCCCAAGAATATTTGTGGCTACTAAATGTTTAGATGGGCTTCTAAATTCTCTAGTTGTTTTTGCAGCTGACAAAATAAATTGGAAAGCAGCCAGAGAGACAGCAGAGTCCAGTCGGTAGTTCAGCAACAATAAAAGGCTTCGGAGAACTTTATCAAAGCTTCCATTAACCCCCTGCTGATGTCCTCAAACAGGATTTTTTTGAGAGAGTAGAAACACAAAAGCTAGGCTGCACAACTGCCCCTGTGTGTCCATTCACAGTTTTTAAATCCACACAGTTACTAATTAAAATGCCATGCAGAGTAGCACAAATAAACATCAGTAGTCCCTGATGCCCAAAAGTTTCTGCATTGGCTCGTAGTTTGGAGGGCAGGATGCTGAACTGACCCCAAAGGGTGGGTGAAGCAGCCCATTCTGGTTCAGATATTCTGTCCTTGTGAAATGTGTGTCAAGTCCATCCATATGCATGAAATCCCACTCCCAGAATGCCATCCCAAGGCAGCCCGTTATATTTTATTTATGTGTTGCATAGCGCTGTGCTAAACCGTGAGGGCTAAATAGAGCTGTGGCATGCCTGCTGGCTCCCTATAATCATGTTTGCCAGCTTCTGGTGGACATCAAAATGCTGAGCACACGAGTGAATACTGCTTCTTTCATTGAGAAATGTCACTTCAGATTTAGCCCCACGTGTGAACTGGTGTGCAGGCAGCGCTTTATTATCGTGGCAGGGCTCCAGTGGGCTTCCCCTCCCAAACAAAGTGGGAGCCTCTCTCTGCATCCACTTGAAGGATTTCATGGCATCTCCTTAGATTAAGGTAATCTGTCTTCATTACTAAATTCAAGAACCAGAGCCCCAGAACTTGGAGTGCACTCTGAGAATGGATTCAGGGTCTCTGAAAATTGTGGTTTGGAAACTGGTGATAACAAAAGTTGACTGTGGTTTTGTATTTACCTTTTAAAATGCAGTCAAAAGAGGTGTAGGAAGCTCAATCATTTATATTTTATTCCTGTGGTCATTTGTATTTCAAACCATCCCTTATGGAAAAATCCTACTGTTAATTTGAAAGGAAATGATAGCTTTTGTCTCAGCCTTCTGAACTGTTCCTGCAGAGTTTATTAGGACTTTTATCCCTGCTATCAAATTCTATCACCTAGTCTTAAAAAGACAATTGACTGATGCTGATTTTTTTTATTAAATTCTTCTACTGCTCCATAAAATATCTTTGGTTTTGTCTGTATTAAAATCCATTGAAAGTATCCATGGATTATTACAGTCAGAAAAACCCTTAAACTGTAATGTGCTTTGGATATAAAAGTCTTCCAATTCCACAGATTACCAAAGGCTGAAAGGAAAGCACTGAAATTTTTAATTAGCTTTTCATTATTTTTAATTTTCTATGTTTTCGTTAAGTGGTCTTATCGAGAGATAATAGAACAAGACAGTTTTGACTGAGCAAAATAGGAAAGTATAGTGGGCTGGAAGAAGTGTCTGGTATATGAATTGAGTTTTGTGTGCTGTCCCATTTATTTTAGCAAACAAATCAAGGCGTGATCTGGAGACAACCTGCTACAAGGGCTCCCTGGGAAGATTGTGCTTGTCTCGGTAACAGACTGCGTTCTTTAAATCTGTCCTCTGAATCAGCCCCAATTTATCTTCCCAGCATAAAAGGGAATGCAGATGGAGTAGCCACAGCCTCCCTTATAGTTTATCAGGATATTGTGCATGCACATAAATAAGGCAGAAAGTGACTGGAATATGTAAGTGGCTGGGTGTTAAATCCCATGTTTCTCAAGCTCCCTGGGCACTCAGGGATGGAGCAGCCAAGGGAGTCCTGGAGAAGCTGCAGGGGTTTGTGGCTCTCCAGACAGGGCGTGCAGGCCCAGTGGCGCCTTTGCAAGAGGTCAGTCAGTGTCATCCTGTCTGCTGGAATATGGGACTGGAAATGAAGGTCCAAACTCGGGATATACACCAGGCTGTTTGACTGCTGCACAGCTTATTGCTTCCATGGGCTTTTATTTGCCCAGACTGTAGCTCAGTACTCTTCCAGGACATAAATCTGGCTGGTCTTTGTACAGGTCAACATCCTCATAACCTCACAAGGTTAATTTTTTTGCAAATTTTTATTTATTTATTTTTAGGATTGAAATTTTTCAGACTTTGTAATTGCACTTGCGTTGCACAGGAAACCAATTATTCTTTGGAGTGTTTTACACTGAGGCAACCACCTTTAATATTTAATTGCTGATTCCACTTGGGGTTTTTCCAATTGACACAATTTTAAAACAAATAATGCACTGGTTTTCAGTATCCAGCATAAAACCAAAATAATGAAACCCCTTTATGAGTTTAATTATGTGCCACCTATGATGTAATTGGCTACTGACATCATGAACTAAGATTTTAATTTTAAGGTTTATGTGTTTCAGGAAGCTTAGGACTCTTCCCCAGTTTGTACCTCATCACTTTTTTTATTTTTAATGAATGGCAAACATAGGTAATTTTGCTTTTTGTAGCAACACTGTGTGTAGAGTTTTTTCTCTCTCATTGGGTCTATTAATGATTTTTAATTTCCTGAACAAATCTCGTTGTGGGTGAAGGAAAGGGGGTTTAATTCAGTTCCAGTGAAAGGACCTGGTGGGAGAGCTCCAAGTGTGAGTTAAGTGTGCTGTAGTCTGATTCTCTGTGGTACTTTCCAACAGCACAGATTATCTTTGTTCCCTGGAGAAGAGCCACTTTGGTGGGGGAGTATGGCAGAGTGTTTTGCAGCATCCTGCAAGAATGAGGATCTCAAGTGCTGTCAGAGCAGTGTTCTTCACAAAGTGCTACTAACCTGAGCCCAGAAAACCCAAACCTTGATTCAATCACAAGCATTTCTCAACAGCACCGAGATGGTATCATGTCAAATCCATCTAACCTTGGTACAGAAGGTACTTCACTGGAGTTCCAGCAGAACGCTCTGACTATCAGCTATAATTAAAACGGATAGCTTGTTCAGCTGAAATGTAAATACATAAATGCAAACCTTCTGCACCAGCCTCTTCTGTGTGACGGAACTGAAACTAAATATGGCTGACGTTCCTTACCTTTGGTGGCTTTGAAACAATTTATGCACTCAAGTTATAAGATTTGAATTGTGATTTTTATTGTTGAGTGAATCCTGGGTTTGGGTTCTGCTGGGTGCTGCAGGCTCAGGAGGGCATGGCTCAGGCCCAGCCTGCAGTGGCTGTTGGAGCTGTGGATCACAGTGGAAGTAAAATGTTTATAATTTTATTACTTTTTCTTTCCCCAAGAATCTTGCCATTTCTGACTTTAGATGATTGATCTGAGAAACCCAAATGGCAAAGTCTAAGTCTCTGCTATTACTGCAGCACTTCAGAACCCAAGATGAGGCAATGTGGCCAAATCTATTTATTAAAATAGTGAATGCTGCTTTAGCAGAATGAGTCATGCCATTTATTTATTTATTTATTTTGTTTAGAAGATACTTCAGTATTTCCAAAGCATCTAAGTGGCAAATAGGGCAGAGGCTTCTGTTTGTCTGGATTTTAAAAAGCCTTTTAAGCAGCACTTTTTACAAAATCTAATATTCTTAATGCTGAAGGTAAGTGACAAAGGACGTTACTTAGCACATGTATATACATCATCTAGACATCCTTGTTTCAAGTAAATAAGAAGTAATTGTGTGAGAACCAGGGAGAGCAGTGATAGGAGATGTGCTGCCTTGGGTGCTAAATCACACATTTGCCCCATAATGGATTAAGCTTTATGCCATAACTGTTGGGGTAACCACATGCTCAAGTGACTTGATGACAAATATAAGACAGGACCAGGGAGCAGAAATGAGGCTTTCTGTTAACAGGTACAGACATAGGGCATCAGGTGAGAGCTGTCCTATGTCCTGTGAGAAAAAGGGTTCCCCCTTTGGGCTATTACAACAGCAGGGTCAGTATTTTTTATGTTGTTTTATGGATTACTGAAACACTGTTGTGAGAGGTTTGAAAGCTGTGCACAACAAGTGGTTTGCAGGGCACAGATGCAGTCAGTTATTTCATTGGTTCTGTGCAATTTAGGAACAGCTCTTCCCTTCTTGTGTGTTGACTCATGATGTGTGTGCAAACATATCTTAACTGTGGGCAGGAGGATGGCACAGTGAAGGAGGAGCAGCTGGATGGTTGTTTGACTTGAGGAAAGGCTTAGAGAATGGGATAGGGGTCTCATTTGAGGGTGACTGGTGTTTCTTTAAGGGTAGCTTTGATTTCCTGGTGGAAGGGGCTGAGGGGGAGTGGAGTTTGTTTAGAAAAGGCAGCTCAGCAGATCCTCCTCTTGTGCAGCAGTGCAAGGGTGAAAGACACGCTATTTCTGGGCAGGAATTAACTCTGGTGGCTGCTTCTGGCTTCCTGGGAGGAACAGCAGGGCATGTGGGTGAGGCAGAGCTGCCCTGAGGGAAAGATGCTAAGTGGAGCATTTTGCTCCAGACTACTTATTTTGAACTGTTGGGGAATGCTCCATTTCCAACATTACTGTCTGCTTTAATAGCTAGGGGTTATGGTCTCTAATTCCTCCTTTCAGCTCCCCCAGAGCTAATGTCCTCAGGGGTGCTGTACATTGTGTCACACCATCAGGGGTTTCTGGTGGTCTGTGCTTGCTTGGACCAGCATCTGAGAAGCAGGAGGATGATTACAGCCTGTCCTTCCCACAAGTGTCCCACCCAAACTCGGGACCTGGGCTCCCACCTCTAAGTGTGACAGCTCTGGCCCACAGCAGTCTCTCTTTGTCTGGACTGCCTGGCCCATTTTTTCTGCTTCTCTCAAGCCAATATAATGCAGTGGAGCATCAGTGTTGGCTTCTTTAGGCTACAAAATTTATTGCTGTTTATACTGGGTCAGATTCCAAGCTCAACCAGAGGGAAGAGTAAGTGCAGCGTGACTTGCTTTGTGACCAGCGGCTCCAAACCTGCTCAGGTCAGACAGCTGCTGACTAATTATCCATCTTAACAAATTACTTATGGCTCTAGAGTTTCTAGAGCAACTCACAGCTCAAAGTATGTTCACCCTTCCATGTTAATCATTCTAGCATTTAGAAATGTTTTGGTGCTGGGGTTTTTAAGTGGTTGTGATGTTCAGATAGATTTTTATAAATTGCCTTCCAACTGAAAGGCTTGTTTTCCTGTTTGTTTTAAACTGGCATTGGTACATACAGGAAATACACAGTATTCTGCCATGTTTCTGTTGGCAACTATTAAGTTATCCTTGTCAGAACATGCCAACAAGATTTCTTAGCAAGCGAGCAGAAAGAAAACAAGCAGTTTTCAGATGAAACAGACCCCATGCTTGAGTTGTAATACAAATCTCTTGCTAAATGCTATGTAGATTCTATAATCTTTTGGTTTAAGGCAATCTTTGAGATTGTAGGTTGCAGATTCAGATCTTTGGAGTAATTCCAGACCTGCATTGCATAAGCTGACATCATTATTTGGCCTTCAAAATTGGAGGAGCCAGTACCTGAAAATAATGTATTGCTGTCAAGAGCTGGCCCTCTTTGATCCCCAGAACAAAATCATGCAAAAATCTTCTTCATCCTCCCTTCATTTCTGATGTAAACCACAGGGAACTCTGGTCACATCTCAATTCCTGTAATAGTTTTCAGCTAAATTAGAGGGGTTCTGGTATGTTGCAGTAGACTGTGCTAAAAGTGACACAGAACTGGATGTGCAGCCCAGAAAATCCCCAGGCTCTTTGTGGGTGCTCAGCAGCCACTGCTAGTCGCCAAGAAATGAAGCTGGACTTAGGTAGTAAAAGTACAGCACTCTAATAATCCTCAACTACTACTATTTGTTGCTGCTGAGAGCCTGGGTTTTCCTTCAAGCTTTTGATTTGATGCAAGTCAGAGCCAGCTTTTGTGGTTTGGCAAGACTTGCAGCACAGGTTCTTTTGGGAGAGGCAAGAAATGAAAACTTTAAAACAGAGGAAATGTTTAAAACATAATAATACTGTGTTAACAGTCTTTAAAATCTCATTTTCTAGCCCCTTTCTTTATGAACACATCATTAGAAACAACTGATGTGAGCTGGTCCCTAGGTTTGAGAACCTGTCACTTGTTTTCCTCAGAGGTCTGTGACTGGGTTACAGAGCATGGCAAGCAGGGGAAGATCCCTTGTGCCTGTTATTTTGGGATGAAGGTGTCCTGTGAGAATATCCTGTGGCCAAGCTGGTGCTTTCTCTCAGCAGTGTAATTTCTAGCAAGAAGGAGGGAAAGTTCAGCTCAGCAGCATTGGGGCTGGTTAAAGGGATTGGGAGAAGGAGGCCGAGCTCAGCTGTCACACTGCTTCTCCCTTCACTGGCTGGGATTTTGGTGTGTGGGTGGATAACCTGGGGCACTTTACTCCCCAGGAGGAGATTTAAAGCCTTTGCTTTAAACACTAAAAGCGTGAAAATGCTGCCCTGAATCTTGGCTGTCTCACTCCCCAGGCTGGGAGGTGTTCCTCGCCAGTCGTCATTCCTGGGGGAAGGAGAGGCAGACGGTGGGAAGACACAGGACTCGGGAATGTCTTGGGAAGCTTCCAGTGGCTTGGTTGAGCAATCAGGCCTCTAGATCCTTGTCCAAGTCCTAACCTGGCCCAATCATCGCTAGTACAAATGTTTGCTCCACTTTTACAGAGGGAATAATGAAAAAAGCCCCAAATATGCATGTGGTTAGTTTTTGAAGCGCAGAGGCAGCCCACAGACTCTGGCAGGTCCCTGGGAGAAGGCGTAGCTGTCATGCTGACAGTGAGGAATGGGAATGCCAGACTCCAGCTTGGCTCCTCAGACGTGCACAGACATCTAATCTGGGAGTGCACATCGCCTCACACATGTGCAGGAGCCTCTGCTGTGCTTATCCTGATGAGCATACATGCCTCGTACGTATGCTTTGCATATGTTTGGGGCTGTGGTCATGCTAAAATATTTTCTGGTCCCAGTGAGGCCACATCTGGAGTGCTGTGTCCAGTTCTGGGATCCTCAGTACAAAAATTAAAAAGAGTGACTGGAGAGAGTGCAGTGGATGCCACAAAGATGATGAGGGGTCTGGAGCATCTCTCTTATGAGGAGAGACTGTGGGGTCTGGGCCTGGTTAGTCTGGAGGAGACTGAGATCTCATTAATGCAATAATGAGATCTCAAAGGGGTGCCAAGAGGATGGTGCCAGGCTCTTTTCAGTGGTGCCCAGTGATGGCACAAGGAGCAAAAGCCATAAACTAAAACATAAGCAGTTCCTCAGCATGAGGAAGAACAGCACTGAAACAGCCACCCAGGGAGGTCACGGAGTCTCCCCTTCTGGGGACATTCCAAACCCATTTGGATTAATTTCTGTGTACCCTGCCCAGGTGACCCTGCCTTGGCAGGGGATTGGACTGGATGATCTCCAGAGGTCCCTTCCAACCCTAACAATGCTGTGATTCTGTGGAAGAGAACTGCCTTCTTTTTAATTTATTCTGGTAAATATGTTTTAGTTTTATGTAAAACTATGTAAATAATTTTATGTAACTAAAGAGGGTTGGACATTTCTCTCTTCCCTAGATTTGAAGTCAGTGTGACAGCTAGTCAAATAAGATGCCCTCTTACATGAATAAAA
Organism: Camarhynchus parvulus; assembly: GCF_901933205.1. NCBI lineage: Eukaryota > Metazoa > Chordata > Aves > Passeriformes > Thraupidae > Camarhynchus > Camarhynchus parvulus. The sequence goes on from NC_044579.1 coordinate 17,420,278, forward strand.
TAATCAGAATCTGGTCCAGAGCATGGGCCTTTAGAAATTATTAAAGCTGTATTTGATTCTTTGTGCTGTATATAATTTTCCTGCTGTGAGATTATTTACTAATATAATTTACAAAATTTCATGTAAATACCCACAGTGTTACAAGGTAAATAGTCAAAGAGAAAACCTGAAATGTGCCAGGTTCCCTTAAGTATGTTGTGTCCTAATCAAGAGAAGATTTTTTTTAATGAAAGACCTTTTATTTTCATGCTTTGATTTCTAAGAGGACTTTTCTTCAGTGTTAGATTCTCAGAAATATTTTCTTTTTTTTTTCTCTTTTTTTTTAAGTAATTAATAATGGAGCAGGCTTTTAGTATCTACCCTGGAAGGTAAAAACCCTTAATCACAGTAACATCATTAGTGCTTTCAAGCATTTAATTTTGCTGCTTGACAAAGCGCATAGCCATTGATAAGAACAAATAAGTGTTGTGTGCAATTGAGGGAATAAAGAAAAGCATGAAAACCCCTAAGCTTCAAGTAATTAAATTTAAATATGTTATTTGAATTTAGCTGAGATAATGTACAAACTGTGGGTATATTTTTCAGTCAGTGAAAGACCCCTTGAGTAAACATGATCCATTTAAATTCAAATCATGGGGAGTGGAAAGTAAACCCCGCTGTGGGTAAGAAGGCATCTTCAATAAAACACTGGGCATTGTGTATCTTTGATATCTGAGTACTCATGTGCTGTAGTTTTATAAAGGGCTGTTTTCACTCATGGATGCCTACATGCCAGAGACTTTATTGCATCTATTTATTTCCTGTTTTTTTCCTCTTTCCATTTCCCCCCACCCCTCCTAATTTGAACCAGTAATGAAAAACTGACACTCTGCCTCTGCCATCCTTTAAAGTGCCTCAAAAGTGCTACAATTCAGCACTGGCTAGCCTTGGGACATGGCTTTATGGCATTTGGGTGAAGTTTTTGTAGTACATCTGTGCTGTTTCTCTCTCTGTAGGCCGCAAGCTCAGAACTGAGGTAATAAAACTACTAGTAGGTGTTTAATGGCAGGTTATTGAGGAAGTAGATGAAAGAAAATTGCAACATTCACATCAGTAGGGAGTGGGGTTTTTAAGGGAGAGGAACTGCTGAGCTTTGAACTCAGGAAAGTTACACTTGGTGCTTTTGTTCGAGGGGAGACCCCTTTTTAGACACCAAAATGCCTCATTTTGTGAAATGGGCTGTTCTGGTAGAATTGGTGCTTGGTATGTGCAGTCTGTGCACGTGTGGCAGAAAGCTGGCTGTTGTAAGCAGTGATGATTGAGAAACAAGTCATTGCTTACTGCTCCTTTCCAAACATAAAGTAGCAGGGTGGAGGAAAGTGCAAAAGGTGAAGGAAAAAGTGATCTCCCACTCCCTTCCATAAGTTTCATGGACACCTCAATTGTGAACATTATTCTTTTTGGTCAAGCTGTCCTCAATGTGTTTTATGTAGGAATGTATGCATCTAATGAACAGTTAGCCCACGCATATAGAAGAGAGTATTTTGTCTTTTATTCTGCTTGTGATGAAAGCATCATTTTACAACCTGTTGCATGTTTATCTTCACATCATCCCCGAGAGGCAATTTAAAGGCAAAAGGCAGAAGAACAAAGAATGTTAATATTTTGCACAAGCTTACTCAGAAGGCTGTGTCTGCTGCCTGGAGTGCCATGTTGAGCTGGCAGTGCTGACACCGTCTTTATCCTGGACAATATTGACCAGAATCTTATGTCCTTTGGTAATACATGGGCAAGGAGAAACCGGTGTTCTTCCTGGAGTCCAGTCTTTCAGGTCAGATGGTGGATCCTGAAAAACAAGGGTTAAAAATAAACCTGATTTGTAGGGCTATGTGCAGAAATAAAAGGGAATTGGGAACTGAGGATTATATGCAGTGGGATAACTGTAGTACCTTCTGGGCACTGGGTCCAGCTCCTCAAGGTCCTCAAGAGTTTCAGCTCACCATCCTATTGCACAGACCACTGTAGGTCTGTGCTGCAGGGATGGATGTCACTCCTGAAGAGCTTCTTGCAGTTCTGTAGTTGGACTTTGGCATTCTTAGGGTTTCTGTATAGAGTATGGAGAGGCAGGGTGTGCAGGCAAAACAAAGTCAGGAACAAATGGCTCATCTGCAGAATCCAGGACAAAAGAAGATACTAAAATTTAAGGAGGATGAATTTGCATGTAAAGGGCAGGAAGGAAAAAATATGGCCATTCTTAAAAGTGTAAGGAGTAACGAAGGAATTTATGTACAAGTCCTTTTTGTGTCCTGGAAGCCAGGAGCATGTTGCTTATTCCAGTATGGTGTAGTGCCTAAGATCAGCTGTCCATTTTTTGTGAGAAGTGAGAAAGCACTTGTTAAGCTGTATAAAGCTGAGAGTCTTTCACTAGAAGGCTTAGTTAATATAAATTCTTCTGCTGCAAATAGCCATTTTACAGAGAAGAAATGTGTTTTCATACAGCACTTACCAGCCCAATATTGAAGGACTCACTAAATTCCAATATAGATGCCTGCTGAAATGAAATGGCAAACCAAGGAGGTTGAAGAGAGGATAAAGGAAAGAAAGGGAACTTTCTTTCTACAGTTCTTGAGGTCAGAGCAGCATAAGTGATGGATTCTCAGTAAAAAGAATTGCTTGTCTGCCCTGCATGAGGCAGCGATTAACTAAGCAGATTTCTCTCCGCTTGGTTTATCAGTAATGGCGTGTGCGTGTGTGTTTTAGGGTAACAAATCTGATTTCTAATTTATTAGCTGAGCAGTATTCTTATTGCAGAGGGGAATTAAAAAAAGGTTTGATTCTCTCTTGAGGAAGTGTGAGGTTATTAAGCAGGTTTGCAGTCGTGCCACAGATATAATTTGATGGAGCACACCTGGATCCTCCCTGTTGGCTGTGTGTTTATAGTCTCCTCTGTCATTCAGTATTTGCCTTTGCCTGTGAGAGACACACAAGGAAAAAAGAGATAAAGGTTTTGGAGGCATTTCTAACAGAGATGCCAAACTGTCAAATAGTAAATCGGGAAGCAGCTCCCTGATGGTTTCACATCAAGAGGAGACACCCTTTTGTGACTGCAGCATCTACTGGTTATTTTCACTTCCATCAGAACTGTCTGATATGGTCAAGTAGGTTTGAGGCTTTCAACATTCAATTTTCCTTTCATTTATAGTGACTGTTTTATTTATTTGCCTTTCTTGGTAGTTTTCAAGGATATCTCTTTCGAGGATACTTTTAACTTTATAACATTTTCATGGATCGTCATTCCCAAGTTAAAGGTAGAAAAAGAAACAAAAAGAAAAGGAAGTGGGGGGAAAAGAGCAGCTACAGCATCAGGGGACAAAAGAAGAAATATATTCAATTTAGGAAGACCTCTAATCTCTGGTTATACAGGACAGCTTTGTTAGATAAGATTAAAAATTTCATGAATGTCCCTTTTTATCCCTGGAGACTCCACCATTTATACCAGCTATTGTCAGCATCAAAAGAGCTTGATAACAGCTGGCTAGAGATGTGACCACACAGCAACACAACAGCAAGAAAGGGGCAGCCGGGTTCATAAATCTTCAGAAAGCCCGTTCCCCAGCACAGCCATGAATCTGCTGCTAGCACAGGCAAAGGGAGAAGGCATTGTCCTCCAGCCAGTCAGAAACCTGAACTTCAGCATTAGCAGGGGCTCTTTAGGCAGTGCACGGTGCACAAAGAGATGTTTTCCATTATCTTCTTCATTGCAGCCTTTATTACTGACACAGATACAGTTTAAAGGGTCTTGGAGTTTAGCTTGTTGCTAGGTAGAGTTTTTCCAAAAATGCTGCAGCCCTTACCCATGGTGGTGCAATCCTGCTCTTTCTGTTCATGGGATCAATGCAGCACCACGTGAGACAGGGTCAGGGGATGCCATTTTGGCACACACTGGACCAGTCTCTCATATCTTTAGGCTGGGAAGGAGCTACCAAAGCCAGAATCTGGCCCTTGGCCATTTGCCAGGGTCTGCTCACAGATTTGGATGTAAGCAGGACAAGTTATGAGACACAAATTGGCTCAGGCTGTTGAAATACAAGTTTCCTGGTTTTAATGGGAGGGCCCAAATTCATATGTATTCAACTTTACTCTAGCCTTACTAAATTCAGTGGCGATATTTTCTCAGCTTTAGAGAAAACAAGATTGGAACCTCAGGAACTTCATAGTTAGTTTTTACCTTAAAATAAGTAGCTAATGGAATAACAGCAGTTATTTTAGGAGTTGGAAAAAGAGAGCGACTGTGGACCAAAATGACACAGGACAAAAATAAGAGATCCTTTTACCATGATCTCTTATGAAGGTTTTTACCTGGGCAGCATGAACATTGCAGTGCTTAGACAACTGTGTTGTTACTTCAAAATCCACCTATCTAGTACTGTCCAGCATCCAAACCCAATCCTTCTTAGAGATGATTAAATGTCATTTTGGTAGAGAAAACAGGAAAAATCTTGAATGTTTCTAATTTCCCCTCACCCCCACGCCCCAAGAAAAACACGGTTTCTGAAAGTGCTCATGTTGTGAAAGTTACAACTAAAAATACATGTTCCTCATTAAAACTAAATGATGTTTATAATGTTTCTTTGTTTTTTGTTTTGTTTTCTCCTGGCAGCTCCATCCCCGATTGCATTGATCCAGGCTAAGGAGATAACAAGGCACAGTGTTGCCTTGGCTTGGCTGGAACCTGACAGGCCAAATGGAGTCATCCTGGAGTATGAGGTCAAATACTATGAAAAGGTACTGCTAAAAAATGGACAAGCCAGGAGTTTCCTTTGGGCTTGGGCACAGCTTTTTTTATTTCATTCCACTGTGGTTTATTTCCAGATAGGATTCCATCATTTGAAACGAAATAGATTCAGTTTAATAAAATCCAATTAAGGATTTCATGCACTTGAATGGTTGCTTGAAAGAGTAAGATTCATAGGCTGTTCCTGCTGTACAGTATGAATTTATTTTGTTATTTCTTTCCTACCTAGAAACTGAGCTTTTATAGCAATCACATTTATAATGAGAGTCAATAGTGTTGGGCAGAAGTGAGACATTAGCTTTACTTCATAGACAGAAGTATAATAATGAAGTATATAACAGAGTCATAATAATAAGATGTGTTTGCCGACAGCTTCTGCTTAGAGTGATAGCGTGGACTGGCTGCCTTTTAATAGAGAATAAGGAGAGAAAATTAGATTCTTCATACTTTCCAAGTTAGAGGGAGATGTTATTCCTTCAAATAACTTCCCAAGTAGGGAATTATGAAAAGAGCTATTTTCTTTGAAGGGTCTCTGCAAAAATGAACAATTACCTGCTCTTGCTTGTGCGTGCTGTCTCTCACATGCACACGAATACTTCTAATTTTTTTATTAAAAAAATTCACTTACTTGCTTTCCACATACATTAAAAGGCACCTGCTTTGCAGGGAAGCTAGATTATTACATTTTCTGATAGATTTTCCAGACAAAAATAGAATGATTTTTAATAATGGACTTTCTGGAAGATATTTTCTAAGTCTTTTCTTTTTTAAAATATTTTTATCCTTTTTTATATGGCTTCTGGCTGGTAGGAAGAAAAGGAAAGTGCCAGCATGTGTGAGTAAAACGTGCTTGTTCGTCAAGAGGATCCTATTTGAATGTTTGGCTGTTTTCCAAATGTTTTCACTGTGTGACTTCTTAAATAATCAGTGATATATGAGCATCATACGTACTGCCTCATCCTCCTTTTTTGGCTTGCTCAGAGCCCCGTGCAGCACAGGGTGCTAGGGGGATTGAGCAAGGCTAGCAGCCGGAGCCCTCAGGGTGTATTTTGAGAATTCCATTGCTGTTACTCATCTTTGATCAGACAGTTTTGGCAAGGCAGCGGGGTTCGAGGTTCACAGCTTCACTCCATCACACCGTGCTCTGCCTTGGCAGGACCAGAACGAGCGCAGCTATCGCATTGTGAAAACGGCCTCCAGGAACACCGACATCAAAGGGCTCAACCCCCTGACCTCCTACGTCTTCCACGTGAGGGCCAGGACAGCAGCAGGCTATGGAGACTTCAGTGGGCCCTTCGAGTTCACCACCAACACAGGTAAAGGCATCTCCACCCTATCCCCTGCTGCTCCTCCTCTGACTCCATGTTCCCAGAAGGTTCATGTATTATTTTATGACACTATATTATATTAAAGGATACTAAATTATACTAAAGAACACAGAAAGGATATTTACAGAATGCTAAAAAGATAATAATGAAAACTCATGACTCTCTCCAGAATTCCTACAGCTTGACCCTGATTGACCAATGAGTGAAAATAATCCACACTAGAATCCAATGAAACAATCACCTGTGGGTAAACAATCTTCAAACACATTCCACATGTGAGCACAACACAGGAGAAGCAAATGAGATAATAACTGTTTCCTTTTTCTCTGAGGCTTCTCAGCTTCCCAGGAGAAAAATAGTGGGGAAAGGGATTTTTCCAGAGAATGTGAATGCCACACTGTATTGTAGATTCTAGCAGTGACAGTGCTTCACTGTGGTATAGGGAAACAGGCATTCCATAAACACTTGGAAGCCATTGATGCTTGAGAGATTTTGTTTTCTGAAAAGTAGACATTTGCACGTTTCTGGAATATCTTATTTCAAGGAGAATAGAACCCTGTTGCTCCCCTCTACAAGCTATTGACACAGATCAGTTAGGTGTCCTGCATCAGCTCCCATACTTGCACTTTTCTTTAGACAGTTACATAAAGACAAGAATGTTCAAACTATGTTGTCAGTAAGGCTTTTCACTTTGCTCAAGGAAACATGCAGATTTAGTCCCCAAAATGTTTGCTTTTCAGTGGCAGAAAGGCACTGTGACCAAACCTATTTTATTTCGGACATAGAGGTCTCCTTAAATCAAGCTAAGGTCATGCCAGTTAGTGGCAATATCATTCAGGATGTTAACAACTGGAAACAATCCATCAGGAAGAGAGTAGACGTTTTAAAATTACTCTCCTACTCTGGAGTGATCATCTGGCCCCCCTGAAAGAAAAAGGAGGGGGAAAGAAGAGTGGAAAGCAATTAGAAAGGCAAAAAATTAGTCATTATACCCTCTGAGCAGCACTGGAGGGGAGAAGGAGAGGGAGTCCTTGTTCCTGGAGAGCTGAGAGCTGAAGTTCCCCAAATAATTATCAAACATCATGTCTTCAACTCATTAGCAGTTGGAAAAAATGTGTCAAATGACTGTATAATAAAGGCCTGAAAGTAGATGTGAGTGCTACTCTAAACTGCCTTCATAGGCCAGAAAGCTCATTGAGCTGATTGAGTGCTACCTAGGTTGATTTTTTGAGGTTGTCTGACACAAATGCTCCCTTTTCTGTTTTCAGTTCCTTCCCCCATCATTGGCGATGGTACCAATCCCACAGTGCTTCTTGTTTCAGTGGCTGGCAGTGTTGTTCTTGTGGTCATTCTCATTGCAGCCTTTGTCATCAGCAGGAGGTAAGAACTTAAGCTTCTCTCTCCCTCTCTCTCTTTCATCAGGCAGCTTTTTGTCTCCTCCAAACAAAGCTAAATTCTTTGATTAGCATCATAAACAGTACATTTGCATTACAAGCCTTCTCCCGTGTAGCTTTGATCTTCTCGACATTGGTACCAAGCAGCATGTGATGTAATGGCAATAGTTCCAGCTCTATTTGCCCTTCAAATGCAAAGCTGATTCCAATAACTGGCATTGAGAAGCACGCCAACTAGAGATTTGTGGTTAGTGTAATTTGAAGTTAAGTTTAATGGGTATGGGTACAGTAGATTTTCTTGGACTGACTCCTGACAGACAGGGAATAAACAACGGCAGTTTTGTTAAGTAACCATCAGACTGCTATGCTGGTGATTTTTGTGTTAGTCTATGAGTCTGTACTAGTCCTTCCTGTGTGAGGGGGTATGAGTGTAAAATGGAAGCCACAGTCAGTCAGCATCAGATGCAGTAACACAGCAGAACTGGATCGATGGGTATTTCATTAATGCAGCACCATAATCTTCACCAAGTGCTTGTTCATTCTCCCAAATTCAACCCAGGCATCAGGAACAATCCTGTGAGTGGGAGGACAGTGTAACAGAAACAGAGTGTGAGTGTTTCTGTCTTCATCTTTGTGTTCAATCTCATTTAAAAAGATCAGCATGATCTTGCTTCAGTGTAATTTTGAGATAAAACTGCTTGTATCATTACTGCATCTGAAGCCTGGGATCTGAGTGATGCACATTTTGTCAATCTCTGTTGGTCAGTTTAATGGCAGCAGCTGTAAATGCACTCAAACTCCCCTTCATTTGCTCTCTTTAAATTGTCCTGGGGAGCAGTTAAGTGACTATGATTGTAATATCTGGAAAGTAGACATGCATTGTGATCGCTTTCTGTGGGTGTTCAGCTCAGAGCCTCCATGCTGGCAAGAGGAAAGAAGAGCAGAACATGAAAATGTGGTGTGGAGAGACAGGTTTATTAAAAGCCATTGCAACAGAAAATAGCATCACTGAGCTTGATGACTTAATCTCCTCTTGCTTTTATTGATCACTTTATTATTTAAGGTAGGATTGATAGCAGGATACATTGGATTTCTAATTATGAGTCGCCACCTTGGAGAATTGAGCCTGTCGAGCTGCTTTGAGATGATTCCTTCCCCTTCTCCCCCTATAAAAAAATGTCTCTTCCCAAGGCTGATAAACACTGCTTGGTGATTGGCCCTCAATGGATCACTCTTTAGAAAATGAACTGTCAACCCCTTGCCCTGGTATTGATTCTCGTTAGGATCGGCCATAAAGCTGTCAGAGGAGAGGCTGCCTGGAGCCAGGTGCTGACAGACCTGCTGGGCTCAGACAGCTCTGCCCAGGGCTGTCTGCTCACTTATCTCTGCCCAGAGTGTGCAGTCGCACAAAGGCACCTCAGAGCAGGTGGCAGCAGGGACAACAGCCAGTCCAGGCACTGGTGGCAATGGAGATAAAACATCCTGGTGGCCATGGGCTCGGGGATGTCCCCTGGCTCTGCCTGGTCCAGGCACTGGTGGCAATGGAGATAAAACATCCTGGTGGCCATGGGCTCGGGGATGTCCCCTGGCTCTGCACTGGTCCCTCTCAGAGGGGCCATGGAAGGGGAAAGACAGAGCAAGATGAATGAAATACTAGGGCAGTGAAACTACTCTGTGCATAATAATGGTGCCTTGCTAGTTAATAGCCCTTAATACAGAGCTCTCCAGTAGCTGGAAGTAGCTCTCAATAAACAGAAACTACTTTAACTTTCACTGTTACTCTAATGATTTTAACCACCATCACAATGTCATTTAGAGGTGTGGACTTTGGGGATATTTCATGATGTTCCTACGCCAGCAGAAGTTAATAGCAAAATAATTATACTTTGTTACAAAATTACTTCAGATGAGAATAAGCTTTTCTGTCCAGAGAGTCCCCATGAGAAGGTTTTGTAATCTAACCATGACCTAGAAGTCATATTTGTACAATCAAGCCTGCTTGGCTTTGGCCTGCAGACATGGCCTGTGTGCATCCACGAGCCAGTGTGGGAACAGGGCATATGCTGTGGGTGCCCACTTTTGAACACTGGGTTATTACTGATAATTTAGCCTCATGCTTTTTTCAAGACATTGTTCAAATCCCAAAATTCATCTTTCCAGCAGAATTAGTCCAAGGACTTTGCCTTCAGGCAGCTCAGGCTGTTTGGCTCTGTCCTGCTATGCGAGAAGCAATCTGCCTAATGTTCCTGTAAACTTCCCGAGGTTTGGATGGGGACAGCCATGGAGCACCAGCAGGACATGGTGTGGGTGGTCCTAAACCCCGCTCTGAAGGAATGCTGAGGGAAATTGCAGCATCTCAAAATGAGTTGTAAAGGATTTGGGGAAGTGTAAAACAGAGAGAGACACCTTCTAAAAGGGCTTGTGTGTAGTAAGATGGTCTGACCAAATCCTCTGGTCATCTGGAAGTTTCTGTCTGAAATTCTTCCAACTGATAGATGGATTTATCTTTGCTCTGCTGACACATTTGCCCACCTTTTCCCGGTGGTGTTGGAGCAGGTGCTCTGCCAGCCTGGTGCCTGAACCCCCCCTCCCCTCTTTGTGTGGGAAGAAGGAGGTGGGAGCAGGGTCATGGCAACCAGGTCCTGCTGTTTCACCTCAGTGCCTGCTAATTCCCCCCCGCTGTTAACTCCTCTTCATCACCAGCCCCACCTGTAGCTCTGCCTGTCTCTGACCCCTGCAGTTCCTGAAAGCTCCTATGTTCTTTTCCTGAATGCCGGCGACTTAATCAGCACTGCCCAAATCCCCGTAATTAGGGGGTTCAGCTCTGTGACAAAGGCTCCCTTCTGCCACTCAGGTGAGCTGCCCCAGAGGTGTGGGGCTCCTGGGCTGCTCTCAGGACAATGGCACACAGCAGTGTCCTGCCCAAAGCCAGGCAGGAGAGGTCAACAGGTGACACGGCGAGAGGTGGAAGTAGGTAGTTAGTTTAGAAGATATTATTTAAACTTAATAAGCTACAATTACATTGCTTGAATAGTAATCCCTTTGTTTCCTTTGCTTTTTGCTGCCTTCGAGTTTTAGTGGGGGAAGGTTATTTTTTAATCTGTTGTGAGGGTGCTTGTACTTTTTAAAAATAAGATAAAGAGAATTTTTTCATACTTAAAATGCTTTCATGCACAAAGTCTGTTTGCATTTTGTATTTCCCATCTGTGCCTGAACATTAATAAAATTAATTTGAAGGATCCTGATTAAAATGCAGAATCTTCTTTTTCCCTTTTTTTTCCTTTCTTCTGAGAGAAGTTGTACAGTACCTAAAACCATCTCTGCAGTCCCCTTAGCTGGCCTGGTCTTTTGTGGCCTTGGGTGAGATTTGTGCTGCCCCTTCCTTCTTACTCAGTTCAGTAGCTGGGGGCAGAACATCCTCCCATTATTTCACTCAGCTCTGTTATACCAGTGCTGTAAGTTGTGGGGTAAATAAACTGTTTAAGTAGATGTTTGGATCCAGTGTGGGTTTTAATAATGCTCTTCTTGTGATTGGAGCCATTTGTGTTTCAAGAGAAGAAGCTCCCACTGGTTTGTGGTTGGATGTGTACCTACTTTTTCTGTCTGAACACAAGTCCTGTCAATGTTGGGAACTGTGACCCTTGGTTCAGATCAGGTTGTCTTCACATGTCAAACAGGACTTTTTTCCTTCTGTTTAATGGTTCATTTGTATTTTTTTATTCTTGGCACAGTGTGTTGTATGACCCAGCCCGAGGACTGCAAAGGGAAAGACTGGGAATGGGCTCCCAGCTGACAGCAGTGGGAAGCTGCCATTCCCCACAGGGCAGCTGCAGAGTGGGAAGTGAGATGCTTTTTGCTAAGGGGCAGAGGGGTTTTGCTGACAGGAGAGGTATGGTAAGACTCAGGGAGATTTGCTGCAAGTGAGGGGCTCTCAGTTATGTCTTTTCTTCCTGTTACCTGTGAGTTTTTTGACCCCTTTTTAAGTCACATCTTACAGGTTTTTGTTGTATCTGCTCCCAATTTCCTCTTCTCCTTATTCACCATTTTCAGCCTGTTAATTAACCCAGTGTCACTCTGGTGTCCCTGGCAGGCCTGGTTGTCCCCTGCCCCACTCCAGGCAGCAGCTGGACATTGCTGGCAGTGCCACTCTCCCCTCCTGTTCTCCAGGCTTGGTTTCTCCTTCTGCCTTCCCTCTTCTCTCCACCCCAGCCTCTTGCCAGTCAGCTCTCCTGGGTCTGCCTGGGAAATTTGGATTTCCTGGGAACAGGCAAACTGAGAGTAAGCAACAGTAAACCCTTCTCTCCATCAGGATCTGCTCTGTGCTTGGTTCTGAGCACTCAAGGATGGGTGGGTAAAAGCCCAAATCATTTCTCTGCATCCTACATACCACTGGATGCTGGGCAACTTCAAATTCCTACACATTTGGCTGAACAGACTCCTAAATATCCTCCCTAATGGACTAACTTCTTGTATTAGCTTTTTGTAATGCTCCTTGTCCATTGGAGCTGAAAGCTGAACTAATTAAATGCATAAGTAGATTACAGTATCACAGGTGTAGGTGTAGAAGTAGTAATCTATAGAATTAACATACTCTGCTATGCTATTGCCTCCTGCTCAGAGAGTCAGTAGAGGAGTTCTGCCATCAGGAGTTCTTCAGCCCCTTCAATTAAGCAGTGATTAAAAGAATAAGCAAAATCCTTGGGATCTTAATTTTTGATGGTCAGGGTTGGTGGTTCTTCCTTTTTTTCTGCTGAGATCCCAATTTCTGTGTTAAGAGACATGTTTCCAGTTTTAAATTTGCAGTTAAATAAGTGTATTGATGTTGGCATTTGCCTAATGATGTTTGAAAGTCAATCTACCAAAACACCTCCTTGTAGCATTTCCATCCCTGCGTGGTAGGGATAAAAAGCAATTTGGGCCCTCAGTTGCAAAAGTAAGTTTGAAGAAAAAGTGACTGAAGCACAAACTTTTTTTTTTCTTTCTTTAAACGCTGAGATACAAATAGATTTGTGCTTCCTTGGATGCTCTGTTGATGCCAGTAACACTTAGGGGAGTGTGAGGATCCTCCTGCCCTGGTTGTGTGTTGTGTCATGGCTGTGGCAGGTGCCAGCAGCTCGAGTCTCTGCAGGTCAGGACAGCTGAGCTGCTTGCAGAGCGGGATCCTCCTTTGCACTCACTTGCTGTGCTTTGTTCTGACAGGCGCAGCAAGTACAGCAAGGCCAAGCAAGAGGCAGACGAGGAGAAACACTTGAACCAAGGTAAAAGGCCCTGGTGCTTGGGGGTTTTGGTTTGGGTTGTGAAACATGGCTCATGTTCTGGTGCTCAGGAAATAAGGGATTGCATTCCTCTTGAGGAGAACACGTTTCTGTTTTCTCCTCCTGCTTCAAAATTTATTTACTCTAGTAACAGGGAAAATAGAAGTGTCTGGGTAAAATGTTTTGAGGGTACAGAGAGGAGAAGGGTTTATCATGTTTTTCCATTGTTCCTTGCCATTGAAAGATACCTGTTCTTAGCCACTTGATTTCTAGGCAAGGTTTTTCCCCACAACACACTGCTAAAGCAGTTTCTGAATGGGCCAGAGGCAATCCTGCAGGAGAGGGGGTGTGAACTTGGCTGCCTTTTTCCAGCACTGAATCCTGTTGTTACTTCCATGTACCAAACCCAGGACCTGGGCTCAGAGTTTCCTGGCTCCTATAGGAAAAAGGGATTTGGTGTTTTAGTCTCACAGGTCCCTGACAGGTTATGCTAGTGATGGCAGTGATTTGTGAAGCTCATTAATTGGCAAAAGCCTGATTCCTTACATCAATAATGGGAAATACTAAATGTTTACACTTAAAAATATTGTACTGGGGGGAAAAATACTTAAGTCCTTTCTTCCTTATCAGTCATTCCTGGCTTACAGTACATTTTTATTGTACACTCTCTTTGCTGTTGTATATCATTAAGGCTTCAGTCTCATATGTTCTGTGTTCAGCAGCATGTAGATCAGTGACTTCAAATAAAACATTTCTGCCTTGCAGGTGTTAGAACATATGTGGATCCTTTTACATATGAGGATCCAAACCAAGCTGTGAGGGAATTTGCCAAAGAAATTGATGCCTCCTGCATAAAGATTGAAAAAGTTATTGGTGTGGGTAAGTGCCAGAACTTTTGCATTTTTTTTCCATAAATACACTTTTAAATTTGCTTTTAGGGAATGTGTGATCCTATGATTTTTGTATGACAGTTCTCCCAAATGTACTGACATAACAGTTTGACAACACAAGTGCATGCTTCAGGCTCCTGACCATGGATTCTTGTGCCTTTTTCTTCAAGGGGAGTTTGGTGAAGTGTGCAGTGGACGTCTCAAAGTGCCAGGAAAAAGAGAGATCTGTGTTGCTATCAAGACTCTAAAAGCTGGTTACACTGATAAACAAAGGAGAGACTTTCTGAGTGAGGCCAGTATCATGGGACAATTTGACCACCCCAATATCATCCACTTGGAAGGTGTAGTTACTAAATGTAAGTAGGTCATTTTCATGACAAGTCCAATTTAGAAGTCACTGAGAAATTAAGTCTGTATGGTGTGTGCTGGCTTTTTTTTTTCCCTTCTTACCCTCTTTCCTGTAAAATGACAGATGGAGCAGATTCACTGATAGCTAATAGGAGGAAATCAGTGCAGGACAAGTCATTAATCTTGTTGTCAGCTATAAATGGGTTTACGGTTTCGACTGATATTCTATCTGTAGGCAGCTTGTACAAGATTTTGTAGAGGGAATTAATACTGCAGGGGTTGGCTTTTTTTTTTTATCCCTTCTTGCTATGCCAAGCAGGCATCTTTCACATCTTTGCTAGACTGAGATGATTGTTACAGGATAGGCAAAAGCAGATGGTGAGCGAAGAATTCAAAATGATGGGGGAAAAATACCAAAACAAAACTACACAGTCATATGTTTGAAGTACAAAGCACAGATGTAAGGAGCAAGCCTTTGAAATGAAGCAAATGATTTTAGTGTGAAATTTGCTTATTTGTTTTCTCTGATTTACAGGTGTGCTAATTTCACTGTGCAGAATTTACCTGGATGATCTTTTTGTTTGCTTTGTTTGGGGTTTTTTAAGTCTGACAGTGCTTTAGAGAGTGACAGTGCTTGCTGGGTGCTGTCTGTAGGCTAGAGCTGAAAATGCACCTGTGAGACACCAGTGCTTAGGGCTCAGCTGAAAAGGTGCCACTGCCATGGTGCAGATATTGTCTCTGCCCAGCTGCCCTGGGGAGCATGGTGGCAAAGCCTGGCTCTCATTGCTAATCCTAAAAGACTCTCTGGGTCCTGGGGCTCATGCTCAGGGTGGCATAGAAAGCAGGCAGTGATGTTGTGAGCTGCTGTCAGAGTGGACTTTGTGAAGCTCACCTTCTGCAGCATGAGGAACATGAATGCAGGGTATTAATAGTGGGAGCAATTAAAATTTGAGATGGATGAAAAGGTGAAAAGTAAAATAATCACTAGATGAACAAAGTACCTCCCATAAAAGGTTATCAAAACCATCCGTTCCACTGTAAAACTCTGTCCCTCTTGAATGTCAGTGAGAGCTGATACTTACTCTGCCACTTTAGTTTCTGGAAATCTTACCCCTGCTCATTTCTGTTGCTGTCTCCTGGTCTGCCTTCTCTCAACAGTAGAAAATGGCTCATACAGCGTGTGGCAGTTTGCTTTTAAAGGCAAAGAGCAGTTTGGACTAATTTTGGCCATCCTTTACTGAGAGCCTCGCTCAAAACTAAAATTAAAATACAGTACTCTGTTTAAATTTGGAAGGTCTGAGTGTCTCTCTGTGTGATTGTTATAACAAAGGGGCTGTGATCAGGCCACAGTGTTTGCCTCAGACAGTGATTGTTTTAGCACCTCAGTAAAAGAAAGACAACAGGGGAATCTTTGTGTTGCAATCCCACTGAGGCTGGAAGCCCCTGAGCTGCTACAGCTCCAGCACTTATAAATGGCCGTAGGCATTTGCATAATGCAGTTGTCAGTGAATTCAAATGATTGGGAATTTTCACCCAGGGAGGAGGTGGCAGTGTGACCTGGCAGTGCCCCGTTCCTGGCTCCCAGTAAGTGATGCTCCAGCAGTAACACGGCTCCGTTACTGCCAGCTGCACTCCTGGGGAAACAGGGCCACTTAAGAGCACATTTATCTCCATTTCTCCATAGGTTTGCTGAATGCTGTGATAAATGGATGCATTTAATAAACTGAAAATTAAAATGTGAGATAAATAGTAGTATAGATGGGGGTTGAGAGAGGCAGCAAAAAACCATGAATAAATTATTGGCTGCTAGTCAAGTACTTTAATAATTGACTCGCTGATGGTAACTTCTCCCTCCTCTCTCTATCCCCCCTCCCCTGCTAAAGAAGTGTCTGAGTAATGAAATTACATGTTAATGCACTGAAAGAGTCTTCCTTTTTTCCCTTCTACGTTGACATAGTATCTTTTGATTGAAGAAGGTTAATTAATACTCATTTAGCTGTATTTGTTCAGTGGAAGGGTGGCCGTCGCTGTTGCAAAGCATAAATGAAACACTGCCATATGCAGATTTGGTTGAAGTTTTTCCTCTTTCTACCAAAGAATGCTTTCAAAGGTGAATTGCAGGGAGGATGATGTTTAATCACATCCTTTTACTTAAGGATGTGCTCAGCCAAGGTCGCTCAGCCCTTCATCCAGAGCAGTTTGCTTTATGCAATACCATTGCTTCTCTGCAACATTCAGTAATGGCATTTCCCAGTCATGCTAGCTTGCTTGGGACCAAACCAGTGATAATTTGGATACCAGCAGGGAAGGGAAGTAAAAGCAGGAGTAGTAAAAGGCCTGTAAAGGGTAGGTTGGGACCGGAAAGGTGAAATAAGTAATGATGAGTGAAATAAGTTACATATCGCACGTGCATGTTGGCCTAAGTGAAATGTGGTAAAATGTTCCTACAGTTAGTCCCTATAGTATATGGTTTTCTAATTAAAAAAAGGTTACTTCAGAACCAGAAATCCCTGACAAATGAAGAGAAAAGAATCTTGGTGAAAGATGCACTGAGGTAGAAACTATTAGGGGAATGTTAAATGCTGCAACATTTCACGGTAGGGTAATTTTTGGAGATGGTTGTTCTGGAGCAGATCCTTGCCGGTGACAGAAGCAAGGAAAAATTAAGTAGTTCTGATACCTCCCATGCCAAGATGCAGTTAAGCTATCTACAGTCTGGATGACCTGGCCTTTGAAGCCTTCTTTCCCTATGATGTTCCCTTATTCAGACCTGCTCCAGGAAGTAAAAGCTGAGTTTCTCTGGGACACCATCTTTTATTTAGGAAGAAAACTATAGTTCCTGTAGGTAAAGCATAAGAGAGAGGAAAGTTTGCCATGCCAGACAGCACTGATTGTCAGGTGCTCACCTTAAAAGTGCTCATCTTGTGACTGGGCTTTTGCCATTCAACCTTTGATGAGTTACTTCTGTACTTCTGCCATAGCTCTTTTGAGACCTTATCAGACCAATTTCTACAAAAGTCTGTATGTCAAATATGCAGTAGGATCTAACTCCACGAAATATTTAATGTTCCTTGCATGCACCTAAGTGTTCTCAGTTTCAGCACTGTGTGATCTTTATAAAACTCTGAAAAGCAACATCAAGCATTATTGGTGTGTATGCTGTTGTTTTAGGCAGGAGAGTGCCTAGAAAGCATCCCCCTGTCAGTAGCATTGCATTTCTCCTCAGGTTACCCAGCTTGGCCCTTGTTGCAGCATGAGGAGCTGGGTGCTGCTGAGCTCTGTGCCCCCTGTGTGACACAGGGCTCTGAATCATTTTGCCCCTGGCTGACTTCAGGAGGCAAATGGCTTTGGCTCATTTATAAATAACGAGAGAAACACAGAATACAAATTCAGGACCATGAAGGTTGAAAGGAACAGCCTACATTTTTCATTCTTGAATCCAGTTGTCTTGGAATACCTTGTAGCTTCTGGCAGTTTCCAACTTGCCTAAAGCATTGATCTTTCAAAAAAGACAGAAAGACCAAAGCATTCACGAATTCCATTTTCTGCTCTGTGAACAATATATAATACTAAAGATTTTTGTCAGGTTTGGACAAATCTGTTTCTTGTTCTCAATTATCAATTCACATATTCCTTAGGGAACAGGAGCCACTTTAGTTAAAGACCTTGTCAAAGAGTCAACCAAAGGGTTAACCTTCCAAATGGGCCCATTAAATGTTTCTGTCCTGTAATATTTCATCTCTTGCTTCCCACAGCTGAGGCATAAGCTTGGTGCGTTTCAAATTAAATTAGATTGTGTAAGCCAGGTGTCTTGGCAGTAAAATCATGTGCAAGCCATTTTTATCCCATTAACATTGGTGTTCATCAAGGAATTGTGTTTTTCTTTCTGCACACTCTAGGTAAGCCAGTAATGATCATCACTGAGTACATGGAGAATGGCTCCTTGGATGCCTTCCTCAGGGTAGGTGATTTCTTCAAAAGCTAAGGAGATTTTATATGGGGAAACTTTTTCTTTTTCTTTTTCTTTTTCTTTTTCTTTTTCTTTTTCCTTTTCCTTTTCCTTTTCCTTTTCCTTTTCCTTTTCCTTTTCCTTTTCCTTTTCCTTTTCCTTTTCCTTTTCCTTTTCCTTTTCCTTTTCCTTTTCCTTTTCCTTTTCCTTTTCCTTTTCCTTTTCCTTTTCCTTTTCCTTTTCCTTTTCCTTTTCCTTTTTCTTTTTTTTTTCTTTTTCTTTTTTTTTTTTTCTTTTTCTTTTTCTTTTTCATACTGAAATTTGCGCAGTTTTAAAGAAATTATGTTTGTACTTGGGAAATTCTGTTTTCTGGTGTTGCTTTTATTGAAAACCAGAATTAATATAAAGTGGAAGAATATAAAATAAATTAATTTTTAGAATAGCAGGATTTTAAATAATCCATGTTTAATGTGAACAGTTCTGACTTGCTCCATTTTTGAAGGCATTGCAGTGCTGTAGACTCATTAAAATCAGATTCATTGCAAACAGGATACTGCATCACTGAAAGCTGTGACAGAACCTCTGGGTTTTTGCTTTACTGGTGAATTATAGACCCTGGTGAGGAGAGCGAGGAAATAACATTGCATTTTATTGGAGAGAAGATGGGAATCCGCAGCTCTGCTCTTTGCCAATTTCAGAGGTGGCAATAATGTAGCTTTTAGCTTAATGCTCTGTGATTTTGCTCCTTTCCCCATATGCAGAAGAATGATGGCAGATTCACAGTCATCCAGTTGGTGGGGATGCTGCGTGGCATTGGCTCAGGGATGAAGTACCTGTCTGACATGAGCTACGTGCACCGCGATCTCGCCGCTCGCAACATCCTGGTCAACAGCAACCTGGTCTGCAAAGTCTCTGACTTCGGCATGTCCCGCGTGCTGGAGGATGACCCTGAGGCAGCTTACACCACGCGGGTAAGGAGGGAAGGAAAATGGCCATGTTGCCGTGCCTGCATGTTGGTTTTGTCTGACTGTGTGGGAGGTGTCAGTGGTTTGTTTTAAAATAGTCTCAGTCACAAGTGAAAACCTAAATCAAGCCTAAAAGTAAACATTGGCCTAGGCTCCACAGCTCCTATAAATTGATGTGGTGTTGCTGCTACAGCAGTGGCCACAGCAGTATTTCTTTTCTGAGGATGTGACCCTTGTATTCCTCTTGTTCCTTCATCATGACACAGCATGTGACAGGAATCTGGTGCCAGAAATTAGAGCCTGGACTTCTGTTCCTTCTCATATCTACAAACAGGGTTTCCACATGGCTGCTCATACTCATGTTTGATATAGAAGGTGTAGACATGCCACAAAAAAATTAAAAATATGCATCCACTTTTGCCAATCACAAAGCCAGTCATAAATTTGACCTAAATTATTTGGACCTGGAAAAGTATTAGGTCTGGATTCCCATTTTTTGTTTCTTTTCCATTTTATCTATATTTCAGCATCCCACTGTTAGGTAATTTTGCTAAAGCCATTTTAATATGCTACACAAAGAATAGGGCTAATGCAGGTATTCTGGCCACAAAACAACATCCCAGCCATTACCAGCCTTTGTACCAATACCTCTGATATCAACATGCACCTAAAGAGAAAAATTTGGTTTATAAAGTCTCCTTTTTTTATTGCTTCTTTTCTTCGTTTTTAAATATCTGCCATTCTCCATCTGTTCTCCCTAGTGCTGAGTTTGTTTGCAGCGCTCAGATCTTGCTGTTTAATCCCAACACTCATCCTTTAATGGATTCTCAGCTCATTACAGGGAAGGATAGACTCCTGTAGTATTAAATGCTGGCCAGCCTTGGTCTCTCTCACTCATAAGGGTGGCAAGTGGAAGAAGCAGAAGCAGAGGTCTGAAAAGCTGTGTTCAGGGAAATCAGAGTTTAGATAAGCACACAAGGGCAAGACAGAAATGACTGAAAAGCTTCTCTTTGAATTTAGCAATTGAAGATATGGTATTGTTGGCTCTCAGGAGTAAACTAGAGAGAGTCAATGACATTTGCTTTACAGTCATTGTCTTCATTTGGTATCAGTAATGAAGGATCAGGGATATTTGGATTAACTCCACTGTGCTCAAGCAGCTAAATATAAAGAGCTTATTGACAATTTTTAGAGTGACAACCATGTATAAACAATGTCAGTGCATCTGTGTCTGAAAGGAGGAATAAAGCTTTTGCATAACCAGAGAGGCTGTGATAGAATGCAATTTTTTAAAGCAACATTTTTGAAGAAAATGATGTGTTCTGCTCCTGTTAGTAACTCATTAAAGTGAGAGCATCTTGTAGTCACCAAGGCACATATTGCCACAACCTGATTCACAAAGGGCCTGATGCAAAGGCTGAAGCAGCCAGGGGAAGGACCCCTTTTGATTTGCCTTGGCTTGGAACCAGTCCATATTAAACACTTGAGAGATATAGTAGAACAATATACTCATAAGTATGCACACACTGCACTCGGTTATGGATAAAAGCTATCTAGGAGATGGCTGGGAAAAAAACCCGACCAAAATAAACTTAATCAAAGAAGCATAAAAGCAAATGAAAAAAAATCCAAAAACCTTTGTTCAGCTTAAGTCATTCCCCAGATGGAACTGCAGGAAACCAAAAGCTCAATTAAAAACACCTTGCATATTAGCATAAACAAAAGGAGAAATCTCTGGCCTGGGATCACTCAGCTAAGGCAAAATCAGATAAACAGGATGGAGTGAGTTCCTTTTTAAACAGTGTAGGACCTCAGTGGCCCAAATCAAATGGCCAAGTGTTGTTTAAAAGAAAAGTGTTGTAAGAAGAGGCAGATTTCTCCAACAGGTATTAAAAGCAGCCTTGTACCCTGGTTTGGTGTTGAACTTGTACTCCAGGGTCTGGGAGAGCCCAGAGGCTTGCTTGCCTTCTCACATCTCTGGTTGGAGTTGGGATATTGCCCATGGGAAACACCACTGTATTCATAAATCTTCCCAGTTTATCCTCTCTTTATTTTACCTTTTTAAAAAGCAAAATGTTTATAATCCCATTTTTCTGAAACAGGCCAAACAGGTCAGACAGGCAAGCAAGGAAATAGTAATTAACAGCGTGTAGTTATTTGTTTTGTCAACTAAATCTCTAATATGTACTCTGTAAAACCCCTGGCTTGTTCTCAGGCTTCAGCATAGCCCTGAGCAGAGATCTCTTGGAGGGCTGATAAAAATACATTTAACAATTTACCGGTTCTCCTCCTGGTGACTGAAGCAAGCAGATGGGCAGCCTTGCCTCCTGGTTGGATCTGACAGCTTTATGGCGAGCACGAGACAAAGTGGCTGCGTTTTTCAGAAGGGCTCTGGAGCTGTGCACAAAAAACCATTTTGTACTCGGAATACACAGAACAGTGTCAGCCACACACAGCACTGCATTGACTCACCAGCCTGTGGTTCTTTCCCTGGTGGCAGGGGGGCAAGATCCCCATCAGGTGGACAGCTCCCGAGGCCATCGCCTACCGCAAGTTCACCTCGGCCAGCGACGTCTGGAGCTACGGCATCGTCATGTGGGAGGTGATGTCCTACGGGGAGAGGCCCTACTGGGACATGTCCAACCAAGATGTGAGTGTCCTGCTGAGCTGCCCTTGCCTTTCCCCTCATCGTGCCTTCATCTTTGTCCTTAGGTGTCTGCTGATGTGTTTCTGTGGCAGTTGCTATGTAGCTATAAGATGGTTATTCCAGGTTTTTAAAAGGGCATCATGGGTGGTAGACTCCTGTTTTCTCAGGGAACCTCTCTGGAACTAAAGTTCCTTGAGTATTTCAAGCTTTGTCTAAGCTCACAGAATAGACGATTCTCAAGTTAGGGTCTATACACAAAGGTTTATTTGGTTTGATCTTTTAAATGTAAAAAAAAATAGCAATTAAAGAAAAATTGGAATAATTTTCTTGAATAAAGAAAAGGAAACTAATATATTTAAACTGTCAAATCATAATACTGTCAAGAGAAGGAAGATTTGAATGTTCATATTATATCTTGAGTTTACGGAATGTTTTTAAGAGAAAAACACTTGAATTTGATTTGGCTTCCTATTGGTAGTTAATTCTTGAAGTTCCACTATGCTTATAACTCTTCCAGGTGATTTTATTTCTTGTAGGATATCTAAATCAACACATAGGAAATCCAGTTCTGATTATCAGTCAGAGCATCTTTGTGACAATGGCATAGCTGTCCCCTGAGGGCATTAAAAAGCAGCTTTTGTAAATGACCATTCTTAAATTATGCATGTCCTGTTTAACCATACCATCTGGACTACTTCAGTGTGGTCCAAGAGGGACTGTGCACAATGGCTGCTGTTCCAGTAGAGTATTTAATAATAATGCTAATAAGAGCTTTTGCTAATAGAATTTTTATTAAATGGAAAAAAAATCCCACTGAAAATGAGGCCTAGATTATCCATAAATCTTTTCCCAAGGGATTTACAAGCAAGTAAGGAAAGAAGAAAATGGTAATCTGAATATACAGCCATGGGAGTGGTTAAGGCATTTTACAAGTCATCTGCTTTCTTCTGTAGAACTGAACGTTTTCAAAGAGTGTCTAGATGTGGATGGCATTTAATCTAAATGGGAGATATAATTTTAATTTCCTTCTGATGTGAAATGTCTCTTCTGGCACCCAATCTTGCCTTCCTTTTGCTAACAGGAAGTCATCAAGACTTAGCAAGAAAATAAAACACCAGATGTGTCTCAGTTATATCAGGCATGTCTGCACAGCACAGTGGAGCTCCCTGCAACAAACAGCTGCTTTTATTAGAGCTGTTTATGTTAGGCTGGTGTTCACTGAGACTGTGCACTGCTAGACCACGTTGAAAAGCTGGCTTGAACAAGACAGGGAAAGCCAATATTAATGTCTGTGCACACTCTTTACAGTCCATAGCATAGATGCCTTTTTTCTTCCTTTTTTCTTCCTTAATGATGGCAAGAGCAGTTCCTCTCACAACAAAGCAGAAGGGGATTTCAAATGATACTCCATGGGTGTTGAATCAAGAGAAATCAAAATGATCTTCATACTTCCTGGAGGAGTGAGAGCCACTTTATTTGTGGTCACTGAATAGCTGCTAATAATGCAGCATATCCCTCACCTTGTCCTCCCAGTGGATTTTAGCCACTAATTGGACAAGTCCAGAAGGAGAGAATTTAGTGCAACTCAGTCTCTGAGCACTCCTGGTCTCTAGTCTCATGGTGAGTCCTGCCAGCAGTGTCATATTGATTAATTCAGATCTGAAGGCTCCTGGGTCATGTCCCTGTCATGTCAGAATTGAGTTCTGGTTGTGTCCCATTCTCCTCAGAGAGCTAAGAAGCCATTAGAGCCTCTGGAGTGCTTTTTAGAGGGTTTGAAGTGATTTTAGTCTGACTTTCTCTGGGTTCTGTTAAATATGAAATACATACTTAAGATGTGTTGGACTTTTGTAAAGCTGCACAAAAGGGTTCCCATCTCTGCATTTCTTGGCTCAGAGCATACAGCAGTGAGGGAGCAGGTTCTCTGCAAGGCCTCTCTTACTGACAGAAATGAGCTAGCCGGGAGGACAGGGGGAGGGAGTGATCTGCTGTGCCTTAAAAATGATGGGGAAAATACAGTCTCAACATACTGCACCCGAAACTGGCTGATAATTAAGACTTACTGTAGAGCTGTTGCTTCTCCAGCCTTCTGTCCAATGAGGCTGGTTGCTTATTTCTAACCAGGGCTCTTCTGTCATCCCTGTATCCCATGTGCTTTTTTGTGACAAATTGCCCTGCTGTATCTGATGTCTGCTCTGGGTACACTTTCAGTTTCGAGTTGCTGAGGAGAAATGACAGTTCTGAGACCACCAGCTGTCTGAGTCCGAGTGCAATTTTCCACATTGTATCACTTAACTGGGGATTTGTCACTGTAGTCTGGACAGCCCTAGCATAAACCTACTCGGCTGGTGGACTGAGCAGGGTGTGATGTTGTCCAGTGTCTCCCTAATTGTGCTGTTTGCAGGTGATCAAGGCCATCGAGGAAGGGTACCGGCTGCCCCCGCCCATGGACTGCCCCATCGCGCTGCACCAGCTGATGCTGGACTGCTGGCAGAAGGAGCGCAGCGACCGGCCCAAGTTCGGGCAGATCGTCAACATGCTGGACAAGCTCATCCGCAACCCCAACAGCCTCAAGAGGACAGGCAGCGAGAGCTCCAGGTCAGCCCTGCTCTGGGACGGACCAGCGAGCACAGGGGAGGGGACACACACGGAGTGCAGGTGGCACAGGGAGTGCAGGTGGCACAGGGAGTGCAGGGGACACACACGGAGTGCAGGGGACACACACGGAGTGCAGGTGGCACAGGGAGTGCAGGTGACAGGCAGAGTGCAGGTGGCACACACGGGGCGCAGGTGACACACACGGGGCGCAGGTGACACACACGGGGCGCAGGTGACACACACGGGGTACAGGTGACACACACGGAGTGCAGGTGACACAGAGTGGCACACACGGAGTGCAGGTGGCACAGGGAGTGCAGGTGACACGCGGAGTGCGGGTGACAGGCAGAGTGTAAGTGACACACGGAGTGCAGGTGACACACACGGAGTGCAGGTGACACACGGAGTGCAGGTGACACAGAGTGGCACACACGGGGTGCAGGTGGCACACACAGAGTGCAGGTGGCACACACAGTGCAGGTGACACAGAGTGGCACACACGGGGTGCAGGTGGCACACACGGGGTGCAGGTGGCACACAGCTCCCAGGGCCAGCCTGCACAGCAGCTGCTGCTCTGCGTGGGTGAGCACAGGGCTCTGCTGGCTCCGTGTGGCCTCCAGGGCACTCAGGCTCAGCCCTGCCAGCAGGAAAGGGGAGTGAGCAGAGCTGTGGTGGATCACACCAAGGCTGAGTTCCCAGCACAGCCTTAAGCACGTCTTGATGCAGGCAAGCTCTGCTGAAAAGCAAAGTTTGCTGCTTCTCTTTCCCCTTCTCCCCCCGGTGAAAGGGCTTGAGTGGGTAGGGTCACCTCAATCAGTGCAGCTAACAGGAGTGATGTGGTTTTCTGCAGGAAAAGCACATCATCAAGTTTTATAAACCCTAAGATTTGTGTAGGATTTGCAAATGAGCGTTGCAGCATTACAGCCAACGCCTCGCGGGCATTGGGAAGGTGTGGATTAATTTTTATGTGAATTTGAATTTAATTTTGTGGAAAGCCGGTTTCATGTCTCCACCGATCCCGCATTACATTTGTTTTGTTTGCTGAGCATGGTGTACCTGGTATGTGCAAGAGAAGTGCAGCAGGAAGGAAAACTCCCAGAGTTGTAGGGTAAAACCAAAATAGCTTTGTTGGGACAGATCAGCAGTTTGTGTAAGCTGGTGAAACACTGCTGAAGTAATAGAAGCTTTACTGATCTCTACCAGCTTTGGTCCATTTTTTCCAAATGTCTCTGCTTTGTCAGGTAGATTTGTTTACAGCAAATATGGGAAAAAAGTTTAAAAGAAACAAGGAAGATACTAGGAAAATGTTTTTTAGTAGGAGAAAAGGTCCAAAAATATGCATTAGCCAATGCAAAATTAAGTTTCTTGAATCAGTGGGGGAGTAACAGAGATTCTGTCACAGCCTCCAACAGAACAACATCCTTTTTTAAGCTTGTATGTCCCTTTGTGAGTCTTGCTTACAATGTATGTCACCAGAAGAAGGATCATTAACACTGTGAGGCCACTATCACCACCTCTTCCAGATTGCCCTAATCGCACTGGGAGCCTGGCAAAAATGTATCTTCCCTCGAGGTTTAAATAATTTACGTGGTGAGAATCACAGTATGATCTGCTGTGATAATTTGGTTGAGGAATCACAGTATGAGCTCCTCCATTTTTGCTTTCTTTTCAATTTACAGGTGGTCTTTGAAAATATATAGGTTTTCCAATAGTTAATAACCTGTTCAAGGTCATTCTCTGTGTATGTAAGTTAACAGCCTGTTCAAGGTCATTTCACATTCATGGCTGTTTATAAATATTTTTTTGTCTTCAGAGTAGGAATTTCAAATATGCGTATAACATTATTAATATATGACTTCATACATAAAGTATAATTATATATAAATAGGTTATCATCATTGGTCTTGTGTTAGATAATGCAGTAAAGAGTTGAACCAAGTATTGCCAGAGTGTACTCAATGCCTCAGGCAAGACCTAACCATGCTATTGCACACCTAGTCTTTGATGATGTGCATTTTCAAATAAATTGCTAAATGATAATTGTTTTGATGAGATAGATAACACTAATTTATAGTGCTTTAATGAAACTGTGACTTATGATATACATGAAATAGTAAATGCAATATTAATAAGAGAAGAAAATGTTGTAAAAATAATTATTGGCAAAAGTGTGCAAGGCAAAATGAGAAGCACATTCCACAGTGCAAAGAAAGATCAAAGCTGGTGTGATTCCCGCCACTCCTGGCACACACTTGGTCAGGAATGGATTGATTAAAGAGGGGATTAACTCCTGCTGTCCTGAGTTTGATTGAATGCACTGAGCAGACCTGGCTAGAAACAGGAGTTATCTGAACCTGCCCAGAGTTTTACCCTCCAAACCAGTCTGGCAGGGTGTGAGCTCCCAGTTCTTTGCATATACTTCAGCAGTGTTTCTATAGCTGCTGAGCTGAAGTCTGACACATGCAGGGCTGGCAAGGTCTGGCATTGCTGCCCATGAGATACAGACCCAGCAAGCCAAATGCCTTCCAGCATTGCCTCTTCTTTGTTTTGGGGAGTAAAAGCATTTTCTGTGAACTTGGTTATATCTGGGATGGAAATCATAAGCTGCATTGTGGTTCAAATTAGATCTCAAACCAAAAATAGAAACTTCAGGTGAAATTCATTCTTAGCAAAAGTTGGCCCATTCTTTTGCATCTTGTTCAGTTTTGATCTGAGTTGATTTGCAGAGTTTCTTTGGGCACAGCCTCTTGCACTTGCTTTCCCTCATCATTGAGGTTAATTGTTGCAGAGACCAAACTTGGGTTTGTGGTTTGTGATCCAGCTGACACCATTTCTCTGTCCTTTCACTGTTTGGCATCCAGACCTAGCACAGCCTTGCTGGATCCCAGCTCCCCCGAGTTCTCGGCGGTTGTTTCTGTCAGTGACTGGCTCCAAGCCATGAAAATGGAGCGATACAAGGATAACTTCACAGCTGCTGGCTATACCACCCTAGAGGCTGTGGTGCATATGAACCAGGAGTAAGTACTCAGAGATATAACAAAAAAACTGGTAAATCTGGATTTAATCAGCCTCTCTTGCTTTGTGCTGCATATCATTACACTCATTAAAGGAATGGAATGCCTTTCATTTGGATGGAGGATAACTTTAAAATGCCTCCATAATGCCTCCACTTATTTAATTAAACATTTCTGTACATCTGCTTTTGCTAATGCTGCTTGTGGTTGACTCTTAATATTTTTCTCTACGTCTCAGCATCTGATCCACCACTCTGAGCCCCTTGCTGTTCTCTTGCCTTCCACAGGGACCTGGCCAGGATCGGGATCACGGCTCTGGCGCACCAAAACAAGATCCTGAGCAGCGTCCAAGCGATGCGCACCCAAATGCAACAGATGCACGGCAGGATGGTTCCCGTCTGAGCCAGCACTGAATAAACTCAAAACTCTTGAAATTAGTTTACCTCATCCATGCACTTTAATTGAAGAACTGCACTTTTTTTACTTCGTCTCCTCGCCCGTTGAAATCAAGATCTGCAGCGTTGCTTGATGTACAGATTGTGGAAGCCAAGCGTGTGTGTTGGGAGAGGGCCTCCAGAAATGACGAGCCGTCGTTTGAAACCAGACCTGGAACAAATGGTTTCTTGGAACATACTTCTCTGTTGATCAATGATATGTAAAATACATGTATCTATATAAATATAAAGTCACATTCAAGTTTTGATGCTATGTTTGCTGCCAGATACTGTGCTTAAAAAACAACAGCATTACTTCTCCCTGTGACCTGTAGGATTACAACCATAGTGTTTTATTTGTGGGTGAAACCACCGTTGTGTATCTTTCACTGGAATGAAGAATCTGCCCTAGGATATTCTTTGCAGACTTGAGGCATCACTAACACCTTGCAAAAACCTCAGTGAGAATATCATGCGGCTAATCAGTGCCTGCCAATTAGTGATCTACCCGTTTATGGGCTTCAGACGTGAAGTGACCCACCTTGTGGATTACTGGGCCAAACTGGACTTCTGGGGAGGTTCTTGGCTATTGTGCCATACTGAAGCCTGCCATTGAAAGACTTTTGTGACCATCTTGCCAGTAGTCAGCTGTGACAATCGTGGCTGTGGAGCTTTCAGACTTCTTTTCTCTTTCAAGAAACTTACTCCCTTTGCCTCACAGAAGGTCAGTGGAAGTACTGTGTCCAACATATCCCTGATGCTTTATTTTGTAAGCTGTGCTAGGATTTCATCACTGTTGGGGGAAAATAAAAACTGCTGTGGTATGTGTTGTTTGGGGTTCCTAACTGGTTTGTAAGAATCTGTGCTGGTTTCCCAGACTAATTGCTGAGCCCTTCCCATTGTTTGCTCTATTTGATGGCAGTGAAAATTGCACTATCTCAAATTGCTCTCAAGCTGTTGCCTGGTAGGGTGTGCAGACAAGGTGTAGGCGTGTCTTGGGGCTCAGCTCAGTGCTGAAAGTTTGACCTCAATTCACACTGAGAGCCCTTATGCTGTGGTTGGAAAAGCTCAACATGAATGGATGCCACAGTGTAAAGTACAAGTACTCATAAAGGCACTGAGAAGAAACAAAGACTTTTCCTGCATTCTCATGAACAGCAGTAAAAGCAGTATTTGGGTTTTAGAAAGATGTGTTTCAGTTGTGGTGTCAGTGGTTTTATGGGGAAGGGAGCAGATAAAAATGGGATAGAACATGCAGCCTTGCAGGTTTTGTGCAGTTTGGGTGTCAGGCAGGGTAACAGCTCGTGCACCATGATCCTGTTGGATCAGTTGTGGGAACCAAACTCCACTTTGAAAACCAGCCCTGTAGGGTGGGTATCTGGGATTATCAGGGCAGCTGTGGGTGTGTGAATGCCAGGTGCAGACTGCACAGCTGGGGCCTGACACCCCTCTGCAGGTATGGCCAGCAAGAGGGAGTGTGGAAAAGCTGCCCTCTGCCTCCTTCAGGGAATAGATGGAAGTTGGGTGACTGAAAGCATGTGCTGGCTTGCTGGGTGGAGGAGACTGCTATGGCAATATGGCTGTCCTCAGCAGGTCACACAGAATAAAGCTTTATCCAGTAAAGCTCTGGACACACTGAGGCTTGAATTTATTTGTCATGAAGCTTTTATTACTCTTTTTGAACAGAGTATGTAAGTTAGATTCTTTAAAGTCCTTCTGAGGACCAAAGTGATGAGATGACCTTAGAAAAAAGACAGGCCACTTATTCTGTGCTGAGGAGAATTTTCATGGAGGAGGATTTTCATGACATGTCCTTTAGAACTGACATTGCATTTCAGCTGTGCCAGGCACAATGTCAGAAAGGTGAGATTTATCGTTTAATGGCACTAAGACTGGTTCTTTAGTCTATAATATTTTGGTCCTATTCCATACCTGACAGCAAATTCAAAAATGATTTAGTGGCTTTATAGGTCAAACTTTCTTAATAATTGAGTTTATCCTAAATCCAAAACAGTTCACTCAGTTGGACAAATCACACATACTGTGTTGTCACTCACATCACTTTTTTTTGTCACTTTTAACAATAACTTGCTGATTTTAACCACTAACTCTCCCTCACTCCCAACTCTCTCAGAGAACAACTTGTTCTGAATATGAGATGCTAAATTTGGATCCTGTCAAGTCATGACAGCTCAGTATAAACTGTTCTGCAGTATTACTTTTAAAAGCTTTTCCATTTCAAGAAATTTAAGATTTCTTTCAAAAAATCTATTTAAATCAGCATGTTTTAATGTCACTTTGCCAGGCAACATAAGAAGTAGTTACTCATCTTAAAGACCTGACATTTGTACTTTCAGCAGGAAAAATTCTTCTGCCTCTCAAGTGCAGAGATACTTGAAGTTTCCTTGCTGTAAATCTGTTGCGTTCTGTTGAGATCATCTTTTTTATCTAAAACCAAAATACACCCAATTTTCTGGCCAGTTTGTTAAATTGCTGTCTTGGAGTCTAGTAGTGGTAATTCAAAACAGTGCAATATTTTCCACACAAAATGGAAAACTGTGTCCCTATAGAATGAAAACTGTGAAGGCAGCTCAGATGCTGGGTTTTCAGCACTGCCACTGGTGGTTGTGTTTCCTGTGAGATAAAATATGGCCAAGGAGGGGCGTCCACTGGAATGTGATTTTAGCTTTAAGAGAGCAGATGGAGGGGAAAAAAGGTGGCCATTGTAAATATAGATAGAAAAATAGATTGGTTGATTACATATCTGAATGTAAGGTATGCCATGGAAGCATGACCTTGGAATAGTGTGAGGGAAGGAAGAAGGACAGGGAAGGCAAAGGGTTCCCACCCTTTGAGCATTGCCATTTGGGCAGGTTTGGGTGTCTGTCTTGGAGCACGTGGTTTAATACATTTAATTTGGGTTCTCTTTTCATGCAGGGAAATGGATTTTGCTTTCACAGCCTCGTAGCCCGTCCTGTTGATCACATTGACCAAGGAGGAACACAGAGCAGACATGAAGCCTTCTGGACCCACAGATGCGTCTTCCATAGCACTGATTCTGGAAAACACATGCTGAACAGTCATCAGTCCCTGAAGAGAGTGTGACTTTTACTTTCTATTTTTTTTTTTCCTGGGCCACCCACTCCGTTGTTTTTCTCCACTGAGCGATAACTAACTCGTTAAGACTCAGCACCCAGTTGTCACTTGAGGAATGTACTGTGTCAAAGCCCTGCAGACTTCTGGATTTTGTTTTTCCTCCTCTTCTGCTTTCTCTGCTTACCTTTGGTTTTATTTATATATTTTGTTGTCTCTCCTCATTCCCCTGGCTGTCACCGCTACATCCCGGACGAATGAAGGTGACAGAGCACTCCACATCTTACCATGGACGCCAGGCCAGGTGCCACAGCAAAGAACCCAGTTCCTGTGAGCTGCCTGTGTACATTGCTGAAGTGACATTTTACACTAAAGGTGCCATTGCAGTGATATAAATGTATTTTTTCCTTGAATGGATAATGGATTATTATCTCCTCCGAAAGGTGCGTACGTGTGCTTGTGTGCGTGTGTCGGCGTGCAAGTCACCTCCTGTGTAGAACTGCCTGTGAACATGCCCCAAACACCTCTGTCCTGTGAGACCAGGCTGATAGCTCATGTCTGAAATGATAGCAAGAACACACACATTAAGAAAGTGTTGAAATTTCTGTATCTGTAATTGTATTTTTTAGCTGCCACACTAACGTTGTTGAGTAGTTCAGCAGCCTGAAACAGGGGCAATTTCAAGTTAGTTTTGGAGTAATGGATGCAGGATCTCAAGTGTTGTTTATTTGTACTAGTGCCCTGCTCATGACCAAGAACAGCCAGTTTCTCAGTGGCAAGGTGGTGGAGGCAGCACCTGCATCTCCATCCACTGGTAATCCTGAACTGAATTCTTACGTAGCCTTTTTTAACTGCAAAAATAGGATTTTAAAGACTTGTTGAATGCTAGCAAATATATGCAGTTCTTCCATTCACAGAAGCACCTTGCTCTGTGTGCAACGTAATAATCAGAACACTTCCCTGGTTTCCAGCACAGATAAGGAACAAAAATGCAACAAGACCTGTAAAGTTAACAGCAAGAGTTGTTCAGTGTGTCCTGTTCCTCGTGCAGTTGAAGGGCAGTTGAAGGGCAGCAGAAGCCACTCCATGGCCCAGGGAGCAGTGCTGCAGCGTGCTGGCACTGCCTAGGAGAGCTTGCTGTGTTTGGGGAGTTCACCCTGCTGTGCTGTGGGGCAGCTGGAGAGGAGCTGAGTGCCTGCACCCAGGGACACAAGGCCACCAGCAGCAGGCAGGGGACAGGTGGCCGTGCTGCCCACCTGGGCCAGGGGCTCTCGGGCACATATGGGGCAGTGTGGACACGCAGCCCTGCCCAGAGCTGTGACCTGATGCCCAAGGCTGCTCCTGTTCCCTCTTTCCCCCCTCGCTGACCCTCCATGGTATTCCTGCTCTGGAGGAGGAGGAAGAGCAGGGCTGGCAGGGGAGTGAGGGCAGCTGGGCATGGTGGGCACCAGGACGTGCCAGCTGTGCCTGGCAGAGGTGGCCACCACAGAGAGGCCGGGCCACCACAGGCTGCTCCAGACACTGCTGCCCTCGGGGACAAGCCAGCTTGTCCCCCACGACGAGTGTGTTCAATTGTCCTGCTCACACACCAATGGTTGATGTTTGTCCGGGTTTCTTGCTGTGCTAATTTTGTGATGGATCTTATGTATTAAAAATATATATGTATAAAATACAAAAAAAAAAAAAAAGCTGGTAAGTAACCAGTAAACAGGACTTAAAAAGCAGTATTTTTCTTTTATGTGACATTTTCATAACCAGAAAAAAAAATCTGAAATACTAATCAGACAAATAAAAAGAGAGTGCATTTATTTTTTTGTATCACTGCAAGTATGTTGGAATATGCAAGGACTGTGTAAATTAGAATGTATGAGGCATATTATAATTTAGTTCATACTGAAAAAATCTAACAGCATTTCTTGGTTCGTGCATTTGAACGATCTCTGGGTTAGATATATAGATTTTTCTATTTTGTTTTAATTTGTAATTTTTTTCTCCCTCCGTGAATTTTAGGTACACATAACTTATGTCATTTATTTATGGTCTTTTATACCTAGTTTGTAAAATTGTAAAATAGCAAACAATGCAAACATTTGCATTTGAAAATAATAAAGTAGTTGCTGTACAAACCTGAAATGGACTATTTCTAATTATTGCATGTTGCATTTAATTTAGAGTTTTATCCACAACAGATACAGATGGAGAATTCAGAGTAACAATCCTGATGTTTACCCCAAAGGGATTTATATTCTCTTCAGCAGATTTCAGATTTCCTTGCTGCTGTCCTGAGCTGTGGTGTTTGTGATGTGGGAGGGGTGCTGCAGCCAGGCTGCTTGGAAATAATATCAGTGATCCTTCCTTGGAGACCAGGTGCAATCCATGGGTACTGTGCCTGAGAAAAACCTACAGGGCCATAATTTTTCCTGTTCACGACTGGGATTGGCTAGGGATTGTGTCCCCCCCGTGCTCCCCAGCTGGACCTTGCCTAAGGTCAGGTGTCCTTGGTAGAACTCCTGCAGTTATCCCCGTGTCCTTTGGGCCAGGCTGTCATCCCTCCTGTGCAGCCATGGCCTTGCTGCTGAGTTACTGCCCGCAGTGCTCTGCTCAGGGGCTGCCTTTGCCTGTGCCAGTGGGCTTGTGTTGGGCACTCATGGAAAGGTGTCAGGAGCAGCAGAAAATGCAGAGGGACAGCTTCCCTGAGGAGTTTCCCTCCAAGCCAGGAACTGAGAGCATGGATGCTGTGCAAAGGATGTTGCTGTGTGATGGCTCATGGCTGTGGGTGCCAAGGGTGCAGTGGCCTCAGCCACCACCTCAACAGCAGGACTGCTGCTTAGTTTGGGATGCACAGGCCTTTAACTACCCAAATTGCACATGTACACCATTCCTGGCAGGCAAAGAAACAATGGTGGCTCTTGTAGAATTTTCCTTAAGATTTTGAGCTATTTGAAGGAGATTTTGAACCAAACGAATTGGGAATTCCTTTTGTTTGTTAATGAATAATTAACAAACCAAATGATTTGTTAATCAAAATCCAGTGATATCAGCAGAACAGCATTGTGCAGTGCTGGTGCCCAAAAGCCCTGCTGCCAGCAGTGGGTGGTTGTGATTTAAAAGCAAGTTCACCTCCAGTAGCTGGGTGAGGAGGGCAGCCAGCTGGGTGTCTCTGAGGTGCCTCTGAGGATTCAGCAATTGAGTACTGAGGGAGATGTGTCATGGCTGGAGAAACAGATTCCAGTTCACACACACAAAGGTGTTTTACAAATTGTTTAGCTTCATTGTGAAATGAAAGAAGAACCTTTAAGTCTTTTTTAAGAAACAACTGTTTCAAAATGTCCATTGAGGGTTGAACACTTGGGTCCTTACCCTCCTGTTGCTGATTCTCTGCTCTTTTCCCCTTTTAGTTCCCAAATCTAAGAAATCATCCTCTAGAAACTTTTTACTCCATTGTTTAATTTACTTCCAAGTATATGGATTTTACTGAAAGATTTCCTTGCCAAAAAGACATTTTTTCTCTCCCTGTCACTCATTCTTTCCACATATTTATACAGTAGCATGAGGCAAGTGAATCTATTTCCACATAAAGCCTATATATTTGCATTTCATTCATGGTGAACGTCCCTGTCCTTGAGCTGAGCATGGACTAGTGCAAAAAACAGATGTGGGGGCCACTGCAGACATGTCAGGAAAAACAAAATGTTTTCTGACAATTGCAAAGCAAAAAAAAAAAGGCTTTTTATGCTCTAAATCAGCAACATGATTAAAACTAGAGCTGGGTTTGAGGCCTTGACCTCAGTTATTTTACCCTTTCCCTTGAAGGGAAGTACCCTTGGGCCATTGGCTGATCCTCTATTGAATGGGTTACAGACCCCTGACATACCTTATTTCTGGCAGTGGCCCTGAACATAATTCTTTGTTTATAGGAGCCTCCAAGAAAGTTATATGAATATGTAGACTTTTAGAAGTAAAATTAAAACCTAAAGCATTTCATTCCAACCAGTTTAGTAAAATGTATTCTCCATGGGTGGATGGAGAGAGTAGCCACAGGAATAAGCTACATTAACTTGCTTTCATACATATACATGTATTTATATATATATGGGTCAATTATATCCCAGTAATCTGCTGTGGATTACTAGCCTTTAACCAGACCAAGAAAAAATGATATAAATCCTTGTTTTTATAGTTCTCTTGAACTTACTCATTACTCTCTTCTATAAAATCTTGTAATTAATGAAATGGGCTGAGGCATTTTGAGACATTCACTTTTTGAAGACTATTTTTGAAATGAAAAAACCCCACTGATCAGCAGAACAAAGCCATCATGAGGAACCCAGCTCCCCTCCAGTTTCTGACGAGGTAACCAGCCTCCCCCAAGGTCAATAAGCATTTATAGGTGTGGGTAGGTGCCTACTGCCAATTTTTAATGATGCTGCTTGGCAGAGGGGTGCAGCAGCTCAGGTAATGAACTCCTACTTCCCACTTGGATTTTCAGCCTTGCACTAAGCATCCTGCTGGTGAAATTACCTAAACTGCGCTCTAATCACCTTGGGGAGAGACTTTTCAGAAGCCAACCATCACAACAAGAAGCCACATGAGTTCAGAGGGGCTGGAGAGCTGTGGGGGGAGCCTGCTGAGCTGCCCTGGTGCCTCTCATGCCCTGGAGCCTGCTGCAATCCATGCTTTGGGTTAGCCTTGAAGAGAGCTGCCTCTTCCCTCCTGCCTCCCCTGCTCTGAGTCAGCCCTTCCCCACATGACAATGTCCCTGGGATGATGAAGCTGTGTCCTGCCTCCTCTCCCCAGGCACCAAGGTCTGACAGGGCCTGAGCAGGTCCAACGTGCCACAGGGACCCCAGGAGGTGGCTCTGAGCTCACTGCAGGGCTGGGATGAGATCCCTCACTCAGGAACATCATCAGAGGTTGGGCTGCTCAGCACCTGAGGCTGGACTAATCTCTCATGCTCTGGAAATGCAGATAGCAGGAGGGGAGTGGGCATTGGAGGGGCCAGTTTTCAGCAGGTTTAAATCCAAAAGCCCTTTAAGGATTCTGGCCTCAAGTTTTCAGTGCTGTGGAGGCCTGTGCCCTCTTGATGCCATGTGCCAGTGGAGCCTCCTGCAAACTGAACATGTGAGAATTCAGCACAGGAGTCCCCGGGGAGTGCCTGGTTCATCTGCTGAGCGCATTAACCTGTGTCTGAGACCTTACCCAGCCAGCCCATTCACAATGGGTAACAAGCATAAATGACCATTTACTTCCACCTTTTTGGAAAATTGTTAAAATTCTGTTTGAAAAAAAATGCTTCTATAAAAAGGGTTAAAATTGAATGTTGATATTCTTTCACAATTACAGAGGCTGCTGGGTTGATTGAAGCAGCAGAAATGAATGGCCTAGGAAAGGTGACACTGACAATTAAGGAAATAAGGATAAATGAGTTGATCTGAGCCTGCAGGTGGTATGAACTGATTTCACTGGGAGTGCCCTGACTTGCATCATCTTAAAGATCTAGTCCTTATCTACATGCCACATGAAACTTGGGTAATTCTGTTTGTATATTTCACCAGAAAATATATTTTCAATTGTGGTTTGGCAATGACTCGAGCAGTGATAGCACATTTAAGCTGGTCTTTTTGTCTGTTGATTTTTTTTATGTTGCCATTACTCATACAAATATTTGAAGTACTTGTTGAACAATACAAAATAATGGTATCCAACAACAGACAGGAGGGTTTCCGTGGAGTCCTGCAGCTCCTGGCTTTGTCAGCGTCTGTTTTCAGGTTCGATGGCAGAAGGTTTTATTTGCCCAAATGGTTTGCATTGCAGCATGACATCCTCAGAGACCATTTTTGTCATTTTTGCAGACTATCCCAGTGTTCCACTGTGGCTGCTGAAGAGGCAGGACATCCATGTGCCTGCAGGAGCCCTGGGAATGGCAGAGCCAGGATTAGCAGCCCTCAATAAGCTGCCTGTTGTGTTCTCAGCAGCACCAGCAGGGCAGGGCTGGTTCAAGTGTTGGAGGTTCACCCACGCTGATGCTGTCCCACACCGTATCCCTGCAGGGTGGCTCTGGGGAAGGCAGGTAGGAGAGCCCGAGCAGTGGCAGCTGCTGAGCATTTGCAGGCAGCAACTCCACTTTTCCTGTGCCCAGAGACACTGCTCTCTTTAGTGTGGGTTCAAAAAGTGATGTCTGTCAGCTTTGCTTCCACAGATGCTGCTTCACATTTCACCTGCCTTTGTCTTCATACCAGGCTGCACCCTGTTAGGAGCCACTTTTGACTTAGGCAGAGTTTTGGAAATTATTGGTTTTGGAGCCAGTTTATCACCCTGAACAGGTGGAAGAGATCATCAACAATTTTTAATCAGCTTTGAAAGTGGGTGTAGTTGATCCAAGAACAAAAAAGCATTCACCAAGTACTAAATCCAATCAACCGTGGGTGACTGATTACTTTTAGCTTTCTTAATTGATTGACTGTGGCAGTTCTAAGAAGGAGCTATTCTGAAACCCAAGGAAATCCACACAAGTGTTTCAATTCTTGGAATAACTTGTAAGTGATGTGTTAAACCTGTGTTTGTCTTCAACAGCACTGTGTGTTATGAGCCAAATATACAGATGGTTGTGCAAGAGCTCTGCTGGAATAATGGGTTGGTTTTTCCTCTTGCTTAGTAACAAGTTAAATGGTGGAAGGCATAGGTTTATGGATTCTTTGAAAAAGGTTTGAGGAGTTTTTCCCAGTTAAAGCTCCTAGGAGATGCCTAGTAGCATCTAGCAATGGGATTTTCAAACAGAGGCTCCTTTCACCACAGCAAAGAAGCACAAAATCTACCTGCATCTGTCAGTGTGTAAGTGAAATTGCCTTTTACACACACATGTGCAGGAGAAGAGCTGTGTTCAGGCTGGCTGGGGTGGTGCAGCTCTGAGCACTGCTGCTCAGCTCCTCGGTGTCCCTGGGGCAGAGCTGCCCTGCTGAGGACAGGCTGGACTCTGCACTGACACACAGAGTGGGCACTGCTCTGGAGGATGGGGCCTGAGCTCACTGTGCATGGGCTTATCTGTCCCAGGGCTGCCCTTAGGACACAATTCAGGCAGGCTTTGTAACACCAGTGTCAGATTTTTCCTGGTATTTTACCTCACTGACAGCTACTTGTACTCACAGAACTGAGAAGGAACCTGTCAAGTCCTGAAGTGTGACTTTCCCAGCAATGTGTTCTAGGGCAAATCATTAATGTCATTATTCTTTTGTTTTCAACACAGTGAGACAACTCCAGCTGGCAATGAATGTGCATAATACACAGGGATGCCTTTGGTATGCTACAGAGCAGCCTGTCAGAAGGTGACTCAGACCCAAATAAAGGTACCAGCCTTCATTGAACAGGGCTCAGTCATCACCCTCAGTCTCAGACCTGTCTGCTGATGGCTTGGGACCAAAGCTCTTGTGGGCTGATTGAGAACTTTTTTAAAAACGCTTTTGAACCTGGGAATTCTGTAGTTTAACAATCAGAATCCCTGGGAGCAATCACCTTCCCTGTAAAGCACAGATTTATTCCTGGGTCAGCCTCATTTTACTAATAACAGGAAGAAATTCCTTGGGAGTATTTTAATACAAATTTTAAAAGTCTTCTTGTCATAAAACAAACAAGTCACATCAATCTGTTCCTGACCTTGGCATGAGAGTTGGGGTGGGACTGTTGATGTATTAAAATGAAAGAAATTCAGTTGGCAAAATTCTTTCTCTGGGGCCACTTTTTACCTGTGAATAGGGGTACTTTGGTTCAGGAAAAAGACAAATACAGTCCTGACATTGCATCTTTTTGCTACCCTGACTTTCAGCTGCATTATTTTTCTTCCATCTGTGGATAATACAACAGGTTTTCTTCAACATTCCCTTTTCAAGGTGTATAAAATCAGCAGTGGTCAATGTCTATCTAGCCTTTGCCAGCTGTGGAAATTATCCAAGTTGTATCACAGCTGCTGGGCATCTTTTAATTGCAAGCCACAATTACACTGCTCCCCTGCTCTTGGTTCCCCAGCCAGCAGCTGCTTGGAAGGGGAGAAAGAACTCACAAGGAGCAGTTCCCTGAGGATAAAAGGTGATTTTCCCCTTTTTGGGCTGGGTAGCAGGTCTGGGAGCTGTTATGGTATCAGGACATGCAAATGCTGTTTCCATGAGAATTAAATAGCTGAACTGACTCAAGTCCCTGCTGGCCTCACTGTGCTCCCAGGCTCAGCCAGGGATGCACCTGAGCCCTCTGTGTCCTGGGACATCCCAAGGGATGATGTTCCTGAGCTCAGATGCTGGGGAACAGCAGTCCTGGTGCTTTTGTGGTAGATATGTTTTGTATCATAGCAAATCTCTAGTTTGGCATTTGCTTGAGGAAAGCAGCAAGCAACAAGCAACAAACAAGTGTGGCTTAAATCAGAAACACCTGCAAAATTATGCAGGGTTTGTGTGTGTGTTTTAAATGAAAGTGGGGGCAAATTTTTTCTTGGCTTAGACTTTTGCAGTTTGTTGAAAAATTACATGGTCTCCATTCCCTCCTTGCAAAGTTAATTGTTGTCAAACCCTGAGCCAACTGAAATAAGCTTTTGTTTCTCACAGTGGAGAAGAAAAGCTGAGCAGGATCTGTTTATGTTCTGAAAGCACACACAGCCAGTTCTGGGCCTGAGCTCTGGTTTGTGTTGCCTTGATCAAAGACACCAGATAGAGCAGCAGACAAAGCAGGGCCTGGGCTGGGCTGGCAGCAGAGGCAGGAGATGCCCTTGGCAGGTTTTACCTGACATTCTCCTCTCTCCAGAAACCTGCATGTTTTCATTGCATTAACTGTTCATTGCTCCCCACACTGTTACCAGCAGTGCCAGTGCTGGGTTTCTGCACCAGTGCTTGGGTCTCCATTCCCTCCATGCAGACAGCCTCAAGTCAAGCTCTGTCTGATGAAGTCCTGGTTTATTGGTTTGCTGATTTTTTCATTGCTTCATTCATCCCAAATTAATCATACTCCCTGTTCTTCAGCTGCCATTTATGTCTGGTTGTTTTTTTTTTCTTTTCCATCATTAAACCTCCTTCATCCCCCACTCTTGAATCCCCACTGGTGAGGAGTTTCCCTATTCCCAAAGCACTGTGAGTTCCTGGCTGGCCCCACCACAGCAGTCTCAGGGCTGGAGAGGTTTGTGCTTGTCACAA
This sequence comes from Camarhynchus parvulus, assembly GCF_901933205.1. Classification (NCBI taxonomy): domain Eukaryota; kingdom Metazoa; phylum Chordata; class Aves; order Passeriformes; family Thraupidae; genus Camarhynchus; species Camarhynchus parvulus. The sequence goes on from NC_044579.1 coordinate 17,460,134, forward strand.
TGACACGTGCAGTGGCATCACTACAGCACCTCCTGCACATACAGACACATTTCAAGGAAAAAAGGAAAGCAGCTCTCCTTAAATTGCTGAGGAAATAAGGACAATGTGCTGCTGGGCACTGGAATGCTTCCTCCCTTTGCTCTCTAACAAAGCATTTGTCAAACCCAGCACGTTCTGCTGTGTGTGGTTCATGTCCTGAGGAGGAATTTGCCCCCCATATGTGACTGAGGAGCATTATGTGGTATTGTCAACACACACAGGGCTGCCCAGGCACTTCCAAGTGCTCACATAACCCAAACTGCTCCCCAGCACAAGAAAGGACACCCGATGATTTTTGTAATTCTAACTCTTATTTTCTTGCTGGAATAGAAATCTTTTTGTTCACTCATCCTTTTCCTTATTGGGTCTAATTTTATTGATTGTTGAACAAACTTGTACTAATCCTAAGCCCTTTCTGCTTGTATTAAAAAAGGGATTTCCATGGGCTTATAAGCTTGCCTTTTTGAATCAGAACGCCATGTTGGTTTATCTCATAATCTTTAATATCTCATTACCAGCAGGAACAGCATATGGAATCTTAAATTGAGCAACTGAAGGTCTTGGTTGTGAACAAATTGTGTTCATTGTAAGGTCTGAATCTGTGCAGAAGATCCCCTGTGCCTCTCGCATAGGTAACTGCATGAACTGCATTCATCCTGCAGATGCAATGGCTTGCAGTGCAGTGTTTACCAAGGGCAATGTCAGACTGGTGGGATTGGAGCTGCCCTGCTTCATTTGTTTCATTTTGCAGCTTTTTCTCTCCTCTTTGGAGTCAGTGCTGTGTCCTGGGGCTTTGGTTCAAGTGGAACGCAGCTAAAGCAGCTGCCTTTCAGCTGTGTGCTGCCTCGTAGATGATATCTGATATCGATGGTGCTGCTCTTGCTGTTTATGTATCGTTTTGTAAACTAAAAGGTATTGTTTTAATGGATTTGCTGAAGAGCACCGCCAAGCATTCAGCTCATGAACTGTCCTCTTTGATTCATTGCTATTTGAAATTCAGTGTGTGACTGATCAACTGGGTTGCATAGAATTTTTTTTCTTTATGTTGCCTGAATCAATCAAACTTTCTCAGTGAGAAACTGTAATTTAAAAGAAAAACACACAAAACTGAAAAACCCTATTTATATTCTAAGGCCTGGATTTTTAAGAGTGCAAAGAGCATTAAAGAAGACTTAAGAAGTCAGCTGGAGTTTTCCTGGCATGAAATAGCACAGAGTTAGTGCAGTTTGTCTTACATCACTTTAGTTCAGTCCCAGCATTGTAAGCAGGTATAAATCTGAGCAGCCCTGATGAGTGAGGAGGTTGTCTCTGCTTCAGTCTGGTCTCCAGGCTGTGAAAAGTTGGTCTGAAATGAGGAGGCAGCCGGGACAGGGCTGCAGCCAGGCTGAGAAACAAAAGGGAGGCCAAGAAAGAGGAGGAGAAAAAAGGCAGAGGAAAAACTTCTAACACAAAAACATGAAAAAAAACCATGTTACAGACTTTTTCAAAGTGGAGAATTTGCTCATTTTTAGAGCTGTCGCAATGAAAAATTGAGTCACAAATGAACAGTATTCTCTTTTCTCTGATGAATTAAAATCATATAACTATGTTTACTAAGTGCCAAAAGAAAAGATACTCTAAGAACATAAAGTTTGTTGTGTGTTAAAGATTTCAGAACACAGACAATAAACCCAAGACATCTCTGGATATGGCCTGAGGAGTGCATGTTTGTAATGCATTGCATATGTCCCTCCATGCACATCTGATCTGGGGCTGGCAGTCTGGGCTGTTATTTCACTTGATTTGTATATTTTAAAAGCCCCAGCTCCTTCCTCACTGAAGATGAGGAGATTATTTTTTTATATTTGTTTTAATTGGATACAAGTAAAGCAGATTCCTGACAAAGCAAAAATCCAAACATTTTTCTTTCTGTTGCTTTTTAGAGAACAAATATTTTTAAGAATTCATAGGGCTCTGCAAGTCAAGTGTCAGAACTTGAAATGAGAAAAGGAGGGAGATAGAGGGAAAATTGTGATGAAAAAGAATGACAGAGTCTGGCTGGGGAAAACAATAATGGATATGGGTAGAATGAAAGGACTGAGCCCTTGGCTGGTGTTAATTGGTCCAACTCCTCTAAAGTTGGTAGAGGATTGATTCACAGCAGTTGTAATCCTCGAGTTAAATCCCAGCCCCACTGGGAGTTTTATCATTGTCTTCAAAAGAAGAAAGATTGTAACCTGTGTGTTATTTTATTCATTTAGCCAGTGAATCTCCTCACAGCAAAAAGAACTGGGCTCAGCCAGCTCTTCCCTGGGGGAGGAGTGGGGGTCAGAGTGCTTTAGGAACTAGAAATGTGGAACTAGCTCTCTGCAAAAATTGTAAAAAACCTTCCAAACAAGCCTTTGTCTCATCTTAGTAGTTGATGCTTTTTCACAGCTACCATTCAAAACTGCTGAACTGCAAAATTTTCTAATCCAAGCCAGGTGAAAACTTCAGCTCTTGGCTCGTTTCCTGAGACGAGTTTGGGTCTGTGTCCAACCTCCAGCAATGGATGCTGCGTTTGCACAGGGCCATGGCAGACAGCTGAGCTCCTGCTCACAGACACAGGAGCAAGGCACAGAGCTCATTTGCACTACGTGGTGTGCATGGGAAGCAGTTGTTGATCCTGGCTTATCAGAGGCTAAATTCAAGGAATACAAACTCTAAAGTGTAAACCAGGCCAGGTGATGGGGAATGAAGAGATTTAATGACAAAAAGTACAGTCCTTGGCTTGGTAAAATCTACCTGATGGACTTAATGTGGGATTGGCCTTTGGCTGTCTCTAAGCACCACTGCTGAGATTTCAGAGGTGCCAGAGGCCACACAAACCCTAAGGGACAGAAAACCAGCATAAAGCTCCTATTTTGCATATTTTGTGGGTTTTTTCCCATGCCTTGTAACTACTGAACCATCAGAAAGCTGCTTTTAGGTTGCTATTCAGACTTGGTTTGGCAGTTTCAAGCTTAGCCTCCTAATTAACTACGTGGAGTTGCAACCTGTGTATGCAGAATATTGACACATTCCTAATTATCTTACTCATGTATGAGGAATTTAAGATACTAAATTCAACTTCCCCTAGGATTAAACTTGGCTCTGTTCCTCAGGCTCTGGCTGAAACAGTGCAAGGAACATCAAAATCCCACTGTCAACACCACAGAGATCCACACAAAGCCAAGACAAACTCCCCTCAGAGCCCAGCACACATCCGCACACGACTGCATGGGAAACAGGCACAGAAAAGCAGTTTATACATGGCTCAGAGATGAGGATACTCCTGGGGAGGACTGGCTTGCTTGCTCTGAGTCTTTTTCCTGAAAATTTGTTTCTTTTTTTGTTGTTGAAAAGAAATTACTGGATAAAGAGCAAACTCTCCTTTGTCATAGAAATACGGTCTCTTAAGGTGGCATTGACAAAATATCTACTGTTTGGGGATGTTCTGGTAAAAGTAGATTCAAAAGTAGATTCAAGTTTTTGGCAGGAATTCACTTGGTTTTTATGTGTTGAAAATAAGCCAGAGTAGTAAATGCTATGCCAGAATAGTGGTGTTCTACGGACTTTCTTAAGGCAAAAGATAAGAGATTATTTTTTGTCCTCTTGGTGTTTTCTTTGTATTTTCTTTTTTTTCTTTGGTGAACCATTTCCCTGAAATAGTTTCTCAGCTTTTACTCCATGCAGTTGTGGTCTTCTCAGCATTACCTTTAGTTTATATTTCCCCTTTGTTCCTGTACTCACTTTGTAGCTAGATTTTCAATTCCTCCCTTGCTCAGATTGCCGCTGATCCCTGTAGTGTCTGTGAGCTGCAGTATTTCATCCCACGATTGTTTTCTGTAATTGTGTACCAAATACAGGCTGCTGTTGTGTTTGATGAGGAGTGAAGAGTGGTGCACAGCCATCATTACCTGGGAGCTCACTGTAGACTTCCTGATATTGGCAGCATTCTTGCAGAAGTGCTGTAAGCAGAGGTGAGGGTAAGGCTCTGCCTCCAAGCTGTAGCTTTCCAGCTCTAGACACCTTTGTGGGCAGGGGAAGAATAGGAAGAGGAAATAAAAAATAATCAGAGAGATCAGAATTATATATAATTATATATTTAGATTCCACTTTTTTTTTTCCTTTGCATGCATGGTCACAACAAGCCTGAGTTTGTGAATAGATGGGCTGAGACCCCAAAGGTGTTTTACTTGCAAATTGTATCTAGAGATTTCATTTGGGAGTTATTAGCGAAGGGCACTTTGGGGGATTTGCCTGCATACCAACACTGTCCAGGCATCAGATTACCTTGTATGAGGACAGGAGAGTTGAGGAGAGCAGAGGCCCCTTGTGACACCCTGTCCTTCCTGTGTCTCTTCTGTTGTTTCACCAGCTACTCCTGTGCTTGGGGCTGCTAGAGCCTGGTGGAACAGTCTTGTAATTCAGCACGGGTCAGCACCATAGCCCTAACAGTCAACCTGAGCAGCTTCAATCCAGCAAAAAGTTCAGAATGCAGGTGTAAACTGGAAGCTACTCACCATCCAATTGCCACAACTTTACCAAGGACAAGCAGAGAGCTGGAGTCAAGATTAGCCTGGCTCCTACTGAGCTGGCTCTGGAGAAATGGATCACCAAACCCTGGACACTGCTGCAGCTATCAATGCTGGTAAATAGCTAAAGCCCTTTAATTCTGCCCAGCTTAGGAGACTTAAAAATTCCATCACATCACACCACAGCTTCCTCTTCGTGCTGCACAGGCACTCCATAAATCCACACGGTTCTCTCGCTCTTATCTGAATCGCAATGCAGTTATTAAACAAATTGTAAGTCTATTTCATATCCTTTTTACTACTTTGAAAACTGCACAATATAAAGCTTAATAAAAGCTGAATGCTCCAAAACTGCTCTTAGAACTGAAAATATGACTACATCAAAAGACTTTACAAGGGCAGGATTTTAATGGCTGAATAATATGCTGGAACAGAGCAGTAATTTCTTCTCGAATGCTGGGATGAATTATTTATGCTTTGACAATATTATGTGTCTCTAAAGCAGCTTTTAGTTATTCGCCTATTGGAGGACACAGCTGATCCTGCTGCCCACTCTTGTAATTACATTAACCTCTTGACACTACATGACAAGCTTTTCCTGTGAACTACAATCAATAGCCCATAACTGCTACCTATTTAATAGGGCCATGGTTACACTTCAGATATAATTAGCTCTTTTCCCCCTTCCTCTTTTAACAGAGTGTGGAAAAAGCCCATGTTGTTTAAATTAAAAAAAAAAATACACACAACAAAATAAAGGCTGTTAAGGAAAAGAATAAAAGCATTCAAATCACTGAATAGGCAAGTAATATGTTCCCTGAGTTTGGTTCAGAAATGTGCAGCCCCTCCATTAGTTCACATCTGCATTTAAAAGGAAGGGGAAGCCATAGCCCAGGAGGACTTTTAGGAATCACTTGCAGAAGTGTTGGTACAGGTGGGCAAGGCTGTGGCAGGATACAGCTGAAGCACAGGCTGATAATGAGATAAAGCAGCTTCATGCCCACTCTGTTTCACCTGGCTTTCACATGTCATTGCATGCCATTGGAGCTGCCTTGTCTCAGGGATATATTTAGATTGAGATAAATACTTACAGGTCTTGAAATAAAAGTGTTTGACTAATTGTGTTAACACTTTCAAACAAGTAATGCTTTCTTGAAGCTAATCTTTTTCATGTTATGGATAATTTGAAGAGACTAATGGACACAGTATGAAAGAGATTGATCTTCATCTTGGTGTAATAGAGATTACCTGTCATGGGGCCTTTAAAACACCTTTTCCTTCCTTGATCTGTAGGTAGGTGGTCATGCTCATGCCATTGGCCCAGACAACACTGCCCCAATTGTAATTTAAACGTTTATTATTTTCTCTACTCCAAATAAATCTTTACATTTTCATGTGCTATTTTGAAAAATGGCCCTCAGGAACTAAAGAGGTTTTGTGGCTTTTTTTGATTTTGTTTTTTGGTTGGTAGATTGAGCACTTAATGCAGCTGGTCATTTTAACAGAACAGGACAAGCACTTGTAATCAGGTTTTGTAACTTTTTAAAAACAGGCAGTTTGCAAGAGTTGTATTCCTTCAATCAGGATCCAAAGAAATCAAGTTGATGAACTTCTTTCCAGATCCTCCAAGGGACTTCCAACCAGGTTTGCAGCAAGGTAAATTAATGCTATTGACACATGACAAGACAATATTGGTAGTGAAAAAACCGGACTGGTTTCTTTCGTCACAACCATCTTTCTCTAGATCTGTCAACCCTTTCCATTGGGTGCCTCTGTGTTTTTTAGGATCCTCACTCAAATTTCAACCCTTTTGGAGCTAGATGCCTAAACTTATGTAACATCAGGGTCTTAGGACTAGCTTGTCTTCTCTGAAATTACTGAAAAATATTTCTTTACTTGCTTGACTTCACTGGCAGGAAATGTTCTTTTGTGAGCGTACCTGTTGTGACAAGTTTCTTTAAAATGCAAAAATTACAGACTCTAACTTCAGCTTGTAAGCAGTTATTCTCTAACCTTCATCTTATAAGTAGTTATAAGAAAATACATTCACTTGTAGTAAAAATAATAGCTTTTGTTTCTTGTGTTTGTGCACTTTACTGGCTTAGGTGGGGCTTAGATCGTGGATGTGGCTGAGGCCCTGGGAAGCTTCCTGACCCTGACCATGCCTTGCGGTCACTAAAACAGAGCCTAAACTGCTCTGTGACATTGGTTCTCTGGAATAAGGGTGAGGTTTGATGATTAACAATATGTAGTCCCAGGAAGGCTTACCTTTGCTTAGTAAATATTATATTTCCTATTTCAAGACTATAAGGAAGCCATGGTTTGCCCTGCCCTCAAAAGCTCAGAATAGAATAACAGATATGAAAGCAGATTTCTGCTATAAAAACTTCCTTATCAGTGTGTGCAGTTGCTATCTGGACACTTTTTTTTTCAGCATAGACAGATTACCAGAATTGTTAATACTCTTCTAAATTAGAGTAATAGCTCTGTTTAAGATGGTAACTAGATGCTCCTGGGAATAGCACTGGAGTAATCAACCATAAGGCAGAGATTCCAAGGAAACTCTGAAACACCTTCCCATTTCTCCCAAGAGACAAAAGACAAGAAAGAGAAAGAGCTGAATAAGCAGTTAATAACATATAATGAGTTAGAAGTTTAAAGTTTATGATGATTCATAATTATTATAAGAAACCAGTTTGTCAATTCATGAATTCAAGACAAGCTTGTTTTCCTGCACGCTGCCTATTGCCACTCTCTGTGGCTGTGAGGTGTTGTACTGCCTTTCAACAGAACTTCATTTTTGGAGACATTTTTTCTTTCCTTCAGTATGTCTGTCAAGTAAGCAAAGGGTTTGGCTAGGTTTTCTGTTCCCCCTCCTTAAATTTATTAAAAAAAAAAAATGATGCCAGTCAGATTTTCTAAGATATTTTTGGTAACAGAATTTCCCTCACACAGATTTGTTGATCCCAGTAGCTGACAAGGTGTGTTAAAGCAAGTTCTTATAAAACTGCTGTCCTAAGAAAAATGATAGATTATCTGCTTCTCTGCAGAAGGCAGACATCCTCTTTTCATAGCTTGAGTGTGTCAGAGGTTCTCAAAGGTGAATCTGTTGTAGCCTTGACAATTTGAGAATAGAGTGAAGGAGACAGAGGTAAAGGACCTGAGGGCAGGGAAGGGAGGAGGAGGAGGAAGGCTGGTTCTCAGAGCAGGGCAGAAGTAAACACCCCAGCAGCTGAATGGATGGGTCTGTCTGGGACACTGACATTTGGGAGTGCACCAAATGAGAAAAGGGTCATTTAGCAGCTTACTAACTTCCACAATTAACAACCCCTCCACCCCAGATGGAAACAGTGATAATTTTCTTACTATTTTATAGCTTAGTTCTGATAAGATGTTGGAAGATCTCAGTCTTTGAGGCTCCCCTTGTGTTATTTAACATGTCAGTTACAGTTTGTCTACCAAAGAAACCCTCATCGATTTAGAAAAAAAAGGAAATGTTTTGTTACTTCCAGTTTACAAAGTAGGAATTGTGACTCACTGAGAGGGAGTTATTTTATTAAAGGTCACCCAGACAAGTATGTGACAAAGGCAGGAACAGAAATCAGATCTTCAGGACAACAAACCTGTTCTTCAATGGCAAGGATATTTTCCTTCTGCATTTTTAGTGTTTGGAATAGGCTGAGAAGCTCTTCCTGACTGTAGATTTGTTTAATGGTATTACAAGATTAACAGTAGTCATCTGGCTGGAATTTTCCCTAACAAGTCATATCACTATGTGTTTATTTAATATGATATAACCTTTCATTTTCCTGCCGGCAAATATTTCATTTCAGAGATACTAAGCTGACTGAAGTTACAACTTGCATGAGTGATATGGAATTTGAAGTTAAACAGCAGACTGTTTGTTATATTTATAACTGATAGCAAAAGGGATTTCAGTTCGTAATTAAAAATAAAAAAATCAGGAGCTTGTCAGCATTAAAGTGAGGGAAGTCCTCATTGGGAAATGCACAGCATAGCTGAAGTATTTATGCACCTATTTATTTTCTTGCACACCCATGTGATTAATCTGTGTGCTATCAGCTGCTCTCCCAAACAATGATTTCCTCAGCTCTGGATTGCACAGAGCCAGGCACGGCATGAAATGAGAGCGAGCTGCTTCGGTTTTCCTGGGCTGTTCTTTGTGCTGCAGCAGCAGGCAGAGCCTGGATTGTTATGAGCAGGGTGTTTCTCATCCTGCCAGGCCTTTTCCTACAGCCCCTGCCAATTTGGCCTCACAGTGGGGTACACTTGTCTTTGAAGGCTGAATGAGCTGAGAATGTGGTTTTGATTCTTATCTCTGAGCAGATTTGGCACCTTCATCTCACATGGGGAAGGGGAAATGAAAATCAAGCCTGGAATCACCAGTATGGCAATGCAAAGTGCTCCTATGAGGCTGGCAGGACACAAACCTGCAGGGTACGTCCTGAACATAGGCACCAGTCCTTTAAGGACTAGATTACCCCAGTTTGGGAGCTTCTATTCCAGAGGATACTGGTGCATTCTTTTCTAGACAGGAGAGTTCAGACACCTTCTAAAGGCACCTGAATAAACAAAGTCTATGAGCATTTCACTGAGGTAACACTGGAAGTCCTAGAAAAGGATATTTTCCCTGTTGTGTGGTAACCCACCCATTTGTACATACATTATTTAACAGTGGTCACCTAGGAATGGCAAGCAAGGGAGTATCTCATGTTCCCTTTGAGATGTTACAGGAATAGTATTCCATTACAGCATATAGTATCCATAATGGCTTGAGTGATACATTCATTGTATCCAGTGTCCATTTTGAACAGGGAAGGAGAAAAATGGTAACATGATCACACTGTCCATAGCCTGGGATTTGGGATACAGCTGGGTTGCTTCTGCTGAAAAAAAGGCTTGAATACAGCAGAACAATTTACTTCCAAATCTGTTTTTCTATTGCATTATTCCAGATTTGTTGGGGAGGGGGGTTGGGGGAGTGGTTTATGGTATGAAAGAGGATTTCAGCTGCTGCAGAGCAGATGTCTGCAGCAAGCAACCAATGAAGTCCACCAGCTTGTTCAGTGAGCAGAGCACAGGCACTCTGAAAGGAAAAAGTCTGGAACCCGGGCCTTGTATTTAGATATAAGTTTGTAGGCACACAGTTTGTGGTAATTGGGAGTGGGGCTGGGCTCAGTCTGATCCCTAATGGGCACAGCTGTGAGCAGCAGGTGAGCAGCATTGACAGCAATGAGCCATGGAATGCCCAGGGGCACTGACCAACCACCAAAGGGAACAGAGGGCACACAGGTGCAGTGCATCAACAGGAGGGGATAAAAGGTTGGGCTAAACAAGAAGGGCAGATGCTTGCAGCCTTCTGAAATGACATGGTGTTGCTGTGTATGGGCAGAGGCCTGAAGCCTTCTGATGAGGTATGGTGTTACTCTGGATGGGTTGAAGCTTTCTGAAATCGTGTGGTGAAGCTCTGTGTATGGTGGCCCTCTCAACTGTGACACAAGTTTGAGCTCCTTCACCCAGGGTGGGTCCAGCCCTGCTCCTCTATCCCAGGTAGGAGGCAAAGTCAAAGGGAGAGAGTTGAAAGCTCCCTGCAATGTCAGGGATGTGACACCAGCTGCTGAGCATCCCTGTGCTCCTCGGCATGAGAGCACCAGGCTGGGCATTCCCTGTGCTTAGAAATATCCTTCTGGGGCTGTCCAGGCTTTTCAGCAGGATTTTCCCTTCATCTGTTTCACCTTGTTCTTCTCATCCAAATCAAGTAGATCAAATTATTATCCCCTAGTCTTATCCTTTCACTCCTCACAAGTCTTCTCACTTGATTGTTGTTTAACTTTGTGAAACCCAACTAAACCTCCCACAAAATCAAATATGTAAAACTACAGGAAAAGTGTATTTCCTATGTATTTTCTTGCTTTTCACAGTGTTTATACAGAGCCTCTGATGATTTTTAAATGTCATTCATATTTTAAAATTATTTGATTAAATGTTTCAACAATTTTGCTTACACTTTAGTTAACTATTGCTATACCTAGCAGTCTCTCTTAGGTTGTTTATTAACTTCAAATTCAGTCCTGCATTCAAAGGAATTGACTTCCAACTGCTGTGCAAGGCTCTGTGGCACAGTTTGCCAGAGAGTGTATGGCATTATTTTTGCTTTTTAACTAGATGAGCATAACCCTCCTAATCACATTCCTATGGGATATTTCATGTATAGAAAGTGAAGATTTGCTTTCCCATGCATTGAGAGAAAATGTTATAAAACTCAATTTCCATAGTAATTGTAGAAAGCAAAGGTATCGCAGATACTCATATCCATGGAGCATCTTTGTGTTTGTCTCATATTATTATGAGATTTCTTTATTTCTTGAGTGGTTTTATGTAATTCAGCCACTTCACTTTTGTCTATGGTCAAAATCTGATTTATCAAGATAAAGCTATTATTTCCACAGGTAGATGTAACTCTTGAGCTGAAAATAAAATGTAACATACTATGGGAAAATGCAAACTAAGACATATGAGAACAAAACCTTTCTACAGCATGCTCCAAATTGGCAGGGATAGAGCAAGAAATGATGTAGTAAAAAGACTTGGGATTGATTGCTTCCATAAAATTAGCTTTGATCTGCAACGTGATATAACCGGAAGAAAGGCTAGCACAGTTTGGGGCTGCATTGATTGGAACATGTCGTGGAGCAAATAAACCAGAGACTGGGTCTTGTTTTAACTCCTTGGGGTTTTAATGCTGTGGATTTTTCCTAGACTAGCAGCCCTCAGTCTTTCTCAGTGCTGCCCTGGGGCCTCGGTTACTCTGCGTCCATCCTCGTGTTCTTGTGTTTGGGATGTCTTGTAAAGATATCAGTGGCCCAAAAATACTGATTGCAGAGAAATAAATTGGTCTGGAAGGACTGCTGTATAGAGGTAAACATAAGGTGTTCTGGTAAAATTATATGCTTAGCAGGAAAGCAGCTAAGTTGCAAATTAATGCAAAATAATGTAATTGATATATATAGAAGGAAAACAAGGATTCAGTCACACCACAGAAGCTACGATATAATTAGGAGCAGTAGAATGAACATAAAAAGGAAAAAAAGTAATTTGAATATTAAGAAAAATATTCTGTACTGCCTTTAGCCTTTCAAATAACATCCCAAGTGAGGCTGTGGGGGATTCTTGAAAATTGATCCTATAGGTATTAATTAAAGAGCCAATAAACCTGCAATCGAGAGCAATCTTATTTCTCCTGGAGGGATTGCCCAGATGATCTGTGAAATATTTTTTGTCTGCGTCTCCTCTGGCTTATGCAGATGAAAGAGAAAAGCTGTAGTGGTGTCTTCAGCACAGGTGGTGATCTGGCTGTTGATGGAACATTGAGTCCACCAAGCCTGCAATGCCAAATGGAAAAGGGCAAAGAAAGGAGGCACCTGGAGGGGGATGAGCAGCAGGCACAAATGCAGTACCCTGCTGAGAGTTGCATCAAGGCAGGGGAAAGCAAAGTGCAACAGGGCCTTCAGAGAGGAAAGGAACAAAATTCTTCTTGGAGGACAAATGTGTGCTCCTATGGCTGAACCCAGAGATGCAATGGCAGCTCTGCAGCAAAACAACACTCAGTGCTCAGGGTCAAATGGTTCAGCAAAGTGCTAGGGTGCTGCCTGAAGGTCAAGGGGGTGCTTTCCTTCCCTGGTTTTAGCTCTTTTTGCTGAGTGGGTCCATGGACGGCTATGGAGGAACACTGGACCCCCTGACACCTCTGGAGCTCCCTCCCCTCTCTGGGTCTGTCCCAGCAGTGTACCCTCTCCCTCAGCCTGGGGAGACCTGATCCAGATTTTATCCCTCCCAGGATTTGATGAGAGCACTGTTGAAAGTGAAGAGCTATTTTACAGACAGGCATACAACATGTATCCATGGGTATATGTTTTCATGTATTTGAGGGAATCAAGCTGAGAGGGGTGAAGCTAAAAAGTGTTTTCTGAGTGTGTAGCAGTAAATCCAATAATATATTCCCAAATGTGTTAGGTGAAAGTCAACAGCTGAAGTAGTCATTGTATCAGCTGCTGGCTGTTCTGCACCTTGGGCTTCCCAGTCTCACTGTAGAGGAAATTATTTGTGTAGCCAGGAGCCACAAGCAGCCTGGCTGCTCCCTCTTTGAGTGTCTCATGTCTCAGCAAACACAGAAATCTGGAAGGTCTCTGTCTCATAACAGGCAGCAAAATTTTTTCCTGTCTAGAACTGGGATTTTTTCTCTTCCTTAAGAAACACCAGGTTTGAGTTCTCTCACACATTGTGGGAACTCTAGCTCCCGGGGAAGGGATTTCTGCTTGGTTTTGTGTGCACATGAGCCTGCTCAGGTGATTAGTTTGAGAGTGTGAGAGGGTAAAGCATCATAAAGAGCAACCACTCTAACACGTGGTTTATTTTGTGGAAGGCTGAGACTGTGCTATCTGGTCAAGATTGCATTTTTGCAAAAATCTATGTGATTTAATCTAATTTCACCAACATAAAGAGGAATTAAAAAATGTAGCACTTGTCATTAACTATTTGGAAATGCAAAGAAAACTGCAGCTGTTGGTTTGCTGCTTGGTTAACATTGTAGTTGTTCTCCTTATTTTCCAAATGTTTTTGGTCTATTTAATGTATCTTTACTTGTGTGTAGGTAACTTAATTGTTATGCTGATTTCTTGTAACAGAACTCCTGTTAAGTAGGTAGGTAATGAAAAATGCTAACAGTAGTGCAACACTTTTTTTCTGTCTAATTTTCTTCTATGGATATCACTTTCCCTTGTAATCACATTGGCAATTGTTTGAAGGTGTGATGGGAAAGCTTTTAAACATGTGTGTGCTCCAATTGCCTGTGAGTATCAGTAGTGGAAGTGCTTTTGAGGTCATGCAATGACAGATCAGCTCTAGTACAAGGTAACTTTTCTGACCAGGCAGCAACTAATTAATGTTACTTGTGCCATGAGAAATGACTTTCCATGGCAGCTGATAGAAATCAACCCATAATGTTAAATCAAAGAATACTGGCAATTTGCCAAGCAAGTAAAAATCACTGATACCCTGCAACAGAAAAAAAGAAGGTTCAAGTTCTCAGATTAATGGCCTTGTTGGTTATTAATCTAGATCTCATCAGAGTGGGTGCTCTAGGTTTCTTGTCTTGATACTCCTCAGAAGAAATTTGCTTTGTTTTTCCCTACCTGATTGCTATAGTCTTTAGAGGATATTTGTTTTTAAGCCACAGCCTCTGTTATTTCCTTTTGCTGCCTGAGCTCAGTGAGAACCCTGTGCCTCAGACATGCAATAAAGCCCAGTAGCAGAGGAAATAACAGTGCAGTTAACCTCTTTAACACTGATAATAAATAAGCACTAATAAGATATGTACCAGGGTGGCAATTGCCCTGACATAATGAAATTCACTAGTTTAAATAAGTGGTAACTGGTGTCATCATGCTTTTCAGTAAAGAACCTATGCAGGCACTATATTTTCTGGGTAATTTATGTGCCAGGTTTTGTAGGCAGCCTAGTTGCTGTTAAGACATTTAGTCCAAGTGGCCCAGTTTTCATAAATTCTTGACACCAAGCAGAACCCTTTGTTTTTACAGGTGTCTATCTCTGATCTGAGCTGTTCTTTAAAAATATTGTCCCAGTTGGGGGTGGGGGACTGAGCTTTCTTAGAAATCCAGTCTGTGTATTCTCTCTTTTTGCTTAAACTGCATTTCACTGGATTAAAGCCAGCTCCATTGAGGATCTGGCTCTCCAGTTGCTGCAGTGACTCTTGATAGAGCCCAGCATCTCTGCCATCAATTTATGTCCTTGCAGATCAAACAGCTCTCTTCATCCCACCCCACTGACAGCTTGTCATGACAACTGTGTGGATATACACACTCTGGAACTGGAGAGGAAGTTTGCTTCATTGCAAAGCAGCTCTTCAGGGTGGCTGAGTGAGGCATTTTGAAGGAAAAGTTAAGGTTGTCTTTGCAGCAGGCCCAATCCAGGAAAATGCAAAATGTTGCCTCTCAAATAGGTTATCTCACATCTTGGGCCCTGCTTAGAGAAACTTGTGCTGTAATTGAATTTCAATACCTACAAAAAAAAAGGGTCCTGACTAACCAGGAGATGTTTATAAGTAGCAATATTAATTAGACAATCATAGTTTATAAAAGCCACATGAGGATGTGATTTGTGAATCGTAACTAAGGCTCAGGGATTGTGCTAATTTATTATGCTTTGGAAATAGAACTTTAAATTTGTAAGCATTGTGCCTCATTATTATGATTATTATTTTTTTTAATCCACAGTTCCCTTGACACTTATTGTGTTACTAAAAGACAAGAATAATAATACTAGAAAATGGTCATGTTTTATCTCTGTAATATTGCTGGCAAATTGAGACAGCATGGTAGCAAAATCATAGAAGAGGATTTCTCTGAAGTGCCCATGCCTTTGGTTTATGGAGCTTGTTAGATTTTCGTCCATGCTTGGTTGCAAAAAAACATCTGTTCCTGCTTTTGGGAAACATTTGTAGCACTTTTACAGAAGGATTTAATTACTGCCAGGGAAGGGTGGTTGGGTGCCATACAGTACTAAAAGATTTTTATCTATATTCATCTGTATCTATGAAGTGTAGATGACAAATAGGAACAATATTTAACTGTGACTTTAGTAACAAAGGCTACTCACTGAAGAACTGTGTGGTGAATGAGTTCAAATGATGGTCAATACTCAAAGGATTTAGTTTCAGTAGTTCACACAGTGATGTGATTTGTTACTTTTTGAGCTCTGTACCAGAATGCAGCTTGCTAAATCCTAAAACTATTAGCCACAGTAAAATCTCTAACATGAAACTTGGGTGAATCTGAGGTACTGGGAACTTTCTGAGCACATGCAGTCAATGTTGCTTATGGTTTTTTAAAGCGCTGATCACTCTTGGCTCTGAACACTATGCTTTTGATGGAGCTTTGTTTTAATAAATGATTTTCTTAGTTTTTAGTTGTCCATCTGCTGTTTGGGAGAGATCTTAGACATTTCTCTTATAATGAAGATACAATCTGATTTTATACTGTTTGGAAAGGGGGGCATCTCGCTCCTCTAGAAATAACTAATGCATAAATGTGACTGATGGCATTTGATTACAACAATTTCTCTGGTAATTAGAGAGAAGTGCAATACCTGAGGCAGCAGCAATGCCAGCTTTGGCTCCCTCCTTTCTCTTCAAAAAGCTTACACCACTCTGATTTTAACAGCCTGCTTTCTCTCTGTACTACTAGAAAAATAAGCCTTTTCCCACATCTGATGACTTCCCTCATTTGAGTTATCCATGAATCCTCTGAACTCTTCATCCTTGTCAATTGTAATTGCTCCAGAGAGAGCACCAACAGCAGGTCCTGCATTCTCTTGCACGGTGCATGTCTCCAGCTGAATAGCAGAGAGGATGACTCTGCAGGCATCAAGCCAGCCTTGTCACAGATGTTCCTGAAGCTCCAGTTTGGCCTGGGGAATCTCTCTCCTGCAGCTCCCTGCTCTGCTCACACCCTTTCTGTACAGAATTTGCATGAGAAGCACAGATCCCTGCTTAGCTGGCAGGGGCAGGCCTGGGAAATTGTGGAGAAATTCTTCAGTACTTATGCATAGGGCATTACATATGGAAATTATGATGTTATTATAGCTCATAAGAAACATTTATATTAGGATGGCACCCACATGTTCTGCTCTACGTTTATGTATGCAAATAAGTGACAAAGCATTAGCAGTTTGCAACTGAGAATGTATTTTTTTTTCTTTAATCTGAGTCCTCATTCAGTCCCTGCAATGACCTGGCTGTGGCAAAGGTTCACACTGTGGTATTTGAAAATAATTTCAAACACCTTCAATGGTTTTTAGTAATACTGGCATGCCTGCACAGGCAAACAGACATAGTCTGGCCATTTCTTATACCAGCAAAAAAGTGCATTTGCCAGTTTATTTTGTGTATAGTTCTGAAATTGAAACAAGCCATAGCCCTGGGGACATCTTGCATTGTGTTTGCATGGGGGCTTTTCTCAGCACAGACACTTGGAACCCCAGCAGACACTGTTATGCTGGCAAAAAGCTTTGAGTGTCAACCTTTATTTTCTTTAAAAATTCTTGGAATTCAAAATCGAGTCATCCCACCCTTTGCCTTGCTTTTGGCTCCTAATGCTTTGCAGAAGGTTTGGTGATGGATTGGTGTGTCTGGGTGTTTGTTACACACTGATGTGCAATAGCCTGGGCAGGGTCAAGTCTTCAGAGAGATGGAGAAATCCTCCCTCAGCTTTCTCCCGAGCCCTAGGAACTCACGTCACATCTCATTCATTAGACAAACTAGCTGCTCTGAAAGCAGCATGCAAAATGTTCTGGATTACTCTGATGCAAAAACTTAGCAGCCTGTTCCCCAAGGAGTGCCAATAACTCAACTTTTAGACCTCAGAGAAAACCTAGTTTGGAGGGTCCAATTTCCGACGGCTCGAGAATGAATGCGGGGCAGCGTTTGTGAGGAGCTGGGAGCCAAAGCAGCACAGGCCTGGTGAGCTGGGGGTGCCAGGGCTGCCCCTCACACAGCCCCTGTGAGCTGGGGGTGCCAGGGCTGCCCCTCACACAGCCTCTGTGAGCTGGGGGTGCCAGGCCTGCCCCTCACACAGCCCCTGTGAGCTGGGGGTGCCAGGGCTGCCCCTCACACACTGTGTGAGCTGAGGGTGCCAGGGCTGCCCCTCACAGCTGCTGTGAGCTGGGGGTGCCAGGCCTGCCCCTCACACACTGTGTGAGCTGAGGGTGCCAGGGCTGCCCCTCACAGCCCTTGTGAGCTGGGGGTGCCAGGCCTGCCCCTCACAGCCCCTGTGAGCTGGGGGTGCCAGGGCTGCCCCTCACACACTGTGTGAGCTGGGGGTGCCAGGGCTGCCCCTCACAGCTGCTGTGAGCTGGGGGTGCCAGGCCTGCCCCTCACACACTGTATGAGCTGGAGTTGCTGGGCCTGCCAGGGCTGCCCCTTCACACAGCCCCTGTGAGCTGGGGGTGCCAGGGCTGCCCCTCACAGCCCCTGTGAGCTGGGGGTGCCAGGGCTGCCCCTCACACACTGTGTGAGCTGAGGGTGCCAGGGCTGCCCCTCACACAGCCCCTGTGAGCTGGAGGTGCCAGGGCTGCCCCTCACACACTGTGTGAGCTGGAGTTGCTGGGCCTGCCAGGGCTGCCCCTCACAGGCCCTGTGAACTGAGGGTGCCAGGGCTGCCCCTCACAGGCCCTGTGAGCTGGGGGTGCCAGGGCTGCCCCTCACACGGGCCCTGTGAGCTGGAGGTGCCAGGGCTGCCCCTCACACACTGTATGAGCTGGGGGTGCCAGGCCTGCCCCTCACACACTGTATGAGCTGGGGGTGCCAGGCCTGCCCCTCACAGCACTGTATGAGCTGAGGGTGCCAGGGCTGCCCCTCACAGGCCCTGTGAGCTGGCGGTGCAAGGGCTGTCCCTCACACACTGTGTGAGCTGGCGGTGCCAGGGCTGCTCCCCACCTGCAATCTCTGCACATTACCAGCTACTGCCCCACTCCCAGCCCTCACAATGAGCTGTTCATGGCCTGCTGACCTGGGGCACAACTCACATTTCTGCTCAGGGTATATAATTTCATTGCTTTGACACAGGCAGGATTTATAATAGCAGGGAATGGTGTTTTTTCCCCCTATCTCAAATGAGTGACAATTCTCATATTCTCTTTCTGTTGAGCCTTGTTGCTCTCAATTCTAATGTGATTTGCAATCTTGCATATATCTATTTGCAAAGGTAAATGAGAAATTTCCTTGTATGGATGTAGGCAACTGATGAGAGGATTTACTAAGGTGGTTTTCAGTGTAAACACCCTGAGTTCAAACAGTTATACAAAACATCAGGCACCATCAACCCACAACGTTGATTTACTTAGTTTCTGAAACTTCACTCAGGAATTAATTAGGAAATTCCTAGTTTCTGCAGTATGAGAAAATTTTCTTTAATATGGACCCAGTAATGTGACACGTAAGTCAGGATACCAGAACTTGGAATTTTGGCATCAAGATTGCCGCTTGAGTCTGAGTGATATTGCATCTGAAAAGATTTGTACATGATGATTAGTCCTGGAAACAAAGACCTGAGTGACTGAGAAACAAAACCATGCCTCTGGTAATGTCTTGCAATGACTTAATTACCTTCTCTATTTAAAAAATAGGTGTTTTAGTTCTAATTTGAAGTGACTGAATTACTAGTGTCTAGATGTTGCATTTCTCTATGGCTCTTTTGCTGTTATTAGCACTAGATCTTCTTTTCCTGTAGGTGCTGCCTCAGGTATGTCTGTGCCTGCTCCAAACTCATGTCTGTTTGTAGGGTAGACAAATACTGTTTCCACTCTGAAGAAGGCAAACCCAGCCTAAAGCAGAGGAGGATCCAGGTGCAGAGAGGTTGGTAATGGCACAAATGTACCTGAAAAACCCTGCAGCCAGACCAAGCTCTGTGCTCCCACCCTGACAGCTCTGGGTATTTATTTCTTTTGCCTCTCATTTTGCTCTGTTCCAAACATAGCAGCCCTTTACAGGTGAGATTATCCCCTGTGAAACCCTGCAGTGTAAAAGACTCCTTTCAGTACTGGTAACAGCATAAGTTTAGGAAAATGCTAACAATAATAGATTTTGTTCTGCATTCTCTAAGTGGTCCAAAATCTCCCATTGATTTTAATAGCTCTTTTGCCTGAGTAGTTGTTATGTGAGCAGATTATGATTGCAATGGCCTAATTCTCATTTACAGGAAATGTGTATGAAATAGAAATATCCACAGCCAAGTCATCATTATATGTGTGGTAGAAAGGGTTTGAATGTAGTAGAAACTAATTTAGCTTTAAAGGTGAAGGTACCTCTCTTTTCATTTCGTTTCACCATTACCTCTGCTACCTTTTTCATGTCTTTTTCCTCCTTGTTAGCTTCTTCCAGGGACTGGCAGCTGAATGGTGATTCTGTCTGAATCTCTGTTCAGCTCAGATTGTGATCCTGCGCTGGTCAAAAGTAGTTGTACAAATTTCTGAGTACGTTATGGATTTCCTTTTCTAATTGGAAAAATACCCCCCAGAACAAAACTAGCTTAGAATCTCATGTCCTGTTGCTCTCATGCAAAGCCCTTGCCTTCTCCAACAGACTGAAAAAATAGATTTAAAAAGTATGGTAAATGAACATTTACCCATTTGATCCCTCAAGGTAGTCTCATCCTTTTAGATTCTGAGCTTTGTTTGGGCTTTTTGCAGCATTTGAACCAATATTCATAGAACAAACAATCTAAAGTTCCTCACTGAAATGGCAGATAACATTAGCAGATGTCTCTAGTCTTCAACAGCCTCATCCTACACTTTCAAGAACTAGACATATTGGTAGAAATGTCTCCCTGGTTCTGTGATATAGGATGGCACTTGTATCAATCAAGGAAGCACTTAGGAAACTGAAGATAATGTTGTAGCTGAAGGATTTTTTCCCTGCAATTCTTGCTGCAGAAAAAAAGTACATTAAGATAAATATCCCAGTGTCAGATGCACACAAGGAGCCCTTTTTGTTGAACAATGTCAGTAGATAAAAGAAATAAAAACACATGGTGCTGTCTTTCCACTGTTACTCCAGCGTAATTCTGATATTCTTCACTTGGTTGCAAAGAGAGCAATTCCAGCTTTTTACCAAGCTCATGACAGGAGAGTTCTGTTCCTCGTTTCTTAGAAAGAATTTTTTATGCCAATATATTTATTGGAAGAATTTTTTTTTTGTAAGAATGAGAGCTTTTTCCCCCTTGATTGCTGACTTGCATGTGTCTAGGTATAACTTTGGTGAATGACCTGTGTGTGAACCTGAGAGACAGACAGGAAGGAGGGAGAGAAAGGGTTAAGGGAGGAGATGATCATGGAAATGGAATAACCTTGCCGGATCATCACAAGAGAACAAATTCTCCAGGGGCCAAAGGATTACTGTGTCTGCAAAGGTACAATAAAGGGGGAGGCCGAGTTGCTCATGGTGTCATCACAGCTGTAATTCTTAAGCTATAAAAAACCCAGTATGTCATTAATTCAGCCATTCTGGTTGCTGTAGAGATGTTATTCCAATATTGCCATTAATTCATCTTTTTACCCACTGATATGTTATTTTCTGCACAGATTCATTGTTTTAACCCTCAAAGTGAATTAGCCTATGGCATATTTCAAAGGTTTCTGCCCAATTAAATCCATCCAAGGACATCCACGTTGCATCAGAGCCACTAGCAATACATTAGCAAAGATAAAAACCCCAGTCAAGAGGGTAGGATATCTTTAATGGGACTTTATCACTGAGACTTGAAGTTATATATATGTGAGAAGCAAAATGTGGTTGGCAATTCCCACAGAGATCATGCACTCTAAAATTACCTTAAAATGCACAATCACTAGCAGCAGTATTTGTCACACTCATTGCTTGTTAGTTTAGACCAGAAAATTACTTCTGAATAAATGCTGATTTGCCACAGAAAATACATAAAGCAGTAATGTGTAACTGAAAATGATCCTCAAGCTCCAGTGTTGTTGGGACTTGTTTTTTATGCTTGTGGGTGATGAAAGGTTTTTAGCTAAAAAGAAAATAAGCATGCATAGTGCTGATAGAGAGAATGGGCAAAGGCAAAGCAGAACGGACATGATAGGAGAGGTGGCTGAGCAGGGGCTAAGCAGCTTTGGTGGACCCTGGCTTGTGTGGGGTCTCAGTACCACGTTCTGCAGAATGCAGCACCAATATTGCTCATGCTTTGGCATTATCTACCTTTCCCAGGCTCCCTGCTGCCCTGGATTAGGGAGAGCCATCTGTGTACAGACCTACCACTCACTGCTCCTGTTCCCTGAACAGCAGGCTGGGGGAGATAGCAATGGAAATCACAGATCAAACCCTCTGCCTTTGTCCCCTGCTCCCTGGGTGGACTGAGCACAACTGGGTGTTTAATTTTTGCTTATCATTATTCTCAGAAACTGAGATGAGAGTAGGTGTGAGCTTTGGATATGTACACTGTTTCAAAGTACATCCCCAAAGTATCTGTGCACCTGTCTCTTAATCCCCTACCAGTTCAGGTATTTATCACTAATATGGTGATTCTGGTTTATGCAGAATACCATCTATTCTTATCCTAAAAATAAAGGAGAAACATTTCAGAATGGAATTTGTTTTCATGGTATCAGTAGCTGTTTGTCTGACACTGACATTTACAAGGATCTGATACTACTCAGTGGCAGAATCCACTGGTTTCAGAAAACAACGCGGAACATAAAGTCAGGACAGATTTTTACTGGCTATTTTACCACACTAGGGGAGGCATTTAAAACACAAATAGACAACATGTAGCCCCTGCACTATTAAGCTTTTACAGGACATTATTCCACTCAAGGGATGCTTGTGGTGTGAAAAGAGAGAGAAACAACCTAGGACCCAGAGAGCAGGACAGATCTTTATGAGGAATTATCCCACGCTGGGGAGGCTGCTATTGTGAACAGAGGGAAGAAAAACAAGGCAGGAGATAAAGATGAGAGATTTTGCAGGCTTTAAAGCCTGCCTCTGTGTGATCAAAAGCCTCACTGGTAGCAGTAGATGAAGAATGCACACTGAAAAGCTCATCCTAAGATATCATTCTGTTTTCCTGTTTGGTAATTGAGAAGGTTGAACTGGGAAATTTTTCTCCCCACATACTTTGTTCTGGGAATATTTTTTGTCTCCGTCTATAGGATACAATGACCAGTGAGGTGCAAGAGAATGCACTTTTCAGAACTGATGTTTTTCAAATGCTGTGAAATAGAGCTGTATGAAAAATAAGGACCAGTGGGATTTTGCTGATAAAGGGAGTTCAAGGAGAATAGTTACTGAGTTGAGGTCAAAATAGGCAAATGGTTTCAGGCAATTTCAAAATGCCACTTTTGTTGTGAATTTAAATATGAACAAGAAAGTGTGCTCTCTTAAATGTGTTAAAATAAAGAAAATTTATTTTCAGCTTGACACAAAATACTTTGACCCTAAACAAAACTTTTTATTTTATGAGATTCTCTTTAGCTAGAATTTTAATTTTGAATTATTTTGAATTAATATTTTTTAGGCTTTGCTTGTTCAGGCAGCAATAGCAATCATGCAATTATTTGACTACTGACATCAGTAAAGCCTCATTCCATAGGGAGTATGATCCAACATTTTCCTGCACAAATATGTTGTGATGTCTGAGAGGTGTGAATCCATCTTATAGCTGGGCATTTATAAAGGTCCTGTGCAAACACAGAATGTATTCTAATAAGGAGATACCATGATGTAGCCCTTCTCAGAATCAGGTCTCATGACATCCTTCTTTTCTCAACTCTATCAAAACCTGAAGGAAATGCTCTTTGGGGTTATGTTTCTGTGATAACAAATATAGTTGAAATGAGATGTTTATAAGGGCTACAGGAACTTGCTGGCTCTATTCTGTTCCCAGCTGTAACTTTTTTCTCCCCACCAAACCAGGTGAGGGCTGCTCAGGGGGCAGCTTCCCTGGATGCTGCTCTGCAAGGGCCTGTCCCAGTGCCCTGGGAGCCCAAGGAGAAGAGAGGCTGACTGCCAGGGGGACCCAGACCTGGAATTAGGGTCACTGATCCACTGCCACAAACCCCAGAGCAAGAAAGAGCCTGCCCTGCATTCTTAAGAGCAGCTGCATCCTCTTTAATGCATGGAGAGCTGTATCTCTCCAGGTGTAAGCAGGGATATTTGCTTGCTCTATGCCATGCTGCAAGTACAGCCATAATATTGATTATAAGATGCACAAATATTATAGGAAAGGAGGTGCTGTAAGCAGCTTTATATGATTTAGTAGACAGTGCGAATGGTTTAACAGGTTTTCCAGGTCATTCTGTAGCATTTAATAGGCTGCTGTGTCCTCATGAGGCTGTAATTAAAAAAACTCAACAAAACAACAGGATCATACCAAAATAATCCAACCACATAAAAAGCAGAACTCAGTTTCTCTTATTAAATTCTGTGGTCCTACAGATAACTGGTTTCATGCAATATCATGGCTGATAAACTCTAGGAAGCTTTTCCACAGAAAAGGGTGATTGTGGAATCAAATTTTCTGAAAAAAGGGGACTTAACCCAAGTACATGCAAGTCACAAAGGTAGGAAGAGTTAAAGTGAGACACACACAAAGGTAGGAGATACAGAGAGGTGGCTTTTTCAAAGAAGTTGGACAAAGGCCTCAATAGTTAAGAGAATAATAACAATAGCATAAAGAAATATGAAGGAGGGAGGGAATGAGAAGGAAATCCAGCGTGTGGAAACCAATCCAGCAGGTGGGAAAAGAACAACTGCTAGTATTTATGTGCCTTAGCTGGCACAGAATCACCAGTGTGCAGTTGCTGCTTTCTAAGACTCCTGTGATTCAGTAATTTCTTCATTTTTTTCTTGCATTCTGGGGTAAAGAGCCTCAAACCGGTGGTTGATTGAAGAATTGGAATATACTAGAAATAGAAATTAACTTCATTTCAGTATTTATTTTTATCAATATAGCATCCCTGTGCTCAAGTGTTTGTATACTGCTGATCAAGAATGTTCAGGCCTTGTTAATGTGCACACATTTATTTCATTCTGCTCTAAATGGATCTATTTTGTCTTTATTGTTTTTTTTTCTTCCTGTCATCCCTGCACATTTTCTAAGAAGAAACATAGTCTCTTTTCCTTTATGCAGATTAGTACAGTTTCCTAAATCAGGCTTGTTCTGAGAGGTCATCAAACCAAGAGACTATGACATTATTCTAGCTTATAAAATTAGGGGAAACAAGGAGCTACGTCTTGCATTCTACCTTGTAAGTGGTACAATTTAAGCTTTGTCAGGATTCTTCTGGGGTCATAGTCCAAGGAACTGCTAATGACAAAGAGAAGCGTTTTTTAGAGTCTGGCACTGCTCAAGACCTGGGTGAAGACAATTAGAGCATTCCCACCTGAATTGGAGCTGCTACAGGGCAGACCCTGCCTCTGACATTGGTAAACCCGACCTGCTGAGTGTTTTAGCTTGAGATACAAAATAAATTGTTTACTGAACTTTCTCCTAACTGTTCTGTTACTGACTTTCAAGTGTAAATAGATATTTGTTGAAATTTGCAGCTGAGTCTCTTACTCTGTTGAGCAGACCTGTTGTCTGCAGGAGCGCCCCTCAGAGAACACCTGCATTAATGCTCCTAGGGTCATGAATCACATTCCCCGTTCGAATTCTGGGGTATCTGGCAGCCTTGCCTGCCTTCATCAATGTGTTTTCACCTTGGAACAGAGTGAGTGGCTGTCAGCAACCTCTGGGGGCAGCTGGAGACAAGCAGGAATGACACCGGGAAAGGTGTGGTAGAGAAAGCCCCTGCAGCTTTCTGCTCTTGCACAGAGGTGCTTTTACCTGGAAGGGTTTTGCTGGTGACAGTCAGGCATGCACAAAAGCTTTGGCCACTGCAGGTCATATTCTTCATATTCTCTGGTGGTGCATAACTTGTTCATTCAGCAGTCTATTTCTGCTGCTCTTAAATCCACATCTTTGTAGGTAACACTGCTAGATTAAGACTCAAACTATTAGCCATAGCCCTGAAAAAGTTACTTCACCAAGGCTGATTCTTCATGGTTGTGAAAAAATATTTCTGACCCAAGGCACAGTATGACTGAAGGATACCTGATGTCCAGGAGCATCTTTCTGGGTCTGCAGTGGGCGCTTGTGTCATTCACATTCTCTGAAAAAATCCCTTTGCCCAGGATTTTTCTCCTGGGAAGCTGAGGAGCCTCAGAGAAAAGGAAAACAATTCTTATCTCATTTACTTCTCCTGTGTTGTGCTCACATGTGGAATGTGTTTGGACATTGTTTACCCACAGGTAATTGCTTCATTGGATTCTGCTGTGAGTTGTTTTCACTCATTGGCCAATCAGTGCCAAGCTGTGTCGGGATTCTGGAGAGAGTCACGAGTTTTCATTATTATCTTTTTAACCTTCTGTAAGTATCCTTTTGGTATTCTTTAGTATAGTTTAGTATTCTTTAACATAATATAGTATCATAAAATAATAAATTAGCTTTCTGAGAACATGGAGTCAGATTTTATCATTCCTGCTGTCGTCGGGACATTCCCAGCAAATACAATAGGCACTCACCGAGTTTTGGTTGTATGAACTATTCACTGTAATGGGTGATAAACTCTCAGCAGTGTTGGAAATTGTGGACCTGCCTTTAGTGAAGCAGACAGAGGTGGCTTTTCAAGCAAGAGAATTTAGTTCCTTTCATGAGAGAGAGGGTGGAAGCTGTCCAGCCTCTGTTCCCTTTTTGACTTGCCCAGAAGGCAGTGGTACAGCGTGTGTACCTGGTGGGGCTGCTGGTACACCCTGGAAATGAAAGAAAGCTCAGAGGAGAGTGGCCAGGGTGATGTGAAACTCAGGAATAACACAGGACGTGATTGACCCCAGCTGCTGTAATGAGCTGAGTTTACCTCAGCACCAAGAGTCCAGAGGGTGTCTCTGTTTTAGCTAAACACCCTAAGTTCTTTAAAAAAATGACTCCCTGAATTAGCCAGACCAGTGTGCTAAATAAGAAATCCTCTGCTACATCAGCTATCCTTAAATAAGGAAATTTGATATGAAATGTTCCACCCTCTAAGTATGGAGTAGCTAAAAGAACCAGGTCAGAGCATGCTGGACTCTGGCCCCACCAGAGAAATGGGATGTGGAAGGGCCTCAGCCCTCTGCTACACTGTGATATATTGCAATTACCCTGCCCATTGTATTATGCTTCCTAATAGGTAGTGTCCATGTCCAGACTAGATTGAGCTGTGTGATTTTCTGTGTGCTTTTATTTAGAAAACTCAAGATTAGGATTCTAGCCTTCTTCTATCTCCCTAGTATTGGGACAGAGAGGAAAGAATGCATTTATAACATCTGAACTTTCTAGTTATACCTTTTGGGTTGTGGTTTTACTCTTTTCTTTCCATACTCTCTTGCTAATGATTACAATAATCTTTCTGCTCTGATAGGAAGGCATTTTTAGGATTTTTTATTCTCCCATCTTATTTATTTTTTCCTTTTTTTTTTTGCTTGCTGCTGGCCAAACCAGCAAACAAGAACCTGAAGGTAACCTGTGCACAAAGAAGAAAATTATTTGGATTACTTATTTCCTTCTCCTGATTCAAGCTAGAGCAGGTCTGCATCTCTTTATAGCACCACTTCTCAGTACATTTGTTCATGTGGAAGACCTGTGAGCTAAAAGCAGGAGGCCATCTAATATTTTCACTTCCAGATTTGCTCTGCTTCCAAATATCAATTACAAGGTTTGTGTAAATTACAAGCATGATGAACTCAGAGTAGCTACAGTAAATTTAAAATGTCTGTACAGGGATAATGGGGAGATTGTGAAAATCTGCTCTAGGAAGTCCTGGAGACATTTTCAGGTAATTAATGCAATGTGTGGAAACCTGAAATCAGCACTGGTTTTTTGTTTGTTTGTTTTATAAACTAGTAATTTAGGAGTACATTATAGGAGCACATTAAATTAACCATTATTAGATGAGGAAATGTTAAGATTATTAAGATAATAAAAACCAATTAGTGTAGGGTTTTTTGTGCATAACATGGGTCTCTTATAGAAAACCTATTATGCAGGAGGGACTATAAATATTTGGGGGAATATTTCAGGCAGAAGGTGGGGTTTCAGGTTCTTGAGATTTTTTTTTAACAGAAAAAGAGTGTTCTATGAACAATGTTCTCTTTGAAACACAGTGATGTGATGCTAGGATTGAAAAAAGTGGTTCTCTCAAGAGAATTTCAGGTAGTGTGTAAGAAGTTTGTCCATCAGTCTTTTGGGAGCAAGTTGTGGCAGCTGGAAGAAGAACATAAAATTGGTTATTTGTTCATGTAATGGTGGAAACAACTTGCCTATTTGCCCATGTTGGAAATGTTTAGCTATCATTCCTGGAGAGTTAAAGCACCAGATTTTCTTCTGGTTAAGCAGTGAATGAGAAGTATTTACACTGACATTAAAATGTTGACATCAGTGTAAGGATATTGAAAATGAGGTAAGACACATTCCTAGTTTGTATCTTGACAAAGGAGAGCATGATTCTATAAAAATATTTACAGTGGGAGGTAGATGTCTTTAATAGCAAGGCAATGCACTTTCATAGTAACACAAATCTTCTCAGACAGTTTGTATTCTCACATTGTTTTAATTTTGCTCCTGTGCTGTGACAAATGATAAGAATTTTATGAGCACTTCAGGCAGAAATTATACAAGGTCAATAATTTCTCCATTATAATTTTATGACATCAGACACCCTTATAATCCTGCATCACATTAATTTAGCTGTTTCCTGGGCTGTTATCTGAGTCTCTGATATTTATTCTTGTTGCTCAGGTTGCTGCTGTGTCCAAACCCATTTTTTCAGATCAGCCTCAAGCTGGAGCCAATTAAGGGGACCTTCATGACAAGTGTGTTTCCCATCTGGTATTTTATTCAAATGATATCTCTTCATTTACTAATCCCGAATGCCAGACCTTGGTGTGACCAATTGTTGTCCTTCAGAATTACTTTCATCCCACAAAGCATAGCTGTCAACCTAAATTTCATTTGTTTCTTCTATGTGATAGATCTATTGGAGATGCCATGTCCAGCCAGGATGGGACGGCCTCCACACACCTCCCACTTTGGGATGAAATAGTGTCTGTTTTGATATTACCTGTGAGTTGAAAATATAACTCCACCTTTGCAGAGAAAATATAACTCCATCATTGCACATCCTTTGGATGTATCAGGTTGTCTACCTGTTGCTGAGTCAGAAGCATTGTGCTAGCATGTCTCACCTGACTGTTGTTGGAAATGAAAACCTTTTTTTCAGAAGGAATAGTAAATTCCTGGTCCCCACACAGTGTCTGTTTGCTGTTTTCTGTTTTCACTGGACTAGAGGTTGGAATTTTGGAATACCTTCTTTTGAAAGACTACGAGTGATATCTGTCACGTTGTTGTTTGTTTGGCCGTATTTTGTTTGTTTGTGTTTTGGTTTTTATTTTCCCCTCTAAGCCTTTACAGGTTTTTATATGTCCTGAGTGTACCAATCAGCCTTAATTCTCCAGACCAGGGTAGCCTGAGACCTCCAGCCCTCCCTTGGGCATCCATGAGGCTTCTGAGCTCAAATTGGGACCTGCATTGTTGCTCTGAGCTGGAGGAGCAGAGCAGAGGAATGACAGCAGCAGTCTGGCCATGGTCAGTGCAATAAAGCTGCAGCTGGTTAGGATGAGAAATCTCAGCAGCAGCAGCAGCCCCTTGGGGGAGCAGGTACACCTGGGCTGTGTGGGGGCAGCTCCTGGTGAGGCTGGCTGGGCAGGGCTGTGCTCAGGGTTCTGACTGCAGTAGCTGCAATGTGTGTGTGTGTGAGCTGCTCCAGGGGTTTATGTGCTGAAAGGGCACCTCTGACAGCTTAAAGGTAATCCAGGCAGGGATGTTTCTGAGTTGCAGCTCTTTGTTATCTAGGTTTGTCCTCTATTTTTGAACAGATTGTTTCCAAAAATGAACGTGACAGCTCAGGAAAAAAAAATCTGGGTTTCACCTGGTTTTATCTGTGAGAAAATGGTTTGCTGCAAAGCTATTATTACACCTTCATTTTATTTAAAAATTGGAACAAATTCTCTTGACATACTAATCTTCTGTCCACCTTTGAGTGAAGTAGGTCTGTGCTTCATGCTTGTAGCAAAATCTGAAATGAGGCCAAGGCTCTGAGCATTTGTTTTCCTCACTGACACTCACAGCACTCCATATCTGTGTACAGAATATCTACAGCAGTCATTAACGTGGGCTCATTACAGCCTGCCATCTGTAGTGGTGAAAAAATGAGCTGCAGTATTGCATCAAATGCTGTGATCTTGAAATGGTTTTGTCCTGTATCTTCCTCCAAACGTGCAAAGCAGTCAGAGAAATTAGCACTACAAGGAACTTCTCTTTCTTTGCATTTTCTGTTCCGTTCCTCTCCCTCAGTTCAAAACTTGCTGTACTTTTTAAAATCCCCTCCAGGTGAATATAAGGTGCTGATCCCCTCCAGGTGCTGATCCCTGTCTCTTTGTAATTTTACTTTATTTAGATTTTGTCTTCTTTTTGATTTTTTTTTTTTTTTTTTTTTTTTTTGGCCATGGGTGACAGATTTTATTGTCATCCTTTCTTAAGTGATGCTAAACGTTGCTCAGACTTTGAGTGAAGTGTGTATGATGTGCCTTTGGGTCAATACCACTCAACAGAGAAAATTCCTTGTAAGCCCCTGCTCAGACACAAAACAATGCATTTGTTCAGAAAGGGAGAAAACATGAAAGAAAGCAAGGATAACGATAGAGACAGTTTCTGGGCATAAACAGGTAACCTGATCTTGTGAGATTATGGAAGATTAGTGTTCTATCAAGGAGCAGAGGATTCCTTTTGGGAGAATAAAACCAACGGATTAAGCACAGAGGTACCTGTCCCTGTTGTGCATGGCAACAGCATTAAGGGTTCTACTTAGCAGGGGAATTAAGAAAGTGTAAGCTGTCCCTTTGTATAAGTCTTCTGTGTTGGCAGCATTGCAAGCCCTAACAAAATCCCAATTACCTCAGAGAAGTTTACATCCCCATTGGTCTGGGGAATGCATCACTCTTTGTCAGGGTCTAACAAAGGAAAAGTTTTAAATGCAAATTTTTTTTCAAAGTGGTGCTCAGAAATTATAAGAAGGAAACCCCAGAAAACTTTACCAGACATATTAGTGTCCCATCTTTGTTCCACCTTTCTCTATTTCTGTGGAGGTAAAAAATAAATTAGGTTTCTCCTCTCATCATCTCTAACTTTTTTCCTTTCTATTTATCTTTTGTTTTTAAGGAATCATATGCTTATTGTTATTCTCTTCCCCATACTACACTGTCCTCTGCCTTTTCTCCAAAAAAATGTCTCTCAGTCCTGAAAACTGCTCTGTGCTTTGCTACCTCACTTCAATTTCTGCCTCAGAAAACCTTCGTGGATACATGTGACTGGGGGATGTGTAGGCAAAAGGAGCAAAGCAAATGTGTAGAAGGCTTAGAAGGCACCTACTTCTGATTAATATCAGATCATACCCTACTTAAACAGCCTGGCTGCTTTGTAGTGGCTGTCAAGATCTGGATGGAGTGGATGCATCATTAGCACAACGACCTTGATTTGATAAGGCTGACTTTTAGTCATTATTATTTACATGAAAGGTAACTGAGGCTTTAGGGCTGCTTGTGGTAGTTAGTGCTGAAGATAAGTTACCTTCCTTGGAGTTCTTGATCCACTCAGTTCATCACAAGCAATTTTTTTTCAGATGAAAGCAATTAAAAGAGACATAAAAAATAACTCAGAACTGATTTTTGAATCCTTTAAGTGAAGTTTAAAGAGGGATTTTCTTTAAAACAATCGTGATCCTCCCCTTTCCCAGCAGCAGGATTATAATGACAAGAGGAATGTGTTTGTCAGTACAGTTAGTGGGGGTGGCAGTGTGTCTGCAGAAAAGAACAGCAGCCTCCAGGATGCCGTGGAAGATGAGACAGTTTTCTAAGCTCCAAAATGAGTTCAAGGTGGAGCTCCCCCATGACACCAGCTCTTTGTGCTTCTGAGAGAAGTGAGTGGCACCCCCCAGGCAGAGCAGTAACCAGAGCCACTGACCTTTACTGTAATCTGGGCAATCAGTTTTGATTGACCACATGCTTTTAAAATCTGTGTCTTTGACAGTATAGGAATGTCATTGGACCTGTCTCATTGCTTGACTTTAGAGACAGCTAATGGTTGGGTGCTCTGATGTGCTTTCAAATCAAATACTTGCAGCCCTGCTGTCAATCTGCCCCTCCTTCAGTTCTCAGGAGCTTTGGACCTTTTTTGGCCAAATTTGATTGAGGGATGTTGGTTTCAAAGGTGTTAAGCAGTGCTCAGAAGAGGCTGCTGCATGTCCCCCCTGCCTGGAAGCAGAATGATTCTAACTTTGCATCTGAGCCATGCCAGAAAGCAGCAGCCAGCTGGGCACTCGTCACACATGGAACTTTAGTTTGACAGCAGCAGCTACAAATCACTCTGGGTGAAAATTTCTCTGGGAACTGAGAGAGAAGGCAGGAGTGGTACAGAAAGGGTGTGGAGGAGAGGAGGAACTGCTTAAGATAGAGGGCACAAATGGGTAGGAAACTTGCTTTACTTGGTTGTGGTACCCACAGGACAATTTCCTTAAGTTTTTTGCTTTCATTTCTTAAAACACTGAAAAATTGCTGGACAATTTTTATAGTCTAGCAAGGGTTTGGTGTGATGTAGGGAGAAAACAGTGCACTGCAAATGTCCCTGCTGGAAAGTAATATCTTGTACAGGAAAGGTAGAGGTTGAATAGAATAAATTACAGCAAAACCTGAATAGAAGGATTAAATAGAGGATTACGGAAAATAATTGAGATGAAACCAACACTTCCACCTAAATTGGATAGTACAAGTGTGAAAACTGCTTATGGGTCTATTGATGGGAGTGCTTAGCCTGCTACAAATGCAAGTCTGTAGCAGAACATTTTTCAGTACAATGATGAATGGTCTCAGTTGGGACAGGACATTTACTTTTTTTAGGGTAACTTGTCATAACTACAGCATGTCTGGAAACCCATATATTTCCTTATAAGTCTGTATTGAGGCTGGCAAATTTTATGGAAAATGAGATTCTTGTGTGTTTGATCTTCTATTTGTAAAATGATAAACTGAAGGCAAAGAAGATATGTCTAGAGAGGCTGGAGTGGTATTTATCTGTATTCACAGGTTTTCCATGGCTGGGGAAATTTTAGCTGGCCTGAGGGACACCAGTTATAGGAAATTACTGTATTCACAGACCTGCTGGACTGGTAGTAACATCTTCCTCTAGTGACACAGAACCATTTCTTTCTCCTGCCCACAAAATAAAGGCTTTCTGGAAAAGTGCTCAATATGTGACCCTCCTATCTATCAAAATTGGAAAAGCAGGAGGGTGATGAGGAGGGAGCAAGTTGCCCTGCTGTTGTGCTGCCTGGTTTTGGAAGAGATAAAAGCCCTGTCTCGCAAAGGGAGCACTGAAATCCTGCCTGTGCCACAGATCTTGTGAATGTTTAAAACAAGTTATCCATCTCTCTGTGCCTCCAGTTAGTGCAGCAGAGGCTGTGCCACTGCTGTCCCTCAGGAATGTGGTGGGGTTAACTGCAGTTAAGGATAGCTGGGTGCTCAGCTTTTCTGAAGGTAAGAGCCAATAAATAGCCCAGATAGGCAGAACCTCTTAGCTGCCCTGAGGGAAAGTGAGAGGGGAAAGTTAGGAAGCAGCTCTCAGGATTTTATGGCTCTGTAGCAGGATTTCTTTCTAGGATACCATGGATAATGTCCTCTGTAACAAAGGGTTAAGGAACTGGACTGCTATCCCAGTTTAGAGACTGGATTAAGTATCCATTTAGTGATGATCATTGGTACTGCAAATTGAGGCCTGGGCCTGGATAAAGCTATACAGAGATAGGAAAAAGAAATAAAAATCAGTGTTGTGTTTGACTGAGACAATAGAAAAATAGTGCAAAGATAAAGTCTATAAAAAAGAACAAGGAAAGAAAACTAGAAAGATCTTTACTTAAACTGGGATGCTGCTGTCATGGTTAAGAGAAATAGATGAAGTATTTTTTGGTTTGCTGGATCCAGCCTTGTGGATATATAAAAGAGGGTGATGGATGAAGCGACCACTTGTTGCAAGCCTCCAAGCTGACAAGAAGGGAGTAGGGAATATAGTTCAGACAAAGACTGTGCATGCCAGTTCTGTCATCTGTATTATTAATGTGATGTGTCTGGTCCCTGCAGAGAGCTTAAACTGAGTCAGGGACAGGATGTGCATGCAGTGAACATTTCCTATGATGCTGGATTCATAAAGTTGTTTTTTTTAACAGCCTTGAAGGTTAACTCCCCTCTTCTCTTTATCTGTCTTCCCTTCCAGAGAGGTCCTAAATGTTTGATTTGCCTCGAATTGGTTCCAGCATCAGTCACCAAATGTTTCACTTGTACTGAAAGAAAAAAAGAGAGAGGCCAGGCTCACAAGGAAAAGGCTGTGTACTATCAGAACTGTTGCTGGTTAAAGACTTGTGAATAGTTTTGGAGTTTGCTTTAAAGAAAAAAATAAAAGGAAGCTTCATGGGAAGGGACTCAGGAGTGAGTCTTTTTAAGTTCTCTGCTTGGCTTTTTATTTTGCAATCTTGTTTCTGAACTTGTGATCCACTTTCAGTATTCAACCTTCTTTTTCTAGGAAAAGCTTTAAACATTTCCAGCCTTGAACTGATGCTTAAATGAACTTAATGCTGACAAACCCGGGGTGCTGCCCTGTTTGGAGTGATAACACTGTTCATGTTGTGAGCTTTTTGAATATTTGAGTGCATGTGAGACACTGGCCACTTGATAAGCTGGAAGTGCAACTCCAAATTGCAATGAATTTTGGTGGTGTGTGCCAAGGCTTGGAGAGGCAGGAAAGTGTCAGCACCACTTCAGTAAGGAAAAGCAGCAGAGTGACAGCTCCTTTCCTCTCTGTTTTGTTGCATCTTACTAACACTTGTACCTCTCAATGCCTCTCAGGGGCTCTGTCTCTCCTAAGATCGTGCAGCCAGGATTATTCAGCCTGTAGGATACAGGAAACCGATGAAGATTTGGATTTGGATGTACAATTCACTTTTTGAAAGTGTGGGTAGACTTTAGGAGAGGGTTATAACTACTTGCACTGCATTCCTATTGTATACTGGATGTTACATGGATTTTTTTTTTCCTGCACACTTTTGGCAGTTGCCTCCCTTCCCTCCTTATTAATAGCATTGATAGGATATGGCAACAGAGGAAATCTTCAGTTTGAGCAACAGAATTTGCTGGGAGTTTCTGAAAGGCCAGTTTGATATGAACCAAATCTCTTCAAATAGTACCTTGATCTTGTGCACCCATGTTTCATTATTTCTGTGCCCTTACGTATGGCTAGGTCATCTCAGTGTGACAATCCCACAAACTGTCCTTTATGGCTGTGTGATGGCAGAGCATCCTGCTTTACCTGTTTTTGGCTAAAGACCAGCATTGCTGGAGACACAGGTCCTTCTTGGGCTGCAGATAGGCTGAAAGAAGAGATGAGCCTCCAGGAATTCTTGTCACCCTGCAGAATACCCTGTGCTCTGGTATGCAGCAGCTCCCTAAC
Source organism: Camarhynchus parvulus (assembly GCF_901933205.1). NCBI lineage: Eukaryota > Metazoa > Chordata > Aves > Passeriformes > Thraupidae > Camarhynchus > Camarhynchus parvulus. The sequence goes on from NC_044579.1 coordinate 17,494,935, forward strand.
CTGGTTCCAGTCAGTGTGGGGCTGAATTAGGGTTAGCAGAGACCTGTTATTAAGCTGTTTGTGTTAATCAGATTTTCTTTGGCTGGAATGAGCCCTCAGACAAGCAGCTTGGCTGGGAGGCCTGAGGGAGCAGTAGCCAGAGGGAAGCTGTGATGGGACATGGGCTGCTGGCACCTCTTGTGCTGACACAGCTGATGGTGACAAAGAACTTGTATCCACCATCTCACATTAAAGAAGTTCAAAGTCTGATGAGAACTGCAAACATGATCTGGGGTTTTGGAGGGCAGTGAACCCTTCCCGACCTAGAGAGGTGCAATGTTTTGTTTCAAATTTGATCTTCCCAGCTTTGGCCTATTTCATATGTTTACTCAAGCAGCTCAGCTGGGTGGGATGGTGTCTCCCCAGAGCTGACCGTGGGCAGGGAAGGCTCCTTCTGCAAGCATCCTCAGAGTCTTTCTTTATCAGCAGCACTAAAGAATGTTTTATTACTGGGGAAATAAGTAATTTATTAAAATCAAATGAAAGAATGGAGAGAAATAGGGGGTGTTTAGGGTAGAGAGGATGTATTTATCCAAGCTGGAACATAGCCAGGATACTTAGATTAATTTCTGCATTCTTTCCTGGGATCAGTAATGAGAACAAGTGGCCATTTGTGTCTAGGTTGTCTCTTTCAGCCTCTATAGGAGGTGAAAAAAGGATCCATATTGCAACGGGCTCCAGAGTTTTACTGTATTTGGAACATTTCAGCTCAGCTCCCAAAACAAAGAGCTGGCTATTTAAAAGTGTTTGCAGCTCTGATAAAACTTACTACTAACTGGTAAAAGTTAGTAATGGAGCAGCTCATTAGTCAACACTACCTCTTTCTGTATATTAAATGAAGAATGTTTTTCAAGTAGCAGGAAGCACCTAACAGTATCTAATTATAGAGAGTAGTTGGCAACTATGTCACTTTTATTTTAATGGCACAATCAATTTTATAGATGAAAGTTTGAATTCAAACTTTAGGAAACTGTAGCTTTAGGCAGACAGCCAAAGCTTGAATTACTGTACTTAGTAACCTGAGGGGGAAAAATTATTTATAGAAGGCTACACATGTCTATATTTTTTATAAAGAACTCTTGATTGCTTTTGTTTTATGTCTCTTTGGAACTGTTGACTAGAAATCATATAAGAAAAAATAATAAACTAGATAGCTCGAACTTAAGTGGCCAAAAACAGGAACATATGTGTATGGTTTCAGAATAAATATTAATCAGGACTGTGGCTGGATTTTGGAGTGAAGCTATCATGGTTTGACATGATGGAAACTATTCAGACTTGCCTCTTAACAAGAATGATGTTTATGTTTTGGTCTTACTTAATCTGTAGATGTTTACATTTTCCTCTTATTTATTCCAAGGATATACTTTTCCCTCGCTGAAGGGTTATTTAGACTGGATAGTTTTGAAAAGCTGTGTGATCTCTGAAATTTCAGACAAAAAAACCCCTCTTAACTAATGCTGGGGTGTGGAACTCAAATCTCTCCAAACTTCAGATTCTGTACATGGTTAAAAAAATAGGCCCTTCAGTGGCCCTTTTTGTGGGGAGGGGTAAAGGTATAAATTGAGGGGTTTTATGTCAAATAGAGTATGAGCTCATTATGAAACAAAATATCAGAACCCTTTTGCATATGCCAATATGTGTTTATTCTCAAAAAGTCTCATAATTCAGAACTGATTTTTCCAGAAACTGACTCGACCTAAACTTTTTTTTGTTATGTGTTTGGGGGTTTTTTGAGGAATTTTTCCTAAAACAAATGAGATGTTAGGGTATTCTTAAAAACATTGTTCTAGGGTAATGTTAAACTCTCTAATTTGTATTTAAAACTAAAGCTGTTGAGGATTAACTCTTATAATGGGTAGTCTAAGAAATAATCTGAATTAGTTTTCTAGAAAACAGATAATTAATGGAGTGCATGGGGGAACATGTGAAGGTGATTGTTTCCTCTTCTAAGCACTAGCTTTTCTAGCTAACACCTGAATAGAGGAACAAGGCTATATCTCCCACGTTCCACAAAATAATTTCCAATGAATCTAAACAAAAATCAGGGATTTCTGGTTTTGTCCAGTGGCCAAAATGAAATGCATTACTGAGCTGGCAGCACTTGAATTAAACTGTGCTAAAACGCACCACAGAGACTCAAAGATTGCATGTATATTCTATAATATACATGTGCTATAATTTTAGTGACTGAAGGGTTAATTATATTAAAATATTTGCTATTCCATACCTGCCAGTTTAATAATATTTTAGGATTATGAGTAGTGGTTTTTAAATACGTTCAAAGCTTGCAAGCTGTGCATTCCAGGCTTTCTGGTAACAGCTGGAAATCCCTAATTATAGTTCACAGGTTACACATTCATCTGGCAAAATCTGTAAATAAACCCTGAAAGGCAAGAATTCCACTTCCATAGTTAAATTCTGAATGCTGCAGACTCCATCACCAGGGAATGGGCAAATAACTCTCCAATAATATTGCCTTTCAGCACACCAAAAGATTAAAACATCCACCCCTTGCCAGATTAAGAAGGGATTATGATGTTAGTATTTATGAAATACACAGGTTGCTTGTAAAGTGAAAATATTTGAAATACTTGGATAGACTTGCTGGTTTCTTGCTGATTTCACAACACAGATAAAATATAAATGAAAATACATCAAGCTTCCCCCTAATGGCAAATATCTCTCTAAATTTGTATTTTTTGTACTTCTTTTTGTGGGGGCTGAAACCTTATTCATCCAGAAGACAAAGTGGTGGATCCAGAGTGATTGTGGACTGAAGTTATCTGCAGCCTCTGGCTCGCCCAGTGCAGCGGATGTCACACACTTAACTTCAGCTCCCAGATCACCTTCAAGCTTAACAGCTGCCTGATTTCTTGCTCAGGCTTGCTGGAGGACTGGTATCACTCAGATTCTTCCTAATCCAAGCATTTATGCCAGAAAATATGATTAGAGAATCACCTTTAAGTGAGAGGCAATAATGCAGCATCCCAGGTGTTGAGTCCCTGACCTGGACTCAAGGTAAAGCAAGAGCTGACTGACCACTCTCTCCCAAACCACAATTAATTAAAGTAATGAAAATGGTTAAAATTTAGGGGTTACGAATAATTTCCCAAAACAATTATATTTATTCTTAGGATTTCCAATTTATTTAGTTAAAGGAGGTTTGCTCAGATTTCTCAGTAGTTTTTGAAGGTAGAAGTAAACATATGTGAGTATATAGAGCCACATGACATAATTGTATCACTCAATGGCAATTAAAATGCAAGCTTCCATGGAGATACACCCACCAGTTAGAGAAATCCATTGCTGCCAGTCTTTTTCATTTTTTTAGGAGAACTTCTCTATTTGCTTGGATAGAAAACATTTAAGCTATTTATTTATGCACTTAATACAATTAAAACAAAATAAACCAGCCAGAAAAAAAAAAAAGTAATTTGCCTGTGATTGTCACACATCAGCCTTACCAGCATCAGTCAGTCTGAGTGTCCTGAGGCACTAGCAGATGTAATGTCTGACAGAAAACTGTTTTACTGATTTCCTGTTCCAGCAAATATAGGTCTCACTGTGTAACACTCATCGTTTAGTTGGCAATAAAGATAACGTGAGGATGTTTGCATTTATAAATGTGGGATTGAAACTGCACCCATTGCTTTCCTTTTCTGTTGCATTTTTGGAAAAGGCTGTTCTTGCTTTCCTTCAGAATTTGTTCTTGCTTAATGAGACTTAGAAAATATGTTCTGTCTGCATTTCTGATCTCTCCTGTGCCACTGTAACCCCACTGATCACAGGGGTCACGCAGAGTGTGTGGGGGTGTTATGTGCTCAGAACTTCTGAAACTGAAACACTTTGTGCTTCTGAAATACTGCATCCAACAATTTAAACACTACAAATTAAAACTGCTTATGCAAATACATTTATCTTCTCTTGGCAAACTCCTGTGCAGAGCACTTGGAAAATGTCTGTGCACTGCTGATGTCTTTCATGTGCTTGCTCAAGTGTGAATGCATCATTTCTACCTATTTCAAAAAAACAAGATCCATATTTAAAAAGTGTCCTTTTAACTCCTGCTCCTAATGGGGTTGTGTCTGCAGAGGTTCTGCTTTTCCTTTGTGCAGAGATGGCACGTGGCCTCAGCAAGCAGTGATGGCATCAGACACCCCTGGTGGCTCAGCAGCAGCACAAACCTGCCCAGCTCCCGTCTCCTGCTCTGGAGGTGGCTGTGGGGCCAAGGCAGCTCAGCTGCTGCAGAGATGTGTTCTCCCCAACAGGGGTGCACTGGCAGAAATCTATACAGTCACCCTATAGAGTGGACAGACTGCCCAAAGATAAATTTTCTCTCTATAGCTTTGAGGTTTGCTTTTTTTACGTTTTTTTTATTTGGCACTCTGATGTTGCACACGTTTAGCACAGCACCAAAAGCAGACATGATGAGGAACCAGAGATCAGGTGAACATGGGAGAGGAACAATATATTGACAAAGCCAAACCTTGTTAGTGCCTCCTTTAGGGCTTGACTGATCTCTGTGCGCTCTTCACTGTTAAAGGGAATGTGATCCAGTGTAGGAAACACAAATAACCACAACTGATCCATGGGGGCCCCTTTTTGTCAACAGGCCTATTCTTTGGGATGAATCTTCTTGTGTAGGCTCTATATGTGTCCAGCTGGCCAAACCCCTGCTCTATTTTCTTACAACTACCACCACCAGCACACCTCTGTGTGTTAAAATACTCTTTGAAGGACAGGGGTGTGCAGGGGTATTCCCAGCACAGAAGTCCTGGGGACAGCTGTGCTGTGCTGCTGCCCGCCTTGCCCCACAGACCAGAGTGCAGCTGTCATTTTTCCAGTTAAACCCACAGGACCATAAAAATAGATAATTCTGAATCCTGAATAATGCTTTTCTAAAAGAGAGATGGGAGGTTATTGCTACCTTGAGCTGTGCTTAAAGAGAAATGTTACAATGGAGAATGAGGAGTAATTGCTTTAGAAAACAAAGTGTTCATTCTGTCAGTCATTTTTATGCACTTATGCTCGACTCCATCCTGCTATATGGGCCTTATGCAGCAGAGCAGGAGCCAACATCCTCAGCTGATGGATATTTTCATCATTTATTGTTTTTAACGCAGTACCTCAGTCACAAACCAGCTTATCTTACTGTTCCCAAGAGTCAACAGCATTCTGAACATTCAGTGCTCCAAATGTGTATATTTTAAACTGTTTTTATTGTACCTCATGGATCATACTCATTGCACAGTTAGGAAATGCTCATACTTTTTTGTTACAGATATGGTGTTTCATACTTTTGCATATGCAAATTCATGCTGAAAGGAAATTTCTTAATTTGTTGTGGTCAGATATTGTTCAGAATATTGAAGTGTGCCTTACAGTGTGTGATCCATTTGCTGCAACTTGGCTTGTTGCTATAAGGGATTTGCTGATTAGTCAAGAGGAATGAGAGAAATGTGACATTTAATTATTCTGTGACGAAGGAATGCTTTATCACAGGATAAAGGTGCCCATAATGAGAACAGGTGGATCATGTGAAAGCACATGGGAAAGTTCTGCAAAGGAAAGAGAGGAAAAATGATTTTGAGAATGGAATTTATTGGCATCTGTGTAAAAAGCCTTTAAAGCCCTTTAATTTACAGCTGTAAAATGAGTTTACTAGTGGAGGTAGCCAAAACTTACAGTTTTAGTGTATGCCACTTTATGTTTGTATGTTTGAGACAAACATTTCCACACACAGAAAATCAAAGCAATCTGGTTTGTAGCACGTGCTCTGGTGTGCAGTAAGATGTGGAGACCTTTCTAACTGGCACTTGATAAGAGTGAGCTGTTCCTGTGAAACAGGCATATTCTCTTAATTATTTATGGAGTTACAGGAAGGAGTAGCGGGTTGGGGAATGGTTGCTTTAGGAAAGCAGCTCACCTGTATCTGCTGGGTAATAACCCTGATGCTGAATTGATGTTGCTCATGCATATGATAGCTGAAAAATAGTAAACAAAGTTGCATAAAACCCCAAACCAAAAAATTATATTTCTGTTGCAGAATTGTCCTTAAAGCAAATTGGCTTTTGCTGTTTTATTCACTCTGTACTCAAGTTTCAACAACCTCTGATGACTTCAGCAAAGCAAATTGCAATGATGCCTGGGAAGCACAATCCCTGAGCAAATACTTGGGAAAATGACCTTCAATATCAGGGCTAATGGAACAAGATCTACTATTTGTTATACTGGTAAAAAAATCCAGCCCATGCTAATTTTGATGCAATGTTCATCTTTGTGCAGGGCTCTAAGCAAAGTTATTCTTCTGTGGGGAGGGAATATGTGTTACAAAGTTAGAGAAGACCCTTGGATATTGCTAGCCATGGTCTGTAATGTCTTAAGTAATTCATTTTAATACTTGATTCTTACATGGCTGTGCCCAACTGTACTGATAATGTGAAGAGTTTCTGTGCTGTACAGATAGCAGCTTCTCCTCCAGTGAGGAGTGCAAAAATGCTGAAAGCAGCAGAGAGGGAATGGGGGGCATTGGTATATTTAATTTTTGTTCCTGTCCTACTGAGAAATCCCATCTCAAGCTAAATTGCTTTAATCTCAATGTAGCTTAAAGTGGGAGAAAGGATACTGCTCTGTAAACTTTGGAGCTCACACACTTATGGTTTTATAGTTTATTCTCTGAACCAGAGGTGCACATGAATCCATTCTCTGCCATGCACAGATTCCCTCTGCTGCTGTGGGATGTTCTTACTGCCCTTCAACTGCAATATTGCCCTCTCTGAAGAGGTGTAAAGGTAATAGTGCTCTAGAGGGAAAGAAGAATGATTATATAAATTTCTACCTTCAGCATTATTGAAAAAAAATATAGATTTACATGTGCACTGAGATGCACACACATGTGTAGCTGCAGCATCACAAATGGAAAGTACCTGCTGTTGAAAGGGAATTCCTCAAAGTGCCATGTAAGTAAAAACTTCCACCTGGTCAGGAAAGGAGAAGAAATGAGAATTTCACTGCTTCAGCTTAGATCCTGCAAATAACTAAGGTAGTTTGTTTTGTATATGTAAATTATTTATTCTGGTCTGCTTTCCTACCCAGTCACCCTTTGTGCAGACAAGAAACTGCCCTGACTCTTTGATACAGTGATGTCCTTTTAAGCCTTAAAACAGAAACCCAGAAGGGTTTTGGTTTTGTCTTTGGTCTATTTGGCTTTTTCCTGAAAAAACCAAAGCCTAATAATTGTTAAGCTGTATGTTGAGCTTGTATGCTGTAAATAATAAGTCATTAAGAAAAGCCTTTGGATTACCTGCTGTTCTGTGGTGAGGTAGGGTGAGTGACTAATGAAACATCTTCTCCCTGATGTCTCCACATACCAGTGGTTGTTTAGCTCCCCATCTAGCATGCTTCTGGAGGTGCTGGTTGTGTGGAAAACATCAGCATACTCTGATCAATATTGGCATAATTTAATTTTATTTTATTTACAACACCTATTGACCAGTTTTTAATATACGGGAATGTTCACAAGGAAACAAGTGAACTCCAAAAAATATATTCACACGATGTTTTAGTAAATTTTCCTTTATTTTTTGCAGTTTGATTCTTTTGCTGTGTGGTAGCTTTGGAATCAAAGTATGTCATACCATGTATGCCTCTGAGGTCACCAGAGGCAGTACAAGAGTCTGGGACAATGATACTCCATAGCTTGATATTTTGAATTCACCTCACTTGATAGGGAGGAATATTTGTAAAATGTTAAGGCCTGTTTTCATTTTTTTTTAAGTTATTATCTTTTTTTAAATGTGAAAAACTTGAGGTTAGGAGATTTGTTTGTAAAGCAGGTAAGCTCAGGGTTTGTCCATTTGTTGTGGCCCATGTATATGCTCAGTCCCTGGATGCTTCATTGAGAGCTGTGGGTACTTCCAGGGGATGTCCAGCCTACTGCAGTCTGACTCTTCTTCCATGGGTGTCTCCTGAAAGCGATGTGAAGATGATTAGATTTCTAAATTAAGTTTCAGTTAGTTTTTAATTCTCTCTGCTTCAGGCACCCCAAAGTCTTGTACAGCACCCTGTGCCACGGGGTTTTGCTCTCATTTACACAGCCTTTTAAGTTCTCTAATACAAACAATAAACTCACACTTATAACTCTGAGACACTGAGCAGAGTTTCTCGTGGTCTACTGTGCAGTGTTGGAGTTCAAAGTCAGACACCTGGAATTTGGGCTAAGGCTGCTGACAATCCCCCAATTGTGCTAGCAGCTTTGGCTGTGTAAACACCTGTGTTTCTACGGCACAGATAGGAAATTTGTTCATTTTATATAGGCTACCAGCAGCCTTCAAATAGGAGTGGTTTTTAGGCAGCCTGGTCTTGCCAGGTTTGATATGGCTTTGTGCCATGTGCTCAGTTTAAACTGGTAACTTGAGCAGCCATATCTCATTTCCGAACACCTGAGCTATGCAGAAAGCTGCTTTTACTTTAAACTTAAATGGTTTTGCAAAGCTCTGCAGCAGAATATCCACACATCACAAATGATGTAACCTGACAGATATAAAGTGGAATTAAAGTGAAATACATGTACTGGTTAAAACAAAATCATCTCTGTCATGAATGAGAAAAACAAAACAGATGGAACTATGTACTTGGTCATGCATCAGAAGATTCTCAGACTCTTGTAATATAGTGTAATTTAATAAAGGGGAAAGCCCTTCAATAGCCAAAATGCAATAAAGTGAAAAATGTGATTTTGTAATCAAGATGGAATTTAGTACCAATAACTGCAAAATAAAGAGTTCATTGATGACCTGACATTAGAGCTTAAGAAGAATATACACATTGATTTATGAATGATTGAGTTGATATCCACTTCAATTGTAGTGTCACCAGCATGCTGACAAAGTAGCATACCTTGCTGACAATATTAGCATACACCGTGCTATAAGGAAGATTATATTGTTAGTGAGCAGAGCTGTGGTTAAAAGAAAGGGCACTGTCCTAAGGACTTGGATAGCCAGCTCTCCCCATCTGCAAAAGTGCTCAGGAAGAGTTCCAAGCAGGCAGTTTTTCACACACTCTTTATTCCCCACCACTGCAAGATGAAGCAGTTTGGGGTAGTGGTTTTTCTGGAGTGGGTTGGAACCACAGGGGAATCAGCATCTTCATGGAATGCCAAGGTTTGGTGTCACTGGGAATCTTCCAGGGGCAGGGAGCAGTGCACACAGTGCTGGTTGGCAACTGCATGGGGAGAATGTGCATGAGAAATTATTCACTGTCAGACATAGATTACACAAAATAAGGCTACAGGCTTTACACTTATGTGTAACAAATGCTGTTTCAGGTGATTTGTACAGAGGTGATTGTATGCAGACACTCCTACCTAGGGATGATTTCAGTATCTAACTAGTTTCTGTGCTCTCTGTAATCTGCCTTATTACATTGCTTTGTTGGGCAGGCAGAGCCTGTACTGCAAGTACTGTACCAAACCCTTCTCAGCACAGAGTAACAATGCAGAATATAGGGAAGATAAATGTCTTTGAACTTACACTAAAGCTCACAGAGTCACTTCAGGTGCACCAGTGACTATTTTATCCAGCTCTTAATATACAAATATTTTCTGTGTTCTTTTCCTCTTGAAATAATAAATACAAATAACAAAAATCTTTTCTGCAGTAGACAGTTTCATCACAGCAATATGGTTGGGATCCAAGAGGAGGAGGTCTTAGGTACCGTAAGTCCTTGGGGACTTTTATTATTGGAAATGGGATCTTTGCCAGAATCTGCAAACTATCTTTCTAGAGAAGACAAGATAAAATGGCCCCTTAGCATAGGATTGTGCCAGACTTTTAGTTTTCAGGAATCTGAACATTTTATTTTTAGTTTTTTTTTTTTTTCTACTTAGAAGACAATCAACTTAATTTGTACATCAGTTGAAAAAGAAATATAAAAAGGAAGGTAAGGGGTAAAGCCAGTGACATTTTAAGCTGTAGAAACCTCCATAGAAAACAAATTTCTCTTGGCAATCAAGATAGCTTAACAACCATACACACATTGTCAAAGGGAAAAATTACATTTTTCCTTAACAGAGATCATATACAGATGACTGATTTCTCTTTCAAGTTCAGGCACAAAGGGGCTGTTTATTTATATTCAGAATCTGACCTAGCTCTTGAAGAGATGAGGAATGGTGGCTAACAGCCTCTCAAAATGCTTCCTGGCAAGGAGCACAGGATAACAATCAGTGTAAGTATAAATAGCTCAGAATGGTGATAACAGGAGTGAAGTTGTTGCTCTAGATAATTTGCAATGCTTGCCCACTTAGATGCAATCAGAAAGGGTTTTTTTTACAGTACATATCAGTTTTAAAGTTGCTTTGGATACTTGCTACTTTTTCTCTGCTTGGGATGTGCTAGGAACCTGTGTCTACAGAAACAGAAAGCATCATCTTCTTCTCCCTTTAATTAGTACAAATAAAACTAAAATGCTCTTGCAGCATGCTCAGTTTTAGTGATCTTCTTCTCAGCTATGGCAGCTATATGTGTGTACTTGCAATACCTACCAGTTCCAGGTGGTTTGTATCCTGCCCTGCATTCACACAGGGCTGTTTAACTTACAGAATCATGCAAAATCTGGATGTGCTCAGCAGAGTACAACTTATACCAAGAGGTATACAACTCATACCAAGGTAATGATGTGTAAAGAACTGCATAAGAATGTTCTTATAATGTTTTTTTCCCCCAAGGCTTTGTACTTCAGTGGTGCTGCCCTGACAGGATGTTTGCCCAGCTTTGACTTATCTTTGGAGTCCCCTTTTAGTTGTGTTCTTTGCTAAACACATGTAATTAGCTATGTTAAATTTTCTATGTTAGAGAAGAAACATTGTCCTTGGTTGGTCCCACTGCTGTTCATACACCTTGCTTTGCAGGACTGTGGGTTTTTTGGAGATTCATATATAGTACCCCCATAATGGCAAAAGAAGTGGTGGCTGTGTGAATTAGGTTTGTGTCTCCCACAGAAAGAAACTGGGTTCTCCAGCTCTAAAACCAGTATCACCCTAGCTCTGTAACCTTTTTATAGTCCTACTGCTTTGATAGGGATTGGGGCAGGATGGATGTGAAACTGCTAATATTACTCAGCTGCATTCAAATAAATGAACAGTTGACAAACACTTTTTTTAATGTTGGGAAACCCGACATTACCTTCATAAATAGATTTTAAAGTGGCACTGCTCAGCTTTCTAGGTACTTGCTGGTCACTGCATGCTTTATTCCTCTTCCAGAGCTAACAAAGAAGGTGATAGGCCAAAACTTTAGAAAGTATAGCATGATCTGGAAATTCCTGGTATTATCAAGTGAGATGAACAGGTGTGCATCACTCAAGGAAATTGCAGAACTGTAAAGAGCAGGACCCTTATTTCAAAGGAGTCTTCACTAAACTGTTTTTTGTTTGTGTGTTTAATGTTATGTGATCTAGGAGCCTAGGTTTTACTTGGTTGACACCAAGATTTTTAAAACAAACTGGTGATTTGCTGGTGCCCTGATCAAGCTGTGTGACTCTGTGTGTTTCTGTCTGCCAGCTACACTGCAGGAACCTCTTCAACAAAAAGCACCACAAAATCTTAGTATATCTAACTAGAGATGTCTTGAAAACTAGAGCTTTGCAGAACATTTGTAGAAGGCTCTCTGAAGGTTGTTGTTCAAGCTGAATACTTGAAAATGCAGGTTTCCTTCCCGGAGCAGTGCAAACACATGGCACGGGAGCTTATTGATGTCCTCTTGGAAAATATTACTTGGTAAGGGTTGGACGATGTAATGGATATGTTTCTAAAAAAAGGCTGAAACAGGAAGGCTTCTGAGTACCACAAAATTAATCTTCAGGCACTTCTGAAGATTTGTATTTTCAATACAACTCTGCTGATGAAATAGGGACTACAGAAAAAATAAACAAATTTGAAGCCTAAGGCACATACAACTGGGCTGCTTTTTCCAGGCTGCTTCCTGACTTCATTTTCTGTTAAAACTACTTACACCTTGTTTTTATCTTGCTAGATTAGAAGAACTTTCTGTCCTGAAGCACTTAATTAAATGCCAGTTTTACTGTTAGTTTAATACCATGTCTATTAGCAGTTTTAAGAATGGAGACAGAAGATTGAGCAACACCTCAGACTGAAAAAGTTTGTCACAGCTTACCAAGACACTGAAGAAAATAAGGCTTTTAGCTTAAGAAAACCTGAGAACACATTAAAATGCTTGATCTGTTTTTTTTTTTTCCTGTCAGTGAAGGATTTCTTCATTTACAATTTCATCAGTGTAGTGCTGGATGAATCAGCCACAGATTTCCAGTGAACAAAAAGTAAAGGAATGTTCTTTATTGTTAAGACAGAATTAAACCCACCAGCAATAGAAGCTGAGAGAACTTAAAAGCAAGTATGAGTTAAATGAATGTGTAGTGTAGTCTTGCTGATGAGACATAAAATGAAGGGCCTGACTGCTTATGGTTATTAACAATCCAATGGCTCTTTTTTTAGGGCAGGGCATAGTAGCCCCAGTGTCCTGGCCCATTTCCAAATATGTGTTCATTCTCCTTCAAATCTCCCTGAAGTATCAATTTGATATGGTATTCTCTCCTCTCTTTCCTCTCATAAACCAATATGTACTGGGGCTACTGTTTCCCAATCCAGAAGAAGAACTTGGGGATTCTCCAAAATAAATAAATGCTAAATGTTGTTTTTGTTGTTATAATGCAAGTACTTCCTGACATACCTTTCCCTTGCATCTGTGCAAGGAAATGCAGTGATTTCAGTGCTCACCCCTCTGTGGGATCCCAGTATATTGGAGGAAGTTAATTTGCTCTGAATCACAGATTTTTTTTCATTCATGCTCCCTTTTTCTGGCAGTTTGACATATGATCTTGCTATGACCAACCTTCAATTCAGTATGAAATACCCTGTTTGTGTGTAGCAATATGCCTCCCTCCTTTCTTGCTGTATGGATATTTATTACTGATGAAAACCTCAGGATGTCTCCCTTAAACCTGGAGATTTGTGTGTACAATTTTAGGATTTGTGTTGAGAGGCAAGGAAAGTGTCTGTCCTGGCGTTGGTCTCCCCTGTGATGCAGGGAAGATTTTCTCTGTTTGTACCAGCCCATTCACTTTTCCGTCAGCTAGCAGCGAGTGCTGGGAGAGCTCAGCAAGGATGTTCAGGGATGCTGCATGTGGCATTTGCTCTGGGTGAGGGTGTCTGCTGCTGAATTTGGTCACAGGGTCACAGGGAACACTGTGCTCTCTCTTTGCTTTGATTTTCCTCTTAAACATGCCATCACAGAGGCATTACCAACCTCTGTCACTGGCCCAGTTTTGGCCAGCAGCATGTCCATCTTCAGATCCATCAGAGATTGGCCCTGGTGGAAGGTTCCAGGCGCTTTTCACAGGAGCCATCTCTGTGGCCCCTCTTCTACCCAAAACCAGGCCATGCAAAACCAATATAATATTAGGGGATGTTATATTTGGTACACTTGACAGCATAGCTGAAGTGAAAGGATGAGTCCTTTTAAATGTGCATATACATTAAAAATACTTAAATGTATATAAAGATATAAACTTATGTGTATTTTTGTTAGGAATGCTGTCAGATCTGTTAGGCTGGGGCTGTCAGCAGACGAGCAACAGGATCTGTGTAAGAGCAGCATCAGATTGAAATGCCCAATGGAGACATCCTGGGCTCAGTTCAGTGATCTAAAAGTGCTTGGTGATATTTGAGGTGTCCCGGTGATGCAAGGATTCCCCATTAGGCTGCAGGTACAGCAGGCCTACAGGAAACTCAAGCACTCCCAGCTGAGGCTGGGTGGGAGCCCCCAGGGCGTCTCACATGGCACCACCAGCTGTGTTGGGGCAAAGGATTGAGCCTTTCACTCACGTCAGTGGCAAAATTTCTACTGACTTCCCTGGGACCCTGTTTTTCTTTGTAATAAGAATTAAATAGTGCCAAATTAAATCTCGCCAATTTCTTGCAGCAGCTTCTGAAAGCTGCTCATCCTGGGATTATTCCTGCATGCTGCTGACTGTATTGGAAGAGGTATGTGAGAAATCCCCTGAGCCTTTCATTGTTTTCACAATTTGTTTCATGAGTTGTTTCTGCTAATGCAATAACCTAACTTCAAATTTTATCAAAAAATAAGTAAAGAAAATCTCTGGGAAAAAAATGTGGAAAATGATACAACACTGTCATGTTCTTGTTTTTAATAGCTGTGAAAATATATTGTTGGGCTTTCAGAATTGCTATACTCAGTAAGCAGCAAACACAATTAAAGCCAGAATATACTGCATCACAACATGAACTAAATTAATTTATCTTGACAAATTTCACGTAGTTTAAATAATTCATACTGTACTTTTATTAAAATCTGAAAGGAAAAGTAATGAATTCTTGGTTGCATGGTGTCTTACTGTAAACCTCTTACATTATTAAAATTATAAATGTAATCACTTGAAACAGTTGCTTTTTTTTTTCCCAAATAAAACTGTTTGAGGTGACTTTTTGTAGAGAATGGTGATATGAGTAAAGTTGGAGGTAAAAGGAAGTGCTTAAATGTGATATTGCACAGATCCCAGTGCAAGGCCAGGGCAGTCAGTATTGTCTCCACTCTGCACAAACCAGGGACTTGAGCTGTGAAAGGGGTTAAAGGACTTGCAAACAGCCATCCACAAAAACAGTGGCACAAGTGGGAACAAAACTTTAACAAGTATGTTCTTTTTCAAATTCTTTTTCTTCCCTGCACCAGCACCCCTACATTCCTGTGCAATGATTTTTTGTCAGTATACAATATTTCTTTCCATTATGATTTCTCTGTGGCTTTGTCTCCAGTGACTGTTGACCACCATTGTACATGCTTGTGATGAATGTCTTCATCCTGCTTTTTAATCTAGTTCTAGTTTGTGGTTCTTGGAAAAAAAATAGGTATTTCCTGTGAGAAGAGATTTGAACTCTCTTGCTGCATGAAAACTTTACCCTCTCCTCTGTAGAGTCTCCTGAGCATAAGGATGGGAACAGAAGATCATAACCTCAGATGCAATAGAAAGCAGCTGGAGAAAATGATGCTTAACAAAGAAAAGGCTGGTTTTGTGCAAATTCTAACAGTCTGATACAATATTAGCTGAAAGCATGTCTTATAGCAACAAAACTGCTCCTGAAGACTATGTTTGACACCCATCATTGAGCTTAGATTTGCTGAAAAATTCTTTCTTCCTAGAAATTCTCTTTTCCTATTTGAAGAGTGTGATTGTGAAATAGCTGAACCATAATCATCATCATAACTATAATGTAAACCAATTTTCCCTCCTAACATTTTCTGAGAGCTGTTTTTTGGAAAGCATGCTCTGGATGGGAGGGCAGGCTCTGTTCCCTCTGCATTCCTGGTGCTGCTGTGTTCTGCTCCTTCCCAAGGCCCTTCTCAGCAGTTTAGCATGAGGGGGGTTTTTGCTCTTCACTGTGACAGCACAGTCTGCTGACCTTCCAAATGACATTGTCCTCACTCTGTTTCCTCTCACCATGTCCCAGTTCCTTTGTCTTCTCCCCATTTAGTTTGGAGGTGATGATTTTAGCCTCATTACAAACCCATTACAGGATCCAGTGTCACTGGCAGGAATTCAAGAAAGGCTCCATAATGCAATAGTTGGCCATTTGCAGAGGAGTGTCATAAAGAGACGCTTCCCCAAAGACCAGTGGGTTCCAGCCTCTTTAATTCTCTGTTCATTTTAATGGGTGCCAAATTCACGTGCAGTGTTTAAACTGTAATAATAACATGCATATAAAACATGACTAAAAGATGTGTACCCTGTAAAATGTTGCAGACTCTACATTCAACCATGTGAGCAAGCTGTGTTGTAGCTGTCCACTTAAGTACAGAAAGTCTTTAAAGTGTTTTCTCCTGGTATTGAAGAGTTTTTGGAGGGGTTTTGTGTCCTACAAGTATATGTGAGGTTTTTCTTTCTCTCATGTCCCTCCCTGAGAGGCTGACATTCATAGGGCCCCTAAAATCAGCTGGAATGTCTGACACTGACAGCATTCAGGCTTTGTGGTAAACCAAAACCTTGCTAAGGAGGTCACATCTGCAAGAGCTGACAAGCAATTACAGACCCTGCAGATTGCAGGTAAGTGGGAAAACTGTTCTGATTTTCTTCTTATTAAGGAAACCAACTAAAAATATCCCTTTGTCTATCCTTAGGATCTTGGTTGTATGCACATACACAGAAACATGAACTCACTTGTACAGATTCTCCTCTTGCTGTTGTTTTTGCTCAAAACTGTAGTGCTGGGGATATAGCTGGATCAGCAGGCTGGCAGAAATTAGGTAATAATACCATTGGGGAAGAAAAAATAGAAATCCAGAAGAATAGGATAGACTTATTTTTCCTACTTTTTTAAACCAAACATCTTTCAGGTTTCACCGTATTTCAGATTTGTTTGACTCCAATGAATTTTATTATCTTTACTTCATGCCACACAAGTGAACTCATTGACCTCTGGTCTTCCAAATGTGTCACCACTGACACAGACAAGTCCAGGAGAGACAACCTGATGTTGTTTAGTTTCTGCAGATGCAGTGCTATGACAGCTGACAAACTGGACAATTTCTTCTTGAGGTCAGGAGCTGATAAAATTGTCTCTAGTCTGTGAACTTCCATTAGATTTGTGTGATGGTGCCTCATCTCTCACTGTTAATCAGAATCTCATTAACTTGTTGATGTGTTACATCTGCATCTTCCTTCAAGTTTATTTTGTTGTTGTTGTTTTGTTGTTGTTTTTTTTTTCATTTAAACTCTCTGTTAATTTTCTTTCTTACAATTTTAGGAAAGTTCAAATCGTACCCTGAATGTGTCTTTGGATGAGTTATAGCCTTTTCTTGAGAGACTTCTACTGTTTTAAATCACAGGAAGTCCATCTGGCTTTAAAAATGCCCATATAGTTTGCAACATGTAGACTAGATGATGATTTTCCTCTGGGAATGTAGACACCATCATTCATTGGCAAGTTTTTAAAACTTGTAATATTCTCTTCTTAGCTGTGCTGAGAAGAGGGAATGAAGAATCCATTTATTCACTGTGGACAGAAACCTGCAGTTGAAGCTGTATTCATGAGGTTTTCTTAGTTTGACCAAAAACTATCTAAATCCCAATTGTATCCCTTGAAGCTTTTCACATGAGACAAATCACTGAATCAGTGAAATGTTTGAGTGAATCATGAATCAGTGCTTTAAATGCAGGCAAAATTTTCCCTGGAAGGCAGGCATGGCTTGGGCAAGTGAATCAGAGGTAAATGACACCCAGCTTGGTTGGTTTGCAATCCCATATGGTAAAGATCTGAACAAAGCAGCAGACTGGGGATAAACCATCTAAAACAGCCTTGTTTCAGCTGGGCTGGACTGTTGGCTCATTGCTCCTCATAGCATGCTCTTCCTCACCTAGGCTTTTCTTGGGCTAGCTTTCAAGCACATGAATTATTACATATTTATTTATGCAATCTCATCTCTAGTGGATTTTTTTGTAGTGCATCCCCAGTCCATAAGGATTTGATCTTCTCTTACAAGTAGAATGCCTTCTCACCTGCAAGCAGGAACACCTAGCAACCATATCAGCCCCAGAAGTGGCAATATTTTGGGTGTTTCAGAACATTAATAGAAAACTTAGTTAAATGTGAAAAGAAGTGAAGATGCTTTACCTTATACAATTGGTATATTTTCTTACTGTAATGTAACCTGGAACTTTCAGAAACAAATAACTTGTTCAAATGTTTGTTCAGCCAGAGGTTCTTCATGGCTGTGAATCACACAATGCATCATGCTGATAAAGTCAGTAGAGTTAGCAGCAGTTCTCTCAAAAAAATCCTCCAGCTTTTATTCAAAATTTCTGTGAAGAATTTTTTCCATTCAGACCTTCCTGGCTCTAATTAGCTTCTTCCCACTTATTTTCTACCAATCTTTTGTTAGTTAAAAATGAAATTATTCATTTTGATAAGCTGTTGCATGATTTTGAAGTACCTGTCTCTGACAAAAAGGCTATAAACTAATACACCAGATTTCTGTTTCAGTAGCAAATTAAATGTATTTTGTAGCAAAGATTATTTCTGGAAAAACAATCTAGGGAGAAATCTACTATGTTACCCAATGTACCTGTTTAAGTACATTACTTTTTCAAAAACAACTATGACCTCTTGATATGTGTGTATTAGGAAAGTTAAACTGAAACTTAATCCATTGGAATTAAATGTAGATTGCCTAAATGACATCAGTTCCTTCTCCCAACCCTCATTCAAAATTAAAGGGGCT
Source organism: Camarhynchus parvulus (assembly GCF_901933205.1). Taxonomy (NCBI): domain Eukaryota; kingdom Metazoa; phylum Chordata; class Aves; order Passeriformes; family Thraupidae; genus Camarhynchus; species Camarhynchus parvulus. Next base: position 17,513,288 of record NC_044579.1, read on the forward strand.
TTAATTTAGGTTAGAAATGGAAGTAAATTCAAATGTATTTGGTTTGCTTTGTATTAATTCTGAAGGAGAGCTTCCTCTTAGCAGTTTAACATTACTAGTTTTGAAAATTCTGTCAAAAAAAATGAAAACATGACAAAATGCAGAGAATTTGAGTTATGCTACTTCATGATTTGCTATAGGTCATTTGTGTACTTGTAGTTTTCTGCTAAAAAAATAAAACAAGCAAGCTTGAAACATGTTCAAGCTTCACATGGCTCAAAAAGCTGGCTTTTTTTCCAAAAGCATATGATTTCTATTGCTGATGATCTAAACAGAAGATAAATTTGACAGTCCTCTTTGCAGATAAAACGGGAAAGGTGAAGCTATGAAAAAGAATGATGGCAGCATCTGCTGCTGCAAAAATCACCAATGAGCTGAGAGCCAATCACATCCTGAACTCCCAATTGCCACAATAAATGTGGCAGCAATGTAGGCATGTGGAGAGCTGCTGAGGAGGAGGGAAACAATCTGCATGACAACAGGGAATGAAGGAATATTGCACTGGGAGATGTTATTTGTGTGCTTCCTTATCAATATATTCTCTTGATATCAAAGAAACCCTTCTCTGAATGGGAGTGAATCCCACCCTGTGGCAATGGTTGTGTGGTGCCTGCATCACAGGATGTGCTCATTCACATGCAAGGGCTGGGGGCAGCACAGTTATCCCTGGCATTAGATCAGCAGTGTCCTGCAGCTCAGCAGCCGAGCAATAACGAGCTGCAGGGGACAGCCATGTGTGCTCCTGTGGCCACAGTGTATGTACAGCCTGCTTACACTTAAATTGAGGCAGAAAATATAAACAAATATTTTTAATAAGCTATGATTATCCTAATGTTATCTGATCTGAAAAGAACAGACTGTACAGTTGCAAATTGGGTTGCATTTGCCTTATAATGGAGATACAAAAAAGCAGCTAGGAAAACCAGTTTAGAAACTTGTGATAGATTTTGTAAAAAGTCCTATCTGAAGAATATGATGGGGGAAATTTTTTTCGTTCTCACTAGAGTTAGTCAGTAGGAAAAAGATCCTTTCCATATGAGGTTAGCCAAAATCCAGCTGGGCCAATAAGCTCTTCCTCCAGTGGTGCCCTCTAAGAGAAGTTTTGGAATTTTTTGGCAGGAGTTGGGAAGCAAGCTAAATAAAGAGTGGACTGACACTTCTCCCTATTTACTCTTCCAAACCCCTGTATCCTGTGGTTTTGGCAATTCCAGAGCAGCAGATAATATTTGCCTTATTTATATAGTAGGCCTTGGTGCAAATCTATTGTCTAAATTATATGGAGATTTTTTCGTTTTTTGTTCTGTGGGGTTTTTTTTGTTGGTTTTTTTGTTTTTTTAACTGGCCTATGACTTTGGCACACACAACATCCTGTGGCAAGGAACTCAACAATTAAATTATGCATTGTGTGAAAAAGTACTTCCTTTTGTTTGTTTTAAACCTGTTGCCTGATAATTTAATTTGGCGCCTGCTGGTGTTTTTGTGCTTAAAGAATTAGTAAGAACCTTGAAACACCACAGAAATCTAGTGTAAAACAAGACGTTAAAATATATTGATATGACCTGTGCATAGCTAGCATTCAAATTCACTGTCAATGACTAGGCTTGCAATAAAAGGTATATTTTTATAGCATTTTATAGGAATCTGTTGTGCTTGATTCTGTCCACTGTAATAAGGTCATATCTGTCTTCAGGATTATTAATGTGGAGCCTTTTTATGTCTTTCTTCTTTTTAATTTAGGATACATTGGCTCACACGTCTTAAGCACGGGTCTGTATTTTTTCAGGATGATTATAAAGCATGTGTAGTATCAGCTTTCTAGCTTTAGAAGAATACAAATGGCAAATTTAAACACAATTTATTTGAAAATTCTAAGGTTGAGGAAGTTTATTTGCATTTCTAGTGGTTATCAGATTTCAGGAACCCAACTTGTATAGTTAGGTTTTATACTGGTCTGGAATTTTCTGTCCTACTTTGCTTACCATTACATATGTACAGGCAGAGGAACATTTGTGGGTATATTTGAGCAGGAGATTAATTTTGAGTCGTGTGCTGACCTTTGCTCTATAAAATTTATTGACTGGAATCACACCAAGCTAGTGCCTAAGTGCAGCACGCTCCTGTGTCATGGACAATTTGGCATAGAGGAGCAAAACTTTGAATTTATTGTTTTTCTTTTAAAAAAACACAGTTCTCAAGATGCACATCCAGCCAGCATATTGCAAGTTATCTCTGCAATATTTTGTTTGTTTGTTTTCTTAACAAATGTCTTCTTCTGATGGAAATAGATTCATCCAGAGCCTTCACCCAGCAGTGCCAGGCTGAGGATTGGGTGCAGACACATCCCTATGCAGTGTCTGGGATGGAAACTCACCTGGCTTGGGCACAGTGTGTTCTCCAGGCTTCAGCCTTGGCCTCTCTGGGCTCCTGAGACCAGACATGTCCCTGTGACTTGGCCCCTGTGTGTGTGGGTTTGATGAGTACATCCCTGGATGGAGATGAGCTTCACTTGAACAGGTATGACACATCAACCGATGTAATAATTTGGTTAATTAGTGAAAGCAGCTTAACAAAGGGTAGTTTCTGAACATAAGTTGGAGCTGCACAGGCAAAGGTAGGCAGCTGAAGAAAGAGCTGCACTCAAAAGGCTCACAGTGAGTTTTCATTTAGCATTGCATGCAGTGCTAATATGATTTCAATTCCAAGAAGTAGGAGATACATGCATACAATTTCCTTAACTTTAATTTGTCAGGGTAGTCCTGCCTACAAAATTTAGACACACAAATATGTGCTTGTGGAAATCAACTAACAAAGCACAGGCTCTGGCTTAAGAATGCTGCTTCTAATGTTACTTTGTCATAAATCTACAGCTGTAAAGCAGGAATTGCTCACCAGTTGTGGAGATGATAAATAGAGGTTATTATTGCTCAGTTGGCTAAATATTTTGGTAGAACATAGTAACAGCAGGCAAGGTCTGCCAACAGCCTTCCTGAGATGCACAGCCTTTCCATGATGGGTGTGCTGTGCAAAGAGCAGCACTGAAAAAGGAGCTCAGAAGACCTGTATTTGTCCTTGCATTGTATTGCTGCTTATCAGAAACAGAGCTTGGCTTGGCAGGCAGAGCTCGTGGCAGTAACACATAACTGAGCCTGGAATTTGCTGAGATGCACGTTCCCTGCCATGATAGGTCCTGTGGAGGGCTTGGGCTTTTTCCTTCTCCACTTCTGAGAGGAAATGCAAGTGATGGTGTTGGAGTAGAGCTCTGGTGAAGTGCTCAGCTGGAGACCATGTCAGTGGCTCATGGCTAGCACAGCAGGCTGTGTTCAGGGCAGCATGGAGCAGGGTTTCCTTGCCTGCAGGCAGATGGGGCTGATATGCACACCTTGGCCAGGGAGCTGGAGAGCTGTAGAAGGAAGTGCAGGGGGGCTCAAGGGGAGGGAGATCAAAGAAGTAAATAATCATGTGCAAAAGGCCTGCTGGTTCCCCATAAGCAGGGTGGAAACAAGAGGAATTGTTATTTTAGTGGCACAGGTAGGAAGTGTTTTGCTGCCACAGTGCTTAACCCTGTGCTGGCTGGAGCTTTCTCACTGAACTGTAACAGAGAGGCTGTTTCATGCTTTTGGGGCTGTTGCAGACCACCCTCTTTATGTTAGTTGCTAACTGTAAATTTGGATTAACATTGGATTTTGCAGGAGATTTATATGCTTCTAAACGCATTTATTTCTTAGCTCAGTATTAGGGAATAGGGTGTTTCAGGGTGACTAATGCCAAAAGTCATCCTCACCTTTACTTTCTTCATGCCAAATAATTTCTAAACTGCAATATTTATCAGCTGTATCCAGAAAGGTAGTGAAGAAATACCCTGTTGTTTCACCCACTGTAAAACAACTATTTTTTTAAATAAAATTAGAATTGCAAGATTCCCTTTTAAAATATAGAAATAGTTTTGGGTGAGAATATTTTATTTTATTCAAACTATTTAAGAAAGAAAGCCTTCTTCAGTCTCTCATTGCATTGAAATTATTCCATTAAAGTAGTAAGAAAATTACACATATAAACATTAAAACAACCATATAAAACAGAATAAAATTTGGCATGCGACTTTGTATTTTTTACAGAGCTCAGAGAAATCCCCTTGTGGGAAGTGCACTAACAGCTTGGGAATAGGGTCAGATTTGCCATGTGCATTCCCAAGGTTGCATGTTGATGGAAGGCCTGGCCAGCACTACCTGGGAGCAGCCACCTCTCCCCTTCCAGGAGCCCCAGAGTGCCCTGCCCAGTGCCAGTGGGGTGTTCAGCACACACACACTCCTTGTGAGAGGCATATTTGCAGCTTAAGGGAGGTCTTAGAAAAGTGGTAATCCTGGAGCATGAACAGCTTTTTGTAATAATTTCTGAGGGCTTTCCAACGTTTCATTCTTCACAGAAAATGCCTGTGGAGCTAAATAGAATATGATAACCAGTCTCTGAGATTTCTGAGTCATCTTAGGGAATTGTGGCCTCAATTCCAATAACAGGAACTCTGTTATCAACTTTTATGGGCCTGCATGCTTTCTATGGAATAGTTCCTTAAATTTAATAATACTAGAATAAAATGAAATAGAAGAATTCAATTGAGAATGTTTTATTTTGGAGGGTAATTTTTATAGACTCCTATTAAATTCTAGGCAACACTTCAATGATGGAGGTTTATCTCGTCTTTCAATGATATTAGACATAAAAGATCTCAGGGGGTGTCTCTGATGAATAATGCTTGCTCTCTCCTGGTTCCAGAAGGAGGAGGGGTGTAGCAGAAAGGCACATAATTACCTTGGTGCAGAGCCATGCTGCTGCTGCTGCCACAGAGCTCTTGGCAGGAGAGTTAATGGTGTTCCTTGGTGCTGGGCTGATAATCCAGCTCACACAGAACTGGGTGTGGTGCTTTAAGATGTCATCAGATTATGCAAGATACAAATGCTTTGAGATTTCAGCAGCAGCTCTTTTTATGGAATCCTACTTGAAAGAAGGAAGGATGCTGTAGAGGAATGCCAGTGCCCAGGTACTGTGGTTTTAATAGGAGTACTACTGAATCACCAGCCTGTTTAATTAGACCTATAAAAGTTATTTAGCAAGGTGTGGATTGGGGCTTGGGGGAGGAATATCAAGAGCACAGCATGTCTGGAAAAGTGTCTATAAAAATCCATCTATAAAAGTCTCTTACTATGTGGTCTAATTAAGGTCTGGATAGAGCCCATGCATTGCTCTACAAAACAAACAGGTTGGTTTCTGTTTGACGCACTTTATTTTTATAACCTGATTACAAACTGAAAGAGTTTGTTAATTTAGCCTCAGTTTGGGTATACAGCAGAAAGCAGTGCATGTCACTGGTTTGGATCAACCCTTCTCAAGGCATTCTTTGGAAATAAACACAACCAAACCAAGTTGTCTCAAATAACTGCTCTTTCAAACAGCCAATTTGCTTTTTCTTGTTGGTGTAAGGTTAGATTGTAAACATATCAATGGTATCCAGCTTTTGCCTGCTGCCTGAGGAAAGTTAACATATGCCCACGTCCAGAAGAGGGAAAATAATTTCTGATATGTGGAAAAGTGTAAAAGCTTTGGTGAAAATATACAAGAATATTTTGAGTTGCAAGCATATTGAAGAGAAGTGTGGGATGGCCCAGCTGAGAATGGGGAATGGTGACCCCACATCAGTGCTGTTCAGGGAACACTTGAGCATGAATTTGCCACAATTCTTGTGTTTGTGCTCAGTGACACAAGCAGGGCAAGCACAAACTAACCCTGAAGTGGTTCTACTGCCACCACTTACAAGCTGAGCCTTTACTATATTTCATGAAAATATTCAAAACTTTTGACGTAGTTTGTTGCTCTTCTTTAGGTCTTGTTTTCACTAGGGTATTTCTTAAGGATGGCCATAAGAAATGTTTGTTTTTTACAGTGAGGGTGGTCAAACACTGGGGCAGAGCCTTGACAGGCTGTCCAACCACCCTCCTCGGAGCTGCTCTTAACCCACCTGCACTAAGCCCTGTAACAGATATAGTTACAGTCTAACACTGAAGTTAGTTCTGCTTTGAGGAAGATCTTTGTCTTCAGGGCCTCTTCCTACCTAAACTATTGTATCATTTTGTATAATAGTTCCAACCTACATGGCCAGCCTATGAAGCATAAGATGGCTGATAAAATGACACAGTGCAGAGCAGCAGTGATTTCTTGGAGCACAGGTGGTGACTGCAGTCAGTTCAGTCAGCTCCAAATAGAAGAGGCAGTCTCTGGAGCTATTTTGGTGTTGCAGTCCTTGCTCAGTAAGTTTTAAGGGTGATAAGGTGACACTGGCTACACTGGCTCACCTTGGCTTCTCAAAGGAGTAACCAGCTCCATGGTGAACTCTCTGGTTGTGCCTAGTGTACAAAGTGTGAACAGCATCTCAAACACTATGAAATGTCAATGTAAGTACCTGATGTTATTGCAGAAATTCATTTGAAGTCAAGCAAGCCTAAATCTAACACAGCTGATCTGTGTTTTCCAGCACAGAGGGACAGGTTATACTCAGCTGCTCTGTTGGCTTGTTTTAGTGTGTTCTCACTTTTATCTCCTAAATTCATCTCCTTTGCTGCACTGCTCTTATCTGGTGAAGAAAAGTCTGAAATAAACATCTCAGTGAGGTACCAGATGTCTCAGTAGTTTCTCAGAGTGAATGAGAAATGCATTGTGCAGGTGGGAAATAGTACTTCTGTTTCATGGAATAGGGAAAAGAAATTGTAACTTAATCTGTCTGTGACAGGCTTCAGAGAAAGTGGGGATCAGCGGGTGGTGGGTTACTGGGTGAGAACAAATTTATGGCCTAGGAAAAAATAATCCTGGTAGGATGTAGTAGGATTATTGAAAATGACAAGATACAAGGTTCTGCTGGATATTTTTTCATTATGGTGAATGCTGGCTCTGGTTAAAAAGATTGTCTATCTGGCTCTACATCAAAAACCTGGCCTTTGCTTTTGCAAGCTTGTAAAATTCAAAAAAAGAAGAAGAAAAGGCAAGAAAAAATGTCTCTATTTTTTTTTTGTTTGCTTGTCTTTCCCCCTTCTTCCAGCTCCCCAGTCATAATTGTTCTTTAGCGCACAGGAACTGCTCTAGCCCAATCAAGTTTCTAAATCTGAGTAAGTGAAAGTTCTATCAGTCCTTTCCAGCAGTTGCCTTTTCACTTTTCCCCAGCTATTTCTCCAGCACAAGAAGAAGGTTTCTAAGAGTGAACTAATGCTATTGCCACATGATTTCCTGAATGCCTGGGAGGGCTGTGCAAGTTAGATTCTGACTGATGTTCGTGCTGGCATTTGGGATTGTTAAGGAGGAATTTAATGGAGCTATGCTGATTTATATCTGTGTCTAGTTTCTACTGTTTTATAGTTACTTTTTATTTTATTGCTGACCAGCAGCCAAAGTGATTTCCTTTCATCTTTTTCTGGCCGAAGTCTGAGACCATTGTCAGGGTGGTGTGACAGGGACATGCCCATCCCAGGATGGACAGAGCCCTGAAGCTGTGCTGGGGGCTGTGCAGTGCCCACTGTGGGGTACCCAGGAGCAGAGGGCTCCCAGGGCATTGTCCCCAGCCTTGGGCACTGCAGGAGGAGCAGCAGCGTGGCACTGATGCTGTGGGGCAGAGGCTGCAGCTCTCCCTCAGACTGGGTTTGCCCTGGATGCTGTGGGAGGTTTCCCAGTCTGGTGATCCTCTTCTCTCTCCCCTGGTTTAAACCTGTTTTAACTCCTTTGGCACCCACAGAGCCTGCCTCTGCCATGGAGAGAAGTGGCTAAAGAACTGGGCATTTCCAATCCTATTTTCTCTTGTTATTTTTCCAGCCTTCTGTTTAACCCTCCTTGCCAAAAGCACTGTTTGGTGACTGGCAAACTAGTTGGCCGGAGGAGGTGTCATCAAAAATTCATCTCAGATAATTAGACATTGAGCTATCTTTATCCTTGAGGTTCAATTCATTTTTGTTTTTATTAGCTCTGTGCTTCCCTGTGGCAGATATTTCTGATAATTTCTGAGCACGGAGGGGGTCATGAGTGCTGGCATTTTTTCAGATGTGCTTCTCTTGCATGTCCTTGCTTTACTTAGCAGGAGTTGGGGGAAAGAGCTGTGTTGGTCAGGCTGCAAATTCAGGATTTTATCTGTAGTACAGGGCATCTTGTGTAAGGAGCAGAAGCTTCACTTAGGGTTTGATAGAGAGTTGACAAATTCAATGCCACATAGTTTGTGAAGCAGCATTTCTGTTTTTCCAGCATTTTCAAAATAAATGTCACTTCAAACAGCTGTTTATACTGCTAAGAAATCCTATTTGCATTTTCTGTCATTCTAATTACATAGTAATTAATTTCCAATAGAATGGCAAATCACTGTTAGAGTGAGGTCCTCGAAATTTTATTTCTTTGTATGAAGCTGCACTTTTGGTTATGAGTCCTCACATATGAAGGGAATACAACAAGAGTTCTGCTAGCAGAGCCTTAGCCCTTTAGTGCAGTATTTTTAATGCAACAGTGAAATTTGAAAAAAAATATTACTGGCAATTCCATAGTGAGGAATAATATGCCTTTGTCTATAGTAGTAAAAAAATTCATTTTTTTAAAACTGCTGTTCTATATTTTGCAGTAAGAAATAATTCTGAGTATTAGAGCTAACAAAACAAGGAATCTGTGTAATTCTTTTTTTAAAATTCTGATATTTGGGAATTTGTTTTCATTGTTATGAATAATCAGAAGCACAAAAATATTTCCCCAAAATACAGGCTTAAAATTTTTCTTGAATCAACTGAAATAGTCATGGGAAAGTAATTTTGAAAGGGAAGCTGTAATTACTTGGTATGATTGAAAGAAAATTAATTTAGAATCAGTATGATCTTATGGAAAATAGAGCAGCTGATAAAAAAAAATCAGTACTTTAATTTGAGGAGTTTTCATTGTAAGTATTTGTAATATTTTCTTAGAAACGTTATGTCCTGGAATTGTAATATTGTTGGACTGCATTTACATATCTAAAATTTATAAATATTTGAATGTATCTTAAAAAGGTATTCATATTTTCTGAACACCTGCACACTCAGCCTTTTCCAGAAAATTGTGTCACCTGTCTTTAGAAACTTAAATCAGACAGTCACATTAATTATTAGCCCTGATGCCATTGATTAAAACACTTCATGGCTTTTCTCTCTGGCTGTTGATTATTTCCTGCTAAGAGAGGAGCTGCTCGTACCTTATAGGTGTGGAGATGGCTGGCAGAGAGCAGCTAATTTACAGCCTGTCTGTACTCTATATGTGCCTCTCACAAACTCCAGGTTGCATTTAGGATGCAGTGGGACACAAGCAGGCTGTGGTAAGCCCCAGCCTGTGCTGGTGGAGAGCAGCTCAGGGTTTGCATTCTGCAGGAGGGCTGGGGAGTGCTGCTAACAAAGCCTGCATGGAGTAGAGTAAAATAAACAAGAGCCTGCAATAACTCCAGAGTTCCTGTTTGCTTTTCATCAAATCTGGTTTAGTTTCTTGGGTACAGATGTAGTTTATTGAAAGATTTTGGTGAGCACAGAGCTGGTAGGAAAAACAGGTGGGGCCGTTGAAAGCAAGCTCAGCACCACGTTACACATCTCAGGTTCATCCTGCCTGCGGCTCATCCCCACTGGCTTTAGTGCTGATTCCTGCTGGCACACTCACTGCTGTGAGCTCTGCTCATGGGCACCAGCTGCAAACAGGGCTGAGGAAATAGGAGCTTTCTAAAGCTGTCTTTATTAAAATTACTTCTCTTCCTGTTGTCTCTGGCTTTTACTTCTGAGTTATGAGCAACAGAACCACACACTGTGTAGGCATGTGGATTTCCCAGAGGTTGTATTTCACATTTTTCTATTTCACATTTTTCAAGGATATGCTTTTTTTGCCTTTTCTTTCTCTATTTTTTAAAAATAAATCTTCTAGGCTGTCTTCTCCATGATGAGCTGCTTTATCACATTACCCTGGGGGCATAGTATGTTCTTCTGTAGGCTTAAACTGGATGGAGAGATGAGTGAGGGTCACTCATTCTCCCCTTGACTAAGGAAGCAAAGTGACCCTTTTACTGGTGAGTCAAATCTAGCCAAAATTTCATGCTAGTGTATTAGCTAGTAGATTGATAATTTAAAATATCGAGTTCTTTCAGTATTTTCATATATATTTGCAAGCCCCCTAATGTGAAAATGTTTTAAGGAATAACAAAGTGAACTACTGTGAGTTGTGTATTTTCATTCTTATTTTAAAACTAGGTTGAAATTAATAAAAATCACCAAATAAGTAACATCTCTATTTTAAAAATGTGGTATCTTTTTATCTTGAGAGCAAAGCAGCCTTTAGAGTGAAACAATATTGAAGAATTCATGGGCATGTTCAGTGTTAAATAGCATGGTGAAAGGACATGGAGACCTTCATCTTTCTTTGATAAAGTAAAGTATTTTTGAAATGAACATCTTATCAGATCAGAAAAGCTGGTAATATTGGCAGATCAGCACAAGTTGGTTATGTCAATCTGACATTTGATCACAAGTGATGTACTTTTGGTAAGAAAGAAAGTCAAAGTGAAGGACATCACAACTTTCATAGGCAGTGTTCCAAACTCAGAAAGATGGTATTTTACAAACATTTTCTCTTTCCATTTCAAGTACCAATTCTGCTCTTAGGTCCTCACAAAATGAATTCTGTACTTGCCTCAATCTCTTTCCTGGATCCACACATTTGACTCTGTTAGCTGTGGAGTAGCTGGCACAAGAGAAATTTGGGGCTTTTTTCCAAGACATTGCTGTAAAGAACTTTGTATCCAAGCTGTTGGGTTGACTGCAAAACTTTTCCTAATGCATTATTTTAATGATCTGTGATTTAATTATTTTTAAGAAAATCTTGTCTTTTATTCTAATCATCACTGGTTAAACTTTCATATCTGATATCAATATGTGTTGATTGATAAATGAGAGAGCCTCTTTCCAGACAAGAATTTCACCATTGTTTTCTTGTACTACAGTCAAGTTTCCTCTGCTGGTACACTCTGCATTTTGCTAGGCAGCTGCCCTTGAAGGGTATTATATACCTGTAAAATACAGATCATCACTTTTTCTGTGCCTGCTTATGTCCTATGCCCTGCTTATCTCAGCTTCAGACCAAGTACCTCTGCTGTGGAATAGGTCAGACAAGTTAATATATTAGGCAAAGCAGTCAGGCTCTATTAATTCTATCTAATCAGTGGCTAATTAATGCCTTTTGCCTTGCAGCATAAGTGAGGCAAAGCTTGCATTTGCCCACAGCATAGTGTACACATACTTTAACCTGCAACACTGCAGGTGAATTCAGTATGAATTCTTGTTTCATAGAGATTTCTGCTGTAAAGTAGAAATGTGCCAGGCAGTGTGAAGCCTTGCCCTTTAACAAGAGACAGTTTGTGTATGCTGCATTGATGGGCATTTGTAGTGGGCTCACTTATCAATTTATCTTGGATACAAAGAATAGGTACAGGATTTTACTAATTATAAATTAAATGTACAGGTATCTCCAGCTCAGACCAATCTATTAGCTGACATTCTTGCTTCAATGACAGTGATTGGATCAGCTTTTAAAGCAGTTTATACACATAAATCTTGAGGTTTAGAATGGCAGTCAGATACAGTCCAGGAACCCTGTGAAATCAAGTTGCTTCTGAAGTTTCTGCTGCTACTGGGGAAAATGGTCTTTTTCTTGTACTTGCTTCAGGCTGAAAGCAAAAAGAACGGAAGGATAAACTCATATACTTTTCAACTTTAAAAGGATATTGTTCATTTTATTGTGCTGGTTTTCAGGTGTGCTGTATTGAGCTGAATGCATTGCAATACTGCACCTTTGAAAATGAGAATAATAACAAGTGACAAATGAAGTAGACTTTATACATTCTTGTGTTTCTTCAGTCACCAGTCCCCACTGTGAATTTCAAAGGCACCTACAGCTGGTGTGCCTCTTTAAGAGCTCACAATTTGCAGAGTGGGTGGTGTTTCCTTGGGGCATTTCTCAGGACAGGTAGGGCCACAGCCCCAGGGCCAGAGGAGATCCATGGTTGGTTTCTGTGCCTTGGTACCCAAAGGAGGCACAGCACCCCCAGGACTGGCTCCTGTGCATGGCTCCATGCTGGAGCATCTTGCTGAGCTGGATTAGGATGAGCAGACAGCTGCAGGCTCTTCCCAAGATCCCTAAGGAGCTTGTTTTAAATGGAGTGTTAAAAATCAGAAATTGTGGCAGAAAGAAGAACTTGTCTTTCTACCAGAACACATAATAGTTAAGATGAAAACACTTGTAGGGGCCTGTGAAATGTTCCTAAAAACTCCCATGTACCACCTCAAACAGGAAGATATATGGTGCTAGATTGGATAGAAAAAGAGTTGTTTGGAACTTACAAGTCACAGGCACCACAAAATCAGGATAAAGCATGAGAAATGTCTTATCAGTTATGTTTGTCAGTGTCCCAATTGTTCTGTGTTTATATTCAAAATGCAGATAAAGGACTAACTTTCTGTGGCATTCAGTGATGGCAAGGTTTAGGGTAGGGCAGGCTTAGAATATTTTCATTAGGACAATTTCTGAATTTCTGAATAAACGTTCCCAACAACCTTTAGCCCAGAACCTGGTGCTACTTCTTAATAAGTTGGAAGTACACACAAAATAGAGTAAACCCTGAAATTCAAGTTGTTTTATTTTTCCCTCTTTCAGATAGAGTTTTACAGGAGACCTAAAATATTTCCCTGGGCCTTGCTGGACAGCCTGGTATGAGGTGGCAGCACTCAGATCATCTTTTCAAATATGGATATTGAAATAAGAATTTTGTAATTTGTAATTTTTTGAGAATATTTTCCACTGTCATCAAAATTTACCATATCATCAGAAAAAAAATTAGTAGAATTCTACTCCTATCTGCTAATCCAGCCAAATAATTTAAGGTGCATCTCATTCTTGCCACCACTTTTATAACATATTAATTATTTGATTTTTCTACTTGGATGCTGTATTTTTCTAAATAATGGTCCCAGGGCCTTCAACCTGGTTGGCACATTTTGTTTCCTTGGCTGATATTTGGGGTTTCTGCTGTTACCTTCTCCTTTCTGTGTCTTCCAGGCACTGCCTGCTGCTTCTCTGCTGTGAGCAGTTATCTCCCTCCTTTCAGCCATATGGTCTGGACACACAGGAGGGCAGAGCCCTTCCCCATGGCCATGAAAGGAGAATGAATCAACCAAAACTGAAAAGGTGGAGATATTCCTCCCCCCATTTTCCTTAGTGATAAGATGTAAACTTTGCCACCATTCTTTAAGAGAGATTAAACTGGATTGACTGGAATGAAATTTCACAGCCACTTTGGTTCTGCCAGATGAATGCTTGTATTTACTCAAGCAGCAAAAGAAAGCTCCTGGAAAAAAACAGGTGAGGAAGAAGACTGGATAGAAACAGGAGCAAGGTGTGGGAGAAGGGAAGCAGCAGATGGGGCAGAATATTTGGAGTCCAGCTACATTGAAATCTTAGTGTAGGAACATCAGAAGCTCTTGATCTAACAGCCAGAAGCTAACAGGAGTAGATACTTGTACCTGCTGCAGATCAAACTTACATTTATTTTGTGAATATATTTACTGCATTTGTTAGAATGACCAATATTTACTGCAGAAAAGAGGAAATTATATCCCCCCCTCTCTGAGAAAAGTGGTATCTAATAGTTGTAATCTATCCTTTTTAATAGGAGTGAGGTTGTTGTACATGAAACAAATGATCTTGTGGCCATAATTTTAGTACCACTAACCTAATTTTTTGGTCACAAATAATTTATTAAATTTAGTTTCTAACTATTACTGTTACTGAGGACATGTGCTTGGCCTGAGCTAGATCACACTGATCTGCCAGACCTTGATCCATGTCAGCAGGTTTGCAGGGTCTGTTTGTGTTTCAGCATTCCTAAAGTTTGTTTCTGCTGTTTTCCTGTGTCCTGGCATTAGATTATGTCTGAAAGGTGTAGTGATCCCCTAAAACATCATTCTCTACGCTTACATTGTCTCTTTATGTATCTTCCAGTTATTTTTAAGGTAAATCAAAATGGGATTGGCAAGAATTTTTTTCCTCCTTTTTATCTACATTTCTTTGGTTTGGATAGAAAGACCTCTTAAGGAACAAATGGAATAATTTGGTAAATAACATGGAGGACTGGGAAAAGAGATTATTTTTAAAATCAAAAGCAATATATTTTTATTATAATGTCTGGCCTGGATATGGAATGAATCAGAGAACTGAAATAAATAAACAGGAAACTTGAAAATAGAGGTCTCATGCAATTAGCATCATAGAATCAAAGGAATGACTTGAGTTGGAAGAGACTTTAGAGTTATTAGTGAGATTAGTGGGAGCTATTTTTATTTATCATTACATCTCTCAAATGATTACTGGATAGTGATTCTGTGAAATTGTATTTTAAAAATTGAAGAGTGAGTCTGAGATAGGTGTCAAATTTTTTTTAAAGACAGAACTCAAGACCTGGTCTGAGAAAAGAAGATGATGGTTACATTATTTTTTTTGTCCAACTGGATGATAAATGTAAATACTATTTTTAAGGAAGGCCAGAGTCATTCCTGTTAAGCAGAATAGCTATGTACTCCATTCTGTATCTTCCCTCAGCATACTATTTGCTATTTACAAGGCATATTTAGAAGTAGTGGTGTTTCCATTCTTCCCAGAGAACATTTTGCCTCTTTTAAAGGACAGTAAGAACAGAGCTCAGAGGTATCCAGACCATGTGCAGCCCAGAAATCTCACTCTGCCAGAGAGCTCCTTCCTATTCTCCAGCCCTGTGTTCCAAAATGCAGGGCTGGTTCTGTAGGGAGCTCCTGCAGATCCCAGCAGCAAATGAAATTCTCAGCACCCAGGAGGATGCCAGGATCTCTGGTTTTGCAGTCCCCAGCTCACAGCACATGAAGGTCCTTGCAAAGCAAGGACCAATTCTATTGTTTGCAGTACAGCAGAACTGTTTCTTTTGGATGGATGCAAGAATTTGACTTGGAAGTCTTAACTCATTGTTCCTTTGGGTATCAGGTTATTATGGAGAGAACGTCCTGCAGAGCAGGCAAACCCACAAGAGGGACAGTTCAGTGTCATCCTTTGGCCTACAAGCATGGTAATGCTTTCAGTTGAAATGATCAAACATATTCTATGTGTTGAGGATTTTTTTTTCATCTGATTAAAAGCTAATGAGGAATATGAATACCAAATATGACTTGTCACTTGAATCAGTAATTAATAATCACAGACTGAACTGTCTTTAAACAGCTAGTTCTAAATAAACTGGGTTGATACGATGTCAGCTCTAAAAATCAGACAGATTTGAAATGGATATCAAGGGTGCTTTCAAAAAGCCTATTGCAGGAATAACTGTGTAAGACAGAACTAGGTGGATGCATTAATATTTGAGCTGTCAGATTTGCTGTTCAATTTACATGTCAAGTGTCAATCTGATGGGCTATCTTGATAAATCCCTACAAACTATACTCCTACTTAGTGCAGAAACTTTCTTGTTTGACAGCTCACATTTAGAGTCTTCTAGCAAGGCTCTTTTTCCTTTGAAACTAAATACAAGGCTGTAGGCACACAGTTTGTGGTGATTGGGAGTGGGGCTGGCCCAGCCTCATCCCCAATGAGCTACAGCTGTGAGCAGCAGGTGAGCAGCACTGACAGCAATGAGCCATGGAGTGCCCAGGGGCACTGACCAACCACCAAAGGGAACAGAGGGCACACAGGTGCAATGCATCAACAGGAGGGGATAGAAGGCTGGGCTAAAGAACAAGGAGGGCCGATGCTTGCAGCCTTCTGAAGTGGGAAGGAGTTACTTTGTATGGGTTGGAGCTCTCTGAAATGGTGGGATGTTACTCAGTGTATCCAGGCCCTCCCAGCAGCAACACGTGCTGTGACACAAGGTAACATCTTAGGACACAGAAAATGTCCGTACACACGCAGACAGACTCTGGGAGTCAGCAGGTGAGTGGTGATGTTGGTAATACCTCACCAGCCAGGGGTCTGGGCTAAGGGAGAACACACAATGACACTGTGGCCTGTGTTATGAAGCCCTTGCTCCTTTTAAGGAGATTATTTTCTCTTCTGCTGCAACATTGCCTTTAATGGGAGTTTTGTCCATTGGCTGCAATGATTTTACTAGGCCCTAACAAAGGAGGTGAGTGTAGGCTTTAAGATATTTTACTTAGGAAAGGATTATTATTGACCTTTTAATCATCAACTAGAAGTGTGTCTGGGGTATTTTCTCTTTCCACTAAAGATTCTACCCAAATCTTGTACTGCTTCATAGAGGCATAATTATGTCCTCATAGCAAATAAAATCCTGAGAAGTTACACATCTCTCCACTGGTTGAATCTGCAGGTGTTGGAGCAATATTATCCTATCATTAGGTCATATTACCAGCAACATGAAGGACAGCTCCTTGTCCCAGATCAAAAGACTAAGGCTATACTTTGTACTTTTTTATGTCACTCTGTCAGACTGTGAAATCTGAAATACTTCACTATGCATTTAGAAAAAATTCTCTTTTTAATCTTAGAGTTGACATCCTTGTTAAACATTCATCTTCAGATAGCAGCATCTCTTTCACCTAAATATTCTGCTGTGATGGGTTAAAGAGGTAACAAAAAAAATCATATTTTGATATTTAGTATAAGTACTATGTCTTTTCTTTTGATTGATATTTTAGAATGTCAAATAAATTACTAGGAAGTGTTTATAATTTTATGCAAGAAATTACGTAATACATTTCTGCTTACAAGTCAATATGTAGATTTGTACATGACACCATTTTTATCACACCTTCTGAATTTATGGTTACTTTTTTCACTTGAATGCCAGGTAAGCTTTCTAGACTAAAGATTTTAATTGTTACCACTGAACATTATTATTAGCAGAGATTATTATTGGAATAAAGTGTAGCTCATGTTCTTTTGTAGAAAGAGAGAGGTTTTACTTGATAACAAGGGCAAGTTTAGTCCCCTCTTTTGTCAGAGAGTTCCTAATATACTGAACCAGAAAGGAAGTGAAGGGAAACAGGGGGGTAGGGGTGTAGAATTAAGGAACAGCAGAGGGAGAGAAGGAAGGAAAGGCAGGAAAAAAGGAAGGGAAAAGGTAGAGAAAATAGGAAAAAAATATTTAGGCACTAAAAGTCAAAATTGACATCTTAATCCTGACTAAATCCACAAGTTAAAGTCCCTCTGTCCTCTATACATGTCTCTAACCACGAAAATTGTTCTGCTTTGCTGAAAATTCCTCATATTCTACAATTCCTGCTTTCATGCCTGTCCATGGCTGCCTTGCTTTAGCTCTGCTGTGACCTCTTGGTGATGTTCTCATATTGATGGTAATGGATTATGTGATGGGTGATTGTGTGATCAGGACATGTGTGACAGAAAATTTATACCCACCAACAGACAAGTGGGAACTGTGGAACTGTTTGAACTTTAGATTCTCCTGAACCAAGCTGGGCCCAGACTGTTACTCTCAAAGGGGAAGGACAGCACATCAACCCCTATATTAATTCAGTCTCCTCCTGCCAGCTGGTTTTATGAACAACAAGAAATGATGGCATATCCTTAATATTCTTTGACAGTGAAATATTTTTACTTAGACTGTCTATTCCAGAATGATGCTTCTCTGATAGAATGGCCGGTCAATCTCACAGCATGATAGAAAACAGATGTAAGATTAGGATGCAAAGTAGTTTTCCAGATACTTGGTCTCAGCATGCTGTACAACCGAGCCCTAGAGTTAACCAGGCAAGTGCTGACACATGTCTTATAGCAAAGTATCACTCACAGCCACAGTTCAAAGGCCTTGCTACCCTCCAGGGCAATTAATACAGCATCACATTCAATGGTGCTTGAACCAAATCCATGGGACTCTCAGGGGAGGAATAGGGAAGCAATCTCAGGGCTCAGACATGAGCAGCACGCTGCTGCAGCTGAAGTTTCAGTCCCTAGGAACACAAACGTTCCTTGAGAATACTTGTGTGACAATGCATTATAAAAAACAGATTCTTCTGCCATTAACATTTTTGACAACAGTCTCATTAGGTTCACTAAGTAAAAGTTCGGATTCTAGATGTGAATCTCCACTTTTCAAAATATTTATCACAAAGGAAGAGCCAAGTGTTTGGAAACTGTCTTTTGAATGAGGAATTTAAAGACCATTTAGAACAAGTAAATAACTGGTTTGTGCTGTACATGTGTATTTTTTAAAATTAAGTGATATGTATATATGCAGTGATGGTGCTAATAATACTAACAGCCAACCATAACAACTTTTACTTCAAGTAAGTACCTGAAGTGATCACTTTTCATTTTAGAAATTATAGGGAAATTTGAATAGTAATGCCTGTATTATGCAGCATTTATCCAACTAATGATGCCATTGAAAGTGCTGAGGCGTCTCCTCGTATAATTTAGTGCTTGGTGTGAATGGGACTTGATGACCAGCCTGTACCTGGGCTGCCTGAAATTGACTGTGCCTATGATATAATTGTGTTGTGCTGTTGAGTGCAGGGAATAACAACAAGTGGCTTTTAGCTCCCGATTTCTGTTCAGCAGTTGGCACTTCAGTTTCTGTTTGTTGATGTACGGATGATGTGCTCCCCCTGATCCTGCTGCACTGGTTGTGGCAGTTCACAAAGCAAGAGAAGCCACGTGTGGCGGAGCTTTGCACTCTGCTGAACGTGAATATTGAACTGAATATTTTTATTCAGGCAGTTCTTAGAAATTCCCACACTGGTCACATCCAACAGAAGCTAATAAGTAGTTCAAGCTCCATTGTAATTAAATGTAGCATATGAAAATGAGCAAATGAAAGTAAAAACTTAGTGCTTTTACTGTTTAAGAAAATTAATATTTTTATGGTTATTCCATGTGCCATATTTTTTCTTTGAGGAGAAGCTCTGCTATTCAACAAGAGGCATGTGTACATTCTGTCCTATAGATTAATTGTTTATGGTGATCAATTTATTATCAATGTGCATACCTGTATTTACTTATTTTTAAATTACATTTTTTTTATGGATAAAACATTTGTAGATGAGAAAGGTCACTCTCAGAAAGCCTTTTTTGTTTGCTTATTTTTTAGGGCTTCTTTTTCCTTAAAAAAAATAAATATTTTTTTAGGATCTGCAGGGTGATCATAAATAAATGAGATCTGAATCTCCATACCTGTTTTTGTCCTCCATTAATTTCTCTTGGGTGAGTTTCAAAATTCTCTTGTAACCAAGCATGATTTCTCACATTCCCTTGTAGTTCTTATGGATGTGGACAAAGGTTGCTGTTTCAGAATGCTAATTGCAAGAGAGGTACTGGAATTTCAGAAACCATATTCAGCAATAGAAGTGATATTGCTGAGCCTTTATAGGAAGGAAATGGTTGTGATATCAAATCATATTCCGACCAATGTATCAGTCTCTTGAACACATATTGGACTAGGAAGATCAGTCTTTACATCTGCAGATTATATGACTTAAAGGAAGGAATATTACATAGATACGAGTGCTATAATTGTTCTAAATATTTTAAGGTGTCTTATTAGTGAGCACAGCTGAGGTTTCTGGGTATATTTTCTCCTGGTTTGTTTTTACCAGAAAATAGTTGCCTTTCTCCAGTGGGAAAGTTGGTTGCCATCTGTAGACCATCCTTCCTATAAACCATTACTTTGATTATTTGTGCTGTCAGTTAAGCAAATTCATCCCTGCCTGGTCACTCACTGGTCACACACTAAAATAATAGTTTGAGGATCTATTGTGAAGTACTTCCTTCTTTATCTTTCACTGTCAGAAGTTCAATGCAAAGCAATGCAAAAAGACTTTTTATAATTACTGGTTTGGAACAAGAAGTTGATGGGATAGAAATTGCTTAAAGTCTTTATGCAGTATTAAAGCATATTGAGATAGAATGTATAACAAGGTCTATAAATGGCAAAAAATATTCTAAGAAACCACTGTTTTTCTGAAGAAACTAGCCTAAAATAATTTTTAAAAGTCATTATTAAAATTTTAAAATGGAAATTTTTTTTCTTTGCTCATGTATTGTCCTTCATTCCCTGTAACTGATTTTGTTTAATGGGCCTCTGATGCCTCCCTTTTATATGATTTTCCTTTCATAGCTCATATTACTTTTATTGCCTCTCTCCAGATCAAAGGCATAGGAAGAAAAGAAAAATGGTGACTAAGACTGATGTCTGCAATCTTTCACATTTTGGCATTATTTTTCTAAGTATTCTTACCTTGATTTAATGCAGCTTTTGCTAGTTATAATTTTAGGAGTCACTGTAGATAATTCTTCACCCTCCTGGATATCCCAACCCTTCATACATTTATGTTAGTGCTTTGCAAACCACAGTGATAAAAATTGAAACCCAATATATTTAGAGATTCTAAATGCATTTCAGTTGCTTCCTTTAAATTTTATTTGCCATCTGGCTATACAAGCTAGTACAGTTTGCTGGGGTTTTTTTTTGTTTTGTTTTTTAACTTTGAAAGCTAGAGGCACGACTGTTTCTCTAAAAGAATGCCAAATTATCACATGGCTATAGGCACTGATGATTTTAGGAAAAAACCACCAAACATTGTGAATGAATAGTAACCCACCTCTGTATTTCACACATTGGGTTTTTGAAGCCCAGTGCTTGGTGTCTCTTAGCCCAGCCCAAACTGCAGCTCCTGGGCAGTGTGGGGATGTGTCTTGTAAGCGCTGAAAACTGCTCTCCCAATTTCACTGCTGTTCTTGTGAGAAGCTTCTTGCCCTTGGGTGAAGAGCTGTAGGGGTAGGTAATGAGTGTGTGTTTGCAGGAAGTCATCCCTCAGACTGTAACATTTTTCCAGTGCATTTTGAGGGAAACTGAGCGAGCTCCTGCCTTCCACATGAATTCCCACAGCCTGCTGGTGGTTGTGGCTGCAGCTCTCACAAGGAGTGGCTTTGTTTCCTTGTAGGTATTGGCATGAACTTCTCCACAGTGCTCTGATGTCTTTGTCCTCTTTCTCTTCCCATGCCAGACCTCTCCCCCACCCACAGGTTTGGCCTCTCTAAGTAGTGATATCCTTACTAATGCAAAGTTAGTAAAACTTGGGATGGTATAGTTCTTTTTTTGGCAATGATTGCGTAGCTGAATATTATCTTCCATTAATCTGTCAGTAATTATACTTGTGTTTAAAAATAATAAGAATAAGGATATTGAAAATTTGAATGGGCCTGGAAATGTAATTTTAAAGTGAAATTTTACATGGTCTAAATTCTTTTTGAAGGTACAGTTCTATTGAACAAAGTGGGGAAAAATCCAAGGGCAACATGGTTTAGAATTTCTAAAACCTTGAAAACCATGGTTGTTGTATTTTCCCCTAATTTTCAACATACACATTGCCATGGGTACTTGTAGCAGCAAAAAAATTGGATAAATTTAAGTACTTCTGCAGCACTGCATCATTTTCTGAGAAATGTGAAAAACTTTCAGAAGTGTTATTTCAACACAACAGTTCATTTCTGTAATTGGTCAGACTTCTGAAAAGTCATGGATTTGGTGTCTAGTAACAGCCTGAGCTATCTTCCAACTAAATAAAGCAACCTGTTCCAGGCTTGACCTCATTTTCATATATACATTAGAAAAGTCAGTGATTGTAAACACAGATGGTCCAACACATCATGTCATGCTGCTGCCCTTGTGTTGGAACGAGGCTAAATCTTGCATTGAGAATGAGGATTATTATGTCAAACCAAGCACTTAATTAAGAACAGATTTCAATATTTAATGACTACACAGTAGCTTATTAAAATATTTGCACTTGTGTTTACGATGTTTGCTGGATTAAATACCAATATATTTGTTAACTGTAGAACAACTTCCATTGCTCTTGCATCATTCTTGCATGAAATCCAAGTATTACTGCTGTGATGCTGCAGAGGCTCCCTAGCTTAGAAAAGCAGATATAGTCTTTGCATGTGGGATGGTGTCTGGAGAACTCAGCATGGTTTGGGAGGCAGGATACAGTGAGAGGGTATGGGGGAAGCTGAAAGGACAATTTGGGAACATTTCTTGTAGGATGGCTACATCCCTAAATCACAAACAAAAAGCTAGATAAAATCTCTGTCTGCAGCTTAGCTGAACACTTTCTTCGCTATTTAGCCTTTGGAGGGTTAGGGGGGTCTGTAGAGATTCTCACAGTCACACAAAGAGGTTCTCATGCTCACAATCTCCTGCAATTTTTTCCCTCAAACCATAGGTTGAAGCCATGGGTGGTTTATCTTCCTGAGTTTAATGTATGAAGCTTATGAAGCCTCTTATGTTTCAAATGGAAGGGCACAGTTGCAATTTAAGTAGCTGACATTTTAACTGAGGCCCTTGTAGAACCCACCAAATTTCTCTCTCATTTAAACTAGGGGCAAAAGACACATTTCTCCTGCAACACCTGTATTGTCTTGGTCCATGGTGAAGGTCCCTTGCTGTATTCATGCCATTGGCTTACTAAGTGATAAACATAAAGACCACAACATCTCTCCTTTCTAGGACAAAAAACGTTTCAGCATTCTTTTTCTAGAAGCTCATTTAAAAATTATAAACAAATATCTCATCACTCTTTTCCTTTGGGCCCTTTCCCTCCAGATGAAAGGAAAATTCCACCACTCAGTTCCCTAAACGATGCTTCTCCTGAGGAAGTCATTGTGGCTTCAAACTCTTACATATGGAATTGTGCACACATACTTAATGCTGTGGTCCTGGGAGAGATGTCAGCAATTTATATCTCCATCTGCAATAAGTTATGAGCACCTGCATCAGCTCAAGCATGCAGAGTGTGCAAGCCCTGCTCCATCCTGCTGCCTCCCCAGGCTGACATTTATGGGGCAGCCCAGTGCCTTTGGACACTGACATCAGGCTCTTGTCCATGGACTCTCATGAGAAATGTGGGCAGCTGAGGGCACCATCCACCCCTGCAGAAAGGGGTGGGTCACCCTTTGGGGGAAAAATGTAATCTGTTGGTGATTAGTCTGAAAAAAAAAAAAAGCAGCATAAATATTCATAGTCTGGATGACTTCTTGCAGGCAGTTCAGAGAGCTCTGCACAGCATCATGGTTCCTCTACTGCAGGGTTTGCATGCTATGATGGTAGGGCTGCTAGGTGGGGCCTCTGTCAACAAACACAGCAATCACTTCTCATGTGTGTTTCTGGTTAAATCTAAGTTTAAGTCTCATTTTAAACAATTTAAAATGAGATTGTAGCTTGTTGTCACCAAATGTTAAGCTATCATAAAATAAATATTTAAATTTCTGAAGCAAGGGTTAAAATTTTGACGGAATGATAGTTTTGGACAGCAGGAAAATTTGAATGTTTATGAAATCCAGCAATACTTCTTATAGAGTTACTCTTTAGAGCAGTTGTTTTCTCAGTTTATGTGGAATTAAATGTGGCTCTGTATATCTGATTCTTCCCTCTGTCTCATTTTCAAAGGAGTAAAAGACATTATTGCTTCTCATTGTCAAAGGAGTAAAAGATATTGCTGCTCAGTGCAAAATCCTAATTTTTTCATTTCCATGCTATCTTCCACACAGAAGTCTCAAAGACTGCTGATATTAGTGATGCAGCTTTGTAGCACCCTTGGAGACCAGCAGCATCATGATCAGTGTGTGAACAATAAGACAAGTCAGGCAAAGAGAATTTGAATAACTAAGCAGACAAAAAAGCTTGTGGCATAGCCAGAAAGCGAATACAGGACTGTTTTATTTAGAGGGGAACTGTTCATTTTTAATTTAATTTCTTTGCAGAAAATAATTCCTAATACAATACAATTTCAATCAGTCTGAAATGATTTGTGAGTTTGACTAGGATTTATGAAGCGGTTTTAGATAAAAGTTGAAAAAAAAGATGGGTTTGATTCCGAAGTGCTGAAATGAAAAGTTTTCACCCTGTAGAAGGTGAGGTGTATCCCTCCAGTTGCCTTAAGCAGGAGGGAAGGAGGGCTGTGGGACCCACTATGCCCCATGCTGCAGGGTGCAGGGAGAGGGGCTCATGCCTGCAGGGCTGCAGGTGGGTTCCTGGCCAAAAATGACAGGAATTTTATAAACTGGATGCAATTTTTAGTTTGTTAAAGAAACTGCTTACACAGTTTTGTTCCTAGACTTCACTCATATGTACTTTTCTTTCCAGCTTACCCTGGGTGCCTTGTCCCTAGGAGCACATGCTGGGGTGCAGTGGGCTGGTTTGGTTACTATTGTTGAAAGACAACAGGAATAACATTTTTGATTTATGTCACCTGATTGGGCCAGACTGTTCTGCAAATGTGTAAATCTCTGCTGTTTGTGAGTACATCTGTAAGCACGAGCCAGGTGTTACACCTCACCTGCAGCTGGACTGATACTTCTTCCCCTCCTTGGAATCTTGAGCAATTTCTCAAAAACAGGGTTGAGGATAATGCTTTGTGGATGACATTTGGGAAATCTATTTGAGTTTAAAAGGAATGAGAGAAGGGCAGATTTGTCCTATCATGCTACAGATGTGTGCTGCATTATACAAGTTGTTGCACAACTGGAGGGAAACTCATGAAGTTTCACTGTTGATTTACCCCTAACAGTATAACCAATCATTATAGTAATGAAATATTTCCTCTATTTATACCAGTCCTGTCATGGGATCTCAGCTTGATTTCCAGACCTTGCATATTAGTACAAAGTTACTGAGGTATGTAAGAATTACTTTGGAAATCTAATTATTTTTCCTGCTTAAATGGTAGAACATACTGCAGTGCTGAAACTTGGGAGCAGAGCAATTCACAGCAGATAATTTAAGAGATTTTGCCCCTTTTTCTGTGCAAATATTTCAAGCATCTTTTGCAGCAATTTACTTGCCTAGTTTATCTTGTTATGTAGTTTTTTTTCTGTGTGAACAAGTTCAGGCCGATTGATTTTTAACAATCTGCTCCATGTAGATGACATTCACATTGGTTTTTTTACCAAGACTGTCTGGCAATCTGCTCTTTTCTAATTCTAATGCAGTGTTGTAAATGGTTCAGTACAGGGCCTTTGTTCTCTCAGGCTAAGGGAGAAAGAAAAAGTAGAAGATGAGTTAATCTTGGAAGTTTGATGTTAGTATTTCTTCCTGGTCCTATCTTAAGAAAAAACATAGGACATATGGACCTGGAGTTCAAATTTTCCTGGATTTTTATCTGGAGGAAGATATGATTTAAGCTTAGTAGCTTTCAGGAAACTTAAGATTCCTTTCTCTGCTATCACTGTTGTGCCATCTGATTGCAAGTGCATTCATTCCCATGACCCTGTCTGAAGGATCGGTCAGATCTTTCACTGGTTTATTGAATTCACCTGGGTGCCTGAGCTTTGAAGGTGGGTATAATTTTCTTAATCTCTGTAGCCCCAGATCAGGAGCACAAGCTATTACATATAAGTGCCTTTTAAATGCTGCTTTTTTTGAGGAAGACTACATATTTTTAAGTGTCTTTTTCATCTCAGACTGAAGAAAACAGCTTTCTTGGGCCTATCAGCAACCTGAAATGAATTCACTGGCCTTCTTTTTGTAGGATGTGTTGTGTTTGCATTTGTTATAGCAGTTCCTCTCTTCAATGCTTAAAGGAGTATTTGCACTTTTGTTTTTGTGGAGACAGTGCTGAACAGAAGTTAAAAATGACTAGCACTCGGGGGAGACAGCAGCAATAAAATCAGAAGGTTCAGAGTAGCAGTATTATTTTGGCTAAGGAATTTGGAGAGAATTTAAGCTGTAAATTGTGCCTGAGGGCTGCTTCTTATGTCAATTAAAATCTTGAAAGGGTAAAGGAAAGAGTCACAAAAGGAACTGAAGAGGAAACATGAGAGTTGTGAAGGATCTCAGAAGGAGCTTAGATATTGGGTGAAATGGCTTTGGACAGTCAAGAAGCAGATTTGGCAGGCATCAGAAGGAGGGGGCTGCATTTGTTGAACAGCAGTTCCAGAGGTTCCACAACTGTGTATCAGTTGTGTTAGAATCTGGTTGTGGTTCCACCTGACAAGTAAGCCCTGGGGAAAATACAAAAGGCACCTTTTCCATGCTGGTTCTGAAGTCTTTTGGGGTGCAGAGGTTCACAGGTTTGGAAATAGAGAAGTTTTTTCAAGAGTTTTACTTGGAATCTCTCTTGGTGCAGGCAGAATCCCAGGGTGAATCACAGAGTTTATTTGACTAGCCCACAGAGACCAGATTAGTAGTTGGAGACAAAAAGGGATGAGTACTGTGTTTCTATCATTTTGATAACAACAGTGTTTGTCTTGCCTCATGTGGCTTACAATTTAAATAGACTATCTAGAAAAGGTTTTTTTCCATTTTTACTGAATAAAAATAGATATCTTAGAATTTGCATTTGAAGTTCTTGTAGAAAAGTGTTGGCACAGCTGGGAACTAAACTTTGAGCTCCTCATTCCTAGACTAAAGACTATTCTCCCTGTGCTTACAGATCCTCCACTGATGCAGATAAATGTTATGGTATGAAATACAATTCAGCTGATTTACATCAATAGTGAACTGACCTTTTATAAAAAGCTAAAACTTCAGAGTTCCATTATCCACTTGAAATCTATTTTGATTTCTAAATACATGGACTGTAATCCAGCAGAGAGAATGTCCTTTGCATATTAAAATACATCTTATTTCATTCTATATCAGTTTTATCTTGTAATAAGGTTATACAGAGAGAAGGTTACATTTTTTGTAGTCATACAACAGCCTGATGGGTATTTGGATTCCACGCTTGTGTCATACCAGTGTCTGTTGACCCTCTTAAGTTGGTTTCTTACAGAAAGACACCCTGTATGTGATTCTGGGATGGGCAAAGAAAATTAACTAAAACACCCTAAAATTAATTTCAGAACTATGCTCGCTGAAGAGAATTGATAATGAAAAACATGATGTGGAAAAAGAAAATAATGAAGAGAGAGATGATAGCAGGATGACATTTAAGAAGAGGTGAGATTTGAATTTGATCTTTGTGATTAAGAGTCAGTTGCTGTTATTTTTAATGATTCAATAGTATTGAGGTTCAGCTGTATGGGAGGTTCCTCCATTGTCTGCATCTTTGAGAAGACTGTAAATAAACCTGAAGTAGAGGGACTGACAAATGTATTTTGGAATCTTTTGTAGTATATGTAATTTATCATTTTAGAGTGGTAGCCAGGGAGGGATCCGACTGAATTGTGGGGTGGGAGAAGATTTTTTTCCCTTTTCTTTGATTATTAATAATGATTGCCAGCCATATGCCATTTCTGGTGAACTTTTGATTCTTTCTCTTCTGGGAGCAATATTTTTTGTGACATTTTGACATGTTTAGCTGATTCTTCACCCGACATTTCATTAACTCATTGGTCTTGATTTTTTTTCTCTTACTGGGATGAAAACTGAGAGCAGCACGTTGGTGTGCAGCCAGTGTGAGTGAGACCAGGTTTAAATGCAATGACAGATTCCTGCCTCCCACCAACCTACTGTTCCAAACATGCTAATGTGTCTTCTGGGATTCTGACACTGCAGTTAGAGTTTGGCTAATAATACAACCCATACACTCTTACCCCTTGTGTCCATGCCTGCTATTCTAGCACAAGCTCTTGCATGACAAAGTGGTAAACCTGATTGATGAATTGATTTGGCTTCAAAGAATCTGGCAAACACGCCCACTTTGTTTTTCAGCTAAATCATTTTTAGTTTTGGCTTGTTGGATTGCTGCTAAATCATTATAATGCTATGGAACAAAGGGTAAGGACTGGCAACAGGGAAGTCGATTGTCATTATTGCACCCCAGAACTGCTGTGAGAACTTTGTGAAAAGGGAGGGGATACCTTGAGATATTTTGCCTGTATTGCTGCTACTAGGTGCCAGGACAAGCCTGTGACTCTTCTTTAAACGAAGTGGGAAATACTTCCCTGGTCTGAGAGCCCCAGAAATCTTCTTCCTTTCTGTTTTTAAAAGAATATTTGTCTAGGGTTGACCATTTTATAATTATGTCTTAAGGGTATTTTTTCTCTGAATCTCTGTTTTCTCCTTCACTGAGATTTTGCAGATGCCTTTTAGCACACGATACACTCAGGGAACATGAAGAGCCTCTTTGTTGCAGAGAAAAACAATGCACCTGGCAGTGATGTTACATATCACAGGAATGTTACATAGATTATGGGCTCTCTGGCAAAGTCAATCCTGACTGGGGTGCAGAGAACAAACTCAGTTTCTGATGAGGGGAAAAAAGAATACTGTGTCCTTCTTACTGCTGAATAGGATGGAAAATAGCAAAGATGTTTTGCTGTCCTCAAAGATATTTAAAAGTAATGTAAATAAATCTTTATGTAAAGGTTTGTAGAGGTCTCTACCTGTGTGATCCTCTTTTTCTGCAGTGTCACACTAAGGTAGTTGAACCACTGATTGATAAAACTATATTTAACTGCACTAAATCTAACGCAACACTTGAATACTGGAGGAGCAC
This sequence comes from Camarhynchus parvulus, assembly GCF_901933205.1. NCBI lineage: Eukaryota > Metazoa > Chordata > Aves > Passeriformes > Thraupidae > Camarhynchus > Camarhynchus parvulus. Next base: position 17,541,838 of record NC_044579.1, read on the forward strand.
TCTGATTTTTCAAAATTGTTTTTAGTTTTTCATTAATTAGAGATACTTTTTCACTCTGTGCTGCTGACCAGAGACAGGATCAACTCCACTTACCTATAACTTGAGCTGTGGGTGATTTTCAGACCTAAATTCAATCTCTATTCCAAAGGGCCTAGTTCCTCTTTTGAACTACATTAGCAATATTTTAATTTTTGATAATCATAATAATTCCCATGCATATGTATCTATGATTAAACCTTCCCATTAAGACTACTGGGTGTGGCTTTGACCCTGGCATTGTCTCAAAAGGGACATTGCAGAGCTAAAAAGGGTATATGGCTTTTTGGCAGCACCACAAAATTGAAGGCACTCAAACACAACCAAATGTTATCAAGATGTCTGCCTCCATTCAGAATAAGGCAGAATTTTGGCTTTCATTGCTATGAAATTATATTTCTGTCTGCTGAACTAGCTGAATCCTTCTCCTCTAGTAGGTTGCCTGTTCTCTGTAGATGCCCTAGGGAAGGATGAAGGAAACGGGCTTGACATAAAGGGAGGAAGTTAGGAGAGAAATTCAGGAAATAGCAGCTTCCTCCTAGGGACACAACTCAGAAGTTCTGGTCAATATTTTCATAAAAGACTCTGGTGATGCAACAGAGAGATTGATAGACTTATGAAGGACTTGAATTTTTTGAGATTTAAATTAGAGATCAAAAATATTTCGAAAGCTGAAGATGTGACTTGGAAAATTCTGAATACTGTCCAGAAAGGAGGAGTGGAAGTCCAACATGTAGGCAGATCTAATCAACTGCAATAGTGTTTGGTGTAGGGATCTGGGACAGCACCAGTTCTGAGGGAAACAACCTAGCCTAGATTTATAACTGAGTTGGGTTAAGACAAGGGGTTGTTCAGACTGAATAAAAGATTGAGATTCATTGAAAAATGCAGAAAAAGATGCTGCAAAGAGGGAGGGAATAGTCTTCTGTCCATGTCTGGCAGCTGGGGCAAGAAATTATGGAGTTTTACTGTAGCAAAACGTATTTAGATGCAGAGTGGAGATAAACCTTCCTGAGGAGGACAGTGCATGTCAGAATGGATTACTACAGGGGTCGTCAAGACTCCATAACTCTGGAGAGGAAATCTTGAGGAATGCAAACTATAGATCTGTCAGGAATGCTATAGATACCATGGTTCTTCTTGAGGAAGGGATGTGCACTACAGGATTTCTCATGTCCATTGGAGACAGATTTTTTTTTTAATTTAACTGAAGTAACTCTGTTTAGCTGACTTTTTTTCTTTTATTCTTATTTTCCCTCTCAGCTGGGAGATAAGAGATTAAGAGGGTGGGGTTATTAAGATCCCAAGATAAATCAGGTGGGAAGGGACCTCATGGGGGTCTGTTGGCCAATTTTGTTTCAAGCAGGTTCAGCTGTGAGATCAGATATGGTTACCTAGGGTTTCAACCACGTGGGTCTCAAAAACCTCTAAGCATGAAGACACACAAGCAGCTGCTGGTGCCTTCCTCTCCCAGGTGATTTCCACCTGATAAATGTTCACTCTCTTCCTTGTCTAAGTGCAATTGAACCCCCTGCAAAGAGAGTTCAGGAGAGTTCAGCTCTAAAGGGCACTTCCTTCCTTTACAAAATTATACACACCAGTGAATACAAGATCTTTTTCAGACATAGTTTTTGGTTTTAATGTTCCTGTGGATGTGCTGGGGGGAACTGAAATGAAAATAATGTTTGTGTTACTTGAAAAATTAAGGGAAAAATTCTGTGGAGAAAACCAAAATAGAGGAACACAAGGTAACCAGGTACCTTGGGAACCACTGATCAGCTGAATGAGTTGGAAGAAATGAATGTAAAATAGGGCATCATAGCTATTTTTGTATCAAAGGGAGAATGATGCATATTTAAAAACAGAGGGTTTTATTATTTCTTATCCACAGTGCTTATTCTTCAGTTTGTTATAATCTTTCTAATTGTTCTATAATAGGATTGCTATGAGCAGGTACTCTTGCTCATAAATGGATTAATCTGCTTCCCTTGAAGACAAGGAGACATTGCTATTGATTTCAGAGGGAAATGAATTAAGTCCATTTTCTTTAAACTTGGCACCAGTTGTCATCACTTGGAGCTATTCAGGGGAAGGTAAGTAGTAGAAAAGATGGGAATTAGTGTCTGATTGTGTTGCCCTAAACATGCTCTGGACTCGATCCAAATTAATTTCATATTTGTGCAAACTGTCCAACATATTGAATTGTCCTTGTCCACTGATTTCTTTCCCTTGTTTGCTGCCATTCTGAACCATTTCATTTACTTTGCCTTCCCTCAAGCTCTGTGGGCCCTCACTTTGTGGCCTTGAGAGTCTGTGGCCCTCAAACCGGGGATGGCGTTCTCGTTGTGCAATGGGTTTAACAAGGACCATATGTCCTCGCGACGTTTCCCTGTCCAGACCAATCCTGTCCTTTGTTGTTTGGCTGATCTAGTTTCCTTCTTTAGCAGACTGCTGAGTTGCAAACATCCACGCCAAAGTTCCCATTCCAGTGGGCTCCACTGCTGGAGGCCTATTTTATCTAACAGCTGGCTCTACGTCATTGTAAAATTGTAAATGCTTAAAACTTTTGCTCCCGTTCCCCGGGGTTCCACCATTAAAATTATTTTGCATTCACTACCTGCCAACAGGGCCTGTAAGTGAGCCAGAAAAGCAGCAGATTAGGCATAACTATGAATTCTGAGTGGAACGGAGGGGTTGGAGATTGAATTTTTAGGTGAAAAAAACGGGCCTTTCATGAGAAACAAAACTGAGTACAAAGTACTCTGTGGGGCCTTTATATTGAACTGTAATTCACAATTAACACCTCTGCTGTTTTCTCACCATGGGAATAGAAATCCCCCCAAAAGTTCATTGTGTTAAGATTTGCCCTTCACATTTTGGAGATCTTCTTCCAGCCAGATTCTCTTATTTCTGTAGGCAGAGTAAGTCATTGTGGCTTTCTGTTTAAAAAGAAGCTGGGTATTAACTGCACCAATCCAGTCCTTTCCCTAGGCTTGTAATCAATGGATGTAAAGTTTTAATCCTTTCCATTTTACAGACAGGCAGAAATGAGTAATGAGCAAAAAGCCTCTTGCATATTTTCACCTTTAAGTGCCCAACTTTCCAGTGTGGTGAACAGAGCAATTGTGTGGAGCAGCAGATGCTGGGGTCTTTCATCCTTCATAACAAGCAAGGAAAAAAGTCAATTACACATTTGCACCCTGGAAATGTTTTCTAAGGAGTGAAGTTGTCTTTCTATAATGAATATTTACAATATGATTCAGTTCCTAATTATCACGAGGAGCATCTCTCTTCCATTTTGCTTCTATAACCTATGCTCGTGGGGATGGTAATTTGATCTTTCTTGTGATGCCATTTGTTGTCAAATATGAGTTTGTGTTTCTAGCAACAGGCCATTTCTTTTAAATGATTCATCTGTTTTCCTTTCTCCTGTGATAACTTGGCCTATGTGCAAATGATTGCCTGCTGATATTGAAATGTAGTGTCACTGCTCATGTTTTGTTAAACTGAAATTATTGTTCTTTTCTTTTAGTATTTATTTTTGTTTGATAGGTGGGGAGAGAGAACACTTGCCATCTTTTATTTACTAATAAAGTTCACTTAACATTGTACTGTGTTGTCTTTGGAGTTGTATTCTCTTAGGTGCCTGATATTGGAAAGCTGTTAAGAAAGAGATAATTGAATACTACTTCAGCTTTGTGTAGCTGAATAAGACCTGATACCAGTATATAAATACAGAAAGGATATTTTGGTGGTAGATAAAATGGACGAATTAAAATAGTTAAAAACAGGAAGACCAAGGCCACTAGTCAGTTTAACCTTAAGAAATGATCCTTAGAGATGTGTTTAGAGTGGGAGTCAGTCTGTAGAAGAGAACCTGGAAGGAAAACAATGCCAGCCAAGCAAAGGCAGGGCAACACTTTCACTCTTTGTTTATATTTGGGTTTTTTTCTCCTTTAATTCTTGAAGAGAATCCAGAAAAAAAAGCTCAACTCCTATTCCCTTTCTGATAATCAATGTATAAACCAGTAGCCAGTGCCTGTAATAACAGCTGTATAACTGCTGAAATGTCTGGGAACTGAAATATGTAGTGATGTATGATAGAACATTAAGTGATGGCTTTAAAATATTATTTGGGATGCGTTTTGTCTTTCTCAACATAATTCAGGAAGAAAACAAGAAGGCAAATAACTGAAACAGGCTTTAAATGTGCTTGGCTTTTTCTTTGAGTGGAATTGAATTAGAAGTTTTATATATGTGCATGTATATATATTTTTCACGGTGTTTGACAATGTGAAGTTCTTGTGTTTAACATTCTGTATTGCCTGTAGTTTAAAATTCTTCAATAAAGTGAAGGAAAACATGCCAATATGATCATGCTGAAATATTAAACAAAATGGCATATTTCAACCAAATATAGATAGCAAGACATATAAAAACATTTTAGCCTTTCTGGTTGACATGTTTATTTTCCTGTTCTTCCTACTTCACAATGCTTGGCTTGAGCTGTATTCTAAATTGTGACAAAGCCCATCACTGAGGTTTGGAGATTTTGAAAATAACTAGACAATGTTACAGAAAAAAAGAAAGTAAATTTGGTAATTCTTACTCAGACCCAGTTTGAAAGATGAGGAGTATACACCTGTAACAGAATACTTGTGAAAAAGCCCAACCCTTGGAGCAAGAAAATTTCAGGAAAAGTCACTGAATGATTAATTTCAGAAATACAGAAAGCCAGCTCACAACTGAGCCTATAAAAGACAAGAAAAAGATCCAGTGTTTGTCTTTTAGGTGGTTGTTATCAAAAATTTTGCTTGATGAGACATTCAGAATAATTTGCCTTGTTTTGGCAATTTTTCAACGACTCTTGAACTGTCCCTCACACTTTGCTTCTAGACCCAGTGGTTGCAATTCTTGACCTGTATGTGAATTAATTTCTTTTTGATTTTGTTGACTCTGGAGAATTTCTCTTTCCACTTAAGAGACAGAAAGGATGATTGATCACAGGCAGTACTGCTGCTCCTCAGGTACATGATCATGTACTCATGTGTTTCATGTTCCCAGGAGGAAGGAATGAAAATTCTGATAAAAGTGACCTTCCCTGTGCCATCACAGGATTATTGATGACAGACATGTTTCTTTTATTTGCTTGCCTCTACCTTTACCAATAATCTATTGGTGTTGCAAATCCTTCCCCTGCCCAGTTCATGATATTCCCCATCTTTATTATAAGCCTTAAGCTAACCTTTTTGATCAAAACCCCAGACCATACCTAGTTTATTGAACAGGGATAATATAGCATGCTCTGTTATTTCTCAGATTTGGACTAAGCATAGGAAAAAATTGTAGCAAAATGCAGGTTAAAATGCAACTTATTTTTTACCACATCTAGTAGAATTCATTCTTAAGTATAAACCCATTCTTATGAAACACAAAGTTTTAAGTTTCTATTTTCTTTCTCTTCTATATAAATCTTAAAAGTGCATTCATATTTTTATATGAGAGAAAGATAGATGCCCTTTATAAATTGCAGTCAGGGTGGCATTAAATATAAATAAACCTGGCAAGTACAGGTACCAAGATTAGTGTGACCTTTCACAACTTAAAATGCAGTTTTGTCCTTAACTTTGATCTACACTGATGTAGTGTTATTAATAATAATCATGAGATTGTCTTTGCCTTCAAGAGTGGTTTTAAAACAATATGTTTTTATAGCATCTCATTTGGTGGTTTCTGATTTTTTTTGACAGGGTTCAGTTATCAAGTTTTGCTTAAAAGCAGAGGTAAGTAATTGTTTTGAAATCTGACCTTCAAATACAGTCACAACTGGGATTTTAAAGAAAAGCACCTAAAACAGCGAATATTTTGATAAAATTGTGTGCTGACAATGTTATACTGTCTGCTCAGCCCATGTATTTTTAACAGTTAATAATATTGGAAGCATTATGCAGTGGTAGTGTTTAGATGCTTGATATGAGTGTCCACTTTGAAGAGGATAGGGCCTCTCTGGCCCTCTCATTGTTATTTCATGTGAGTTTTCAAAGCTCAGCCATAATTATCAGCTGCAGATGGGTTTGAAGTACTGACTTGTAGGTGGACTGTGTCACACCTCTTATGAGTTTTTATTCCACTCAGAAAAACCTCTTATGAGTTTTTATTCCACTCAGAAAACATGGAATTCCAGATATGCCCTTTTCCCCAAACCCTTTCATTGAGTCAGAGATACAGTTTTCTGCAAAAATTCCCAGAGGACAACATGATTTTTTAAAAAAATGAATGACCTGGTATCTTCTAGGTTTTTATAACCAAAAAGTTGTTTGTAACTCGTAGAAAATAGGGAGGAATTCAAGAATATATTGATGTATTTTATTTTTCATGGCTCTTTTCATGATCACTGCCATGATACCTGAATGAAGGCTTCCCCTCAGCAGTCCAAGGAGCTCTCCCCATATCCATGTGGAGGTCACTCATGGAGCTTACCTGGGAATGAATAATGCAGCTGGGAAAGAACAGCAGCCTAAGAGCTGCAAATAAGGTATTTGGGCAGAGTGACATTCCAGTGATCATCAAGTATAGCTGACCTCTGAACACATATTTATTGCTGAATTGGTCCTCAAGGGGGAAAAATGTCAGAAAAGGTGGATAATGTGGCACTGACACAGGGGATGAGTTATGAGCTGTCCTTCCTGACATTTTATTTCTAAGACCTTTCCTTTTCCAGTTGTGGCAAGCAGTTGGTTTTGATTTTCATTTTTTTCTTCATCCTTTCAAAAACCTCAACAGCTCCAAATCCCCAACCACAAACCAAAACAACAACGACAAAACAAAACAAAAAGTCCAGACCTGAAATACACAGAAGAACCAGTTTTAACTCACAATTCTCTAAAAGCTCTGCTCTGGCTCTAACTTGCAGCTCCCTCCCTACCAAGTTCTCTGTCCCCCCATGCAAATGGGCTCTGCAGGGTGGGCAGACACAAAGGGCAGTCCACAGATATCAAATCCACAGATATCATTGGTTGATATCATTTGGCTCAGTCACACCAAGGCTGCTTTAGTTCACCAGAGAAGTCCTATATTTTCCAGGAAAAAAGAAAAAAGGAAGGTCTTGATTTCCTTCTTGGAAAGATCAGCATAGGCTTGAAGAGATTTTACCCTGCATCATTGCTGTCCTTAAAGCCCTGAAGCAAACTTTATGTAGTGTGGTAGCAGTTTCATTTACTTGGTTGCCCTGAAAGAGAATTAGATTCTACATTTCTGTCAGGTGAAAAAGACATGTCTGAAACACTTACGCTTTTTCAAGACTGGAAAATCAAGAAGGTAGATCAACCATAGAGCAGTAAGCGATGGCCTTAGAAGCAGCCTTCTTGAAGTATGGCAGTAGTTTCCACTTTTTTTTTAAATGTATTTCCCATAGTTTCTATGCCTTTAGTAAAAGTGTGGCCTTTCTTATTTTCTAAAACAATAATACTTCAAAATGACTTTTCAAATAGGAATGGCTAAACATTTTACAATTGCCTGTTAAATCTCAGCACTGCTTGTCAGATTGAGGCAGATATTTGTGGAACATGCACATTAAGAGTATCTCCTTTGTACCTAACAGTATTAATGATGCTATTTTGTACCTGCTTGTGTCCTTTGGGGTAGAAGAGACAGTTCATTCATTGTTCAAGATGGACAAACCTATTGAACATGAAACCTATTCTTCAGCTTTATTCATGAGCACCTTATAAGCTGAGAAGAATCTTCTCAGTTTCAGTCTGCTCTTTCTTCCACAGGCTCAGGAGGACATCAGATCAAGGTATTTCATTTGGGAATGTCACATTTTGGAAAATATCTTGTAGAAAGTTGTTTCAGGATTTTAATTCTGCAGAAATTTTCACCTTTAAATTTTTGGAGGAGTCATGCAAACAGTTTTGGTATAGTTAAAATCTGGTGTTCGATCAGGTGTAATTTCTGTCACAGGTTTTCATGGAGGCTTTCAGTGTAGTGCTGAGAATCACCAGGATATGCATGGTTGAAGGGGTTAAGATTCTTCTGAGAATCTTCATTCTGACATTGTTTGATTTTTTTTTTTTTAAGCATGACCTTATGAAGTTTCTCCAGTATTGTTGCTGTACCTCTAACTATAGAGGTTATATCCTATGAACTCCTTGGTTTCTGGAATTTGTACTCCATTCCTACCAATCCAGAGCTTTCTGTTCCCTGCAGAGCTCCCATAAAGTTCCCTCTCAGCAGATCACACCAACCCTCAACCTGGAAGGCAAAGGAGAGTCAGCCCCTGGAATAATTGTGTTTTCATGGTGGGAGATGGGCAGGAGAAGCCAGGAGCTCCTGGCTGCTGCAGAAGGGGCTGTGCAGACCTGTGGGTGACAAACTCACTGGAGTGGGGCAGAGCAGATCATTTTCTTCCTGCCAACCTCATTGCTGTGACCCTGCTCCCTCACCAGCAGCTTATTTCCAGGAAGTGTGAGCTGTAGCCGGCTGAACTCTATCACAGCAATTGGAGGAGATGCAATAGATGTCAGGGTATCTTGGGTGTTATTTTCAGCAGAACTTTGAAATCTGAGGGTGAGGATCACATGAGATCTGTTGAGAACCTGCCTGTGCCTCAGAGCATCTCTGTCCCAGCAGATATCAGCCATGTGACACCCAGAACTGAGAGTCATGTGTGCTCTGTGCCTGAGATAGTTTGTGGGTACTTGCAGACAGATTTTTCCTATCATGAAGCTGATTCAATCAAAACATTACAAATTTCTAAACAGCCTCTAACAATAAGAGCTGTATGTAAAGTAGGACAATTATCAGATGGATTTTCAAGACATGCTGACAGTCTTCTCACTGATACTTTTTCCTTTTCAGCCCTGAGGTCATATTTTGTCTGTATGTTTTGCTGAGTGCCTTATAAGAACTCTATAAATAAGAAGTTATAACCATGTGTTTGCATTTTCCTTGATTAAAATGCGATGTAAATGTATTTAAAATGGCATGCAAATGATATGAAGGCTTCAGGCATATTTTTTCCAGCAAGACCCTCTGCATTGTAAAGGTTGTTAACAAAGTAAGGAATTAAAAAAAAAAAATAGAGAGGGGAAAAAATTTTAAAAAATTAAGTCACTAGTGGAAGCAAGAGGGCAATGAAGGACACCTTTTACAATTATAAAATGGGTTTGGAAAGAGGAGGCAAGACATGTTGGTACAGAATTCACTCATTCCTGGTGACTGTCAGGAAGAATTAACTATATCCTTGGGTCTTTTGCTAAGGCTTGCTTCAGAAGCCCATGCTATAATATACTCTATATTTTCTACTGGTTAGAGTTTATGTATTAGGATGGAATTAGCTGAAATATCTTTCTGAAAACCAGACTTAGTACGGAAGTAATTTATGGTTTCAATTCTTTCTTGACTGGAGTTTGACATATCACAATTTGGTGGTACATGAAATTGTGATAGGAACCTTTATGATACAATTTTGACTCCGGGTTCTAAAATAAGAGGAAAAAAATGTGCCTTAAAAATGTTATACGCTGTTCACAGGCCTGTTTTCACAAAGGGGTTTAGCATTTTCAAGCTCTGCACCTTCTCTGCTTTATTGATGTCATACTTGGGCTTTTTTGAAACCATGTTTTCTTGTTTTCTGTTCTGGGTGTGTGCATGAACGTATAAGGATGTGTGCATGCATAAATATGTCAGTGTGAACAACATGAAATGACTCTTCTTGAATCTCTAAACAGTGGAAAACCAGATATTGCTGAATTACAGCCTTTAGACAATTCCTTACTGGGTTTATATCTCCATATAAAAACATGGTAGGATGAGATTCTTGGGTTCATTGTGCATGCTCTACACCTGCTTGTTTAGTTTAACTGCCTTTAGAGCTGCCTTTGGTCACTGACTTGGCATAAATAAGGCACCAGGATCATATTAGTCACCCTGTTTTGCAATAGTTTGCTAGAGGGAGGAATGGGGGCTGTGAATGAAATTGTCTAAAGGCACTTCCATTTTAAAGAAGTCAAAACTTGCTTAAGCCTTCTTAGCTGGCACAGAAAATTCACAGCCACTTTACAATACCTGCTGGAGGAGTGGAAGTCTAAGTCAATTGTGGATAGGACAGCTGAAGGTCAGAATAAAATACTTAATCAGGTAGTTTTATTTAAGCAAGAACAGAACTGTGATCCTGATTTTAACTTTTGCATATTCATTTATCTCACCACAAGTCTAAATATCTGTCATTGCAGCAGACTGTGAGTTTAAGAAAAGAAACACCTTTCCTTGGGCTGGAAGATTTTAAAAAGGAAGATGTGACCTTTGAGATATCTTTATTTTTGTCCACAACAAAAGGCTCAGCAGTTCTGGGATGAAACAGGGTAAGTCAGATGCAATGTGCTGCAGAGCTGATCGAATTCGGTGGCAACTGGATGCACAAGTTAAGAGCTGACTTGGCAGGTACTGTTCCCAAGGCAGCTAATTGCTTCCAGCAGCTTTTCTTTTATTTGCTCTTTTTTAAGAACAGTTTTCCTGGGTGACAGAGAAGCCAATGCAAATATCCATAATGAGTACAGCTTCAGGTTTCATTCAGAACACAGGGCTTCCCTAACAGTATGTGAAAACTCCAGACATTTCCCACCACTCAGACTGAACTGGAGTAAGAGCTGGCTTTAGACAAGAATAAATAAACCCCCATGAGAGAGCCAGGTTATGTGGCAGGTACCTTCTTGGGTCAGCCACCACTAAGATGAGAGAGATTAGGAGAAATTCCCTTTATGATTTAGTGTGGTATTTTGCTTTTTCCCCTGAATGCTATCTTGATTAAATTGACTGGGGAAAACCTGCCAAGGTCTCTTAAGATGTATAAAATAAGGTACGCCAATAAAGTCAAAAGGTATGTTAGTAAAGTTCAACATGTTTGTACTAATAAAAGCAGTGATTCAAGAAACTCACACTTCTGTAGCCTTTGAATGAGAGAATTTGTTCACTAGGTGTGAGTGAGTCACATTGCATGCATGTCCAGACATTTCAGGGGTTTATGTGTATGAGGCTAATGTTGTCAGAGTGCTACTGAGCTCACAAGGAATGTAGAGGGGAAAAAAAGATTCCTTACCAAGCCTTGTATGTTTTTGAGAGGCAAGGAAATATGTAGAGGAATTAATCAGATATGGCCAGTATATTTAAATTGCTTGCAGTGATAACAGAACGAGATATTAATAACAGATAAAGGAGTTCTTAGTTACATACTTAAAAGCTTATTTAGAGAGCCCAGATTAGATCATAGATCAACACAGCCTCCCTGGAAAAAGCACTCGTCTTACACATCGGGCTGCACACTGCAGCACTTAACTGAGACTTTGGTGAGATAAAGCTGTTTGGCTTTTAAGTCAACCTTGAGATGACTTTCCCTTTAAAAAAAACCCAAACCACTTTGATTATGTATTTGGTTTGCATGCTAAATAAGCTGCTCAGCTAAAAATATACCCCCGCAAGGAGCTTATGTCATCTCCCCCCAAATGTGTGACAGAGAGTGAAAGACAGGCAAGGCAGAAGAGGCAATGTAAGAACCCAAGTTTTAACTTTTGTCAGGATGAATTGGTAAATTTGTATTAAATTATCTAATGCCTAGCTAACAAAGGGTTTAGCGTTTAGATGACAAATCTATGGCAGCTAGAGGCCAGATCTGCAGGTAACGCGCTCATGTGCTTTTGGGGAACTTTGTTCATTCTGTGCTTTTCACGCCACTTCCAGTGCTCATGCGTAAACCTCATGACCTTTCTGTTCATTTTAAAAACAACAGCACAGTCAGGTATAAAATCTATGGCACCTGAGATTGACTCCTTCACCCCATTCCCACTGAGCACCTTCAAAACCAGGCACAGACCTGGCTGCTGTGGGCTGGATTTTCAGAGATCCATGCGCAGAGGAGCTGCTGCTGCCCTTGTGCCTGCAGCTGGCACACGAGGAGCAGTGACAGGCCCAATAGATGTGCACTCCTTCCTGCCCTGTTTGAAAAGGACATGCCCTCCAGATAAATTCAGACACTGGCAGAGCTGACACCTTTCTCCAGAATTAACAGGAGGCAAAGCCCTGAAATGCCAGATTCACAGTAAATTCTCTCAGCTTTTCATTAGTTCTCTGGTTGTAGATATTTACCCCAGGAGACCTTTAAGGGCCTTTTTATTGTTCTAAGGAACTTGTTGGAGTAATTTAAATAGATAGGAACACCGTGTTCTCTGGTTGGGAGGTGAAGGAACTATGATAGGGCTATTATTTTACTCGAAGGTGGAGGTTGAAAAATAGGGAGTGTTTAAATTTAGAACTCCACCACTGAGCAGCACTGCCCAAGGGCTGTGGAGAGCAAGGCAGTTTTCAAAGACCTATTCTTTTTTTTTTCTTTTGTAATCTCCTCAACTAAACATGGGTCAGAAAATGGAAAAGGAAACCTCAACAATGCAGCCTAACCCCTGGGGAAGCAAAACTGATTAATGGACAATTTTATGGCTCATTTGTAAAAAGGGAAACTAGCAGAGTACTCTGTTTACTTTGTCCATACGATTCATATCAGCGTTTACGGAAAAAAACAGAAGATGTTTGGATATCTTGAATACCTTTGGAAAACAAGCAAATAGCTTATGGACGTCTCCAGTGAAGAGTACAAACTACTGGAGGATTTATTACAAACACTGCATTTACTACAATGGTCAGACTCCTGTAGATTTTTCCTTTAGCCTCACATTCTTCCTGTCGATTTACTTCTGAAGATTAGTTTGGTGTTTAGAGATCAATTTCCCTCGAAGAGAGGCAGTGTTTGCTGACCTACAGCCAGACAGACCTACAGACCTACCATTTGGGGGGCTTAATGACACTTTGGAGTCTCTCTGTATCTCTCTGTGTGCTTGAGCTACCATGGTTTGATTTGCTGCACTGCTGACTAAGTCTGGAATTAGAGCAGCAGCAACAGGCAATTATGCATTTCTGAAACTCAGCAAGTTAGTTTAAGAGGCTCTGGCTTCTTTATTCTGAATTTATTTTGATTCAGAGTTACCTATTTCACATGCCCTGTGTCTCCTCTCCCAAAAAAGGAAAAAAAAAAAAAGGAAGAAAACAAATGGGAAGAGCTAGATTAGCCTCTGCCAAATTGTATACAGAGTGGCTGTCTTTGGCACTGAACTGACAGGACTGGGACCATTGGATTGTTTTCAAATGTGTTATGGCTATCATGAGATGTCAACTGACTGGGAATCACACACTGGGAAGAGTAAAAGGTAAAAGAGAAAAATCAGAAACAAAGAAGAGGTATTATACAAGGAGGGGTGAGCTGGGAGAATACTGGTAGAAGCGAAGTATCAAATACCTCCTAGATTTTGCCAAAAATAGCAAGCAAATTATGTAAACCACAGAGGAGAATAGTCTCTTTAAAGTACACAGAGATCTGCATGTGAATATACACAAACATCCATTGCACACATGTGGTGAGGCTCAAGGCAGTGCAAGTGCACTGGAGTGAAAAGCTGTATTGAAAAATTTGTGTTTAACACCACCACCTCCTGCATCCATGGGCATTAATGTTAGTTTAATGTTACTCTTGCCAGATTTGCTTCTCTTTTGGTACATGTATCTGAGTTACATTTACTTTGATGAAAAGTTGCAGACTGCCTCAAGGTAAAGTGAAACCTGCACTAAATACATTCTTAATGAATGTACACAGAAACTTGACTCTTTATGAATAACTCTATTTTTGATTGGTTCTAATGGTGATTGGCATTTTTTCACTGAATAGTTGAGGTTGGAAGAGGTGTCCAGAGATGTTCAACTCCTCTGCTCAAAGAAGGATCAGCTGCAGCAGGTTGCCCATATGTGATCAGGATTTCTTATGTTTGAATGGAATTTTCTTCTGTTGAATTTGGGCCCACTGCCTTCTTTCCTGCCACCTGTTGCTGAATGTTACTATGAAGAACTTGGCCTGTCTTCTTAATCCTTCCCATCAGATATTTATTTTTATTCGCCCTCCCTGCCCCAGTCCCCCCACTGCATTCCCCCCAGCCTTTGTCTTCTCCAGATTGAACCACCACAATCTCCTCAGGCTCTCCTTATCAGTCAGATGCTGCAAGGCCTTATCATCTTTGTGGCCTTTTGCTGGATCTGCTCCTGTGTCTCCCTGTCCCCTGTCCTGGGGGCCTGAGCACAGAGCCCCAGATGTGTGCTGGCACTGCTTGTCCTACTCCAACCAAGGAGGCTGTTGCCTGCTTTGCTGTAGGGGTGCTGACTTGTGGTCACCTTGGTATCCAGTGGGAGCCTCAGGGCTTTTTTGAGAAACCTTCTTTTCAGCCAGCTGGTCCCCAGATTATTCTGCAGGAGATCATTGCTCCCCAGAGGTGGGACTTCTGTCTTCCACTGCTGAGCTTCATGAGGCTCTGGTGGGCCCATTTCTCTCTCCAGCCTGTCCCTGTGCTCTCTGTGGCAGCAGAGCTGGTATTCACACATCATGGGCACACTGGAGCAGGTGCCCTGTGTCCCACCACACAGGTCACTGATGGAGATATTGAACAATGTGGGCCAGCCCTGCTCTCTGCAGCACAAACACCACCAGTGAGCAGCCTCCAGATGGACTTTGTGTCCCTGGTCACAGCTCTGAGCCAGGCACAGCAGCTCATTTCCAGCCCATCTCTCTGTCCCTTTCTCTAGTCCATATTTCATGTGTTGTCTGTGTGGATATTATGAGATGCCGCATCAAAAGATTTGCATAGTCAAGGTAAGCAATACTCACAGTTCTCCCTTCCTTCTCTGCTCTAGCCATGTGATAATAGAATGCTGTCAGGTTGGCCAAGAATTATTTCCCTTTCATAAATCCATCTGGTTTCATTAGAGGCTATAGCTACATTTTGGAAAGCAAACCAGGGAAACAAAGGAGGTGAGATTAAATCAGGAAGCTTTACATGTAATGTTAAATTTTGCCATATTGGATTCTCTACCCTAAGCTCAAATTTGCAGTGTCATACACAGAATCTCCTGTGATAATATCCTACCCTAAGAGGGTGAAAGGTAGGTGTTATCTCTGATTTCATACCCAACAAACTGAGAGCTCATACCTGACTGGTGGGAATCCATACTGTGCTGTATTTCAGAGTGTTAAATAAGCACCATCACTGAGATGCCCTAAATGTCTGTCTCCCCTTTCATGACCTATGGTCTCCCTTGACCCTTCAGTGTAGACGCTGGCCTACCAATTAATACCTGTAATATTTGCTTTCTTGTGAGGCTACCTTATCTCACCAGACCTCTTCACTTTTGATTTAGCCTACTTTTGTATATGTTTGTACAGTGAATTCCTTAGTCTCTTGGCAGACAATTTAATTGGTTAATTGAGTTTTGTTAGTCTTTCATGCAACAATCACAGTTGCCTTCGAGGGATTGTCCTTGCCTGTTGTACAGTCTTGTACATTGTGGAGATTTTGGCACTGATAATATGCTTTTGGCCAGACTGGATGTGTGTTATTTATTCTTATTTCTTCAGAGGCAATTATTCTAAGGTTGACTGCAGCATCAAACAAATATCCAAACCTACAAATGCTTCTGATCAGCTTTTAGCTGTCTGACAATGCTGGGCTTAGTGGCATGTGCATGTTATTGGGAACAAGCCATGGAGCTCTGGAGGGGATTCAGAGCCAAAAGTCAGCAGCCTAAATGGATTGGCCAGGAAACAGGAACTGAGCATTTCTCCATTCAGCACTGTGTGTTGTGAGTGCCTGTGAAAACCTGGCCCTCCATATTTCCTTGGGCATTTTAATGCCTTGGGGTGCCATTTCTCAGAAGAAAAGAACAGGAAATCTGTGCTTCTCATCATCTTTCAGTTGCTAGATATTGGAAGTGTCTTGAGGACAAGATCTCCTGTTGTTTCTTCCTCATAAGGGACTTTTTGAAGGAAACACTATCTTGGAAAAACACGGACCCATGCACCACCTCAGCTATCGAAATAATTCACGTTAAGAGGGTTTCTTGTGGGATACAGTATGCAAGGCTTGTTGAGCAAGATCCCTTCTGGGTGGCCTTTGTCCATCTCCCAGTGTTTTCATCACACGTCTTTTACTGCAAAGAATAATTAAAGGCTTCACCTCAGAGGCTCATGAAGAGTGGAAGGAGGTTGCCTGAATGATGATGTGCCCAACACTTTTGTTCCTATCACTTTCCTGATAAGTTCAAGCTGTTAAACTCCAGCTAACCAATCAGGAGAACAATTTACTACCTCTGTGTCATTTTAAGTGGGCTGTCTGGCTGGAGCAGGATGTATTCAAATGAAAGTTAACAAAGTATGTTTTCTTTTGAGGATTTGTCTGCTATAAAGAGCTTGAAGGGAACTTTTGAATGGGCATTCTCATCCCGTTACAGCTGAAATATCCATTGTACCTCCCACAGCTTCAATAACTGCAGTTATTTTCATTTCCAGCACATTTAGAAACAAACGATGTTGAATCTACTTTATTTGATGGGAGAGGTTCATAAAGAAATGGCAAAGGGCTTGCATTTTTAAAATATTTGTCCTTCAGATATCCTCCTCTTTCCAGATCCTTTAAGCCATGCTCAGGTGACCCTTACAGGCTGAGCAGCAAAACCCTGCTGGGAGAGAGGGGCCCAGAGCTGCCACAGCCTCCCTTGTGGTCCCTGCCAATCAATGTCTGCTCTTATTCCACAAAGAGGCCGGACTGTCTTGGCAGGGAAAGCTTCATGGGATCAGGTATAATCCCCCGAGGAAAACAATTGTATACAATAAGAACTTGAAAGCATGAAAGGAAAAGATTTTCAACTCCTCTAAGCAGAGCTTTATTGATAAAAACTGCATCTGCCACTTTTCTCTAGTTAGTTTTCTATTATGCGAAAAACTGTGGAAAGCAAGGCTCATGCCATTCATAAATGAGCTTATCCTGTAATTGAAAATAAAATAAAGTTATTTGGCTGCAAACCGGATATAAGCTTGGTGGCTGAGTGCAAGGTATTTGTTTTCTTGTGCTGACTTCTCATATTTTCTCCTCCCCTTACTCCAATCCATCTGCAGAAATGTTTTCTTTTCTTGTTACCTCAAAGCCAGAATGTTGTAGATTCTGGGTGAAAGACTTAATTCAAATGCTTTTCTCCCATTCTTCTGTAGAAATTCAAGACTTACTGGTTCAGAGAATGTGGGTTCTTCTTGTCTTCCCTCTTGTTTACCTTTCAGGATGATCATGTTGTTGAGATTTAAAACTGAGTGTTAGCTAACAGTGATGTGACAGTGAAATACCTATTTACCTTTTGTGTCACTGCAGCAGCTTGTTTCCTCTGATAGAGAATGTAGAAACCAAGCAAGCTACAAGTTTATGGGGTTTTTTTCCCTTTGCTGATGAGAGAGCCCTTGAGGATATTCTTAAATGCTAGTTTATAGGATAGCCAAGCCCTGCAGGTAAATGTTACCTGTACAAAAGGAGCATTGAACTTGGGCTGCATGTACCCGAAGTGTCTTTCTGTGTGACTGGGATGCCAATAGGAATTTCCCAGACACCACTCAGGACAGCAGCTGAGAAAAAAAGGCATTAAACTGATCCTTTGTCTGCTCTGACTGCCTTGGAACTAAGTTTATAGACCTTCATTTTATTTCCTTCAAATCTCTGAGCTGGCTGAACAGAAGCAGGAGGAAGGCAGCAGCCTGGGCTGCTGTCCATGATGCAGGGGATGGGCAGAGCCAGAGTGCTGCTCTTGCCCCCATTTGGGGTAAGAATTGCACCTGCTTGTACCCTGCTTGTACCCTTGTACACTGCTCAGAGGTTTTGGGCAGCATCAAAGCTTGGGGGACCTTAATGTTAGCTCATGTGTCTGCCTGACCTTTATTCAAGCAATATTTTTTTAGCCCCATATGTAGATTATCCTGGTTTAATTACTGGGCTTTTCAAATCTCCCTAGAAGGTAGAAAATGAAGCTGCATTTTGTCTCTCTCTAGCTACCAAAGCTTAAACTTAACATCTATTCCACATTCTTGTAGTCTTAAAGTCCTACTTGCTTCCAAAGAGTCTAAATGATTCTGAAGTGCAATTAAGCCATTCTATTTAATCTCAGCTGTGGAGAGGGTTCAGAAAGAATGATGTTTTTGACATCTGTCACTTGCACAATCACCTTCCAGTGCCAGCAGAAGAAATCCATTACCCTTTCTGATTAGAGAGTGATTTTAACTAGCACAGTTATAGGGTGATACCAGCCACAGTGACAGATATATATCCTGGAATGCTTTCCCAGTCCTGCTGTGTTTATAAAAGGGATACAATCAAGACAATGTTATTTTTTTTGTAGTCACATTTCTGGGAGGCAAAAAATCCTATTCTTCCCACAAGTAATATTTTGATATGCACATTTAAATGATATCGAAATTACATCTATTAACTGTTAAAAGTAATAGATGCACATTAGTATTGCAGAAAGAAAATACTAGAACAGGCAAGAACTGAAATAGAGCTGGGGAATTCAACATAATCAGTGAATGATTTGTAATGCTGGGTTTTTTGTTAATGATTATTTGTGATTAAAGAAGTTCCCAGCTTTTAAAAGAAACAGCACAGAACAGGATTGTATCCTGTCATGTTGGTAACACCTCTTCAAAATCAGAGACAAATGAAACCCATATTTAAATTAACTATTTGATCTGAATAGTATTATTTAATTTAAATAAAGTAGTAAGCTAAACTAGTAAATAAAGTAATCTTTAATTTAAATAAATTAGTAAGCCCAAATTATTTTAACTATGAACCAGTTTTGAAAACTGGGGGACTGTAAAAACCCATGAGCTTCTATAAGCCATGGTCAAGTAAGTATGACTTTGTGGTGGGTCAAATCAAAACTTCAAATCCAGAGATTCCTGAGCACTGGAACATTTAAAATAGGAATCTGGCTATGGATCTGTGGCTTGGTTCTGTGCTTCAAATGAAGGAGAAACCCCTTTCCTCAGAGAAAAAAAAAATGTAGAAGTTATAGAAAAGAAAATCAGAGGCCATCAATCGCTGTTTGAGTGTGAGCATCCTCCACCAGAAGGACATTTGTATGTCAGATGCCTGCCTGAGGACCTAACGTCCCCCTCATGTGCACAGGTGTGGATCTGACACATGTGACAAGGTGGATGCACTGATGTCCCCTAGCTGGGCTGTTATCTTTGTCTTACACACCTGCACGTTCAGACTTTGCTGAGTGATGAATAAAGGTGTTTGGATTGTTGGTAAAGAAGTTAAAAAGGAGGAGACTTTGGTCGCTGTGGTGTGAAAATTCGACATTGGTATGTGGGTATGGTAACCTAAGAAAATGATGTCCTAAGGATGCCTTTGAAAATGGACTTCCAGGTGACTTCTGGTCCACAGGTCATTAATCAGTTATCTGTGCTTTTAGCTGACCATCACCATAAAATTGGATGATATCTGATCAAAAATGCACCGGGTTTTTTGGTTTTTAACTCCCAAAGCAATGCCTGATAGGTCTGTTGGAATGCAGAGTAATCTATGCTGGTTTGCAGCTGAATCTTTCCTGAAGACTTTCTAGAGCACTCAAATTGCACATGCACAGAGTCAGTTGATCTTTCATGAAAATACTATGATAAGGTTTGATTAGCTTTACATCTTTCAAGTAGTGTAAGAGTGCATAATTGCTTGTTTTCCTTGAGTGTCAGCAGCAGTCTTTTTAAGAGGGAAATTTAATAGAAAATTCGGCAGGAAAGCTTTTCAACTTAGAGGAACAAGGAGGCCAAACTCACCTTTTAGTATAGGAGTATGCTGTTGATATATTTCCTGGCTCTTCTTAGCCTGAACTACAGCTAAGATCAAATCTTGAGTGGTCTGCAACAAATATAATGAAGCTGAGGGCCTTAGAAACTTAAGTATTGATCTTAGGAGGAAAGGGGTGTAGAGTACAGCTTGTTCATCCTTGAGTTCTGCTAAAAACTGGCTAAAAGTGGGATTTGAAGGGTTCCTTGTTAAATAGTGGAAATGTTGTTTTTTAACTGATGGTTTCTCCTGCCTTACCTCTGCTCTGATATGTGCTGAAGTCCACAGAAGGATTCCTGTCCTCTCAAATGAGTTTGGGATTGTGCCACATCAGCGAGGTGTGGGAAACAAAGGCAGTCTGTGCCTGGTACTCAGGAATGAGGAAGAGACACCTGTAATGTGGGTCTTGTTCTCTCCTAGTTTTCATATCCTTTTCATACACTCATTCTTTATTTTCATGCAATTCATTGCATATCACTAAAGGCAGCTGCAGTTGTGCAAAGAGAGGCAGGAAAATGAGAGGAATTAGCGCCCCGAAGCCGTAAATGTGGATTAGGGCCGAGCAGAATCAGAGAGGGCTGGGAGCATTGTTTATGCTAAAAAGGCCATTTGCTGGGGCTGTCTGTGTTTCCCACTGTCAGGTGGCAGGGAGCCCAGTGCCTGCTGGCTGTGGCCCCAGTCAGAGCAGGGCTGCACAGAAGGTGGATGGGCTCCCTGTTGCACCGAGGGCAGGGCTATCTGCTGCCTACAGCCAGCATGGAAATGGCACCAGCCCCCAGGGACCACACTCAAGGGTAACTGCAGCATGCACCAAACCCCCTTTTCCAGAGCCAGCTGCCCAGCTCTGAGCCTGCCCTTGTGCTCCTTTTAAAGAGACTGGCTGTGTTGAACAAGGTGAATCTCACTACTCCCCTCACCCTCCTGGTTTGTACGTGCTCTGTGTTAAACCCACTGTGAGCAGGTTTCCTGTTCACTTGGTAAAACCTGGGCTGTGAGCACTGCCTGGCCAATTAATTTTTTGTGGTACCCAGGGAGCAGCAAAGCCTGAGAAAGCATGTTTTTCTTTCTTCAATTACATTCATTGTGGTAGCAAGGACAAGGCAGGAATCACTAAAATAATTTGATCCAAAGTTGTTTTGGCAGAATGCTTCTGTGATGAACTGCACTGTGTTTACTACCGATGTGGGATGATGAGGGGCTGCAAAGAGCTGCAAATAAATGAGGAGTTGGAGCAAACAGGTGAGTCAGGCTTCCTTTATGTGCCATAAGGACAAAGAGGGGCAGTTTCACACTGAGCATCCATCGTGGAGAATCAGCCTCCCAGAAGTGCTGTCATTAGAAAGCATTGTTGAATGAAGGATCGTTTAAAACAGCTGGACAAGGCAGGAGCCAGGCTACTCCAGACACTAAGCAGGTGCAGAGGACAGCAGGAGGGTAGCAGAATTTGTAAGAAAGACTGCCATTAATGATATTTTTTACTGGTAATTTTATTAGAGGAAAGGCTTTATATTATTGCCGGTTTTTTCATTAGAAATAATAGTGCTTGTGTGTGAGGCATTTTTATATATTGTATGCCAGGACTAGATTTGCTCACAGAGTCTAAAAGAGCATATTGTGCAGTACCTTATATGTTTGGGGCTTTTAATTGCATTTTGTTTCCATCTCAGTGAAGTGTTTCTTATTTGGAAAAGCTGACTAATCTTTGTCATTTACTTACATAGTAGGTGGTTTGACTTTTCTAGATCTAGGACTGGGCTTTAGAAGGGAAAGAAATGTTGTGTGTGCCTTTTGTTTGTTTGCTGGGTAGTTCTGGGTATTTGATTTTTGTTGTTTTGTATTGGTGGGTTTGTTTGGTTTTGTTGGTTTTTTTGGTTGTTTTGTTTTGTTCAAATGCTCTTTCAGGTGTCATTTTAGCAGAATGAAAGCTGCCAAGTAAAGGAAAAAAAAATCTGTGCCAAAGTCCTGTAGAGAATTCCTGCAGTATTAAAACAGTGATAAGAATCTCCTTCCTCCTCTTACATCCATGCATTTGGCCTCACAAACACCCATTTTCCTCTACAAGCACTGACCAGTTTTTGAACAAATCTCCTTTTGCTGAAATTTTGCAAATGACTGCTGCACTCTTTGGAATGGCTGCTCCAAATGCAGGTGTCTGCCATGCAGGACCTCACCAGATGGGTGGTTGAATGCCCTGCCCTTGCTGCAGCCTGCAAGCTGTTTTACATTGCATGAGAGAAGTCAAAAAGTCAATTAATATGCTGACCAAGACAAAATAGTTCTTTGCACCTATAGTCAATCTCAGTGTGGACTCTCTTATGAGAAAATTATTAATAATAAGTGTGTTGTAGGCTTCATGTCATCTCTCTAGGAGATACTTAATCCTACAAGTTGGATCAAGAATCTAATTTGCTTTTAATCAGATGGGATATAGCTTTGTGTATGAGGAGGAACTGCTTAATCTTTTGCATTCTGGCGGGGAAGCTGGGAGTCCAAAAGCCATTGTGGTTTGAGGACTCATTCAATGCTGCTAGAAGTGAAGAAATTCAGTATTCCAGGGACTTAGCGTGACTCCTGTGGTTTCTTTTCCCCATCCTTTCAGAAAGTGTTTCACTTAGATGCTCAGAAACAGTCTGGGCAGGGTGAGCAGTGTGAGAGGGAGCATTTCAGGGTCCCAGGGCAGCTGCTGTCCCAGTGGCTGTGGTGTTTGTGCTGCAGACTGGCAGCTCTGCAGTCCTGCAGCTGCAGCTTCGGGCGTGCAGGGTGTGTGCAGGGCCATCCCAAACACACCTGTGCATCCCCTAAAGCACCTCCTGGGCTGCACTCAGCTGGAACTCAGGGGGGCCAGGAGTGCCCTGGCAGGTGCCAGCTGCACCCAGAGGAGCCATGGGGGCAAGATGTGACTTTGAGTGAGAGAGGATCCAGGTATGTGAGACTGTTGCTGATCAACCTCAGCCCAGGCTCTCCTCCATGTCTCAGTGTGCACCTTGGCAGCTGTGCTTGGTAAAAGACAAAGTGAAATCAATCTCTGTGTATGTTCTTCCCTCCAAAGATTAGGACATGATTTTGCACTAAGCACTGTAAAGCAAGCTGGGCCTTTTTTCTGAGCCTGGACATCTTGGTTAAAGTTTAGACTAAGCAATATAACTTATTTTTTCTTTTTCCCTAGGATCATTAGGAGAACAGAATTTGGCCCATTAGACTTCATTTGCAATGCTGGGAGGTTGTGAAAATTCTACTTTTAAAAAACTAGCTGCAATCTGTCATTTAATTTGAAGAGTCCCTGCAGCACTGAGATTCAGGTAAGAACCAATTAATGATAATGGTATTAATGAACTTTTCCAAATGCATATTTCATTTAGCTATAACAAGACAGTTATCTCTGATACACTGAATATCAAATCAGCTATCAAACTGGGAGAGAGATTAATTAGATAAATAACTAAATATACAATACTTTTACTTTAATATGAGAGTTTAAAAGTCAAGACTAACTCGTCATCCTGGGCAGATAATGTTTAAATAAACACTACCTACAGAATTAGTAGTCCAGGGTTTTTTATATCAGTTGTGGTCTAAAATAGTGAAAGAATCATATTTGGTGATTCCTGTGGGGAACATGCTCAGGTGTAGACTGGAGGAAAATGCTGCCTTTACTTCCTTTGTTATGAATAAATGCTGAGTAGACTTGTAAGATAGGGGTTTTTGTCAAGATACATGTGCTGTATCAAAAATGTTCCAGCAATATGACAGAAATTACACTGAATGGACAAAGAATAGGATGTATGTTTTATTATTTCACTCATAGCCCAATTTGGTGGAAGTGGATCCTCTCTTTCCTGTGAAATTATTTTTAATGAGCTTAATATAATTCCTTCTCTACATACAGCCACTTGTTCATAACCCTGGCCAGTGAATAAGAGAAAATTAGGTATTCTTTAAATCATACCAGGCACAGCTATTTTCTAGCTTCTCAAGGGCATATTTATATCAATCCTAACAGCAGCCAGGCAAAAAGCCTGAGTGACAAAGCAGGCTCAAAGTGTTCTTTGTGTGTTAGGACTGCTCACCCATGTAAGCTGGGTCTGGCCCTGGCAACGCTCAGCAAAGACTGGACACTACAGCAAAAGTTGTGTAGGCAAGAAGGCAGAATCATTTCCATAGATAACCTTGGGAAAAGGACAGGAGGAGAGATGAGCAGAGAAAATAGGGCTCTTTAACCCCCAAAAGGTCAGCCACTACAGCAGAAATGAAAGAAGGGGATGCTGTGGAGGGCACGGCACGTATCTCACACAGCAGTCATGCATCCCTGCCTCTCTGCTGAGGTGTCACATATTCAGCTGAGCTCTGGATATGCTACAGACATCAGTAGATGTCTCAGCAGTGCCCAGGAAACATATTCCCACAAGGGGCCCTCTGATGGATCAAGGCCACACCATGTCTGCTGTGTCTGTGCAGTCAAAGAGGCAGAGCAAGGTGAGGGGCTCACATCTGCCTTTCTCCCCATTCCACTCAGCAGCTCAGCCCTCAGAACACTGTAAATGTCCTCGCCTGCCAAATGAACTTCACCCCTCCACAAATAGAAGCACTCCTTGTGTCTTTCTGCTGCCAGCAGTGATCCAGGTCTGGCTTCTCACTCGTTTTCTCTGTCTTTGTGACACCTCAAAATGCTCATCCCTGCTCCACACCCAATCCCAGCTAAGACCTGTGATAATTTAGTCATAGTTTAGATTTATAGAAAAAGCAAAATGAACTGGGAAACCTGCAAATAATCTTGTTCCTTGATTTGAGAAGCCTATCACACAGCAAAGGCAAGGTGACAGCTGATTAGATGATGGGCACAAAGCTGTTAATGGAAATCAGCTGTTCTGTGGCAGGCAGCGCTTTAAGGGAATTCCCCCTCTGTTGGTTCCTGAGTAGTGCAAGAGCTTCAGCTGGTATCTAACTGATATCTAACCTGCCTTTCTGGGCCTTGGTTTTCCATTCCTAAAATGGGGACAGTAACTCTTTCCTGCATCAGAGAATTGCTGGAAGAGAACAGTGTGCGCTTTGGATTCACAACAAGTAGAATTGAGACAGGTAGTAAGCAGATTTGCATTATATTCTAAGAGGTAATCATAGAAGACTTAACAACAGATTTCCTTTCAGAAAAGCAGCAGAACAAATAGAGATTTAACAGATATGGTTTAACAAAAGAATATTTCAGACTGTTTTCTATTACAGGCTAAGCAGGTACAATTCAGATAAATTCAAGTGACTTGTATAAAGAAAAAAAGGCTTTAGCTGAGAATCTGATTGGTCTTTCAGTACAGATTTTATATGAGTTTTATGGCCTACATGGAAGAAACAAGACAAAAAAATAGCTTCCTATTTTATTAATTTTGAAATATATAACTTAGTGTAAAGTTTGTTTATAACATTAATTGAGAGAGGTGATGAGGAATATTACTATCTAAATACTTATTACCAAAATGCATCAGCAAATTACTGTCTTAAATGTGATGCAGCAGGTGGGTCACTGGCCTTTGCAATGGCCCCTTTGAGCAAGCTCTGCAGGAGGTGTAATCCACAGGGAAAATGGGAAAAGTGTTCCTAGATGTTCAATTTGTGGCTTATTGGGAAAGCATCAGGCTTGGCCCACATTTGCAGTCTGACATGGCCCCTTATACTGGGACTGGGGAGAGACCCCTGTTTGCACTTGTTGAGGATACACAGGAAAAAAAGGACAAAGAGGTTTGAAAAACACTGTGTGGCTTCTGAGAAATGGTAAAAAATGTGCAGGAACACAGAAGGGTGTTGGCTAGCCCAAAGTAAACTTGTGCTGGGAATATCTCAGGAACTGTTTCTGGGTTTCAGGGGTGTTGGGTCCAAGGCTGGAGAATGGCTAGGCTGTGCTGTCTCTTCTGCAGTGGTAAGCAGAAATCCAAAGCACAGAAGGGACAGAGCTGTTCTGCTCTAGGAGCAAGGAAGGAAGCAGGAAATACCTGAAGATAAATGTCAATTTTTGTGGACTCTTAAATCTCATATTCATTTATGTTCAGTGCATTCATACTGTTTTCAGAAATTCAAAGATTGAGCGTGGAAGGCTCATAGAGTGATCAGGGCTTTGCTTTTCTGTCTTTGTTTGCTTTCTGTTGATTATAAGTGACCAAGCCACTTCCATTCTCTTTGAAATTAAAATTATTTCTGTCAAAGCAGACAACACTGCTGCTTTTTATGCCATAGATGAAATTTTCTGTATCAATACCAATTCACTAGCGATTCATGCTACAAAACAAGAAGCCCCTTGAAAAGGTACCTGCAATAAATAGCAAAATACCATTCTGTTGTTTTCAGCTAAAACACCACAATTGTTCTGGTTGCAACTTAAGAACAGCTTTCCTTGGTTGAAGATAATTACATTTCACTAATTGTTGTGAACACTGCTATGCTTTAGTGAGTTTCTGCTCAACAAAATACCTGGGAATAAGTAATGGAACACCTGAAGGGGAAGATAGTTAATGGTGGGTTTCAGGTACTGAAAAATGCCTCTTTCACTTGGAAACAAAAGCTGAGCAAAGTGTCTGGTAAACAGCATCAGTGGAGGTTGGCATGAAGCAAAGCAAAGGCCTGGCTCAGTGGACTGGCTACTGCCAATTAAATGCTTTCATGCACTGCCTACCTCAGGTAATGAGGTCTGGCTAAACCTTTAGGCCCTGGGCACCCGTTAGGAAAGACAAATATAGCTGGTAGGGAAAAAGAAATTCCATTGGGACATCTCTGATTTAAACAGAATCAAATGGCAAGCTGCCATGCCAGTGGTCTTTCATGGAATGCAAATTGGTCTGTCTAATGGAGAGAAAATGCACATCGTTCATTTTAGACTATAATTAGCTTTTAATTTAATCAAGTATTGGTACCAAAGCAGGCCTTGGAGAAAGATTTTGATATTAAAGCCTTCAAAGCTTCTTTGGAGAACTCTAAATGGTTTGTGTGGTAGTAAATCAAGTTGCAAAGAGGTACTGCACAATGTGCATATCTTAGCTCTATCACAGTCTATTATAAAACTTAAAACAGGGAACAAGTGGAATGCAGCCCTTTTATGAAAGAAAACACTGAGTCATACTGTGAATCACTCTGTCTCAGGGAGACAATTTCTTTGAACATTGGCTTTTAGGAGAGTAGTAAAAAGTCCTACCAAGGACAGTGTGCAATTAAAGGTACTTTAATTTGCATTTTGGGGCTAGAGTTTATGGTATAGAATTATTAGTAAATAATGTCTAATTGCAACACAAGGGAAGCAAATATGAAATTAATAATGGATCTATCATTTTTCATTATTATGGTCTTGTCTATGTGAGCAGATTTATTTAGTCTTATGTTCCACTTTGACTGGACTTTGAAAAAGGAAGAGACATCTTTGGGTTATGGAGTATGTTGGATAATCTCCAAAATTATTTTGATCCCTGGCAATATCTTGTCTTGTTCCTTAGGTACTGCAGCCCTGTCAAGCAGGGTGTAGCTGAACACAGTGCAGCTGGAACTTCACAGTTTCTGTGGAGAACAGTCATCACTTATAGGTCTCCTTTCCATTTCTAGAGTGCAGGCTGGGTTTCCTGTCTAGAGTGTCTCCCATCTTTGTTAGCAGCTGGTGTGTAAAGAACTCAGTGTTTTCTGATTGCTGCTTGATAGTGAAAGCTGGGCACTTGGTCCTGAGCTCATGGAAAGCTTTAACTGGATAGCAAGGCAGACTAAAAGAATTTACTGCAGGGTGGAGTTGTAAATAAGACAAATCAAACTTCACCGATGAAAAGAATAAACTTATTTTTCATCACGGACAAAGGCTTATTGACTGAACAATCTATGCATGTTTGCAGCTCCTGCTTGGGTTAATTGTGACTAAGAAGTTTGCCTGCAAGAGGTGTAAATTTAGCATCATCTGGGGTAATGTGCTAACTTAAATAGCTTCTGAGTAATTAGGAGATTGCTCATTAGTTTGCCACTGTCCCTAGCAGAAATGTTACAGGCCCAGCTTGTTGGACACTGTTAGGAGTTGATTTCCTGCCCAGCATTGTTTTCTGCAAATTGTGGCTTATGAGAGCATGGGCTTTTACAGCAATCACAGCAAAAGTAAACATCTTAAATTAAGACAAAGAAAGTTTCGTTGTTAGGAAGAGAACCAGTCAAGCAGGAAATGCCAAGAAAAACAGCATTCTTCAGGCACTTGATAGAAAAATGATTTTCCAAGCAGCCTGTTGGGTCCTGCTGGCTGGGGTTTTCCTACACCAAGTGCAGGGTTAGTGATCCTGGCTGAGGTGATTCTCCTCTCATATAGAGCACAAATCTCAAACTTTATGTTTATTTTACATGGGTGTTACTCTTAGCTTGCACTGAAAGGTCAGGCAATCCTGAGGCTTGCCCACTGCTCTTGGGCTCTCTGAGAACTGCCAGCAGCTGCAGTGGGAAATGGGAGTGTTTCCATTTGAAATATGTGGTGTGCCATCTCAAATGTGGCCTTCCAGTTTGTTCTGAAATGTTTGTTCTACCAGTGTAGAAAGCATGTGGGCTACAGAAAGGATCTTGAAATACTTACCTGCATTCTTACACAATAAAAAATATTATATGATTTCTTTTAAACACATGTTCCCACTGAAATCAGTCAATGGAGAGGTGAAGCAGGAAGGCTGCTAATTTTTATGGAATTATGAATTCATATGTGTAAAACCAGGGCTATTGTTTCCGTTAATAGTAGGCCTGTGAAATTGCAAAAACTTTCTTGAAAGAGGCATTAAAACCAGCAGTTATCTAGTTTACTGTACTTGCAGAATTCTAGTTTGATGCCATGTTGATTTCCTTGCTGCTAATGCGATTAAAATGGCTTTCCCCTGCTGGTCATCGTATTAATGATCATCCTCTCTCCTTAAACTAGATGAGAGGAGGAGCAATAAGCTGAATGCCAATAGAGATCCCCCACTCTAGACAAGCATGATCTGTACAGCGACCCTGATGCTTCACCAAAGATCACCACTGAGGCTGCCTCAGAGCCTTTGCTCTGCAGCCATAACCTCGTGGCTGCCAAAAATGAGTTCTGAAGGTTCCCTTGGGATCTGACCTTATGGTATCAACTCAAAGTCCAGCTTGGCCAGCCCCTCTAGTGGCCTATGCTTACAGAAGGGCAGGAATGAGGTTTGGTGTCTTGTGGGAAATGTTTTTTACTTTATTTTTTGTTTCTGTAGGCTCCATAGGCTCCACTTCTTCAATGGTTAGCTACCATGGGAACTGACTTCACAAATCCTGATCTGGGTGTAGCTGGGGACACTCCTGTCCTTCCATTTCCTCATCCTGACCCTCCCCTACCACCCTCACTTGACCAAATACAGATGCATTTATAGTGGAAGACCTTAACTTTCACATTGAATTCCCAGGGCTTAACTAGAAATCTTACTTGTTCTCCTTTCTTATATTTTACATGTATTTTAATTCCTGAAATTTCAGATCAGCATATTTTTTCCTTTAATAAACACTTAAGTTTACGGCCTTTAATCTTTTTTTTATTTAAAACCACAAATAAATGTACAACCTTTTATGAATTCAAATTTAAAATGAACTGTGATGAAAATGATTTACAGTCACTGTAGCTTAGCAGGGGAAATATACAACTCCTTTGCAGTACATCATATTCTGCTCCTTTAATTTATAAGCAAGCTGTAATGTAACATATTAATCATATGAAGAAAATGTAGCTTCAGTTTGAAATATTTGTTGTAGCAGAGCTCCATGCACCTGCAAATTATTTATTCTTGAAAAAGAAAAGAAAACATGTGCAGCACACACTATTGCATCCACAAGAAAAATGGATATATTTAGAAAATTCCTGCAATAAATTATCTTTATATTTTTTACCTTTTTCCTTCAACCTTTCATCTTTCTTGAGCTCAGCTTCCATGCTCTTTGAGATGTTCTCTCCCAGGTGGAAGTTAAAGGTGGCTGGACAAAAGAGAGAAGGATGCACCTCCGCCTTGTGTCACAGTTTCCTATTTAAACTGGAAGATGTTCCTGTTACCCTACAGAGGAAAAAATAAGGTCTGAAATATTAAAATATTTTTTAGCAGTCATAGAGGTGGTTGCTATATTCACAAATGGGTTCCTTCAACTGGGAAGACAGGCAAAAAGACTGGCAGCGTGAAAAACTGTGCTAAAGAAATAAATCAGCAAATAGACATACAGTAGTCTTTGTTATATACCTGACTGATAGTAGTAGAAGAAAGGGTTTGTTTTTGGTGCAACAACACTTTTGCCAACACCTATAAATGCTGTACAAAAGCAGCCTCCGACTTTTAAGCATTTGAATCTTGCAAGCAAGTGTAGGAGACTTGAAAGCAAGAAGTATTTGAGGCCTGATTTGCTTAAATTACAGACTTATTCACAAGGAGGGGGAGATTCAGGTGGGTTGCAGCCAACATTTTAGTGAGTGCTCTGGATCCCTGCTGCTAACTTGGGCTGTGGTTTCTTTCTCTCTGCTTTCTGAATAAATCTGTCTGGCTTGAGACACCAGAGTGCCTTCACATTATGGTGATGTTTCTCTTGTTCAGTGCAAAATTATTTTCAAATGAGACTGTGGAGGAGAGATAAATCATGATATAAATTTTGCCTTTTGCCTCCTTTCCCAACCTGAATGGGAGAGGTAGTTGGAAGATGATAAACAAAAAAGGGAGGAATGGGGAGCGAGAGGGCAGCGGCAAAACTCCCAGAGGGAATCATGAGTCTTGTTCTCACAAGTCAAAAGGCCTGCAATAATGAACCACTAGGGATAAATGAAAAGGAAAACATAAGTTGCAGGAAGCCAAATGCAGTGCCTTTGGGCATATAAGTTTGTGTAGAATGTGTGCAGGAACTTCTTTTAACTCTTTCATTCTGCACCATCGAAAGGGTAAAGTTGATCTCATGTATCCCGTTGTAGAGCAGATGCTTTATTTCCTTTACTGAAATCTTAGAAATGTGGCTGATTCTTTAGCATGCCAGCTGGCAGGAGGTGTGGCAGAAGCCAGTTGCTGTTGAAGATTTCCATCAGGCTTGGGTGTTACCATTTCTGTGGGGACACCTCTGTCCACCAGGCTTTCTGCTGTGCCTCATTCTGGTTGTCTTAAAGAAGAGGGTAGCTGATATCATATAATTGTGTTGCTAAGAAATAGGTTTGATTTGCTTGAGTGAACTTAATGCAGACCTGCTATTTGTCACCATCAAATCTGATAATTCCTTTTTCATATAAGCAATATGCCTGTGAGAGCAGAGGACTTGTGACTCTGGAGCCTTTAGGTT
Organism: Camarhynchus parvulus; assembly: GCF_901933205.1. Taxonomy (NCBI): domain Eukaryota; kingdom Metazoa; phylum Chordata; class Aves; order Passeriformes; family Thraupidae; genus Camarhynchus; species Camarhynchus parvulus. The sequence continues at coordinate 17,572,923 of NC_044579.1, forward strand.
TAACACTGCAGGTGAAGACCCAGGGAAAGGGAATGGCTTCTTCTGTTGCCTGTAGCCAGGTTTATCCCCTTAGACCTCAGTGAAAAGTTAAAATTCTAAATGGGGTAGAGTACTGAGGAACTGAACTATACAACCATTGTCTGATACCTGTAAATAAAGCAAAAGGAGCCTTAGCTGGATTTTGGTGGAAAAGGCATTGGTGCAGTGGGCTTGAGACAAATGGGATGTGTTCACTTTGGCACAGGGTGCTGTTAACACTGCCATGCAGATGTCTGACCTGGCTTGGTGTCCTCACTCACCTGTGTGGGTGGTGACTGTGGAGAGGCTCCTCCTGCAGCAGCAGCAGCAGCAGCACCTGCGTGCTGTGCTCTCCAGGGCGTGCTGCAGTTTGGCTTTGGTTTGCAGCCTGCAATCCGGCCCCACCCTGCTGCAGGACTGTGCCTTGAAAGCACCACCTGAGACTGAAGTAGCAGCTGTCTGGGGCCCAGCAGCTCCTGCCAAGTCTGAGAGGCTTCACTGCAAGGATGGCGAAGCAGGAAGAGAAAATGAAAGAGGAGGAGGGAAGGGGAAGAGCATAAAAAGTCTGGGTATGTTTGCACAAGCCTAATTGAAGGATTCAGAGACCTGAGTCTGAATGCTTAATCTAAGAGACAGAATATGCTAAAATAAAAACAAAACCCAAATCACTGCTGTCACCAGAAAGCCCACATTCCCTCAATTCTTTGGAGTGAGTAGTGTCTGGATCTGAACAGTTGACAATGTTTTTTGCCTCTTCTCCTCTGTTGTCTCCTATTTTATAATATCCTCCATTGAATCCATCAATAATGAAACATTTTGATCCAGAGCAATTTTTTTTCAATATCTGGAGAAGTTTGCAAATTCACAGTGTTTTTTCTCAAGGAAAACAAATTGAAATTGTGAAATCCTCTACAAAAGTAACTTCCATCCTCCACATGAAAGACCCAAGATATAAGTGATAACTTTGTTGTAGTGTTGCTGCACTACAACAAAGAGGCTACCTAGAGCAGTGGCTAGACAGTCTTAAAGGAATAAAGTAGGGATTTATTAAAAAGGCCTTCAAAGAATGCACCTTGGGCACTACAAGAGCATGGCTGAGGCTACACCCAAGATGGACAACTGGTCATGAGTTTTCACACATTTATAAATTTTGGTCCATTTACATGTTGGGGTTAATTGTCCAATTGCAGCTTCAGGTTGTGAAGTCCCATCCTCCCAGATTGCTCTCCTCAATTCCCTATTTACTTTTTGGGCCTGAAACTGTAATAGTGTCCTTGGTTCTTGGACTGGAAAAGGATGGTTTTGTCTGACTGAACTGTGAAGAGAACTTGCAAACTTTATATGAAGTTCAGAGTTATATACTAATGCAGTACAGAATCTGGAAAAAATGAAAGCTAAAACTTAAGACATCAGTGTAAGACACAAAGTTCTTTTATTAAAACAGTTTATTTATTAGCAAGCTCTTGTAGTGAACCAAGCACAACAGATGTGGGCAAAACTCTACTAAGTAGGTACAAACTGAAATAATAATGAAGTTAGGCAAATAGCTCAACATTCAAATTACTGGCTAGACCAGCTTTTAGTGTTGCTTTGGCTCAATCTCTAAATAGAACAAGGTAGGCTTGAATCTTTACTTCACCTTTTCTCAAGGAAAGTTGGAAACACCTATCAGAAATGGCTGATAAAACTAACTCTGACTCAGTTCAGATTTCTTGTTGCTGAAATCACTGTTTTAGCAAAATGTAGCTTTTTAAGTAAATTGAGAACTCCTAGAAAAACTTGGTTTTGGAGATTCCTCTATTTTAGCCCCCCCATAACCCTCTCCTTTACAGGTGCATGTGTAGGTTCAGGAGCCCACTGACACCAGCTGCCCTGGGCCTGAGCAGTGCCCTTTGGTCTGTCCCTGATCAGCACTTACACCACGGCTTCACTTCAGATCCATGCTGTCACTGTTGTGAGGGTACAGAGGGGTTTTGTCAGCTCTTTGTGCTGCTGCCTCCTTTACAGCACTTGTCTCAATAAAGAATATTGCTTGTTGACTTTATCTAATTTGTTGGGGAGTGTTGGTGTGTTAATTGGCAAACAAACCACTGCAAGTTAGCATATGTTTGTAGTTTTTTTATATTAGTGCTCTTCCCACAATAGCAATTTAGATCCCTCCTAAAGATCTCCAGAAATGATGACAGAACAGCTCATAATTTTCTTTGGTGTTTCTAAAAGCTAATAATGTGCAGTTCTGTTTTATTTTTCATTTGCTGTATGATATTTTAGGCTTTATTTTAACCTACCAATATTTACCCTAATTTCAAAACAGGCTTGAATATTGGTTGTTTTGTGGTTTCTTGTGTTTTCTTTCTTTTTTTTTTTAACAGGAGTGTTTGTACTTCATGATCAGAGAGGCTCTGGAGAAACAGGTATTTCCCTCTTCTCTTTCCTCAACCTGAGTTGTTGAACTTCATGTCCTTCTTCTCAGGATTTCAGTTTTGGCTTGGTCCTATGCTGGCTGACTAAGCAAGTCAAAAGGTGTCTGTTGCTGCTCCCTGGAAATACTCTGTATGATAGGTACATATTTGAAAAGCAAGGAGTAAACTATGAATAAGGCCAGATTCTGACTCATTTTCTGATGTTGAAAAGTCTTTAGTCTTTGGACTTCAATAGGACTTCTTCCTTGAGTAAGCATTACTCATGGTGATTAAAGGCTCAATTTTCATGCCCTGTGTTATGTAATTAAACTATGCAAATAATTCAGCTATCCAAGACAATGCAGATTGTGAATGGAATAGTCAATTGTGCATTTCACAACTTTGGAACCTTCAGAATACATAGCTTATTTGCTGAAGAAATAAATGGAACAATTTGAAATAATGAATACATTTACAACTCTAGGACTCTGACAATTTCTTTGTGAACAGTAATGGACAATTGGTTATGAATAAATTATTTTCCTATTTCCAGGACAGCCCTTCATCCCTTCCTCAATCTTTGTGGCTTGTGGGCTTTGCATAAAGAGGTTATCAGCTATCTGCTGCAGACTCCATCCCACCCAGTAAATCACAGCCTTGCTCTTCCCTGCTCCCTTTTCATAGACAGATGATTCCAGCCTCTTTCACTTCCCAGCTGCAGAGATTACTTAAATGCTTGTCCATAGCACCTTGCCATGCCTGAGCACTGTTTACACCATCCTGAGGGATTGTTTTCCTTCAGTCAGTGACAGTCACATGTGCCTGCTGGGCCCTGGAAATCCTGCTCATTACTGGCTGCTCAGAGTTGTGCTAACCAGCCAGGATTAAAAGAAAAATATTAGCATTTACTGAATTAGTTCTTGTTTCTTGCAATATTGTCTGCAAGAAAATGATTGTCTGATAGCAGCTCATGATAACAACTGCCTGATATAGGTTTTTGTGATAATTTTGTGATAGGTTTTTGTGATAATTTTGTGTAGTTGCTGGGAGTGGGAGACTGAAAGCATAATGGTACAAATAGACTTTTTCTTTAAATACTGCTTTGAGAAAAGTTGTGTGGTCAGTGGAGCTTTGAAATGACTCAGAAAATGCAGGGAAGTTGATTGAAGGATTCATATTGACTTTACTGGGATTTGGATCAGACCTGCCAATGTGAATCAAGAATTTACGGGAGCCTGAGCAGCAGTGTGAAGGAATTTAGTGCAGATCCTGTCAGATTTCTGGGTTAATTAACTGGGCAGATCATTGTCTTGAGTAATGCTCAGGGTCAGACAGGAGTAAATTTCTCCCACATTTTTCTTGGCTGCCAGGCAGAGTTCCACCCTGTCCTCACTGCCTTTTCTCATGGGCAGCACCAATGCCCCGAGGGCCAGGCAGTCCCAGAGCCCTGCTGCCAGCTCCCCACCACCCACTCCCAATGCAGCTTAAAAATCTGGAAAGAGGTGGTAAGGATTAGGGTGATGATTTCCTTTTACCATGGATTTAAAGATTTTCTTTGAACTGCTAAGATCAGGCGTAGAGCACCATTCTGGGGAGTGGAGATCTGCTTCTGGGAATACCTGTGGGTTGGGAACAGTCCTGTGAGGAGCAGCTCGTGGCAGGGAGAGGTGTGAAGGTGTTTGGTAGTAGGGAATGTTTGGTAGCAGAAATGGGAGATGCAGAGAGCCCAGGAGGGAGGTTTGCTCTCTGATGCTGCCCTGCTGGCTGCAGAGATGTCCCCAGGCTGTGCCCACCCTGCCCACTCAGGGCACTGGGCACCCATGGCAGGGCTTGTTCTGCTCATCTTTGTTTGCTGTGTAGTTCTTGGGTGTGCCTAAAGTTCAGTAACTTCCCTGATCAAAAGCTGCCACTGTTTTTCAGAAGTGTATGATGCATGGAGAGCTCCCAAGGACTGTGGAAAATCTGTAACAAACACAAAAAAGGCAGGACTTTAACCCAAACCAGTACTGTCTTCCCTTCAGAGGGGAAGGAGGGGCTCATCTTACAGTGACATTAAGAATTCATTCCCCTAAATGAGATATGTCACCTTGCCATTTTAACTTGATTCATTAAAATAATGGCTCATTAGTTATTCCCTTGTGCAGTATAGAATTTGCACATTAAAGGCTATGCATTTCATGTGCCGACTACATTTGGGGATGAATTTCTAGCCATCCTGTTGGTAAGGAAAAAGTGTGGGTTTTGAAAGAAAAAAAGGGAGAAATTCTAGCAATTTGATCCTTTTTTTTCCCCACAAGTATTTTCTAATCTATTCAGGCCCCTAATATTTCCTTTTAGAAACTGAAGCTACTGTGACACAGGGCCCACTGAAGTAGCACTGATCTCTTTCCAGATATGTTTGATATACATTCTCTTTTGTGCTTTGGAGTGTTGAGATTTTTCCCATTTCTTTAGTCTTGCCATGAGAATTATCATCTCTAAATTGAGGTGATACCTAAAATTCTTGACAGGGAGGAGTTCTGCCATGGTCCCAGTGAGACCACACCTCCTGGAGAGTGGGCATGTATCAGCCTGATTGGAAAAAGGTGTCACCAGCCATATGACAAACATCAACCTCTTCCCTAAACTGATAGATCTTTCCATTCTCCAAGGGCAGATTTTCAAGTAAAAGCCCTGTGGTGTGAAATTCAGAGTGAATAGGGCTGGTTCTTCCATCACCCTTGCTGCGGGAAAGCCCCTCAAGCAGAGCAGTGTAGGAATGGGATGGGGGAAGTGCCTTGGGCAGTGCAGTGAGCCCTCTCTGCTGAGCTGGGGAGGAAAGGACAGCACTGTGCAGCCTCCCTGCCCTGCCCTGCCCTCCTCTCTGGGCACACACACTCCCCAGGGCCTTGGGAGGTTCACTGGAAGGGCCATATCTCCCTGAAGTCTGAGCATTGGGTAAGTTCTTGAACCTTGTTAGGTGAAAATAGAATTCAACATGAGGAGGAGGATATTTCAATTAGGAATAACCAAGAAGGAAAATAATATGAAAATACTAAATTTGATTGAATGGAACAGACTGGAAAGTTATTAGAGTCTTTTATGTAACATTTAGGCTTGTCCCAGAGCCTGGTTGATGAACTGCTTCCCTATTCCTGGAATGTGAGGGCAGAGCTGTTGTTCATTTAGTGGTAAGCGCTGGGGCTGGAGGGAAGGAATGTCATTCCCAGCTAAAGTCAAAGCCTAATCCTTTGGTTTCACTGGTGACTCAGATTACAATAACTCAATATGGAGAGGGTTCATTCTCCCTCCTCCCTTTTCTTACTGGGTTACAAATGGCCAGTGAAAGAAATCTAACAAAATGCTGATCCTGCTCGAAATGCAATTAAACATATCCACATTCCATTGCCTGTATTCTCTGTGAGTTTCTTGCATGCAAGAGACTCAGCTCTTGTCTTCTTGCCTTCTCAGTCTCTCTCCAGCAGCATCTTCTGTGCTTTCAAGATGTTTGTACTGTTAGTTTTTCAAATTCCAAATGAGAACTCTTTCCCATACAATAAAGTTCCATACAAAAATAGCTAATGTCAATAAAGCTAAAAAGATATGTCAGCAAAGACCCAAACAGCCAATTTATTACAGTTAAACATCCTGCCCAGACATTTTATTTACAATCAAAGCCTGTTATATAAGGCAATCCCTCTTCCCTTGATATCTTTTTTTATCTCACAGTTTACAAATTACTCTCTTTCTCTTTGCATCCCATATGAAATACTGAATTCACTTGTGCATGTTCTTTGAATGCAGCCTTTCTGTTTCTTTTCTAAAATGTTATTGAATGATCACTTGAAAGCTTGTACAAAGAAAATCTGTGTATTTGGCCTTTTTAACCAAAAGAAGTTGTACCACAATAAATTTAAAGAAATAAAAGACATAACTGAGCACTTTCTCTTGTTAAAAAAGTCCCCCAAACAACTTAGAAACATGGTTTACAGAAACATATATTTTCCTCATAATCTTAGATTTCACTCACTATACTCTTTTCCCACTGTAAATATACATAGGAGGAAATGTGCATAACTCTTTCTATAGGTTTTCAGAATATGGCTGCCTGGGGACAGAAGAAAACCACAAGCCATTCTGATAGAAAAAGAAAATAAGCCAACTTTGTCATATATTGAGATACAACCCCAGAAATTCATATTTTCTATAAAATGACTGCTTTTGACTTGTTATACAGACAAATCAAGCCTCTTTCAGGCTTGCAAAATAGCCTTTGTGTGACTTCACAATTGTATGCTCCATGTCTTCTAAACTGGCCCTCAGATAGTGTTATGGGAACATTAGGAAAGAGACCTCATATTAAATTACATTTTCAAACAGTCACCTACATCTGTTTGTGTTTGTCAGGGAAAACCTGGGACAGGGGTGCAGCTTCTATCGGATGGGGTCTGCATCTGTGAGCAGGTTCCTGGACACTTTATCTGGCACAGGAGAACAGTAAAAGCTTCCCTTCTTTACCAGATCTGCTCCAGAGATACTGAATTCCTTCATGATAATGAGGTGTCCAGAATAGTAACAAGAGGCCAGGAGTGTGCTTTGATTTAGGCTGTGCTGGAGTATCTGTGGGCAAATACTCAGCAGTGAACCTGAGTGAACCTGAGCCCAGAGTGAGCAGTGAAACCTCATCAGGTGCCAGATCTCCTGGGCAGCTGTAGGATTGCTGAGTGTCTGCCACAGCTGGGGCAGGTACTGCAGAGAGAACCATGACAAGTAAAGCTATTGCTCATCGTGGTATTGTAGTTCTTTTTTATTAGACTTTTACCTGGGCTTTAATGCTGGTGGTGAGAAAGAGTTCTGTCTCTGCCACACTTTGCATGCAAAATGCTAAAAAAACAACATTCCTTTGCAGGTGCAGTTAATATGGGTACTGAGGAGTACAAATAATTGCCTGCCTGGCAAAATGGATGGAGAAATACTTCCCATTCAAGTCTTTGGAAGGTGGAGAGTGGAACCATAGAGATTCCCTGGACTGTGTCGTGTTAAGTTTTGCAGATGTTCTCCCCATGGCGTTTTCCTCCCATCTCCGGTTTAGCCACGGCACAAAAATATTTTGACCAACATGCAGACTCAGGAAAGGTCATACATGTACCTTCTTGTGACATGTTTTTCTAACCTCTCTACCTGCTGTGGGTAGTCTGCAACCTCCTGTGCTGACAAGCCTGCGATTGCTGGGGCTGTGATTAATGGGATTTCATTAGCGTTTGTGCAACCAGCCCTGAGAACCCTCAGAGGTGCTCTGGCCTCCTCCTCTCACTGTGAACTTTGCAATGGCAATAAGTACAGGCAGATATATTGGAGATTCTCTATCCAAGACTTTTCCCCTGGGCAACACGGGTAAGTAGTGATTTGTATTGGAAAGGTAATGTATAATAATTATGGCTACAGTGTCCTGGCTAGAAGGAAGAGTAAAACATCCTGCTATAGCCATCATAGCATTCCACCTTTGACTGAGGTTGCTTCATGCATGACCATGTTGTAGGGTTAGCTGAGACTCCTCCTAGTTCTGACCATGATGGGAAGGGAGACAGGGAGAAATGCACAGGGAGAGGCTGCACAGCAGGTGTTTCTTCCTCAATGTGAGAAAATGGAATGGTTTGTCTGCAAAGGAAATGGAAGGATTGAGTGCAGTTTTTAGGACAGATATACAGTGCTGGGGATAGACACACATATCTTCAGTGTGCCCTTGTTCTGAGCTGACTGATGGGCTTGGTCCAAAAGTTACCCAGTTTTGTCAGCTGTGCCCAGACAAGTTAACCTCTCCCCATCTTCCTTCCCTGGATTCCTGCAGTGCATATTTGACATTGTGTCATATGGCAGAGGTCTACCCTTAGGGCTTCCTTGAAATCATTAGGTTCAAACTGCTATTGCTACATTTTCCTGGTCTCTCTAAGTGTAGAAAAGCATTTCATTTAAAGATTTTATTACTGCTAGAATATATTCAACAACTGCAGTAGGCTGGAGATGTATTGGGGAAGGATTAATTGGTGTCTGCTCTCTCCTTGCTACCTTTCACCAAGCATCCACAGTCAGATACAGCTCAAACTGTCTTATGCTCCAGTCTGTTTTTATCTTTACATCATGCTGCCAGCTATTTTTGTCTAAATTAGTTTAGTTTGAAATGACAGTTTTTTTGCTTTAATTTTGTCCTATTGTGCTGTGATGACATGATATGTGAGTATATCTAAATTTCCCTGTGCCGTGCTGCCTCATAGCAGGAGCTCTGGGAGGGCAAGGTGTGAATGCCAGTGGGAGGCATGGAAGCCTGACTGATGTGTTATTCATCTAAAACTGATAGAAATAAAAGAAGAACAGATTGCCATGGGTTCCAGAGGACAATGTGCATTTCCACTGTTGGGTCGCATTTATGCAGATGAAGGATTAAAGGTAAAATAAACTGCCATCCCAGCTCTTGCATGGCTTTGGGAGAGATAGGAAAAAGGCCTGTCTTTTATCTCACCTGTAGGGTGAGAAAAGTGAAGAGTCAAAAATTGTTCATGGCTCTGACAACAGTAATAGAAGAGTCCACAGATTGTCCAACCCTCAAGGATTCCTGCAACTTCTCTGGGCAGAGAGTGCAAAATGCAGCTTTGTGCCTTCCCTGGGGGACAGGAGAAAGAAGCTGGTCTAAAATGCATATTCCAAATTCATGTGTATCCTGGTTAGGGATAGCAACAAATCTCCAAGTACCTGTTAGGTACAATAGTTTGTTTGCAAGATTGTTGAAGATTGCTTGGTGCCAGAGTACACAGCCAGCAGGGCTTGTCACAGAGGGAGATACAGGGCATCCCTCAAAAAATTATGTTCCCAGATTCTTGTGAAAGAAGTTTTTCAAGCCCTTTACACTTTTCTAACCTAGGTCCCCTTGAAATGATCTCATTCTAAAAAGTGAAGTTTATTTCTGTTCAGCTTTTAAGCCTATTTTACTATAATTCTGAACTTAATACTGATAATTCTCTTGAAAAAAAATATTTTAGGAATCCATCTGATGTTTGTCTGATCCTTTCCATAACCCATTTGCTTATATTAAAAATGTTTTCTTCTCCAGGATTTCTGATGCCTTCAGAAAAAGGGGTAATTGCCTTCATTGATCTTGAAGTTATGTTATGAAATCCCACTCACAACATACTGCATGTGTCACTAGCACCAGGTTATGTCAGACCCTGCTTAAAAACATCAACACATTCACCCAGAGCCATTGTTTCTTTGCCGAGCACATTCTTCTTGGTGTTTTCGCTCTTTTTAAAAAAAATATCCTTGCACTGGGGGAACCAGTACTTTTTATATTACCACAGCCTGCTGCAGGGTATTATTCCTAAGCTGGGGATAAAGGAATTGAAATCAACAAAAAGGGCAAGACAAATAATTGATTCCTCTGCTTTCATCTGGGGACTTAAAACACTAAATATAACTTTGAATATTCTTTAGAAAAGCTAATTGTGATGATAAAAGTGAATTCTACCTTAACTGCCTTTCTGACACAAGCCAATAATGCAATGACATTCAGCTAAGGCAGTAAGGGAGGCAGGACTCTTGCAGAGTCACTGTCCATATCCAGTGCAGCAGTGACTGGTTCCTCCCTACCTGACTCATCCTACACTCTTTGGTCATGTCCTCCATATTTGTAGGGTAGGAAAGATCTTGTGGCAGAGACACAAGTGAAAGGCTTCAAACTAGAAGACTCAAAGACCCAATTTCTGTCTAGTCTTAGCCCCTCAGCAATAGATGTTTTCACTCAGGAGCATTGACAGTTGGGCTTGAGGTTGGCAGAAAGTAATTCGCTGAAAAGGGCTGCGGAGGTGCACTTGTGTGCTCTGGTGTTTCAGAACCAGGGTCAGCTGGACGTTTCTCAAGAATAATGAAAACAGCAGAAGTATGTGGGGCTTAAGGGTTGGATGGGTGTCTCTTTTGATTAGAAAATATTTATTTCTTGACTGAAACTTTTGTTCAAATATTTTTCATCAAAACTCTACTTTCTTTTCTCCAAAAATAAATTTGTGAGTGTGCTCGTACACTATTCCTCCTTAACCTCTCAAGTAAAACATTTGTCTTACTTGTCAGATTCCTAAATTCAAATCCTTCTTCTGCCAGACTCAAATCAGTGACTTTGCAGCACCTCACATTGAATAGATTATTTTCTTTTCTGGTTGAACTCTTTCATTATTTGATGAGAGCAAGATAGAAAATTCATAATCATTTTGAGTCCATCCTGATGTAAAAGGGAAGCCATCATTACCATTCTATATTTTGTCCCATTCTTATGAATATTTCAGGGGAATTGTTTTAAATTTTTCCCCGATGGTAAAATCTCTGATTTGTTTTTAATCCCAGAAGAGCTAATATTCTTCAGGTTATACTGATTTATCTTATGATGTTTTTGGATGACCATTTCAAGAAAGTCCGGGTCTCATGCAGAATTATTACCCAACAGTCTCTACATGTCTGCTTGTTTTTCCAGATGACTCACTGTTTTGCTTAGCAGAGCTCTGTGTTGCTCTCCTACTTCCTGCTGAAGAGCAAATAAAGAGGAATTTTCTCATAGGTAATTGTGTCACACAGGTGGCCCAGACCTGCCATTAAAACTCAGACTCATTTGGAAGGGCAGGGTGGCCCTGACCTGGAGAGCTCTCCTCTCGTGTGACATCAGCAGAACAACACAGGGAACAGAGGCTGTGGCCACTCTGGGCAGGGCAGTGACCTGGGGACCGGATCATGGCCCAGCACACATGGGACTCAGATGTCCTGCAGGAGGGTAACCCCACACCTTTGGGTGAGTCACACAGGATGAAACCAGGAACCAGGATGAAACTAGGAATGAGGATGAAACTGAATGGACTTCTGCTAAAATAAAATAACCTCCAAAGAGGTTATCTACTCTTTTTTTTTAATATATTGCCTCAGTTGTGAGCTTGTTGTATGATGATTTTATACTAAAATTACAGATTGGTCTGATACTCCGAGTTTAGGGATGTGCAAATCAAAACCAGTGAGTTTGGAGTATGCAACTGAAGCCATGTGTAATGCCCTGTTCATTCTTTATTTGCAGACTTGAAGGGTTTAAACTGAGGTGTACCTTTTTGTGTGTTTTCACATTAAAACTAGAAAATAACCCCAAAGTCCCCCCAAAAACTGTGGTCAAAATTATGGAGCCATGAATGCAAGTGGAAATGAATGTGAGAAGCTTTTTTCATATTGACTGACATTCACTGCATCAACCTGCATTTTCACTTGACCCCGCAAGTACTTCTAAACAGCTGAATGTATGGAATAAAATCTATAGCCAAGATTAATAAATTGCAATGCCAGGATCTTAAGGTCCTCAGTAACTGTAAATCAGTAGAGGTGCAGAAATCAACTGAGCTGTAATAATTTACACAAGCTTGGTGTCTGAGTGTTCAGTAGCATCATTAACATTTCTTAAATGGTGGCAACAAAATTTGAGAACAGCACCAAAAGCAAGGTAAAAAATACCCTCACACCTGCCCTAGGTGAAACACAAAATAATTTGACAGGTAATTAAAATTCTTGTAAAAATTATGGCTACATAGTTTGCTCTTTGCAGAAAATTAGCATAAAATCTACTGATATCAAACAACAGCTTCCAACATATGCTAAAAGGACTCCTTGTGAGGTGAAAAACCCAGGAATTTTGAATGGGTTCCAAAATTGTGTCATTAAAAGTGTTATGGTACAGCTCTTTTTATTTTCCTTTCCTTTAGACTGCATTCAAACACAAACAATTTGTGAGCCAGAAGAGCTTAATACCTGAGGAATTCTAATCTGCATATTTGCGCTTTGAGTCAGGTACCGCTTTCTACATTTTAAAGAAAAGCTTCAAAGCACTTGATGGTTTCCCTCCAGCCAGAAGCTGGGGGGTTTGCCACATGACATTTATTTATGTGTCTTCTTCAGCCAAGTCTCCAGGCCTGATATATGAACAGAGCCTTCCAAGCAAGCCCATGCAAAGTTGTGCAAACGAGCAGCAGGGCGATACTGCTGCGGTCAGATCGCTGCTGCTTTATTTTGGGCTGTCCTGACTTGAGTTTCAGGAAAAGAGGAGGCAATGAAAGCAGCACTCTGTTCAACAGGCTTGCAGTGATGATGTTTAATTGTCAAATTCCAAACCAAACTAGAACATATTCTGAAGAAATTGTGCTTTCCTTTAAGTTTGCCTGTGTAGAAGAGGAGTTTTGGGAGTGGGCAAATTACAATGGCAGCTTTCTGAGTCACTGTGGAACAGCTGCTCAGTAGGTTGCAAAGTGTTACCTGGATGAATTTTTAATTGAACAACAATTATTATAGGGGTTTTTTGTTATTATTTACTTTTTTATTTTTTACTTCCCTCCTGTAAGCCTGCTTTTAAGAAGAACATTTTACAAAGCTTTGTATGTTGGTTATCTCTTGTACAGCTCCTGTCTGGCAGACAGAGCATCAATAAATCAAATCTGCCCTCATTTGAAGCTGAGCACTGCCGTGGCTCTCAGTAGAACAGAGCTTCTTGGACTCTGGTTGGCTTGTGCAGAAGTGCCTTTGGCACATTTGGAGTAGGAGCAATATGGAAAGCAAGCTGTCTCGTTGGGACAGATGACTTTGCCATGACTGGACGTCTTTAGTGTGCAACTCTGTTTCCAAGGTGAACAATCACGGTCCTAAATCAAATATTTCCTTGTTATTCTGGCAAATGCTCCCAGTTTAGCAGACTGTTCATGAAAATAACCACAGTTCATTTATGTATAAACACACTTTCAGGTCATGGAAATGTGTCCACAGACCAAATACAGCTCTGTACAAAATTTGTAAAATGTTAATCAATTCTTAGAGAGGAAAGGCAGTTTTTCTGGACAGAAAATAGTGATGCTCTGATCAACTATTTTACAGATTTTTTTTAATTAGTTCCTTGCTCTTATTTCTTTGGGTTTAATGGTTTGGTATTTCTAAGTAATGGAATATGGTTTTTTGTATTTCTCAGCGAGCAGGATGATGGTGATGATTATGATAATAATAATAATTAGCAATGTTTTTAGATGCATTTCCTTTTCAGTACCTACAAATGGAGTTGATTTAGAGTGTGTAGGATTCCCACCCTGCCCATGACAATGCACCAGCTGATAAGGAATCCCCTTTAAATAACAGACTATGCAAGGAATGAACTGATATCTTGTCTGATTTGTGGGGAAGAATTTGAGCTCTAATATGTGACTATCACCCCTGCATTTCAGACTGTGGTAAAATTTTGGAGCTAAAGGCTGTTTTTAGTTACTATTAAAGCCATGCAGGAAGATCTTAAGAGCTAGACTAAAGCTGTCACCTCTTTACTAGCTCTTGAATCAGCCCTAGGGTGTGAAATATACCTTCTAAACAGACGGTGTGAGATATTTTTCTGTATTCCCTGATTGAATCTGTGAACCTGTTATTAAGAATGAAAGCAGTGACAAATCACAGCCGCAAACAGAGAGGCAGTCTGGGAGGTGGCTCATCCTGAGGTGTAATAAAGCCATTGATGTGATGAGGATTCAGAAGGAATGCACAGGGGTCATTCCAGACTCTTCCTGTGCTCCTGTGACAGACTGAGGCATGAGGAGCTCAGCTCACAGGACAATCATTTTTATGAAGCTTTCAGATTTCCTGCTCCAATTCTTTCTTGTTGTTAGGTGACCTTCTCACCAATGTGGCAGGATGGGCACAGGAAGGGACGTGGCCTGGTAGTTGCACCTGAACTGTTTTATTCAGAGAAAGCAAATGTCTTCTGCCAGAGGTGATGATGGTGTGTGTGTAGCACCTGCAGCCTGCTTCCTGTGTATCTGGTTGGTCCTGTTGAGCAATGAGTCCCTGTGTCCAAGGAGAACTTGCACAAACTGGATCAGCCCCTGCCCTCCGTGTCCTGGAATTGCAGTGCTCACCTTGTGCAACCTACTGAGCTGGCTCTGGAAAACCACTTCAGCTGAATTCAAATAGAAAAACACAACTGGTTTACCTGTAGCTCCCCAGAACTGATCCTTTCCAGCCCTTTTTGGTGACAGTAGTAGCTGTCCACTTGTCTCTTTGTGCCTCTTTTGTCCCCTTAATTCTGCCGGACCTTTCCTCTGTTCTGCTGTGTTTCAAACATGCTCTGCCCATGCTGTAACACCTCTCTTTGTACCTAACACCTGACAAATCCCAGTGCAGAGCACAGAGGAGCCTTGAGCTTGCTCTGGTTTAACTTTATTCCTCCGCTCACTCCTTTGGTGGCTCAGTGGTTGGTATTTGTCTCTGGTACAAGGTGAGGAGTGGGCACACTCTGTTAATGTCTAATGTGGGGAGAGAGTAAGTGCATAAACCAGCTCTCCCCTGTCACTTCTGCATTTCACTCCCTGCCCTAGGGATCCCAGATGTTCCAGAGACATCACACATGGCACTTTCTTGACATACAGAATGTCAGCAGAGGCTGAAACTGGAGATGGTGACTGAGGTTCCTCTTTTATTAAGGAGTCACAAGGACAGCTCTAGTCACCTGTAGAATAACAATTATTTTTTGCTGGACTCTGTCTGCTGACTACTCTCAATTAATTAGTTGCTTCATTTGAATGGAAATGAGTCCCAGATTGCAGCCATTAATACCTCTAATATGTCTTCATTGAATGTTGCTTTAAATATCAGTACTCTGTGAGTTCATTAATTTTGATTTCATGAAAATCATTGCTCTACATCCAGTAACAAGAGAGGCTAAATGGTAGCAGCATCATGTTGTTTTGAATGATCAGAAGGAGAAACAAGAATAAATGTAATGCCGATGCCTTTGTGTACGGCTTATAGCAAAACCTTCCCATCCTGCCTGGAGTTGGGTTTTGCCATGTGTTTATAACCAGCATGTCTGCAGATCAGATATAGTGCTCTCCCATGTATTGAAATATCATTTCACAGCACCATTTTTTCACCCTGTTTTGATCCATGATGTAATCCAGTACAGGGTGTGCCAAAGATTTAGTCGACAGTCCAAAACAAATAATAAGGCTATCTGGTCAGATTCTATCATCATCTGAGTCAGATTTGTGCAACTTGATTAAATCAGGGCATATCCAACACATTTAATACAGGGCCTGGTAGAGGGAGAGAGGTACCAGGAGGTCACAATTCATTTCCAACAACGAAAACGTTCAGACCCATGAATAAAAGATAGACTTGAGTAATGCAGAGATTTACTTAGTCAATGCAGTGCAATGCTACATAGCCTGCATCAAAAGAAATTCCTGGGAATGAGTTTACCTTAAGTGGCACCTGAATCTCTCTATGTCCCATTAATTATTTCTCTCTTTAGCACTGGTGGAAAAGTGCATGAAGAACTTGCAGTGTAAGGTACAGATCCTGCAAACCCTCACTCCATCTCAGCTTTGCTTCTATGGCAAATCACATGTACAGATCTTGTAGGATCCAGATCTAAAATGACTACATTAAAATGAAGGAAAGAGGAAAACATTAGTTCTTTCTGAGTTAATTCTAAAATATAGCAATAAAATGTTTATGTTTTCCTTTAGCTTGCACATTAACACTTGTGGTTTAACTCCTGCTTTGAGCATGTGATGTAAAAGTGCCAGAAAATGTTTCTCTACTGGATTTCTACTGCAGCTCTCACAGAATTGAATCAGAGGGTTGTTTAAATATAATATATGTCTTTTCACTGTGGAAAAACTGTTAGCAAAATTTATCTCCTTGAGACAGTCTCTTTCCATCTTGTACCCATCATTCTGTAAGCCATTATTTTAACTTAAGCTTTCATAGTTATTCTGGATAATTCACTTTGTCTCTAAGGATATTCTCCCTTGACTCTGTTGTTGCTGCAAACAGATTTAGTACTGACAGGCAGAGTCCTGTGTAGGTGTGGGAAGAAAGGCACACCTCATATAGATAAAACCCAGAAGGTTTTATAGGTAAGGTTATGGGGTAATAAGAGATCAGTTTAGGGGAGGGTCTTTTTACTTGTTTTGGAAAAAATATGTAGAACCCAGCAATGATTTAATGTGAGATAGTATTTTCATAATTCATCTGCAAAGGAATTTGCATAACATTTGCATCTTAGAACTGCATGCTTTCCACCCTAAATAACTGTGATGACCATCAGCTTTTATTTCAGGAAAGTTCTTGGAAATGCCCACTTCCAACTGTACCAGAGCTTTTTGAGAAGTTTTTCACTGAAGTTTCACCAAAAGAGAAATGATCCATGAGAATATGATGTCTCTAATGAAATTCAGCAGGAAAATGTGCATAAATAGATGATTATAGATATATTTTTACTCTTTTCATAATAAGGTATCTTGACTTTCTGCTATATTGATATATTTTGTGTGTGTTTTGGCTTTTGTATTCACCTTACTGAAACCAAACATTAGAATTTTTACCATATGCAAAAATACTTTCGTTCTGAATTGGACAGAAAGTGAACACCCAAATTTTACCGTTTCAAGAGAAATGGAAATTCAGTTGTGCTGGAAAGAAGGGACTGGGCTTGAAAAATAGATTTTGGAGCTGTTCAATACTTGATGCTTGTGACCACTTTGCTTATCAGACTTTTGTGGCTTGCTCAGTAAATTCTTTCCAAATAAACACAATTACCATGTGCCTAATTTGTCCATGGCATTACCTTGTGTAAGAGAGCAACCTTACTCCTGGAGTTTGTTCATGTGGCATGTGTGGCAGGCAGAAGTGAGCCCATGGGCTTGTTCTAGAATTGGAGGATGACTTTTTAGGTTTGGTTGGGTAAAAATGTGGGCTGTTGTCTTCACCACCAGTTTATATGGGAATACAAGGCAATTTAATTGATTTTTTTTTTTCTGAGTGACATGAAGGTAATGGTGAACAAAGACACTGCCACCTTAAAAGGTTTTTTCCTCTTAATTGTTCTTTAACCACAGGGAGCAAATTTAATTTTAAGTTTCTGGTCTTTTAATTTATTTTGTAACCATGAAAAGAATATCAGCCAAAAAAGTGACCAACTTGTACTACTGTTTTGTGTGTGGGTTTGCATTTCAGGAAGAGTCTGTACTTTGTACCTTTAGGGATATCTTGAAATGGCAAGACAAGTCAATGTTCCTCTGTTTTGCTCTTTGCTCCCCGACATTTGAGAGAGAAGGATTTGCAGTCACCATGTTGTTCTTCAGTTCATACATCTGCAGCCTGCTCCTTCTGCTTCACATTGGTGATGAATTATACTCTGCTTCCTCCATCTAATCCTTTTCATTTATTTATATTTTATGAAGGAAACATAAAAGACTCCTCATAAAAATCCAACTGTTTTTGATAAACCTTGTCATGTGCAAATAATGGAGCCTTGTCAAGCACAAGCCCTGCTGGAAATTTATGCCTTCTAATAATAATAACAAGAGAAAATCAGGGACAAATAAGAAATATATTGAATTGGATTCAAAGTATGTTTATGGTTTTAAATTGGTGGCAATAAAGTATTTTTTATCCAGAAATGTTTTTACATGTTAGTTTAATTCCAATACCATGTTGTGCTTGAACTCTGCAGTATTTAGCCCAGCAGAGCTATGAAAGGCATCTTGTACTAAAACACAGTGGAGCAGACAGGCTTCTCTTTCCAAGGTTTGGTGGTGGAGAGAGGAAAGGATAGGACTTATTAATTCAAGAGGAAGCAAAGTTTGGGGCGAAGAAGCAAACTGGTGATCAGCTGAGGCCTCTCTGTGGGTTAGCGAGAAATGATAGGAACACAGAGGTTAAAGAAAACTAATCAAAGGACCAGATGAACCAATTTTTTATTAGAATATTTTTTTTTCTTTCAGCAGCAGACTTTGCTGGCCAGAGTCAACTTGTCAGAAGAAGGAATATTTATTGGTTTTGTCTGCTAAGGCTGTGGATATCTGGAAGGACAGTTTACCTGGTCATATGCAGGTAAATTGAACATTTAAAAGAAGATATGATTGTCTCTTGTTATAGTCTTCAGCTATCCCTTTGCTGTATGACATTTTATTTCCTATTATAATTTTTGCATTGAGAATAAAACTGAACAGAATGTTAATTGTTTGCTGATGAGACCAATTAGCATTTTATAGTACTTTACAAATGTCAGGAAATGAAGGGGATTTCTCAAGAAGAGGACTTTGTGTTCAACTGGCAGTGTCTAATCCAAACAAATGTGTCCCTTTAATGAAGAGGTTTCTTAGTAACACAGCAAATTCCCTGAATATATTGTCTGTGCATCTTCACAGAACTGATATTTATGCCCCCATGAGTGTTACTCTTTACATGAAATACTTGTTTTACATCTTTTCAGGAGTGAGAAAATCTGTAATTCCCTTTCAGTTTACATACCCAATCTGTCATGTTGAACTACTGCTAGAAATAATATTAGAAAATGAAGAAACAAAGACTAAAAATTGTTTTTCAGTTTAGAAAACTAATTATCTCACGCAAGGCCTCTGTTCCAAGTTGCGTTTCACAAATATTGAAGGTTTCTATGAGAAAGGCATGAGGAGAAAATTTACTTTCAGGGGACATGGATGTTTTAGTTTAATTTAATTTCGGTGTAGAACAAAGGCCCTTTCTGCCCATTCTCCCACCTCCTCATTCAAACCTTTCTTGGCAAGCTCAGCCCGTAGGTTTTGACTTTGCATGATAACACAACCACTGCTGAACTGGGCAGTTGCCAATCAGCCAAAGAAATCAGTTAATGAGAAATCAGGCAGAATTGAGGGAGCTGGTTCTTTCACACTTCATCAATTATGGTTCCTAGAAAACAGTGGGACTTTAACAATATTTGACAAAGGTAGCCTGCCCTGGTCCATGTGACATCAGTTGTAATGCATTTTACGGGACCAGATGAACCAATTGATTTTGCAGTGTTGTCACAAAATAGTGACCTTTACAAGAAAAATGCCCGAAAAGGTCACAATTTAAGCTCCATAGCTTCCTTTATCAAGGAAAGTTCAGGCTTTGCAGGTATCAGCCTTTATAATGAGGTTAGTGACAACCTTCCAGCTGCATGCAGCTTGTGCTAGATTTGGCGGTTTTGTTTTTTTAAAGATTCAGCATAAGTATCTGCATTATACTGTTGCCAGGTCTTTGTCTATGGCACGTATATAACTTTTAAATTACCTTCAGAACTGATGACACCCTCCCTATTACTTTTCCCACCATGAATCCCTGAAATAGAGCACGGATTGTTAAACAGAGCTTGGTGCACGTGGGTGTTTCACAGTAGTATCATTTTCATACAGCTCAGAACAGATTTAGATTGTCTCGTCTGAATTACACCAATGTAACTGAAGATGGAATAGAGGGCTGGCAGAGTTTGCTGGGGAATTTTACTCCAGGTGCTTGCAGTGTGACCCTTAAAGTCAAGAAGTGAATTGGCAATTGGGTGTTTGACAAGCGCCGTTTATCACTCGTGCATGATGGCACATGAGACATTACTTAAGAAAAAAGAATTGTAAATATGGATGACCTGTGGGACTTGGTCAATGTACACAAGCTGTAGATTTCTTGCTGCAGAGGGAAATTAATCAAAACCAATAATTTGGACATGATCTTTTGTATCTTGACAGATTATATATTCACATTCTCGAGACAGGTTGGTGGTTTTTTTGGTAGATTGGGATGAAACAAACAGGGCTGCTGGTTTTATTTCTGCTTTTACTATTATGATAATTTTTGAAGGGTTACTAACAAGGATATTATTGCTAAGTCTAATGATGCTTGGATCCACCAACCCTTCCCCAGTGTCTAATGAACAGAATCTGTGACATCCTGTATGAATACTATGACTAAACCTAAAAATTTTTGATACAAAACTTTAGTGGTTTTCTTTTCCTCCTCACTAGTGATGAGAAAAAGAATAAATATATATATTCTGCTCTCTGTGGCAGAATATATATATAATTCATTTATATTTATATCTATAAATTCTTTATTTTGTAATTCTGAAATCTAAATCTGATAGTAGTTTGTTCCCACACACAAAGAGGGCATTTGACGAGTTGTATCAAGCAGCAAGGAAGAGCAGCTGCATTTATTTTTAATGATTTAATGTGGAACATCCTAACAACTTGACTTAGTAGTGTGATATGGTCTATATGTAGTAATGCTGCTTATGAGTCACAAGAGCTTGTAAAAGTGTAATAATTAAAATTCCATAGGAAAAAGACGTTAAATGTGTTCATTCTGAGTCTGTGGGAACTCCATATATTTTACAGAAATTGCAATTTTGGAGCAGTTTCCTCCTCCACCCCAGCCCCCACTGTCTCTCATGTCTCTTGCAATGTTTGGGCAGCAAAGACTGGCTCTGGCCATGTCCCCCCAGCCAGCCCAGCATGGGCAGCACTGCCCTGGGCAGGGCGTTTGGAGCTCCCACGTCTGTTCTGGTGCTTGCGATCAACAACTGGAAGGCAAACATGGACTCTGCAAGCCAAAGGAGAGACCAGATGTTTTAAATAATCCCTGAAATGCTAAAGTTTATTCTTATGATGTATACAGATTCAGGACATTAAATATGTTCATAATCTCATTCCAAAAAATCCCTTTGCTCATCTCTAGGGATTTGACCAGTGTGTCAGATGCCAAGTTTGGAAGACGTATATCTTGCCTTTTCTTTACAGCTGCAAATAAGACATGCTGTATTAAAGTCTCCAAAATTAAGTCTGAATAAGGTCTCTCAGTCTTAGCCCTGCTTTTCTTTTCTGCCTACAATATGTGGCTGTAATAACTCATGGGGTTTATTCAGTCAGCATTTTAAATACTGTGTCTGTCCCCTTCCATCATTCATAATATGAGATGATGAAAAGCACTGCAACTAATTTTATGCAACACAATGAAATTAAAAGCTTTTGGTATTACTGTACTGCAGGTATAAATCTAACTAAATGTGGTGTTGGAAAGAGATGGACTATATAGGTAAGTGTTGGAATAATTTAAGGTTATTTGGCATTTTCTATGGATGTCTCTTCTCGTTTCTTCACAAATACCATAAGTAATTGTGTGGTTAATAAAGTCTTAAAGTGTCTGAGCTTGCAGTTTTCTACTGCCTTTATTCATTTGCTAAGAAAAAGTAAAGCTAATGGAAAACAATCCATTTCAGTGAAACTGTAGATTTGCTTACCCATCATAGCAAAATATTAATATGTGTAATATTTTAGTGTCACATTAATTTATGTTAGGTACAGTATTTCAACTTATGCACTGATAAATTTCAAGGAACTGGACAAATGATTAGATTTATATTCTTATATTTCACTTTTATCCATCAAATTCAACATGTCTTTTGTAATTATCAAAAACGTCACTTGAGGTCTGAAGGTCTGCTTTGTGCTTATATGGAAACATTTACATAGGTTGGGATGCATAAGTAGCTTTTCCCATCTCCCTTATCATTTATGTACTCCACTATTTACTTCTCCCAAATACATACCTTTCCCCTTAACAGCCTTGTTATTTCTACTGTTCATCATAAGAGAAATAATGTTCTCTCTGGTATTCCTTATTGCACTTCAAATGAATCTTCACTCATTTTTATAGAATTGGACTTACTCCCCTGAGTCTGCTTTTGCACGCATCTTTTGTTCAGCTTTGCTAGATGAAGTTTTTCTGTCACCAAGCTCCATGTGGAAGGCATGAAGAAGACTTATTCATGAACAAGCTAAGGGCCTTTTCATGCTTAGTGGTTTGCAACAGAGAAAAATTTTGAATTTCTTCTCTTGTTTCACTACATTGCTGCTTTTATCTTGGAAATGCAGTTGCTTAAAATTCTGTGCTCCTGATCTACTCAAGTTGCCCTGAACTCCATTGCTCTCACTTTGTATTTACAACTATTTTCCCTCCCCTTAACCAGCATTTATTGTTATCATCAGCTGAACTGGCATTGTGTTTCTTCAAGGTTGTTTAGCATTAAAAGAAAATCTTTTCCTCAATTAGCTGTGTGATTTTCCCTTCACAGCCTGCCCCTCTTCTTCCCCCGCCTTGTCTGCTCTTATTAAAAGCAATCCTGAGATATGGAGCATCAGCTCATCTCCCAGCCCCTGCTTTGGTGTGTTTTCTGCCTTTATGGGGAACTCAGGCACTGGGGTGCTCACAGGGCTCTTGGGCAGCATCAAGGGCCCCGGGGGGATAATATGTGTGCTCTACACCCAGCAGCAGCCCAGGAATCCTCTGCAGCAGCTCCAAAACCCCAGCCTGTGCCAGCCAGAAAATACTCTCTGTCTTCTCCACCCATTTCTATACAGAGCTCCCTAAACTCAGCTGAGAAAAAAAAAAAAATCTGTTTCTTTTACGTGTCCAAGATGATCTTTTATAATTGTTTTGAATGTGAAAAAGCTTGGAATCAAGGTGGACAGCTCTGGCTGAGCCTGGGCTCCAGCGCAGAGTGCAGTTTTTCCTCCACACTTGTTTACATGCAGGATTTTGTTATGCTGCTGCCAGTATTGCAGGGGTTGGCTCTGAAGCTCTGTGTGCAGCATGCAGACTTTTTTAACACTTGTTTATCTTCCAGCATCTTCCTTTTCCCCCTCCATTGCTCTATCCCATTCAATTTCACCCAACATTTCCCCCTTTCTTCTTGCTGGCAAGTAATTCATGTAGTTATGCATCTTTGCAATGACGAAACTTTCTGAGCAATCTCTTCTCTGTGACAGAAAACTTTAAAAACTTTCCTGATATTAAATGCTCAGTCAAGTGCACAGTTATCTCTCCAGAGCTGTGCTAACAGAAAACATTTTTCTGGGCAGAGAGTGCAGAGAATTTTCTTTATAGTTTACTGGTTATTTCAGGACACAATGTATGCAAAACATAAGAAATCTCATTTTACTGAGATAATGTGTTTTAATTACAATTATCATTTTAAGTTAGTGATCTGAAAAGTGCCATATTTCAAAATACAGAACCATAGACTGAGTACTACAGGAAAATCAGAGTAAAGTAGCTTGGCAGAAAGTTTTAGGAAATTCTTTATCTCACTCATCACCTTTATTTTGTTTCTGATTTTATGGCACATATTTCTTATAGATACAATTCAGTTAAGAAAGAAACTTGGGAAATTTTACGAGTTATCTTTCTTCTAAGTTTTTTGAGAGGTTGTTTGTCCAGTCAGCTTCTGGAAAGACTCTAGACAACATCATGTTTCTTAGTCAGCCCTGGTACTCTGAACTAAGCAGTCCTTAGTATCTCATCACCATCAGGTGAAGGACTTTATGGAAAAATACCAGGACAACTGAAATGCATTATTTTTCTGTATTAATGAGCTTTCTTAAGCT
Source organism: Camarhynchus parvulus (assembly GCF_901933205.1). Taxonomy (NCBI): domain Eukaryota; kingdom Metazoa; phylum Chordata; class Aves; order Passeriformes; family Thraupidae; genus Camarhynchus; species Camarhynchus parvulus. Next base: position 17,596,609 of record NC_044579.1, read on the forward strand.
GCGATTTTTTCTTTTATATTCCTTATTATACTTATTTTCAGAAAAGAAGCACCATAGTTTTCACACTAGTACTGGTATCTCAGTTCTAAATTGGCGTGTGCAAGGTGAATTTTGGTGGATCTCAAAAGAGATACCAGCAATTAGTTTGGGAGAAAAGGCCACATCTGCTATTTTCCTAAAGTCAGAGTCTAAAACAAGCCTAATGTGTCAGATCAGGCAGTTGAGGATTCTGTAAAACATTGTTCAAGCTAATGTAATTTCACTGTTAGCTGTGTTTCTTGTGATTAAGTTTTTTGTATCACAAGCCATTGTAAGACTGCCAGTAGTATATGTTGTCTGGAGTGGAGGGACAAATTTATTCCTGAAGCATTAGGACTGGGCAAAGCTACTGGCAGTGCATTATTTCCTTGTGCTTTTGCAGGAAAGAGACAGGATTTATGATTAGGGAGAAAGACAACAGGAGTGTCTCATACTTATTTGGGACCTACTGGGAAGCACAAAGTGAATGCAGAGCAGTGCTCTACCTGTTGGCTCCTCTATGGGGAAGCTGAACTTTGAGTACATAAAGTGACTTGTGTTGAAAATTGTGATATAGTAGGTACAGTGTTATCTTTTACCTTCACAGTCATGAGTGCCAGTGATGTTATTTTAGGGCTCTGGCCCAGCCAAAAGCAAGAATGACTTTATCAGCACATCAGCACTGCAGGAACTGCCTGACTGCCAATGCTTCTGATGCCGAGTCTGATGTTGAATAACAACATTGTTCAGTAAGAGCTGCTTCCTTGAGGCTTAGTTACAGAAGTGTTTGGAACATGGTGGTTTCACTATTAGCATTTTTGGAGTGAATACTCTTCATTGTATCTTATGCAATTTATCACTGGAGTTGACTTTTCCTTCTGCAATTCACTGTAGAATGAGCCAGAAGGAGAATTAAGCATATAAAGTTTAAAACAAATATATGTAAAAATATTTATCTGCATAAATCCTGACATCCCATTAATCACTGATATGTTCTGAATACAACAGGACAAAGTGTGACCCCTTTTATCTTTAAATATATTTCAGGAATCGGTTTGAAGACAATTTACAGCATTTTTATTTTATTTAACATGCTGCTTTATTTCCTACATCTGGATAATGGGCTGCCACTTCTCTCTATTGAGAAACTTCTCTGTTCAGGGTAGAAAGATCCTTGTCCAAGGCTTAACCAATAGAAGATTCATAATTGACCTTAATAATTGTGTCAATGCATCCAGGAAATCAGAACTACAAAAAGGTCTGTCTCTTCATGCATCAAGACAAAACAATAAAAGTTAAAAGTCAAATATTTGATGGTATAAAGCAATGAATTCAGACTTTCGTAGTCAAAAGTTTGAGGACCTAGATTTGTCATAAAGACAAGTTAGTGTGATGTTTGTTGCTTACACATCTTTTTCTAGGTCCCAAGTGCCCCAGGAATCTGTCACTCCAAATGGAGTCACCTGTGCATCAGTGTCCAGGTTTTCTGGATTGTTTTCTCAAGTTTCTCTCTAATTATATGTAGATACACAATCTGTGGTAATTGGGAGTGGGTCTGTGGGAGCTTCATCCCCAATGAGCTACAGCTGTGAGCAGCAGGTGAGCAGCATTGACAGCAATGAGCCATGGAGTGCCCAGGGGCAGTGACCAACCACCAAAGGGAACAGAGGGCACACAGGTGCAGTGCATCAACAGGAGGGGATAAAAGGCTGGGCTAAAGAACAAGAAGGGCAGATGCTTGCAGCCTTCTGAAGTGATAGGATGTTACTATGTATGGGTTGAAGCTTTCTGAAATTGTGTGGTGATGCTCTATGTATTGTGGCTATCTCAACTGTGACATGTGCTGCAACAATTATAGAAAAGATCCAAGTTCCTGCTGTGCCCTTTGTTTCTCTGGTAGGCTGAGTGTGTATCCCTGGGACTGGAAATGGTCTGAAGTGTGTGCTCTGCAAGGTAAGATCCTCACCAACACATCATGCATTTTTTACCTTGTGAATTAGATTTTGATGGAGTATGTATGTATGTATGAAATTTATATTCCAATAATTATGTAGGTTTTTACCAGGAGGTGAATAATGAGGACATGTGGGAACTTTGTGGTTTTACATGGATAACAAAATACTGAAACGACCCCAAACTTGTCAGTCAATGGAATTCATGCATAAAGACTGGGCTCACAGTTTGATATTTCAATTTATCCCATGGATTGCTTTAACATTCATGCACGATATATGTTAAAGTGTTTTTGGGTGGTCCTGGCCTGTTTCATGTGAAGATGATGAGAATAAAATGTAAGTAAAGCAAACCACTGATACTGCTCCTAACATGCCAGGCGAGTTAATGAGGCTGTACTTGAACTTTAAAACCCCAAGGAATTACCCAGAAGTGCTTGGTCAGTGGACAGAGACCAGTTTCAAGCCTAAGCTTAATTTTTATTTTTTTTTTCTAATGTTCCTGGAGTGTCTTGACCTTAGAGCAGGATCAGAATTCTTTGTTTATAGTCCAGTTCATGTTAGTTTCAGCAATATTTTTTTTTCCCTGATCAGACCTTGAAACTAACTGACTAATTCAACATGATAAGGCTCGTTTCACTCCTAGGTGAATTCCTGCTCCTATGGGACCAGGAAGGATACCTTTTTAAACAAAAGGATATTATTGAAATCTGAGAGGTACATTCAAGAACTAAGCTGGCACTTTTTTCCATAATAAAACTGTCTTTGCTTCAGAAGAAGTGGCTATTTTTGAATGACTAAAGATTACAGCTTGCTAAAAAAATCTTGTTTGATAATCAATGGAAATGAACGATTCATATTTTAATATGGTCTATAAAGCATTGTACAAATAAAAATTCAGCAACTTGCCATTGTGCTGTTCCTCACCTACACAATGCCTATGATCTTGTTTATTTCAGCATTCATTCAGCTGAGGAGTATCCTCTGTCTTCATGTTTTATACAGAGCAAGTGGTGTCTGCCAACTCCTGGTGGACAGATTTCTGGTTTAGTCTAAATGTTCTTTTTAAAAGAACAAGCATTTCTTTGGCAAATTGGGACACAAGCAAAAGAGTTCTTGAAGGTAGAAGTAGGACTTTGGGTCTTCCCAAAGATTAGCTGAGGATAAAAACACATAAAGCACCATAAAACCCAATCCATTATTCTTATTTTGGAAGATTGTGGTCTTCTCTCACTGGATGGTGCATGAACCCCTTGTGAATGACTTCTATAAAAATGGACCTTCATTTAGTTTAGTGGAATTCAGCAAAATGGCATCAAAGACAACACTGAACAAGATGAACTAACTGCCATCAACAACTACTTGGGGAATTCAAGCAACATTTTACAACAAGAGATAATTAATCATGAATTAATTAGAAACTACACATGTAGTTGAATGTGTATAAACATGGCACACAATGATTCTGAGAGCATTCACTGCAATACCCCTTTACATTTCTTGAATTTTGTGCCTAGAGATATGTTAGAACTTCCAGACTGCTTCTCTAGATATGCAGGATTTTCAGGTAAATGTTATCCTAACTTTTGAAAAAAAACATTTCACATCTTACTGCTCACTGAATAAAAAATTTCTTCTTGTTTTTGAAAGCATTTATGTAAGAGTTTTGTAGGCATACAGGTAACATACATAGTACACAAGGACTGCCTTTATCTCAGACCTTGAAAAGTGGTGTATGCTAATTCTGGAGCAATTGATTTCATCCCAAGTTTGGTGCATCTTTAAAGTTTCATTTCCTTCTTTCAAGTCAGCTCTGCAGAAACGTGTAACTGGAGTTGTTTTGATACTCGACTAAGCATCAGATTGAAAGGAGAAGGAACACAGATCTAAGAACATTAAACTAATGTTTGACACTTCCAATAGATGTGTGTAAAATCTAAAGAATGTACAGCAACACACCACTATGATGCTAAAGTAGGAACATAAAAATATACAAGCCTATCTGAGTTGTGTTGATAACTGAGCTTGAGGAATGTGCATTATGTCCTGAGCTCTGACAGCTTTAACTAGACAGGAAAACACAAGCACCTTTTCTCTGATAACAGTTGGTGCATTGATAGTCTTACCCACCTTATCTGAAGAATAATAAATGCTTCAGTTCCTCAGTTTGTCCTTATTGCATTTCTTGGTTGATTTTTTATTTCCTTTGCCTTTTTAGTGTCAGATTCCTCAGATAATCAGGAAAAAAATCCCCAACCTTTCGACCTGCACTGAAGGGATGACTGAGAAAACTGGCAGCAAGACACCTTCTAAGTGCTCTCTGGATTAAGAGTGGCCAGACGTTTTCTAAGGCCCTGTGAAGTGATGACTGTGTTAACACTGATGTCAAAGGGATGCAGAGCAGTTACCCCTGTCAAGGTAAGACCCTAAAGATGCCAAAGAAACTGCTGTGTGCAAATCCCTGGGTGTAAGTCTGGGCAGGTGAATGCTCTTCCCTCCAGCACACAGCCCAGGTGCTCCCCAGCCAGAACACTGTTTTGTGCAGCTGCAAGCAGCAGGAGGAAACAAACTTTCTAGAAATCCCAAGATAACCTCAGAAACATAATGAACCAAATAAATGGGAGTGGTTGTCCTACATATAGTGCCTTCAATTTGGCTGGACTGTTCAATTATTGATCAGGAGGAAAATATCACAAAAAATGTCAGACCAAAAGTCTTTTGCTTTCTCTGGGCTTAATGTGTGGAGGTTTTTAGGTCAAATTCCAAAGGATACTGTGACAATCATACTGTCTTCAAGAAAACCAAACGCTTACTAGTGATTTCACTATTTTGCAGCATATATATTAGAGGCTGGATATTCTCCACAGAATGTAATCCTAGTTTTTATTTATTTTTTAAAAATTGATCTTCAGCAAATAAAAATACTTTCATATGGTTTAAAGAATGTTACTTATTATTTAACACCATCCTTTGAATCAATTGCATAAAAGGCCACAACAAATAGTCATAAAACAAATACAGATATTAAACCACATCATGGGCTCTTCCTATGTTAGCCTAATTCAGTTTCTTTGTTTACAAAATAAACATCAATATAAATATTTAATACAGTAACTGCAGTAAGGAAAAGGACAAACTGTTATTATTGTGAGAATGCTGAGCACTGTGGAAACTGTCTTTTAAATTACAGCTTTTTCTTAGCTTGAGCTAGGACTTTTTTCATAAAGGAAAAAGTCATAGCACATTAATGGCAAATATCCATCAGGAAATAAGTCTAAAAGCAACTCAGGAAGTATATTGCTCTGAGAAAGATGGCTTTGCATTTGTGCCATGTTTATAATAAGCTCAATTCCAATATCTTGAAAATAACAGTAAATATTTAACACAAGGAATATTTCATAAGATTGCAATAAATGTTTAATACAATGTAACTTTGCAGTACTTCAAAAACTTATTGCTACAAATATTTATCTAGAAATTTAATTAAATACATGTATAATCCATGAAATAAACTAGCTCAGCTTTGATTCAGCAAGCTGCTCTGCAGAAATGCAGAGATGTGTCCCCATGCAGCTGCTCTCTGTGCCAGAGCCTGACACTTTATTTGAGCTCCCAGCCCTCACCCTGACTGCAGATCCACCAGTGTCAGGACCACTCCTCTTTTCAAACTATTCCTACACAAATTCACTGAGTAAAACATCGGTGTCTGGTTTGCCCCAGTGTTGTACAGACTTGGGACTGTAACCTTTGCCTGCTATTCCTGGGAGTTAGATGATCCCTTCTCCTTGCACAGCCAGCCAACATGGAACCATAATTGCATTAACCTCAGGAGATGTCCTCCTTCTGGATTGCTTCCAGGATCCTGAATATCCAGCCTTCCTTCCCAAGGCTTCACTACTTGTGAAAGAAAATACACATCCTTTCATGTGTTGGCACAGGGGTAAATTTCATTTATTTCTTGTAGCGGAAAGAGTAGAGGGTGCATTGAATCTGGGGAAGGGCAACTACAAATGCTGGTAGACTGATTTGGGGAGGAGTTTCTAGCTGAAAATCACTCTGTGGCTTTGCCTGGAACATGAGGCAAGAGCCTCTTGTGGTCTCAAGTAATTTCTGACTGTCCTGTGCCCCTCCTCAATCCATCCTTGCACCCAAACATCCCCTGAGCTCACCTGTGCTCCCAGACTGTGTCAGTTCCTAGCAGTCATCAGTCAGCCTTACATTTACTCATTCTGTCTGAAATGCCCCTGTCTTTAACACCACAGGCAAGGGATTACTTTTGTACAGTTAGATTTCTTGTAGCCTAAAACACTTAAAAACTTCTGGAATAATTTCTAGTAGTGCAGTGCTGCTCAGGTCTATGACATGTTGGTAGGGCACCACTGCAGCTTTCATTAAAAGGAGTTGTTTATTGGCCAGCTAAACCACTCTCTACCTGAGCATCAGGACAATAAGAAAACAATTCTGATAAATCTTGATTTAATGCTGCCGTGGAAATGTATTTCTGGCAATAACATATTAACAAAGCAATGAACATTTCCTTCTTTTTGTAAGTCATGGTGCAGTAGTGTGTGATCTCTTTGACCTGTTTTGGAAGGATTTTCAGTGTAAAAAAATTGGCTGGCTGGGAGAGGGGAAGTGAGGAAAAATAATACAGGGAAGAAATTATCTGCAGCTTGAGTCTATTTGCCACTTTCTCTTTTGGAATCCATAACTTCATTTCCTGATTCTGTTTTTGTGGAACTAGTTATAAAAACAAGAAAGGAAGCAAAATATTGGTGTTGTATGTGTTCATAACCAATAACTAAACCCATTTTCTTTAAATCCACTTCCTCTTATATTAGTTTTAGCAAAACTTTATTACTCCTTTTACTCTTTTTAATGCTGAAAAGATACTATGATTGAACAGCTAAAAATATAGAATTTCATTTGACATGTTGTAGTGCTATGAATCTCTAATTTTTTCTACTGAAGTGCTGATAGTCAGAGTAGAAATAGACCCTGAGATGAAATAGAATTGACTGATCTCAGTGGGATTTGGATAAACCTTCAGAACTGCACAGATAGAGAGTGAGCATGTCATGAGAAAAAGAATCAAGATATTTCAAGGAAGAGCATCTGCATGCTTAGTGGATATTTAGTAGTGGTGATGATTGCTTCATTTTTCTTCAGCCAAGCAGCTGAGCACATTGGGAAGGTGTTGTGGCACCAGAGCCAATGTGGAGCTCTAGCATATGACCTGCTTCTATGTGGTCTGAAAGCAAGCTTAGGCCAAAAATCAGTGAGTAGTTTTCAAATTTTAAGGCTTTACATGACAAAATTACATTATGTTCGTTCTGAAATAAATTGAATTTGTAGTGCTCATTTTGGCAGGACAACCTCAAATGTTAGGGACCTACATGACCTGACCCAGCAATTCCTTGCATGAAGAGCCTCCTTCTGTTTCTCAGGCTCCTGCCTCCTTCCTATCCTTTATAATCTACCCTGGAAGACACTTGCCTCTCAAAATTCCTTCAAACCAATGGCTATTTGCAAGCAGACCATCCTGAAACTACCATCCCCTATAATTGCTTTTCAATCTGCACCCTTTTCTTAGGAGCCCATTTGAACACTCATCAGCAAATAGATGCTACAAATAAAGGCATTTCTGAAGCCATATTTTGATGGTGCTGAATGAGGAGCCCTTAAAAACCCCATCTCTGTGTTGCTATGTGATATGCTTAGAAAAATCAAGTATTGAGTCAGGCAGAGAGACACTGTATACATAGAAAAAATTTGTATCACAGCTTGATAAACCTGAATGCATCTGGGGTTTAAGAACTTTTAAAAAAACCACTACTGCTGTAGTTTGGGCCATTAGTTATTCCATGCTGGGCTCTGTATTCTTTGTGTGGAATACTTTGATAGAAACATTGCTTTCTTTTGAACTGCGCACTGTTTGTCATAACAGCATGGGATGTTGTGAAAGTTAAAAATGACACTGTCAGATTAATCATTTTAAAAATATTTCTTTTACTTGTTGTACAAAAGGATAACCTTTGAAAATGCAAAGATGAAGGCAAGTAAACAGCTTTTTAGAGGACAAAACTGGTTTAGATTTTTTCAGCTGACTTGGTGCTCTGTTGTTGTTTATGTCTTGTAGTTTAGTGTTTCTGCTCCTCAGCAGACTTTGTGTCCTGCAGCCTGGCTCAGTTATTGTAGTGGGAGGTCTCAATAGATTTACCTGCATATCCACTTCCCTGGTGCTCTTTTCAGAGTGGATCCGTGCATCCTCTCTGTTTCTTGTGAGTTAGGCTGGCATTTTCCAGACACGGCGCATGGTGAAAAGGCAGGAAGGCAAATCATCATTATACATGAAGTATCACACCAATGCTAATTGCAGTTTGAAGGGAACATTGAGAGACACATTTGTAAGGAAAATATTTTCTCTAAACAATAATGTAGTAGCCTATGCCCATTCCACCTGTGAGGAGTAGAGAATTTGGCTTTACTTCCTTGTGCTTCTGTTTAGGTAGGTGGCAATCTCAGCCCTAACAAATACAGGGACAATGTTTACAAACCAGGAATATTTCCATCCAGATTAATTTCTGGAGAAGCTGCCTTTATCTGAGAAATGCTCAGAAATCTGGGGAGAGAGAACTGTGTGCTACATTCATGGTACAAGCTTGAAGAAAATCTGTATGGAGCAGTGCAAAGAGGGGATAAATGGGAACAATTTGTTGTGAACCTCACCTCAAGGTTAACAGCCATTTTCAAAATGCCATCATGTCTTCCTACAAAGAGCAAAGGTGCAACTGGTTAGGGGAGTCAGTGTTTACTGCTCCTGTCTCTGCTGTTTACAGACCCACTTGGACATGTGAAATGCTGAGCCTGTGATTCACACATGAGAATTCAGCCTCACATTCTTTCCCCCTCCTGTCCTGAGATCTGGCTCACTCATTTGGGAACACTGGGAGGAGAGTCCTGGAACCTTCCATCCATAGCCCCAGGGCTCTGTGAGGGTCCCTGGGACTGCTCTGCAGCTGGGGCTGTGCCACGTTTGCTGGCAGGACCCCAGTGAGGCAGAGCAGACCCCAACCAGCTGCTGGACTGGGATTTCTCCCCCTGAGGGACCTCAGATCCTGGAGCTGTGCCTGGCAGTGGGACAGGTTGCTGTGCTGACACAGCCACCAGCAAAGGAGGTGCTTGAAGGACCTGCAGAAGAGGTGACAGCTGTAGATAAGCACACAGATATGCTTCATGTCAACAGGAACTGCTCATGGCCAAGCACTTCTGAAAATGTTGGGATGCTGCAGTGAGATGGCTGAATGGGTGCCAGGGCCTCTGGAAAATCAGGACTCCATTGTGAGGGCTGAGCACTTCTGCAGAGGCAGCCTGCAGACCTGGTGCAGATGGCCTGGCCCCCTCTCAACATGCACAGATCACAGTTCCAAGGGCAGCAAGAGGGGGATTGGGGGCTGTGGGGAGAAGAGGCAGACAGGAGCTGGCAAAGGACAGGCTGTCAGGTGCAGCTGCTGTCCCAACAGGCACATTTGCCATGTCAGGATGCTGCTCTCTCTCTCATCCAAGCACTAAACTCTAATTATATTTGCTATGTGTTGATTATCATGGTCAATCTTGTATTTTTGTTTTAGAGTTGTGTGTTTTTGTTGTTTGAAATTGTGCCGGTTGCTGGCTGAAGAGATGAACTAAAACCACAGAATTAACTACAGCCACCTGAGACTATTAGAAATTCCCAAAGAGGGAACTCAACTGTAATCTTGACTCTTTTATTCACTAAGAAACAATTTATCTGATCCCAAAATTCCCTAGGCTAAAAGAGACACATTCTTCCCCTCCTTTTTTTTCCTTTCAGACAATTTATTGATTGCCTCAGCCTTTTCTACCACCTGTATTAATCCTTAGAGAAATGCTGTAGTATTTCAATTCCTATAAAAGCAAACATGAGAACTTTTTAGGAAAAACCCTCAAAAATAATTAAGCTTATGATACAGTAAAAATTATAAGTATCGCCACTCAAGTAACCTTGACTCTGAACCTAACTGGGAAATGGAAACAAAATTTGGGTCAGCCTCAGCTTCCTGCTCCCTCAAGAGCAAATTGCTCCAGCAGGCAGTGAGGATATAGCAGAGAGCTCAGTATCTTGTCCCAAAGGTTTGCAAATATAGATGCAGATGAGCTGTTGGAATGAAGCCATTGCACCCTGTGGGTGTCGTTTTGTGGAAAGTTAAAAACCACAGTGTGGGAAACAAGTTTCAATGGTGAAGGCAACAAATACTAATAATGATTGCTGTAGAAAGACAAGCAATGCATTCCTTGCCACAAAACGTACTAGAGGAGGATTTACTTGAGCCACACGTGCTGTGGAGAGCAAACCTCTGCTGCTCCCAGCTCTGGCACACAGGGAGAACAAACCCTGAACACACACCTGAGCCTTGGCACCACTGAGCCAACACTGTCTGAGGTTTTGCTTAAATCACCTGTATTCCAAATGATTATACAGGATATTTGTGCAATAATTTAGTGTACAAAAATCTGAGTTCAGAAAGAACACAAAGAGGATTGAAGTGGTGGAACTTGGAAGAGAAGATTGGCACAAACTAAGTTGAAGGTCTTTATTATAATTAGATCCATGCTCTGATGTTTTCAACATTCAACTAGGCAAAAGAAAAGATTATTTAAAGAATGATAAATTTCCATGAATCTCAGGGTTTTATTCTATGAATGTTGAGCTTCTACAAGATCATGCTGATGACCCAATGCCACCCAAACATTTTCATTGCTGTAATGGACGCACTCCATGGCAGGACAGGGTTTCAGAGGGAAAGGCTTTGAGGAGAAGGTCCCAGGGTTGGAAAAAAGACAAATTCCATATCAGAGCCCAGCACATGGAGTTTTACCACTGCAGGGTGCTGTGCTGACATGTTCATTTATGGGGGGTCCTAAGGAAATGGGCCCCCATATTTTAGACAGTGGCACCTCCATAAGAGGATATTCTGGTCCCTGGAGCTTGCAGAAGGTTATGGGAAGGGATCAGAAAAGAAATTAATAATTTTGCCAGGCTGTATGTGCTATTTTTGATCAGTGAGCTGTGCTGAGTGGTAATTTACATAGCTGAAGTAAGGGTGAAACATTTTGTTATATCTGATTAAAAGCATTGAAAAGCCTAAAATAATAACTTTGCCAAAAATGACCTACTGACCTTTCTAGTTGGTTTTCCTATCCAGTTGGTTATCCTAGGCATCAAAACTGGACCATCTGTCATTTTTTTTTTCAGGTAATATTTTGCTTAGCTTTCACATGGCAGTCTCTGCTAACATAAAACAATGCTTTTCTAAAACTTGATGTGAATAATATGTTTCTGCTATCCTAAGACTGACTCTTCAAACCCCAAATACAATATCAGAGTGGGATTTTATAGCTGATAGGTGAGATTACTTTGCACCAAAACTAAAATAACTACAGTTCGGCTTACTTTTTGCAAGACAGGTCCCTTAGTGTGCTAAGCTGTGTTGTTCAAGAGTCACACACATTTCATTGCCTGAAAACTGCTCTAACCTTACCTTTTGCTACCCTTCAGCAGCAGTTAATCATTAGAGCAGGATCATTAGAGCAGGATCACTGCTCTGTGTGAGCAGAAAAGAGGCATTGTTCCTGATTGCAGCTCTAATGACTCCAAGGGTGCAATCTCATAATTAGCTATGTCTTTAAATGTTGTTTACTTGACTTGACTTCACCTCACAGAATTCAAGGAAGTGCAGTTCCTGTGGGTGAGTTTGTGCATGTGCTGATGGCTTGCTTTAAAATTCTACCCAACCTGTCCCCATCTCATGTTCTTGTGACTTGAGCATAACAAAACTTTGGAAAAATTTGGATTCCCTTCTGAACCAGCATCTGATGGTTATCACCCAGGCACAACCTTCATTTTCAGCAAGTGACCTGGGCTGAACAAACACAGAGTGCTTACATATTTTACAAACCCACAGTTTATACAGAGATTATTTTATGTTTAGATATCACTCTTGAGCAACTGGGACAAAGCCAGCTGCAGATCTGTATAAACAACAGATTTTGCACATTAGGTAGTTCTAAAGGATCTGTTATAGTATGAAGTAAAGTGAAAATCTAGCAGTGGAAATCTAGCTCCACCCAACAGAATTTTTAATTTTTTTTTTGCCAAGAAAAGCAATAGGGTGGCATTTAGACCAAGAAAATATTGAAAGCAAATCAGATATGTGTAGTGTTCTGAAAGAGGAGTTGCTAGTGCTTTAAATGACTGCCAGATGTCAAATAACAAAAGCCCCTCCTTCCAAAAGAATTCCAAAAGAATAGTTGACTAATAATTCACTTTAGAAGACTGGGAGACCAGATCTCTGTCAGAGATGTATTTGAGCTGTAACATTTGATACGGGATGGGAGAGAAGATGCAAATATGGATGTAATAGAGTTTACCCTATAATCAAAGGAGGAAGAAGAAAAGTCTTTGCATTTTTGGATACTGGACCTCCATAAAACGAGAATTAAGAACAAATGCCAAGAGCAAAATTTCCTTTCTTCTACCAAAGAAGCAGCAGTAAATTATGACATTGGTTAAAGCCTGATGGTCAGTCTGAGGGCATACATTTCCCTGTAATAAATTCTCATATTGCAGGAGGAACCATGGCCGATCAAAATGTGATGCACTTCTGCACTCACATGCAGACACCTACATCCCTATGAGTGACAGTAAATTGGAATTCTATTAGGAGGTTTTAATTTCTATATTTTAATGAGCTTTTTATCATATACAGAAATTAAACCCAGTTTAGTGTATGTCTCCTATATAATCAAAACCTACCATGTTTATGAATTGAGATTTTTCAGAATCATGTCGTTAAACTTGATGTACCCCCACAGGTTCAGCTAAAGAGTATCAAGCTGCACTGTTTGTTAGTGTAGGTGGAAGGAATCCATGCAGCAGTGGAAAGAAGGCATTCTGACTCTATAACTTGTTTACATTTCAAAAGGCTTTGGAGAGGTACAATCACAAGAGACTGGAGAAAAAGAGAAGTGAGGAAGTTAAAGTTCAGTAATTCATCAAAAGACTGTGTGAGGCAAAAAATATGAGTAGTAAGGATAAAAGGTGAACTTTTATAATGGAAATCACAAAGTTTTGTGCTAGGACTAGACCTGATCTGGAAAAAGAAGATAGGCAGGAAAATGACAAAATCTGTTACTTCTGTGAAAGTCAAGGACAAAGTTTTGGAGAGAGTTGGCGAAGGTTGGTGTGATAATAATGTCAAATCCCATTGTTTCTTCTGCTGGAGTGAGTTTACATGCAAAAGAAGCCAATGTGCTAAATCTACGGAATGGTTCTACAATAAGTTTAATAATTTTTGCCATTAAGCTATGGATACTGCTGGAGGAAAGAATAAGAGACTTTATTAAATGTCTTAAGACTGCTTATAAAATTAAGGATCATTATCAGCCTGTATCAGGCTTTGATTATAGTATGCTGTATGCATTATTTAGCATTTTATGTTTGTATTAGAAATTCTAGTTAATTATGCAAATGTATAGGACATGTGAGGATAGGTTATGCGTGTTAATTGGCAAGTATCTATGTGTAATTTATGCCCACCCTTGAACATGAGAAATGATTGAGATAGATTTTTTTTCAGTGATAAGTTCTACTTTTCTTAACTCTGATGGTTCAATTATCTGCTGAACTTGAACAGAAAAACAGATTTGTTTCTTTTCTTGCTCATTGTAAGGGCTTGGTGGCCCTTCAGCAACTTTTGCAGAATTGTGTCCTGCAATGATTTATGGATGCTACTTCTGGACTCCACAGAAACATATCTGGTTCTGTGATGAGTTCTCCTTAGATTCCTCAAAATTATTTCACAAACAAATCTTTCAGTTATGCACCAAAAGCAGAGGATGGCACTAAACCTATCCCCACTGAAAACCCCTCTCATCTGTAAGATGGGAAGCTTTGCTGAGGAACTTTAAAATAATAAGCTGAGGAATGCTTGAAAATAACTGCTAAAATGTCTCCCAACACACAGGCTTAAAGATGTTACTCAGACTAATTTACTGTTGGAGTGTGATGCTTTATGCTCTGTACAAGCAGCAATTTGTGGGCAACTTGCAGGACTGTGATTCTTGTGTGAGAAAGAGGGAGTAAAGAGGAGCTGAAACCCTTTCAGCATTGCATAAAAGGCTGGGGAAATGTGGCCCTTTAAGATTACATTGTTTGTACACTGACTGACACACAAACGTGCTACAAACACTAAAAACCTGCTTGTTTTTAGTGCTATTCTGCTCCAAGAAGTCTGTAAATGAAACTGAACATAAAATGTCTGGGAATGGTAGTGATGCATGTAGGGGGAGTCCATCCCCGTTGTGGTGTGCTGTGAGAGAAGTTATCTTGGCTGAAAAGAGCTACAACCTGGAGGAATGAGATATGTGTAAAATTGAGATTACTGTGATTTTATAGGTGACAATTGCATTACACTGACCTGGTGAGGCAAGTGAGGCTGGAGACTGTGGAGGATAACTGTATGGTGCCACAAATTATACTCTTAATTGTACCTTTTTTCAATATCTGGTTTCCATTCCTCTTTCTCCTGCACTTCTATTGTAGAATTTTGGGGACTTTTTTCATACTCTCAGCACTGTACTCAGGAGGCACAGAAATGCACTCTACCAGCACAGTAATCAAACTGAAAAAAATATTATTTTCAGTTTGGTTACTCACAGCCTTTTAATACTTCCTATAATATTTTCTTTCCATTTCATGCTAACAAAATTTAGTTCTGGTTTTGGAGTCCTTAGAGGGGAGTTCAAGGTGTACACAGGCAAAGCCAGGAGAAGCCTGGGGAGCAGACTGGCTGATGTATCAGGAGAGAGCTGGGCAGGGGCTGTGCTCAGATGTGGCTCCAGCCAGTGTTTATAGAGCATGGATGTTCAACAGCCATGGGGGGCTCATCTGCAGCTCTGGGCTTTGTGTATTGTGTGTGTGACAAAGAGAGGGAAGTAGCTGATTCCATTGACTTATCTTCTTAATTTAATACAACTCACCAGTGGTTTTAGTGGTGCTTTTTGCTTGGACTAATCTGTAAGGTGTCCACAAGACGTGACTCAGTTTGGAATAGCATTTCAGCAATGTGGGCCAAATGTAACATACCCAAAGATTAGCCAGGAAATGTTTTAGCAGCTGCATTTAATTTGCAGTGTTAGCCACAAAGGTGTCTATCAGTGTTTTAGCCCAGAGTGTGGTAGAACTGACAGTGGCGGGGTACTCCTACCTTCCAGAATCCTTCTCTTTTATTTTTGTTTTTCTCCAGATTCAAATCTCTTTTGAATTGCTAAGAGGCAATCTTATTTCCTGTGGTACTCAGTCTTCAAGCAAATTATTTTTTCGTTAATCCAGATTCTATTTTGTTCTCTTTCTCATAGAAAACCATTCAACAATAGCATGTCAGCACTAAGTTACCTTCAGGAAGGTCAATGGGAAAAAATAAATAAACCATGTGATTTGAAAAGATGTCTCTGAATACACATGCATACTCTTTTTGTTGGCATAGTCACCCACTCCCTGAAGAATTTTGCTATGCCCAGGAGTTCAGAAGGCAAATATGCAAAATAAACTCAATTATTTTATTAGGAACTCTCCATGTTAATTCACAACATCATTTCCTGCTAAACCTTTAATATTTTACAGACACTTTTGGCCATGTGGTTAGAGCACAAGACTGCATTTTAAGAGTTCTGGTTTGATTCTTATTTCTGTCAGAAGTTTCTTATGGGGGTGGGGAAAATCTTTTACTCCCTCAGTGTCTAAGATCATAAAGTGTTCATAACAAGGGTTTCTTTTTTTTTTTCCATTCCCTGTCTTTATTGTCTATTTATACTGTAGGGTCTTACTGGAAGACATCATTTTTACAACTTGGTGTTGGTATTTTTCCAGTCTCAAAGCAGGGTCTCAATAAAAATACATGTATGTAGAGATTTATATATTAGAGCATCTATTTATTCATTATAATAGAATAGAAACACTATTGTTTCTATATTATGCATGACAAGTAAATAAAAATCCATAGAGAGTTTTGTGTGATGCTTACTTTCTCAATGACTAATATGAATAATTCAAAATTGTCAAATGGCACAACTTTGATTACATCTTTGCATTATTAAAATACTGATAGTAAGGTGTTTTTACACACATACCAGTAAAAGCAAGCTATAATGTGCAGAGGGACATTTAAATTCACACAAATCAATTTGTGCTTATGGTTCCATGTCCCTAGTAGTTTTAAATTAACTTCTTAATGTATATTTGCCTCCTGTCAGTATATGGATTCAACTGGAAAGCTATTTTTAATAATTACAGTTCATTTCCCAGGAATCAGATGTTAGTGTACATGAAAGATCATTCCTGACTGGTTTTCAGCTGCCTTGAGAGTTTTCGTTATTACAAGTTAATTGAACCAGAAAAGTTGAGGATAAAAGTTGGCTTATCAGATTGAATTCTGTTAGAGTGGCTGATTGTTGTGTAAGGAAAGGCAACAATAGGTGGGACTGTACTATCATCACCTGCTTATTTTTAGGGACGGGATCAAAGAGGCAAAGAGGATGTTTGGTTCCTCATGGGTGCCTGAAGTCAAAGCTGGGTCTCCAATCTTTTAGTAACTAATTGCACATTGGATTTGCTACCTGAGCAGTGCTGGTACAGCCCCAGGCAGACTCCTGTTGTAAATTGTAACAGAAAAGCTCTATTCTTTCTCCCATTAAAAAAACCCTTAGTGGGACTATTTTGGGTACTTGTCTTGGGTTAAGCAGGTGGGGCTCATGAGAAGCTGTCAGGTTTCCTCTATCTTGGTGTTCAGTGCTGCTTCATGAGCCCAGAAATTTTGTGAGATAGGCACAGGACCAGCCAGCAAAATGCCTTTCTAACCTGCCACTAAGAAAGTCTCCCTTCCTATTCCCAATTAAATGAGGCAAAAGAAAAAATCAAAATAATTATTTAATTTCAGAATTGTTTTTGTTATGTTTCTTTTTATGGGCATGATAGAAATAGGAGGGCAGATGCAAAATCTTGAAGTGCTATTCCATAAATGCAGAAGACATTTCTTTAAAAAATCTCTTTGAAGAAAAAATATTTCTCTCAAAAATGTTCTATTAAATACATATTTCTATGTGTGGATCTTCATTTTAAGGTAGGGAAGGCAACAACTGGTTTCCAATATTCAAATTATGTTGATGCTATTTTTTTGCTTGACTGAATTTTAAGGCTGATGGGATCATCCATGCTGCCCAGGGGATTTGGCTACTCAGATCCCATTAGAAAAATCTCAATCTTCATCCCAGTATTGACTGGAGAAACCATTATATTAAATTCTATTATAGGTTGTTATCTAACATGCTCAGTGTTGAGTGACAAGAAGAAAATGATAATGTGCTCACCTAGGGACTGTAAGACAAATGTTTCATGTTTTCTGTGGGCTTCTGTTAGATAACATTATGGTCATGTTAAATAGGCACATCTTGCTTTTTATACTGGAAAAAGAATTTGAGTTATTGGCACAGGCAGATTCTTAAAAAGCAGATCATGGTTTTCCAGCTTGATTTTTGAGATGAGTGCATTTTCTTGACACATTTCTGGAATTGCAATATTTCACAGAGCTCGCATTTAACATCATATCAAGTAAATATTCTCTGTGTGAGTTACAAAATGGAAATCACAAATACCACCGTATATTATGCAAATTGCAAAAAAGGCCTATCCCTATTTTTCGGATGGCTCTGTGTTCTTCACCTGACACCACGAATTTGTTTGAAAGGTACAGAAATGTGATTTCGAAAGAAATCTGTCCCTTTAATACTGATGTTTCTAAATACATTCATTACTTGGCGCAACAAGGTTCCATTTAAACCTTCAAATTAAGCCCTGGTGGTAACCAGGGTGGTGGCACTTGGCCAGGACAGAGCCTGTCCCCTAAAATCTGCTCCATGGCCACTTCTGTCTGAGCACAGCCCCCTGTGCTGGACTGCAGGGTGCCCTCAGCCTGGGGCAGACTTTCCTCTGCTTGACATTCCCTACCTTCAACATCTGAGGCAGGCCAGGGATGGAAATGCTGGTTTTATTCTTGTTTTCATAGCTGACCTTTTCTAGGTATCTTTAAGAACAGCGTACTTCCTGTAATTTCTTTGGGTGTGACATATTATTGCTTGCTTATCTCAAAGAGGTTCAGGAGGTTTCTTCTGAAATTGAGAGCAAAATTGTAGCAGGTCTTGTAACAGGAAAACTGATTGCTCTGGAAAAGAATTGATATGAGGACATATCAAGGCAATCAGCAAGATCTCAAACTATGAAAAATAAGGCAATATTCTGCTAAAACCTGTGAATCTGAGCAGACTTGGAATGATTTGCCTCTTTTTCCATTTGTCTTGGATGCTAAAAGAGAATAGAAATGTAGTATGAAATACTTCACAAGTGATCAAGCCTTCTGAACTGTCAGATTTCTGTAATAAAATGTACCTCAAGATGAAGTTTTTCAGTACAACTGTCATTTTCAAATACCAATACATTCTCTGTGATTATGTTTCACAAACCTGTATTTCATCTCTTGTAAATACAGAGCCTTCCCCTCAACTCACAAAGGTGACTCCAGTGAAAGCATTTTAAGTGTGCTTCCACCTCCTCACCTTAATTATATGATTCAAACTGAAAATAAAGAGGGCTTTCAAAGGCTTATTTTTTAATAAATAGTCTCAAAGGAACAAAGAACCATGAGCTTACTCATAAGGTACAGTAGCTTCATGGCTGAGAGCAGAAGAGCACAAAGTTTCACATTCCCTTGTTGCTTCAGTAGCTCTTTTCAAGATCTTTCCCATTTGACCTTTGCCACATAGATGATGTCTGTCCAGAATATTTGAAAATAGTAAAGGAAGGTCATGCAGAGATGTCTTAATATGAGCTTTGCACAAAGCTCTTTTCTTATGTACCTAAAAGCAGTGGACTATAGCAAATAAGTTGTGGACAGGAGCACTCAAGCCCACATGGCCTGGAGGGACACATTTTAGAGTGACCTTTTGCCATCCTCTGTCAGGAATCTGCATAGATGAAGTCAATTGTCTGAAAGCTCTGTCCTTGTCTGGCAAATAAGGGATGGTGAATGTCTCAGTTGTCACATTCCTCTGCAGAAATGATGCTAATCAACTCCTCTAAATTTTTATCTCATATTTTCTGAGATAATAAAGGTTATTTTAGGAAGCAGGGGAGTTGCTAATCTTAAACAGTTCCAAAAAATCCAAGCAAAATTATTTCATACTGACAATCAATAGGAAAAACTGAACTTGGCTACTAAATTGTTCTGATATCTTTAGTAGTTTTTCCTCTGCTGTATGATTCTTATTGAAACTGTCTTTCTCTGAAAGAAAGTACATGGAAATAAGGAGTCTCATAGGCAAATTTTAGAGCTGTATTCCTCTTTGATGAAAATGTAAGAATAATAAATTCAAATGGTATCTGAACTGCAAATGGGTTTGAACAATAATTTTCTAGTTTGTTCCTTAAATATTTTTTTGCCCTTCACTTTTAAATTATATGAAAATCTCACCCATTCTAAAAAGTTTTTCAAATACTGGTATTTTTGGACAAAGTAAATTGTGGAAAGCTCTCAGTTCCTGCCTGCAGAGCAATTGTATCTTGACTATGTGATCAAATTATCGAGTTTAACTGAAAGGAAGGTAGGAAGCTGCTCAGCCTGACAAAATGTCAGCTTAGTTAGAATGCAGGATGTGGGGAAGCATTCAAATGGGCAAAGCTGATTAGGGTTAGCAAACTGCAGGGTAGAGGGGACTATAGAAGGTAAGATCTCTAATTAGCTGTTTGAGCCAGAGCTTCAAACTTTAGAGGTGAACTTGTGAATTGCACAAGAAAGGTTCTCAGTAGGGGTTTTATTGTGGGTTACAAGGCTGGTGAGGAAACAAAGGAGGGAGAACAAGGAAGAATGACAATTTTGGGGTACCTCCATCCTTCTCCTGTCATGTGTCATGCAGTCAGGTAACAGAAAATTTTGGACTAGAGTAACTGATTTTAAGTAAAGTCTGTCCAAGAAAAAGCTAAGTCTGCAAAGGACCAGGATAGCAATAGGAAAGTTTTAAAAGTAGTAACCAGATTCAGAGAAAAAAGGAATTAAATCCAGTAATAAGCACTGGTGAAGCTGCACCTTGAATACTTTATTCAGTTTTTTGGAATTTCATTGCAAGAAAAGTATTGAGGGGCTGAAGTAGATCCAGAGAAGGGAATGGAGCTGGGCAAGGTTCTCGAGGACAAGGGTGGCTGAGGGAGCTGGGGAGTTTAGCCTGGAGAGAAAGAAACTCAGGGGGGAACTAATCATTCTCTTAGCTAATCAATAGCATCAATATCTGAAAGAAGGGTGTAGCCAGGTGGGGGTTGGTCTCTTCTCCCAGCTGCCAAAACAGGACAAAAGGAAACAGCCTCAAGTAGTGCCAGACGAGGTTTAGTTTGGATATTTGGAAACATTTATTCACAGGAAGGGTTATCAAACATTGGAACAGGTTGTCCAGGGAAATAGTGGAGTCACCATCCCTAGAAGTGTTTAAAACACCCATGGATATGGTGCTTAGGGTTATGATTTAGTGGTGGACTTGGCAGTGTTGGGTCAATGGTTGTACTTCATGATTTTAGTATCTTCCAAGCTAAATGAGTCTGTGATTCCATCACTCCATGATTATGTTTTCCTGTGGAAGATTTACAGGAAGGGCTTTAGCACACTCATTCCATAGGGAACCATGTGATGGATTTGGCCAAAACAGAAGACAGCCTGAATTCTGAGTATTTGAACAATGCTGCAAACACATTGTTTTCCATGTACCAGTGTGTGTTTGAATAATTCACAGCCACATTGTCAGAATTCCATAAGCAATACCTCCTGAATTAAGTTCTATGTTAATAATTCATTCATCATTATTATTGATTACTGAGGCTTTGGAGTGGCAATATTTAGGCTCATGTCTACTACTGCTAAGAAATTAATGCTATACATTATATAAATGTATGTGTACAAAGCTCCTAATGATTCTAAAGGCATCTGCTATGAGCACATTGCATTCCTTGGTAACCAGCAGTGTCCATCACTGAGAGCTGTGCCATGAATTTTGGTGGCAGCACAGCTGGGCCCTCCTATTAAAATCTAAGGTAGATTGATGAATGAGTTCAGCAGCAGACCAGCTATTCAACAACACAGAATAATGAGCAATATAATTTTTCTGGGAGTAGCAGCAAGTTTAAACACTGGGAAGTAGCTGATTTTAGGTATGTTGCATGAATTCTAGGCTTCATAGGGAAAGAAGAAACGGTGCCTGGACAAGCCAACTTTTTCCCAGTTAGTGGTTTTGAAAGAGGTAAATTAGATATTGTCTAGGAAAACAGTGCAGATGAAACCAACAGCTGCATTCCTTGGTTACATTCATGTTAAACTTTTGTGTGTGCTTTCTATTTCCCCAGTTAACTGAATCTGCCTGGGGTAGCAGCATCCCTGTGTTCTGAGGAAGGCACATCCCAATCTCTTGTGTGCCTCTTGGACGTCTCCCTAATTTGAAACAGAACCACTACCACCCCATGAAGCTTTTGAAAATAATTGAGGACTGACCAAAAATGTTCAGCGGTTTTATATGAAATCCATTTATTTCCTCTTCCTTTTTCTATGGAAAAGTTCTGGCTCCCTGGTTTATGGAAAGGAAAATATGTTGAGAACAAGTGGTTTTCTTGATGCTGCCTAATGATAACTGTTTAATATCAAACTTTCCATTGAGACACAGCAAATTCCCAACTCTTAATCCTTGCCACCAGAAAAGTGGAATATCCCAGAATTAACAGTAATATTTATGGTCTTTCAAGTCCACTTTGCATGATTCATTTTTATTTTCTCAATATTGAACAGAATACTACTGAAAAGAAACCCTAATTGCATGTTTTTAAATATGCTAACTGAATACATTATTACTGGGTTTTCAAAGAACAAAAAAATTGTGCATTTATGACATACCACTACTTTATTTTGGTTATTTTCTATGAAACATTTGGAAAGCTTTGCTTGTTTTGTAACACATCCATGAGGCAGAACTCAAACCTTGGTTGTGGTTGTAATCAATGCCAACTGAATCCCCACTGATTAACATCAGTGTTTTTGTTTTTCTGTCCTTTATGCACATAAAAATACACCAACAGCCACTTACAAAGCTCAAATTTTTGGTAACCAACTAATTTAAAATCTGGAGGGAATTAAAAAATGCAATATCAATTAACAGATCTGGTTTTTTCCTTTGTCTGTCATTGCTTTAGGCAGAAAAGCTCCTACTATGAGGGCACCATGCTTTAATGAGTCTAATATTGAAGGAAAAGGTGTAACAATGCTGATATTTGTGATAGAAATTGTGCCAGAGAAGGATGAAGAGTCAAACAGGACTGTTGGTGTTGAAAATACCTTGTAGTTTCAGTAAGTATAAATATCAAATATCTCCCTGAAGTTGAAGAATTTGGGAAAATTAAATGTTAAGAGTTAGAAAAATTGGGAATTACTTTAAAGATCCATGAAACACTTGAAAGCAAGAAGCCAGCATCCAGCCAAAAGATGATTGTCATCTGGCACTACTGCTGCCCGTTCTTCAAAACAAAAAACATTCCCGACTTCAGTGGGTTTGATTTCCTAGCAGACAAAACAATTATTTTTGGATGCTAGGTTGTTAACCCAAGTCATCTCTGGCTGACCGACAGCTAAGCTTTTCAGTCAGGAGACAGAGCATCCCAAACTTAGCTCCTTCTGGCTAATTCAAGCGAATTTAGCATTGCACTGACCTTTTAAAAGATTATTCCTTTGCCACCTCATCCACGTGAATTTGCTTTTGTGCTGGCATGTTGGGTATTATGAGCAAAAAGTGACACACGTGTTTGTGCGTTCTAAATAAAAGCCTTTTGTGGATGGTTCATTACATAAATGATCTTTCTATTTGATGAGGGACTGGCAGAGCAGAGCTCATGCTTGAAAGATCAGGACCATTTTCACAGGTCACTGACTCTGTGTGTTTGCAAGAGAGCAGGTCTGGTGCAGCCTGTGTAGCCAAGAGAGAGGGCACACAGTGACAAAGGTAGTCCTGCTGGAGCTTTTCATGGTGTTTGAGTGTGAACTTGGTTTTCTGCAGACATTTTCAGTTGTGTTATGTGTGCAGATGTAAGAAATAAAGGCATGTGCAGCCTTCCCGTCACTGTTGCAGGCGTGGTTCAGCCCTTCCTCTGGAAAGGGATCTGGCCCAATGTGAACCCTGAATATTGCAACAAAACACCCTCTGAAAGAAGAGAGAGGAGAGAGAATCGGTGCCAAGTAGGTATTTCCAAGTAGGAGAGGCTCATTTTGCAGAGCCTAATGAGGGCTGAGAAACCATGCTTCTGGGATCTGTCCAGATTCCATGAATAAGCCACAGAGAAACTGATGAAAGCTAATAATAGTCTCAAATTCCTCACTTAAGTTTGTGTTCATTGTAGACTTGGAGTCGTTAGGAGAGCAGCAGCCTCTGCTCTGCAGCAGTGTCCCAGCCTCAGCCATTGTTGCTGTTGGCCACCATGTGCCATTAAAAAACAGGTTTTTTTCACAAACATGACCCCTTAAAATACTTTTAATCTGACTTTTTTTTTTTATGAAGGAAGGCATGTTTGAAAAATCACTTTATGGGAAAATTTTCCCTAATCTGAAAAGGCTTTCTGATGGACAGTTTGCTAAATTAGCCCCACCTTAATTTATGAAAAGCAATTTGGAAAGAACAGGGTATTGGCATTGCATGGAATAGCTGAGGGAAGTGCAATGTCCCTGGGAGTCTGCTGCTTAGAACTAAAAGTCACAGGGACTGTAGTTGATACAAATCAGAGGTTTTATCAGAAAATTCCCCTCTGAAGTCATAATTCTTATTCATGCCAGGTGATCCCCCATATTCATGCAGGGAATGAAGTGTTGCTGTCACATGTCCTGGCTATTAGCTTCTGACAGTTTTTTGGCATGCTTTAGCCTCACGGGATTGATCCTGCGCAGCTTAAATGAATGGAGACCTTGTGACTTGAAAGGCATGGAGGATCATTTCAAAGAGTCTGTAAGATGAACTACAGTGGTGCTAAGTCCGTGTCAACCAGTTGTGGTTGCCTTAGATTTTTCAGAATTACTTGGATACCTTGAAGAGCCCTCAGTATCCCTGGCCCTTAATATCCCTATCACTCATTTCCTCCCACCTGAGCACAGACTGTCAGGAATCAGTTCTAAAAGTGCAAATACACACAAGTTGCAACACTGAAAATTATTTTCCAGAAGACTTAGCTCTTGGAAGTAGATCAAGTGGGAGAAAGAAAATAGAAAGAAAAGTAACTGGGAGGAAAATTGTAAATAAGTAAGGTGTTATGTCCTGTGTCCTGTAGGCATACATAATTTATGAATTTACCTGCAGAATAGCTCTGTGTTGACTTGATAGTGACTCCAGTTCAGTAGGAATCCAAAAATGGTTCATGGCAAGTTAGTGCAAATTATTCTTTTTGACTGCAAATTGCTTAAGTTTGGTGTATGGAAAATGAGGCCAGTGATGAGTGCAGTACAGGATTATAGTAAAACGATTTTTCTTTCAAAAATCCTGACCAAGACATTTATTAACAAGGAAAGAATGGCAATATTTTCAAAAGTATTGATACTAAGGGACCATCTATTTACCATGTTCAGCTCTCTTTTGTGATTACATAGGATGATAGCTTTCTCAGCATTACCAAAAAAATCAGGAAAGAAATATGTGAGTGCTATCAGAGAGATAACAGCACATCTCTTGCTCTAGAGTTTGTGACGGTAATTAATACATATACCAGCACTGACATGACATTAGGATGTTAATTAACACTGCTCTCTCAGATTTTCACTTCTCTATTGAAAAACTAATTCAAGATTATAAGAACACTTTTGGGCTCATCATTTTAAGCTTTGTATTCTTATTCTTATTAAGATTTTATTCTTATTAAGATTTTTTTCCCAAAGCTAAGCATCCCAAAGTTTTCTTGACAGGCCGGGCGAGAGAGTTTTTTTCCATTATCCATATTTATTCTTAAATTCTAACATTCTTCCTCTTTATCCCTTTCCATTTTCATGCTTTTATTTCACTATCACCTTTTCATTCCTTGGACTCCTATTCCCAGTGTGCCCAGGCATGGGCATGGCCATTCCTTGCAGCTCGACTGGCATGCCCTGGGAGAACTCAAGGTTTGGGTGAGAGAGGTGCAGAGGGTTTGGCTGGGATTTACTGAGCCTGTGCAGAAGCTGCAGCCATAGGTCACAGCTTTAGGGCAGGCAGGAAAACAGAAAGAAGGTGGGAAGAGTTAACTCCTATTTCATCTGTAAATATCAGAAAATTAATGTGGGTGGCCTGTGGTTTGGGTGGAGTTGAGGTCATGTTTCCTCACCTTTCCTGCTGCTCCTGTCTGTTCTGTGCTTCTTAAACCTGTCTGACAATCGTCTTCCCCAGCTGCTTCCTCAAATTGGGAAACATTATTTGCCAACAAACACCCTGCTGTTTTTCTTCCTGCAATACCTTATCAGTGGAAGTGTGCATTTCGTTGGGATAGAAGGCCATTAGTCAGGAAAATCTACTTTTGCAAAACCAGGAGGCTGTACTTGGTGTTGTGCAGCTGAACGGGCATAAGTGGCACAGCTCAATTTTCAGAATGAGAACTTGGGCAACACTGAGTGAAGCAATGTTTAATCCATTGGAATGCTTGCGTCTATCTCTTTAAAATGCACTTTAACACCTTGGAAAGAAGCCCTATCCTTATAAACCGCCCCTGGTTCTGCTGGACCCAGGGGAAGCTTCTGGCACCTTCTCAGAGAAACCACCCTTGTACCTCCCCCATTACCAAAACCCTGTCATGCAACCCAATCCACCATGGCATCTTAAACAAGGGCCACCATCAATTCTCATTTTAAAATAACCTATTTCCCCCTGTTTCAGTCCTAGAGAACAGACACTTACTGCAGTTTAACCAGATTTAATTTTAACTGGAAATCACTGGAATGTAGGAAGGGGAATTACCTTTCTTTTTCCTTTTTTTTCCCTCCAGTTCAATTAGCACAGAAGTGCTTTGAGAAGAAAGGAAAGAAATAGTGAAAGAAATAGCACAAGATATGTGTTTGTGGCTTTTTTACCCAAGTTATCCATAGGATTCTGAGGGTCACAGCTGACTTGGAGTTACAGAAAAGGCCATGGTTCAGTTCTGGTACTGCCTTAGAGCAAACTATGTGGCAAAGATTCAATTTCCTCTTGATTTCTGATGATCTCTATTTGCATCCAGCTGCTTGCTAGGACTTCACATGCAGGACTACATTTGGTAGTAGAGTTGCATAGATTTTCTCATAAAAAAGATGAAGAATGTATGGCAAACTAAACCTGACACAGAGTTTGACTTTTAAGTGGTGAGTAGTGAGTGAACATCTTGGGATGTATTTTATATGCACTCTCCTCCTTGTGGAAGGAACATTTCTACAGAATCTGCAGTCTGTGTTCAGGTAACCCCACAATTAAAACAATTTTAATTAATAAGTTTGGCAGCACCTCCAGGCTGTATAAAAAGTTGATTCTTACCTGGTGGAGGGAAACTTTGATGGCTGTAGCTATTTTTTCACTGCTTCAATAGAAAACTTTGCTGTCTCTCATTTAATAGATTCACATTGAATTTACTTCCTGTCCTTTAATGATGGCCTACTTACTTCCCTGGACTTATTATTTCAGAAGCTTTCATTTAAGAAAGTTCTTTCTGTAAATTAATTAATCTGTAGTGTAGATTTATTCTTCAGCATGTCCACATTTGATATATACAGTATTTAAGTTTGTATTCACTTAGCAAAGCATTTACTCCATTATCATCTAATAATTTCCAGTCCAAATACAGAATCTAAAGATTAATGTACTATAAATTTCTTCTTGCAGAAGTTTTATTGCTATATTAGTTATTAAGTTATATTTGCACTGATGTTCCAAAATAGGCAAGCTAGATAAGAGATTTGTTTATGTTTTAAATTAAAGTGAGACTTTTACAGTCACTTCAGACTGAAAGGCTAAAGATTATGGCACACACACTATCTTTACAGCTGGACAAGTGTTGCCAATCAAATTTGAAAAAAATCAGGAAGAGTTTTGACATGGTTTTATGAACAGCCATGCTTTTCTTTCTTCTTTCATTTGCTGGCAAAATGATAGTGTGTTGTTTTTTTTAAAGGCTACTAAATGCATGATGTGGAAAAAATATTGTATCTCTCGTCAACTTTTTTTACTTCCCCAGAAGAAAATGTTGTCTCACACTTCCAATTCCTTTGCTGTTCAAAGTGTCCTAAACTCCTTCACAAAAAGGAGACTAAGCAAAAAATAAATAAAGCAACCCTTGGCTCCTAGAGAAGCTTGATCACCTCCATGTGGAGCTGGTCAGCAGCTCAAAATGGAACATAAATACTTAACAGCAGCTTAAGACAGGGCACAAGGGTATTTCAGGATTCACTAAGTCATAACTTCCTTGGAATTGAAAAATCCATAGGGTCATGATTTTCCCTATGAAGCAGAATATTCTTAACTGAGAGTCCCACTGATATCTGTTCCGGTTAATTATTGTGATGTGTTTGTTGTACTTTTGTGAGGAAACTTGCTGAAATCTCAGTCTGATCTGTACAGAAGTCTCAGAGATTTTAGAGAAGAAAAGAAATTATTTTCAGTATTATTTTCTGTACTATTTTTTCTTGATATCCAAAATCTCTTTCCAGTTTCAGGAATATGATCTAAGACTGTAAGAAGAAATGTGTCATGCATTAATCTCTGTGTGCCATATTTACACACTGTATGATTATATGACACACACTCTATGATGTGATACCTACTTATTTGTTGGACAAAAACCACACTGTGTATATCAGATTTAAGAACATCTCTGTAGCTCCAAAAGTTATGTGCTTACATCTATTTACCTACACAGACACTGTATGGGTAATCCAGATAAGTACTTTGCTTGGCTGGACTTCTCTTTTCCTTTCTCTGCATTCTCTAATCTTAGACAAGTTGCTACTCTAATTACTTATCCCCATTAGGAACAAGATAAAACAACAGCAACAAGAAAGCCCTAAGCAAATCTTTTGAAGCACATTGATGTATTTTATATGGTAAAAAGTGTAAATCATCTATATTAAGATCTGCTATACAAGTTACTTTGAGGTGTAATACATTTTATAAGAGATGTATGCAATTTTCACTGTCCCAGCTAAATTTCTAGTCCTTTAAAATGCAACTTAAGCACAAGCATGTTGGGTCAGTTGAGAAGAGAAAATTTACATTCTCTGTTTCACTTCCTGAATGTCATTCCCATCTCTTTTTTCGTCAGTTATTAAAATGCACAAAGCCACTGCTGCCAGCCCACTTATCCCCTGCCACATTGCATCAGTGTATCCACAGAGAGTGTTTCCTGTGCTCTTGGAGCTGCCGCAGAGGGACTGGAAGAGCTTTCTGGTGATGCAGTCCAGCAGGGGACACATGCTCCAATGACAGCAGTGGTGCATAATTAGCATAGGCTAAAAGAGCACAAAGGAAATTGTGGAGCAGAGTGAAAGCTGCAGAACCCTTAGCTGTAACTCGCTCAGGGCTTTCCAATTCTCTTTGCAATAAGGCAAAAAGGCAAGTTAATAAAGCACTGAATATTTTGGTAAGGCAAACTATTGGGCTATTTTTATATAGACTTATGAAATATCAGTGGACTAAGGTTGACTTCCATATGAAAAATGTTCTGAGAGAGTAGTTTTGGAACTCAAATGATGAATTGTCTTGGGTTTGCCATTCTTTGGTAAAGATTTACAAAACACTACCTCAGTTTTCTTGATCACTTTAATACCTTAAAAAAGAAAAATGTTCCCAAGGGATCTCTACTAAGAAGGAGGTTTTGCTGTGAGTCCCTGTGCACTGCCACACTAATCAATAGTTGTGACTGATTGCTGTAACTAATCCATAAGATGTAGGACTGAAGCATGGAGAGTTTTTCAAAACTTTGTTCTGTGTCTCCCAGGAGGAGAGCAGCCTCTCCACTTGGACATGATGGGCTTATTCCAACCTTTGCTCAGTACTGTGATTCCATAGCTCTGTCTGTGTGGGCATGAAAACCATCCCCTGATCTGGTGTGTGACGCTGCCTCCCCTCCCCAGCCCTGCAACATCACTTTAACAGC
The DNA here is from genome assembly GCF_901933205.1 of Camarhynchus parvulus. Lineage (NCBI taxonomy): Eukaryota > Metazoa > Chordata > Aves > Passeriformes > Thraupidae > Camarhynchus > Camarhynchus parvulus. The sequence goes on from NC_044579.1 coordinate 17,625,856, forward strand.
CACGTGCTTGCCTGGTAAAACAAACAGCTCTAATGATCTCCACAGAAGCCCCTGCAGACTCTGGAACTCTTCTCCATTTTCAAGGTCACAACTCTGCTTGAGGTTGATAAATTCATGAATTAATAATACTAAGCACTTTTCATCCAGGAGTGTCAAAGGTGAGAAACCACTGTTAGTCCCATTTTTATCAAGGAGGAAATTGAGCTGTAGAAATGACACGTACAAAATGATTTTGGAAGCCAGTGGTAGATCCAGGAAAAGAGCACAGTTCTGTGCACTCAGCTTGCACTGTAGCCATTGCATCACTCTGCTTCATGGTGCCTTTTGTGCAGCAGCACACTCTTATTAAAGCTGAGATTTAAGTTCCACAAGAGCCAGGAAATTAAACTCCGCTACACAGTGTGTTCATTGTACATTTTTATTGGACATGGCCTTTACATTACCTAGTGATCATCCTTTTCACAAAGGATAGTTTTCAGAGAGCCTTATATGCATATTTCTTTTGTCTTATTTGTGTAATACTGTAACTGCAAACAAAACAGCAAACACTTTATTATTCTAATTGTCAGGACTGTACTAATCAGGGCCACTCTATTATTTTGCCTTTTTAAAAATTACTTTATCAAATGCTTAGAATGCAAATAAATGTCTTAAACACTTTTCTGGGATAGCCCAGAATTGATTTAGACACTTCAGAGCTCTCATGGAACATGAGAAAAGTAATGGGAAAGTATCCAGGGTGAAGACCATCCCCTCTGGAGGAGATCTCTTGTTATGCTTATCTTTGACATTCCTTGAAAAAATGTTTTATTCAGCAAGGATCTTCTGTCTGTTCCCACCAGCCCCTTTTCCCCAAAGGATCTCTTGACTGTCTATTATAATTCTTGTTTCACTCACAGAACACTTCCTTGAAATGAGTACTTCTAACAAGCACCTCTATTCATGTAAGCACTCCAGAAAATCCTCTAGATGGCTAAGAGGAGATGCTGAAGAAACACTCAGAACGAGAGTAAAGCTTTTATCTGCCAGAAAATTCTGGGAGAGTTATTCTTGAGAAACACTGAATGCTCTACCAGGCACATCAGCTACTATTTAGCTGTTTAACAAGTCAAATAGCTTCAGGTACAGTCCTGTGCAGAATATACAGATTAACCTGGGGGCTCAGACAAGCAGGCTGCTTATTTGACAGGCTCTGGACAGGTCAGTTTTATTGTTAAAATCCTGAAATTGCTTCTAGAAACAAACTGTAATGTTGTCTTGCATTTATAAAAATTGGTTTAAGCTTAACATTACTTTTTTTAACAATTTCTTTCTACAAAGGCAGCCATCATATAATACACATTACAATAGGAGTGGTCCTACCTATACTGATTTTATTGCCATGATTATTTTTCCCTAATCTTGAGCCTTTTTTTTTCCTGATTTCAGCAATATTTTCACTGAAATGCTTCTCTGTTGTCTCTGCTGCCTTGGTCTGGGCCATTTGTAAATTGGTTTTGAAAGAGAACTTAACAGAGGAAGGAAAGTCTAAGAAACACACAGCAATGGCAATACAGGGGTTGGAGAGTAGGGGCAGAAATGCAGCCTGGAGGAATAGAAAGGAGCTGTTTGCCTATGTAGCCAGTGCAGCACATTCACTGACAGCTTCTCCACAGCACCAGAGTACCCAGATCCTGAGTTTTAGACACTCTGACCCTGTCTGTAGGAGAACTGGGTCAGCTTTGATTTTGCAGAAGCATTTTCAGTCCATACCCCCTGTCACTCCCTGGAGGACAGGCCTTGTCATCTGCTTAGAGTGGCACTTTCTGCCTTTTCTGTTTACTTGATTTGGTATTTAGGATTTCTACTACTCTGCACATTTAAATCACAATTATTTCTGCATAGAAATAATTATATAATAATAATTTCTACTAACATTTCCTTTTTTTTTCTCTCCCTGCTTCTAAGGGCAGATGCTTCTAATTTCCTGTTAGAGATTCCAGATCTTTAGTAATGTGGCAATTTCCCATGTTAACAAACAGGACAACTACCACTAGAGGGCTTGAATAAGGACTCAAATCTTACCTTTGTTACACCTTTTACAATCTGCAGTAATTTAATGGAAATTGTAGTTGCCCGTTTTCCCTTAAATTTGAAAGACATGATGACAGCTTTTTTTTTATTTTAAATTAAATCGAAGTTCAGCTTAATAAATCATGTAGGTGATTTGCTTCTTTAAAGTTCTTTTAAAAAACGAGACAGAAATTTTCTGAGATAGCACTTGGAAAATGAAAGCTTCTTTTAGTTGTGAAGACCAAGGATTACTCTTTAAAGTCATTTTCCAGCTTGGTCCTTTAAGTGCCTTTAAGGTGACTGTGTTTAAGGACAGAAACTCACAGGTGGCACCTGGCAGTGCTGAGCCAAGGGGACCCAGGGCTGCTCCTGTGCACCAGAATTCACCATGGCTCAAACTCTAATCCACAGAAACAAAACTTCTCCAGGGTCTAATGACTAAAATTCATTTAGTAACACTTAGCACTTACCACTTTGGGTACATCTTCAAAGAGCTGAACTAATAGCAGCTAATTTAATCTTCAAACAAGCTGAGTGAGGAGCATTATCATTGCTGTTAAACTGGGGGCAGAGCAAGGGAATGGCTCTGCAGAGAAACACAAACCAACGCCTCCACCCACCTGCTTTGTGCCTCACTAAGAGGAAAGGATTTTAGTGGATTTAATCCTGGTGAGTATTTTGGGGTGGCTGCTGACTCTTCCCAAATCCTAAATAGCTATTATTTTAAAATCTAAGGGTAAAATCAATGTTACAAGAGGGAGGGAGGAGAGGTAGGGAAACTAAAAATAAAAGGAAAAAGTATGTTTCTATGGGCCTGGAAACACATTCCCTATTATAGGAGATGTATAAACTCTCAAGGAGGAGAGACATTTCTGTTCCTTCTCCCCAGAGCTGTGGTTCTCAAGGGCCCCATTTATCCCCATCCACATTACTTTAAAAGGAAGCGAAGCACGTTGAGCTGGGCACCTTCAGCAGCCTGCTCTACCATGGGATTCCTTCCATGGGAATACCCTGAGGTGGCTTAAGTAGGCAAAAGATAGCACTGTAAAATGGGAAAAATGCCAGAGAACAGAGAACAGATAGAGGAGTGAACAGGGACATAGGAGGGCAATGTATAACCTACAAAGGAACATCGTAGTTGCCTCTAAATAAAAGATGAATCCTGGCTGGAGGCCTATTTCATTTAATCAAGCTATGGACAGGTCTTCAGCTAAAACTATCAAAAATCTAGAGATCTGGGCTCACAGAAAGAGGGGCTTGATAAATTTCTGCAGTTTGTATTCAGCCTTCTCTAAAGCCTGCAGTAGGTATGAATTAATAAGCAGATGCAAAATTAGCAAATTCAAGGCTTATTCTCAGGTACTCAGGTTTAAGAACACATCAAGCAGCATCATCTTCAGAAAGAGATTTAGTGAATAATTGGTTTTCTGCCATTGCAAATCCAAACCCAAGCATGGACTGTAAGTACTTTTGTGTATATATATACATATATATATATGCATAAAATTAACACTAGCTTTAAGCAAACAACCCAGTTTAAATAATTCAATAACACCTGGTTTTTCACAAACACACCTCTACATATTAATACGTTTAAGTGTGAATTTCTGCAGGAATTGCGAAAATGCTTAGGTCAAGTGAGATGATTTGTTTAAGGATTCAAGTGTTTTTAGGTGTTATACTTTTTAGCAATACTTCGGGGCATTTGAAAGAAAAGATATTTTGAATGGAAAAAACCCGTTTTTATTTTTTAGTAATTTTATTATTATTATTATTCTAATATCGGGGTGAGGTTTTTTTAATGAGTACTTTATTGCCTAGATTTTTACACAGAAGAGAACAACTATATTTCTTTACAATGCTGGGCAATTTGCCATGTTGTTCCATACTCCAGCACCTTGGCTCCAGTCCTCCCTGGCAATGACTGGTCCAGTGGAGCAACAATCCCTCCTGCCAGCCAAGTCAGTATTTCTGCAAAGTGTGCTGGTCATTTCCCCTGTGCACCTCCTGCCTCTGCTTCCTCACATGCAGAGCTTCAGGAGATCCAGAGTGGTTATGGGATTCCACAGCTCAGGGCACATGATAATGAAAAGCACAAATCTCCTTCACCTCTTCCTCCTGCATGTCTCTTTTATGATGATTCCACTACATGAACACTCCCTGCAATGCCCAAAATGCTGCACACCTCTGTAGCAGTGTGTATTTTTTTAAGTTGGCTCATTTTCTTGGCCTTGCTCTTGTCATGGATCCAACTCAGGTGAAAATGAAAAATGATATAATACAGCATTAGCCATTGCCTTGGAAGATAGGTGCAGGGCAGAAATTCTGGGTGCCTTAGGCAGGTAAGCAGTAATAGGTTACCTGCCTGAGGCACTCACTCAAAGAGCAGTGATGGTCCCTTCTATGTCTGCAGCAAAAAAATCTTGGAAGAGGAAGAGGTGTAATGTGATCACAGAGCGCTCAGAAACGTATTCATTGCTCTGCTTTGTCTTTGTAAATCTTTCCAATGTTCAGCAGGACAGCTGTGCTGTAGCTGCTAGCTATTAGGGCTGCACACTGCTTTTCAGATTTACAGCTGTGTGCTTGTCATTTCCAGATGCAGTTTTACTAAGACAGTCACTCAGGAAACGTTGTGAGAAGCAGCAGGTTTCCAGTAAAACATGCCCATAAACACCACGGTTGCTGGCAAAATAAGACTTACACCCAGATGCTTCAGGAGAAAAACAGTCTATTCTTTGTTCCCTTTTACCCTGAGGGTTCAGCTGAGCTCCATAAATATGTACAATGGAGAGCCCATCCCGCTCGGCTGGTGGACAGGACACGCAATTCCCCCTCTCAGATGCTGCTGCTATTTCTGCTGCATGGGTCTGGACAAGGATTCTATCTAAGGCTAATAAATCAGAAAGCTGTTTCAATCTAAACTCAAATCGTAGGCTATGTGGTTATTTTTGCTCTCAGCTCAGCTGTGGCTAGTTGAAAACTGGACTTCAGCTGAGAAATTCAAGAATCCAGAGAGTGAAATGCACACAACTGCTGTTTCTGAGTTATCCCAGTAATACCCAGTGCCAGTTCCATCAGACTCTGGAAACAGCAGAGTGCAGCACAAAAATTGCAGAGATTTAATTGGCACCTGACAAAGGATAAGCAAGGTGAGGACCATGGGCTGTTTAGGCCCTTCTGTTGCTGCTGTTGGATGAGAGCACTAACCAGCATCAGGAGATTTTGTATGCTGCATTTCGCAAATTAAGATTATAACTGTGACTGGTAACAATAGATCACATGACAGTTTTTTCTCATTTGTTTCCCCCAGCTTTTCTTCTTAAGTGAAAGAACTTCCTCAAGCAGTTTCCACTCAGGCAGCAAGCAGCATCACATGGAAGGTAGGAGCTGTATGTGCCTGTGTTGATATTTGCCCCTGGTGATGAGGGGAAGGGTTTGTAGTCTGCTTCAGTTCAGGTGGGAACCAGGTGCCCACCAAGCTGCTCTACCACTCCCCTCCTCAGCTGGACAGGGTAGAGAAAATATAACAAAATTCTCCTGGGCTGGGAGAGATCCCCCACCAGTTACCAACCTGTGTTTGCAAAACAGACTCAACACGGGGGAAAATTAATTGAATTTATTACCATTCAAAGCAGTGTAGGATAATAGAAAAAGACCCAAATTTTATAACACCTTCCCTCAACCATCCTTCCTCCTCAGTTTAACTTCCCATTTTTATTGCCTCCTCCCTGGCAGTGACACAGGGGGATGGGAATGGAGGTTTTGGTCAGTTTATCACATTGCTTCTTCCACTGCTTCCTCCTCAGGGAGAGGACTCCTCACACTCTTCCACTGCTCCAGTGTGGGGTCTAGTTCTCCATGAATTTCAACAAAAGGCCATTCCAGAGGCTGCAGCTCTTCATGAGCTGCTCCAGTGCAGGTCCCTTCCATAGGATACAGTCCTTTGGAACAGACTGCTCCACTGCAGGTCCCCCACAGGGTCACAAGTCCTGCCAGCAAAACTGACCCAGAGTGGTCACCCCACGGGCTCACAGCCTATTAGGGCATCCCCCCTGCTCCACTGTGGGGTTGTCCACAGGCTGCGAGGGATCTCTGCTCCCCAGGACCTCCAAGGGCTGCAGGGGCACAGCTGCCCCACCAGGGGCTGCACTTTTGGCTGCAGAGGAATCCCAGCTCCTGCCTGGCCAACCTCCTGCCCCTCCTTCTGCACTGACTGGGGCCCTGCAGGGCTCCTGCTCTCCCACATCCTCACCCCTCTCCCCAGGTGCAGCTGGGCAGGTTTTTCCCTTTCCTTGACACATTATCCTGGAGGTGCTCAGCCTTGGCCAGCAGTGGATCTGTCTTGTGTTCCTTTGGACACAGGGGAAGCTTCTGGCACCTCCTCAGAGGAGTCACCCCTGTGCTTCCCCTGTTCCCCAGACCTTGCCATGCAAACCCAATATGATGGTGTAGCACAAACAGAGCTCTTTATCTTTCTCCCTCATCTCTCTGATGAAGCAGGACATTTATTTTTCTGGCAAGTGTTGTGTTTTCTTTTTAGCCTGTGTACCCCCTCTGTAGCATAGAAATAATTTCCTTATAGCTGTTTTTACAGTGCAGGGTAAAAGTTGATGTATTCATTACCAAGGCTCCCCGGGCATTTTTTTTGTGCAATTTACAGAGATGTACTGAATGAAAAATATCTACTGCCAGCTTGTCAGCCTGAGCAGGGGACTGTGCAGTCCTGCTCAGCCTGAGTCCTGCTTGCTCTCCAGTGGCTTTGCAAAAAAGCAGAGGGGACTGGAGAGCCAAAACCATGGTGACAAATTGAAACGTAGAAGTGCAGTTCAGAGCACACACAGTGCACCCTGATCTCCACCCCTCATGATCCTCACTCATTTTGTGGAATGCTTCATTCCAGAAGGCAGGCAAGGCAAAGCAGCAGCTCCTTCTCCTTGCTGGGCAGCTAATTAATATGTAGGAGGTACCAGTAACATATCAACAATGCTGTAATGTACAAATTTTGCACCTACTACATGTTGACCAGAATTGATATCTCTTGTAGGAGAAAAAAATGTATTACCCTGAGGATTACAAGAAAAAAAAATGTTGACATAAACTGCTTAGAATTGTGAGCTGAGAAATTTATTCCCAGCCATTGTCAGATTCTTTTCCTAAAGGATGACGAGCTTCATCACAAATGGAAATCTCTATTGCTTTAGTACCTTTTTTTGTGATCTGGCTTCTTTCACTCTTTCTGCGTGGAAGTGCTCCCCTTATGAATGTTTTTACTTCTTTCCCACTTTATTTTTTCAGGTGTGCCTTGAGACTGGCAAGCCAGTGCATAAAATACCAAACCCTGAAAATTTCAAAATAGGATTTTTTTTGCAGTCTATAATAGAAAAATATTTATTTATGCATTTTCATAAAAATTTTGCAGAGTTTTAGGATTGTCTTCCTCATTTCTTTCTTTCTGCATCTTTCCGTTTTTTTGCCACTGGGCACTGTTTCAGACTAGTAAGGCTTCATTGCATTTCCATCTCAATTTTAGATTTCAATTTTACTTTTTATTCCCCTTTTCTCTTTTTAGCAAAGTAAAGCTGTGAACTCTTTAGAATATTTATTTATTTTCTGAAGTTTCCATTCCTTTATACAGCTTCAACAGCCATAAATCAAGAGATTTCAGTCTTGTCTCCCACTGGTTTTTGTCATGTCTCTTCTCCCATGACTGTCCAGCGAGCATCCCAGCAAAGGCATTCCTCAACTCGATCACACTTCTCACCTTTTGTACCAACTCCAAGTTTTCTCCAAGGTGTTGTGGTCTAGCACAGCTTTGGCCATGAGGTCCTCCACATCTGTGAGCAGTTCACTGGAGCAGTTGTGAGCTGGGCTCTGATGTTCCTGTGTGTTGATGCAGCTTCAGCCTCCCTCAGTTCCACTGACCTTGGCTTGTACAGCTTCAGTGCAAGCAAACCTCATCCTGAGACACCCACAGTGGAGAAAAAGGTAAAGAAATGGAATTAATTGAAAAAGGTAATTAATGCAAACAAGAAGACTTGCCAGAATTGCCTGCTTGTAGTTCTGAGTGAGAGGTTTCATTCTATCAGCAGTGAGTGCATCCAGGTCAAAGTTAAAAATAGTAAGATAAATGTTTACTTTGAGTGAGTGTGAATAAAAAGGTATTAGTGAAGATTCTCTGGAACTGCCTTTCAAGGCAGATCCAGCTCTGAACTTCTGTATGTACTGTAGATTTAGGTGATACAGGGTCAACAGGATGTCCTTTGAATCATCAATTGAGGTATATGCTCAAAGTTGATTAGGCACTTAAAGCTCAGTGGGAGAAAGGTGATTCTTTGCCTCTTGTTTGCTGTTTTCAGGGATTGTGTTGATTACATCACGCAGGCAGGGAAGGGTGAAGCACAGTGGTTAGGTCACCTTAATGAGGGCAAATAAAATGTGTTTCTTCCAAAGAGGTGGAGAACTTTTTTAATTAGACATTTGTGGAACACTGTTACTTTTTTATACGTTATTTTTATGGAGGTTGTTTTCCCAGGAATCTCCATTTAACAAGGGATGCTTTATGTGGTGTGTTCTGGTTTTGTGCATGGAGGCAGACTTTATTTTTTAATTTTTCTTCTCAGAAGCAAGAAGTATACATAACATATATAGTATTTATACCTGCTCTTTTAGTCACACCATTTCTGTGACTCAAAAGTAACAGAAATAACTGCTTTTCATATACACCATTTCCCACAAAGTGCATGAAACATGACTTCTGGGGGGATCTGTTTGGTTGTGCTTTGTAGTTTCATATGTCTGCACTCTGCAGTAAAAAGGTCTATAAAAATTCCTTTATCATTATTTTGATACATGAACCTTTCTCATACAAAAATGTTTAAAACAAAAAAGTCTCCAAGTAGCAGCCTACTGCATCCATATATCAACTTCATTTTGAAATTAAATTAGAAAATTTGGGGATTTTGTAAAGGCTTTGAAAATTTTCCACATCCTTGAATTTTCAGAAATAATCTAGAATAGAGTTGGAAAGAAACCTGAAGGGGTTGAAACCTGAAGACCAAATGCTTGATCACCACAGATGTCTGTCCATCTTCTGTAAGGAGCAACTTCTCAAAGAGGTTCGCTGAGGGATGTATGTGGATGTTTGAAAAGAGAGGAATAAGAAACAAAACAGGCAAGCAGGCAGCCACCTCTGCATTGGATGATTTAATGAGAACAAATACGTGTGTTAAATGTTACACTTCATCAGGACTTCATGTTCAGATGCTGTGAGGATGTCTGGAGGAGACAGTTGGAGTTTCCATTCCAGCTTCTGGGGCTGGATTTCTAAACCCTTTCTTTCAAAGCAGAGCTGCCATGGAGGAGCTAATGCCCTTATTTAATATAATAATGCTGTGATTAATATATCCTGTCAGTGTGTGGGAAACCTGAATTCAATTTCCTTGTCTGCCTGAGGGATTTGAACTCCAGACCACACAAAGTGACCTGATCAAGCTAAGCTATTTTGTGGGTGAAGAAGACTCTCTTCATACTTTCTTAGTCACCAAGCAACATGCTAAGCCAGGTGTGAAGGAGGCTGATTGCTCTGATATCTGGTAGTTGGTGTTCACAACACACAGGCCTTGAACACAGCTTCTCCCATCCTGAGCAGTGCCTCTGGCAGGAGCTGGGTACCCAGACTGCCTGGTCCAGCCCTGTGCTTATGGACTGAGAGGCAGTGGGCACTGGCTGAGAGCTTGTCTGGGCTCTGCAGATCCGGCACGTGGATGTGCTCCCACTCACAATCCAACACAAGTGTGTCAGGCCTCTCCCTGATGTCTGAAAATGTCCAGAAGCTTTAGGGAGCAGAACATCCCAAAAATCCAAAAGGATGAGGCAACCATGGGTTGCAGATTTGGTGTGGGCACAGGAATCCACCCCAAGCTTTTTGTAGGGTCAGGGCAGGAACCTCTCTCAGCTGAAGGAAAGGCTGAGATTTCTTGATCAGGTTAGTGAGTCTGCAGGGCAATGCCATGCCTGGCTGATTGCATTGGGTATGGTTGCCTGCTATTCCAACTCACAGTTATAACTGCTACATTTTATTGGCCCCTGCGTTATTTTCATTCCCAGTGCCACTACAGCTCTGAAACCAATTGTGGACGTGTGTAGGTCAAGGGGAAGGAAAATTAAGGGTCATCTTAAGTTTATACAGTGGCGCTTTTTCATTTTCTGTAAAACTAACTACATTTAGGCTCCCTGTCGGGTAAGCCTTTTTTCCCTTGTCTGTTATTTTCAAAGAAGAGAGTGCATATGACAGTCTGAGAATAGCACCAGCCTGAACACAGATGGTAGGGATTACACCACACTGAGCCTTGACCTTCCAAAGCTCACCGTTCCTTTTCAAGGTTTCTCTTCTTTGACAGGTGTACTGGCTTTTGTCAATTACTTTCATTAATGCATTTTTTTCATTATGATCAATTACCTGTGGTTTAGATCGTGTCTCAAAATTACAGCAAAACAGGTTCCAAACCGAAAAGCTGAAATTGTTTTCCATACTTTTCCCCCTTCTGTTGCCCCAAAGTGCTCTGAAGCTCTCAAAGACTTAACTCGTAATGGAGAAATATTTCTCAGTTTCTACTCATTTCCATTAAGCACTCGGTCTGTGAGATTCTGGCTGGAGCACTAGGCTAAACCCCACAAATCAGATTTGCAGGGGACTGTATTAAAAAGATACTATTTTCTGATATGTTGAAAATTATTCAAAAAGTAAATATGGGAACAGAAGTTAAGCATAGACTTTATAATGTGGAAGGAAATTTTCACAGGCCAGATAGAGCCATTTCTGTAATGTATTGGTACCAGAGTGTAAATATCAAATGGAAATCAGCTATTTCAAGCCAAGGTAATTGAAGTAAATGGTATGCACTGGTACAGATGAAACAGAATTCAGCCTTTTCTTCTTCAGAGATACTGGCAAGCAGGTGAGAAATGCAAATGCATATTGTCAGCCTCATGCCTTGAACGGCCAGAGCCATGGCAGTCTGCAGAACAGGGCTGCTGACATAAGAACAGATTCTCTTGGGAGGTTGGTTTTCCTCTGTTGTTTTGGGGTTAGCTGAAAATGCTATAAATGGTTCTTCTTAACATCACAGAGTGATGTCTCTGACTGCAAGAATGACGAGAGTCAATGACCAGTCAGTGGAGAGTGCAAGTTTCTCTCACTGTTCAGCATCTCACCAAAAGTGTGGTCTGAATTTATTTCCGACATTCAAATTTCTCTGATAACAATCTATTTGTTCCAAACCTGAAGCTGTCTTTTCAGGATGTATATAATGAGAAATCAGACCTCACCTGCCAGTTTAGGACATTAAAGCAGAATGAGGCTCTCCATCCTCTCAGGTCCCTCCCGTGGCCTCCTGGCTCTCTGCAGCTGGAGCGAGGGGCAGAAGGGCTGGGCTGGGTTTGACCTGCTCATGCATTTTGCCCTTTATTCACCCAGGACAGCATCAGAGCTGCAAAAAGACTGCACATGGTTTGGCCTGGCTGAGAGAAACCACTGGATGGGTTCTCAAGGGCAAGAGAGATGAAGGGAAGAAGGATTGAAATGTTTTTCTGGCTCAGTGCCTCCTTTCACACAGTGCTGAAACTGGAGGGACAATCTAGTCCCAAACCAAACCTTAAAAGGTGCTAACATACAGGACAGCCAGAGGGATAGAAACTCCTCACAGCACACAAGGGAGATAAGCAATTAATGCTCATTAATGTTCATAAGAGCTAGTGTGTGAATCCTCTGTTTCCTGGACTAAGTAAAAGAAAGTCTAAAACCATAATAAATCTGTCTCAAATTTAGTAATATTTATTCCAACTACAGTATAATCACTAGAATAACATTGTGGTGCTGTAAAACATGTTGAAATATAGTGTTACATCATCACTGCTATTTGTTACTATAATTTTATCCAATAAATTATGGTGCAATCCATGGTTTGGGATTAAAACGACAGCTTTAATATGGCATTTTTAGTCTGCATAATGCTTGTGGTTCAGGACAATAAGAGTTTTGATCTAAAGTAAATAGGTGATAAAAAAAGCCACATGAGATTGGCTTTCATTTTAAAACTTCATTAAAAAGGGATTTGTCACTATCACTAAATATGTGAGGGAAAAAAATCAAAATCTGAAATGCTCCATAAATTGACTACATTTTTACCATGACTTCTAATTTCAAAGTTACTTAACAAACAAATGGTACTAATTTCCTGTAAAAATCTCAATCACATTCAAAATGAGCTATTCACTTTGAATGCCATGAGCTACCTAAAAGCTAAAGACAATTACAGAGTAGGGTTGTTTTTTGTTTCAACACTGAAATGAAAATGATTTTCAGACTCCTCAGATTCCAGTAAATGTAGCTTAGATCTCTCCTGAGTACTCTGCAGTGAATAATGGAGGGACTAAGCCAAATATGGGCAGGATTCTGGGGTTTGTTGGTTGCTTGGTTAGTTGGTTGATTTTTTGTGGTTTTTTTTTAATAAATAATATGAGAGTAGGAACATATAATACTTTCCAGAAATTGAGGTATCTAGAAATAATTTACTTGGGTGGAATCTTCTTAAATTTAAAAACAGTACCTACACTGTGTCTTATCTGCAGGTTTAGCAGATGTTTTAGCAGTAACAAGAAGTATTTATTTTAAACAAAAAGGCTTTGAAAAAGAGATTACATGAATTTCTTCTTTATTACCACCCCTTTTAAAAGGTGCTGGAACATTTTACACATTAAAACCCTGAAAATAATTTCATCACTGAAGTGATGCACCTGAGGCTGCACAAACCCTAATTTGCATCCTTCCTTTACATGACAAGGACAATGAAAAAGTCAGCCTTTATTTGCATGAGGTGCTTGCAGACACTCAGGAAAACCTGACCAGGGGCTGCTCAGGTTAGGGAATACAGCAAAATGCTCTCATCCACTGGGTCTCTGAGGAATGGTCTGGGAATAGCAAAGTGAGAGTTCCTGACATGGATTCTGGGTATTTATGGGTTATTGTTCCATTCCTCACCAGAGCCTCTGTCAAAACCCTCTTGCAAGAAATTGCAGTAATACAGTGGTACAAAAGAAAGTAGTTCCTTAATAATAATTTAGAGTATATTTTCACACTTCTTCTCAGTGAATTCTCATCAAACTAGTGCTATTATAGGTGACAAACCTAAATAAAGTTATATATATATATAAATATCTGAGATAGATAATCTTTCTGTTTTGGGCTTGTGCTTATGAAATTATCTGATTATTAATGATATTCTGTAGAATAAAACCCCATAGTACATAAAAAATAAAAAAGACCAAAAGCTTTGTCTAAATGTTGTTAAAACATTTATCAGAAATATTATCATTCACTGCTGGAAGTGTACCTAATATGAAAATATGTTTCACAAACTGCCACACTCCAAAAAAGTTCAGCAAAAAGTTCTCAGCAAAATATTTTTCCTTTGTGATATATACTTTAATTTTATTAAAATCCTGAGACTTTTTTCTTTGTTTGTTTGGGGTTTTTTCCCAAAGAGAAACATTCTATATTGCCAGTTAATAACTTACGATTATGTTCTGAAATAATATTTTTTTCTTGCTGATTTGAACTAAAATTTGGAAAATCCCTTGGGCATTTATTTATTTATTGTCACCATGAAAAATATGGGGAAAAAAAGGAAGACAGAGCAGATATCAGTGGACTACACCAAATATTTGCTTATTGATAAATCTGTGCTTAAGTTATGCTGAAATGTTCAAGGTTAATTCCAGCAGAAAACTAAAAAACCAGGGGAATAAATGTGAATAAATTATGTTGTTCATCAGATCACTCTTACTGAGATGAGCATGAGTATCTCTGAAATGTGCATTCCACAAGAATTTGTAGGGGTAACATTTGCACAAGAGTTTAGACCTACTCTACTTAATTGGAGAGCAATTAATTCAGGTTCAAAGTGGAAGTTTATTGAAAACTTAGGTCCTAAGGTTCTAAGCACTCAACAAGAATGTAAATGTACAGATCTTAAGATTTGCCTAAACATGCTATTGCTGTGAGAAATTATCCCAAAACTTGGTGCACACTTTGTTCTTTAACTCAACCCTTTGTTCTTTAGCTCAACACTTTGTTCTTTAATTGGAAAGCTCTTAAACACATAATATGTCAAATTAAAGTAAAATAATCTGTTATTTTTCATATTAATGACATAATTACATTGCACCACTATAAAGTTGCTTCCAGTCTAATTATGTCTAGGCAGAGATTACTGGTAATTAATATAACAAATAATTTTGACTACAACTAGCAATAATTGCTTTCTTGAAGACTTTCCTAAAACCTTTGAGTAATTTTGTTACTTCTACATACACTATTGCAACAATTCTTTAGCACTTAGCAATTAATTACTTATTTTTTTAAGTAATTAATTGCTACATGGAATTGCATGTTTGAAACAGAACAAGAAGAGGGAACACCTTTGTTTTAGAGGTGTTGGTCAATGGCTCCTTTGGTCAGTGGCTCCACACTGGTGAGTGTGAGGCTTAGGGTGCACACACATGCACTGGTGGTTGGGAGCAGGAATGTCACCCAAAGGGGAAGTGGTCCAAAAAATTCCTGTTTCACTTAAAACATGATCAGTGTTGTGGAATAGTTTGGGGATCTCTGATATAATGTATTATCTCATGGCACATTAAAATACGAGCCTGTGAATGTTTGTCATTTAAAAGCCCATCTACTACCATGTTTTATACCCATTTTATCAGTAAATCTCTTTTTAAAAGATACATGATCTAAAATTTAAAAGTAAAATTTAATTTCCTCTCCTTACCAAATACTATGCCTCAGTACCAGGCTCATGTTTCAAGATCCATTTCACTAAGGAATCATTTTCATCTTCTGTACTCTGTGAGGCCTCTTTATGTCAGATATTTATCCATGCTTTATGGTTTTGCCTGACCTTACCTTCCCACTCAGGCTGAGACACCAATTGCTGCTACTGCTGCCTCTCCTGTCTATCCATTCCCTAAAGTCTTTGTGACCTGTTAATCAAGGTGGGAAAAATTTCACTGCCCTGGGGAAGAAGGATCCCTTAAAGTAAGGGAAAATTAGAGAAAATAAATTAATTTTAGAAATAATGAATTTATCTCTGAAATGAAATTTCTGGTGCTCTGTAATAGATGTATCAGACAATAACATGAGTTAATACATCTATGACAAAGGACCACAATCTTCTTTCTCCAGCATGTCATCTGGGAATCATCCAGAGGTGTTTATACAGTGAACTAAGATCTGTTTCTTCTTTCTTTTTCTCTAAAATTTAAGTTCTATAGTTCTGTAACACCACTGACTTTACTGGACATGGGGATGTTTCAAAAAGCTTTTTTGTTGCTTTCGGAATTTGGTCTCCTAAACTTAAGCCAGTATATAGACTGTTATTGTTAATATTATTACTAAGCTAAACAAAATCTAAAATGGACCTCAAGTCTCTCCACAAACACTAGAATCCGAAAATCAAAATGTTCTTTTCCAAACATGCTACAAATATTGAGCAAAATACCCAGGATTTACAAGAGTAAAACTTGTAATCGTCTTTCACTATGTTGTTCTATTAATGCAATAAGCCAAAAATATCCTCTACATACTAAAAATAATAAGCATATTCTAAATCCCAGCCTAAAGGTTTAGTGTGGAGATTCTGTTTCAGGTCTTATTCCTGTGGAAACTGAATCCAAGCTGTAATGAGTGCGATTCCAGAAAGCATTCCTCAAGCTGTTACTTGCAGGCTTGGGTTTAAGAAAAAACCTTCTTTGGGAATTTATTATTGCATTGCTCATAAAACAACATCCCATAGTTTTATTTCACTGGCTTGTGACACACAAAAATCAGACAAGGATTAGCTGACTGTAATGCCAAATATATGAGAACAATCCCTTTGTACCTGACAGCAAATTGCAAACAGCAGCTCTGATTCCATGAGTTCATATTTCACAAGTGCTGAAATATTCAGCATCTTATTAAGACTTGATACTTATTGTTTCCACTGATAGAAAATGCAGAGTTCCTCCAAATATTTGAAGTGACATCAAGAGGTCTGTGTTCTGAAAAGAGAAATCTTGGGGATTTCAAAGTGGCCTTGGTAAATTAATAAGCATCAGCAATGAAAGCCCTACAGTTCTGATAGGCATGCACATACTGAAATTCATACACCCACCAACTTCCTGTAATCTATATTTTAGCACTCAGTACATGAATACTTGGTGGTTTGTACTCACAGCAATGTTTGAAAGAGGCTCTTAAAAACTTTATAGCATCTTTTACATTGGGACTTGTGCAAAAGGGTTTCGTACAGGGTGAAAAATACTATACAATTTAAGGAAAGGTAATGCAATTAAACCAATTTAAATGATTTACAGGATAATCTAATAATCTAGAAGTCATATATCTTATATGTAAAGGTAATAAATGCTAAAATTGTGATGGGAAGCAGCTTCAATTCTAGCATTAGCTCATAGTCAGAGCTGAAGAAAAGTAATGTCTTTTCCCCCATAAAGGAAAGATTTTAGAATGAGAAGAATTATTAATTTTGATTTTTTTCTTCTTCTTTCCTTTTTAAGAAAATGGACACTGCTGTAGTGGACAAAGAACAGGAAAGAGGGGGCTCTTTTGTGAATACCAGCACAAGGTATGGAAAAATTTATCATATATGTAAGATTTGACAAAGAATTATGCAAATATGTGGAGGATTCTACTCCTTTTTTGAAGATTTCATACGGCTGCCCGTGCTCCAGGCTTCACAGAGAGCCCTTGCAAAAACATGCAAAGGCAGAAACACTTTATTTTTGTGTTCACACTATCAAAATTTACTGTTGAACCCTTCAGGAAAGAGTCCTGGCAGCTTCCAGGAGCACACTCCAAGCAGTGCAAGGCTGCTGAACACAGCTGATAAGCCACATCAGAAGCCTCCCTGGCAATATTGCTTTTCTGTAGAGATTCCCTTCATGTACATTTGCTATCTTACAACACCTGCACCTTGTGCTACTATGCTGCCATTTGTGCTCAGGTGAAAAGAGGGAATTTGTTTTCCAGGGAGAAAAGATGTACATGGTGTTTTCAGTCAGACACTGGGCTATAAATCTTTCCATGACTACAGATGCTTGGTGCCTCAGAGTGAATATTAAAAAGCTATGAAATGCTCATGTAATGAGATTCACAAACAATGTAATATGGGAACTTTTCTTAATTTGGCATTCATTTACTCATAAATCCCACTGAACAGGACTGCAGAAGCATTTCAACGATTTCTTAATGAAGGAATGTATTATTAAAGTACCTTTTCTCCTTTTGCTACATGTAGTTTAGCTAAAAACTGTTTAAGGAGTGCTTTAGAAAGAGAAATGCAGTGTTAGAAGCTGAAATGAAGCCTGCTTACAGATCTCACTGTCACATGAAGAATACCACACAGGTTGCCACGAGCTGTATGTATTTCTTGTGTTTATTTTATTTTTAATACCAGAGCCAAAAGTGCTGCTTCATTTTATAATAAATCAGAAAATTTGCTCACACAGTTTAAATGTGAGTATTGCAAGGGGTGACCTGCTGTGTCCTTCCCAACTTCCAGATGCTTACATTCATGGGTAGGTGGATATTTCTTCCTCCTGTGTCTGAAGAGGAGAATTACATAAGAAATCCATCCCCTGTTCTAGGGAGTTGGTTAAGGTTCCTAACTTCCAGCAGAGGAAGGAGCTCTCCCTGTCCCCTTCCCAAAAGATCACTGGAGGGAATATTGTGTTCTCCTCATCCTGCTAGATCCATTATCATTAGCTAGAGCAGGTAAGCAGATGTGCAGGTTGCCTAAATGCAGGACAACGTTTGTAAAGGGAAATACAGACCAGAATATCCCATTCTTATTAATTTGCACACATTGTAGGCTTGTCCAAACACATTAGGTGCAATTGTCTCCCTTCCTGAAGATCTCTGAAGCATAGCAGGGTAGACCACAAGGTCAGGAGAAGAAGGAATTGCCATAGCAGCTGTCATTGAGCAAATGATTCCAATGAAAAGTTTGCAAAACCCTTCCCAAAGTGCAGTCCTCAGCTCCAAGCTAAGGCTGCTGCCCTGGCTCAGCTACAAACACTGCCTGGGTGTGATTAAATGTTTGCACTGAGCACTGGCTGAGCGTCAGGCCAGGCTCCCTGGCTGGTGTGTTTCTGTTCTGCAGGACCAGGACTGTTTGAATGGCTGCTGAGCTCACACCAGGCAGGCCACAGCACAGTGCAAAGGACCATTCTTTGGGGCAAATCCAGAGCAGTTATAATGCAGCTTTTGGGCTCAGTCTGACTTGTGTCAAAGCAATTAAATTTAGGCCAACTGTGGCGTTTAAAAAAGGATCACATCTGGGTAACCACAATAAATTAAATAGGAAGGCAATTTGCAATCAAGCCTCAGGTGTAGAGAAAAGGTTCTTATACTCCTTTAGGTACTAATTTGAAAATGGAGCCATCAGTATAAGTTTTGAGAATGGATTGTCAGAAACACCATGTAACTGTACAATAAGGGTGTTATTTAGTCAGATGAGGCTGGTTTGACATTAGAAATTTGACTGATTCCTTGAATTCCAGTCTTTCCACATTCAGGACAACTTGTTTCTAGCTATTCCTTTGGGTATCCTGGCACCATCCTGGTCCCTTGATCCATGTTAGTAATTTGGATTAGATCTATTTCAGCTGTTTTATAGGCCACCATTTCAGTGTTCTAAAGGTCTTGAAATGAACTGGTGCACAAGTGAAGCCCTCTAGCCTACAGGGATGCTGGAGAATGCCTGGGAATGAAAAACCCTAAGGTCAGTAATCACAGCCTAGGGAGGGTAGATTCAGTTCACCAAATAAATGGGCAAAGGGATTGCTTAAAGAAATCAGAAATTCTCAACACAAAGCAGTAGCATCGGCTCTCTTATAAATTTGTACTAACATTACCAACTTCAGCAGCAGCAATCATTATCTAAGCTGATAAGTAATTAAGAGAGGAGTCCTAAATACATGTAATTTACTAGACAGGATTATTTTTCAGCAAGATGCACTCAGCCTGGTTAAATGCTGACAGCACCATAGCTAGGCTTGTATTTTTTCACTTAAATTTTTCAGTCCTCTGTCCCTGCTTACTTTGCTTTGCTGCTC
Organism: Camarhynchus parvulus; assembly: GCF_901933205.1. Lineage (NCBI taxonomy): Eukaryota > Metazoa > Chordata > Aves > Passeriformes > Thraupidae > Camarhynchus > Camarhynchus parvulus. The sequence continues at coordinate 17,645,083 of NC_044579.1, forward strand.
TTTCCCTTTCTTTTGGAAGTCTGGAGGTTGAGCAATGTCCATGTGTTTTCTCACTGAAGACTAACAAGACACAGATGATTCCTTTTATTTCTTTGTTTCTCATCAAAACTTCCCCTATTGTCTCTCTAAATCACAGTTTAATTATTACTTGTAACATATCTGTATCAGACATTTTAGACATGGCACCTGTCTGATTTCATAAACACACAGCTGGGAAAAGCTGGTTCTCAGCCTGGCCACCTTCTGTTGTCCTAAGATCAGTAGGGACTTCTGTTTTAAAACACACTTAGCTTACTACTATTTTGTAGTTTCTTGCTTCCATGCTCTTATCAAATGTTTCACAGTGTTTGGTATTTCTCCTCAAGTCCCGTTTCCTAGGGTAATGTGATTATGTGAGACTCTTGGGTGTCATTTAAGAAAAATTAATTTCTTTTTCTTTTAGCTTCACGGAAAAGTGTAAAAACATGACCCAAGTGCATTCTAAAATCTGGAAAGCCAACAGCAATTAAAAAGAACACACAGTTTATTATATTAAAAATAAGATTCTTTAAATGCAATAGTGATGATTTTTGGAAGGACAAGACCATTTTTTTCAACACCTGGGACACTGAGTTTGACATGGCTGTTCCATGGACTTAGCTGTGGAGTCTTGCAGTGTATATTTGTAGGAATAGATTTTGAATTAACAGATGGCGGCCTTTCATGTTTGTTTTCTTAGCTTCCTGTAAAAGAAATGGGTTGTTTCTGTTTGTTGAGGGAAATGATGCAATTTCTTTGCAACTGTAAAATTAAAACTGCTAAAAGCAATGCTGAGCTCTTTACAGCAGTAGCAAACTCTTTCTAAATTCTGAGATATTAAGCTGGCAGGCAATAAATCAAAATTAGCAATTAAATTAATGTAATTTTTTAAAGTTTCTTTAAATTCATCAGGGAAATAATAATGAGTATTCACTAATAACTTTTCACATTCCTGCTTTATCTGTCCTTGAAAGGACATCTGCCTTTTCAAGGCAGATAAGGCTTACCTACACACTTTCCCTCACCTATGCATAATAAATATGATGAAAGTAGGATGAAAATAGCCCTCTCCTGAGTCCTGTGGACTACTTTAGTAACAGATATTTTGGATTTAATCTGGAGGCAGTGTCCTCAAATAAGTACAGATATCAGATTGAGATAACCAGAATGCAATAATTAATTTCAGAATAAGGAAAAAAAAAAGCTCATCTCAATGCCTTTATATAGTGCCAAAGCATCAATTCAAATTATTTGTGGTTAAGGTTGTTATCTTTATTTCAGTAATATATGAAGGTAGCCAAATATTCAGTTTCATAAGCATGTCAAAGTGCAGATTTCAGTCCTAACTTAAACCATCATGACCATCTGCAATAAAAATCATTCTCGCTTTGCTTTGCAGAACCATTGTTAAGCTTGTAGACTAAACATTCAACCACTGCAAGCAGTCAGCAGCTTTATTACTTCTCCTGCCCCTGCAGAGGCATCCTGGATTCAATTTGCCTAAATACATCAAAGTATTTTAATTTTGAAGTACCCCAAGCATTTTGAAAAGTTTAAAGGCTATTTGTCTTCTAAAATGTTTGAATGTAAACTCAAATGAAAATCATCTTGATGATTTTTTTCCAGTTTAAATGACTGTCACATTCCTGCTCTGAAAAGGCCCTCAAGCTCCAATATACAGTTTCCCCTGCCTTTTTTCTCTCCAAGTAATTATGAGTGAGCCAGTTTTAAGTTACGTGGTCAGATTGGCTTCCTTCATTCAGAGACTCCTCTATTTCTGCGGAGTTCAATGAATTAAACACTTACTAAGCCATCAATTTGTCTCGACTTCTCAACTTCACTTCAAGCTTTATTTTTTTCCTTTCTTTAACACTAGATTGTGAATAAATACACAGTCAACTGATCCACCAGGATAAGATTGCACATAACTAGTTCTGAGCTAAAAATGACAGGAACATCTTAACTGGCTGACAGTATTCAGCAAGCACAAAACTAGATGACATATGGGTCTCTGGCAAAAACAGTCACAAAATAATTCTGTTTGAAAATACATTAGGTACTTGAAATATTTGAAAAATCACACAAATTTGGTAAAATATTTGGTATTATAGCCATTAATTCACTGACATTTTTATTTGTTCTTTTTTTAAAGTTTCAAAACTTATGTGAAATACATGTACATGCACAACCAAAAGTTTCATTTGGTCAGTAGTATTAAGTCAATCCCTGGACAGACTCCCTGATGGCACCTATGTCCATTCAAAACTCCTCTAAAGTCATAGAATTCTCCTGATTACATGCATAGATTTTTGCAACCAAGTGTGCTATTTGGATATTAGAAATATATATGTAGTCAATAATTCAATATATATGCTTTTATAAAATCATTGGGCTGAAAAGACCATGTGAGTTCAGCTCAGTCCATTCTTCACTCCCAGGATAGAATCACCTGAGCCCATGCCATTCCTACCAATGTCACTCCTACCAGATGTTTGTCAAAAAAGAGATGCTGGCAGGATCAGGACATCCCCACTAAAATTGTCTGTCCCAGTGAGTCCCTCTATCTAAATTGAAATTTTTCTCTCTTAACCTTTCTTCTAAAATGTAAGCTGTGTTATTTTTAGTTCTATTAATTAACAACATGAATGACAAGTCATAAGCTTCTCTTTTTTCACTATCTTTCTTTGTACTTGAAGCCCATTGTTCCATTTCCTGTCATCCCTTTCCTCTGCATTGCCAGTCCCCTGCTTGACCAGCCGTTATTTGCAGATCATGGGTCACAGTGCTTGGTATGAACTCACTGCTCTCCTCTGGATTCCAGTTTTCAGACTCCCTCTGCCCTGTCTCTTTCTCTTGGATGTATCACCCAGAGCTGGAGCTCCAGGGAAAGGGCACAGGGACAGATTGCACAGCCTGACTTGTCCTTGGTGCTCTTGTCTTACAGGGATGCCAGAGCAGGATGGATAATTCTGCAGCCTACAGTCATTTAAACAACTGGAAATTACTAAATATATCAATCCTAAATAGAGACAAAGGACCTGATTCATTGGGAAATCCACACTTCTGTCTTGTGTGCTTTAGAATGAAAATTTCTATAAACATGAAGTCCCACTTATATAAATTTTGTTGTTGTTATTGCTGGTTTTTAAGAAGAAAAGAATAGGCTTTTTAAAATTGCTGTGCCATTTTCCCTCCCAGGCTGGTAACCTCTTTGGCTGCATACTCTTTCAGTCCCACAATATTAGTTACCACAAAATTACAGCGTTGTGAGAAGAAAAATGTAGCACAATAAGTTAAAGGATGTTTAAATATAGCCCTTATTTTACAACTTGGGCACTATATTGCCATTTTCAAACTGCCAATGAACCACTGGGAATTTTCTTTTTCTTGCTGATTCTCCTTAAGACCTCTATGAATAGCAGAGAAAACAACTTCACTGTAATAAAAACAGGGAGTTGTTTTCCTTTTTTAAAATTGAGGCATTGGGTAAAATCAAGGTCATTGCAACAACCTTTGAAAGAACAGAAAGAGTAATTCCCCCCCCCCTTGCTTTTTTACTGGTTTTCAATGAAATGTGAAGAATCATTTTTAAGTTTGCCCATCTGTTTTACATAAAACCTTAGCTGACCTTACACAAAGTGAAACAAATGCACAAAAAGCTTTGCTGTTGGGCTCTTGCCAGTAGGAGGGAGCAAAAAGAAAAGAATATGTAAAGTTAGATTCTGCTCTGGTGTAAATTAGCCCAGTTCCAGTGGGGACTTAAGTTGATTTATACCAGCACAGGCTGAGGCTTGATTTCTTATAAAAGCCAGACTTGTTAGACCCAGCCCTGCTACCACTGAGATCACCTGGAGCTTTGCTGTCAGTTTTTGTGGGGAGAAGGACCCTTAGTGAAGGATTTGCCACATTTGGTGCAGATAAACAGGGCACATCCAGCCATGCAGTGGATGTGGCAGCTTGAGGAGAAATGTCCCAGTGTGAGAAACTGAGGCTGTGGAAGGTGTGAAGTGTGGCTTGAGCTGCACCCTGGCTTTGTACAGCTGCCGTACCTGCTGAGCTCAGCACATCTCCAGGGTGGGGAGATGCTCTGACACCAGATTTGAGGCAGAAAGATGCTCACACACCGTGGTGGGCTCCTGTCCTGCTGCTTTTCTCCTGTCAGCCTGACCTGGCTCATGCAGGGTCAGCACATGGAACAAAAGTGGGTCCTGAGGCAAGGAGGATGTGCCATACACAGAATTAGGCAGAGCATGCAGAAGCAGAGCACACCAGGAGAAAGGTTCCACCTTTAATCTTCACTCATCTTACCCTGCACTTCCATAACACTTCCATTAATGTGTCTGACGGGGAGCTATGCCCATTATATCAACATTCCAATCTGATATGATTAATGAGTACAAAGTAAGGTTCAAGCTTTTAATTAAAAAGCTACTCAGCAGTGAAGGTCTAGCTAAGTTTCTCACAAGTTGGTTATTTTATAGAATGAGATGCCCCAAAGAGGCAATGGGTCAAAAACCTCTCCTCAGTCATATTTTGTATTCAGGTACTGACTTGGATTTATAGCAAAGAGCAGAACTGGACCTATACAGAAATGAGCACATATCTATGTGTATTACAGTGTGCACATATGGTGATGCCTAAATTATATGATTGCCTAAACTTTCCAATAATAGCCATTTTTTCCTGTTTCTTGTTAAATTGCCATACCTCTCAGAAGGAAGATGCTTTGTAGGATAACTGCCACACTTTAAATATTTTCTTGTCTGTGAAAAAACCCTAAGACATGTTTTGACAAGGCCAAGCAAAGACTTTAGTATAGACTCTATAGGCTCTAGACTTCTGAGTTTCAACATTTGGATTGAAAGTGGTTGCTGGGTACCTATCAGAGACCTGCCTCTTTTTTATTTCATATTGAAAATAGTCCAAATTTGACCATGTCATGGATTTTAGTTCACCCATGTCCAATAAAGACTTGACAGAGGTTGACATATTGCACAATTTTATCATTTTATGTTTCAATTAACTTAAAATGAAATTTACAGTATAGCTTATTTCACACATTTTTCTCTGGCCTCTGAACAGAATATCCTCTGTGTACCTTTAGAAGGATGAAATAAAATGGAATATTTGCAATGAATAGCCAGAGATTTTTTAAGAAAAAAAAATACTTAAATCATCTACATTCTTAAACACAAATAATATACTATAAGGCATATGAATACAATTATTTTACCTGAATGAATAGTCCATCAAATACTATGGTCTTATTGACCAAGAGTGTTAAGAAATGTGATCAAAATGCCCAAACAATGTATTTTACAGAAGTTCAGTTTTAGGGGTAATTAGTAGTTTCCTTCTCAGTGAACCTGCAGGTTTTGTATTCTTCTCCATTTCTATCCTATCCAAAATAGCTATATGAAATCATGAAAAGGGAAAACAACTGACATCAAATGCCTTCCACTTTGTTCAGAATGATAAAACTAATCTGTAAAAGAATGAACACTGAGTGGAATGGTCAGCTCTCTTTTTTTTTTAATGTTTTATGGTGCTATTCAAAGTGGGTGAAAGTCACTAATTTCCATACTGAAAGCACAAAACAGTGTGTTGGAGGAGGAGCATGCATGGCAAGAGTTAAGAGTTGAAATCACTCACATTTAGGGCCATTTTTCATACATGAACACACTTTCCCAGAAATGTTTATGTCAAGCAAAGAAACTCTTCACCTAGTAAAAAGTCACATATGGTTGAAGCAATGAGGACAGGAATATATCTATGTCTATATATCTATAATCTATATCTATTCTATCTATGTCATCTATCTATATCTATATATCTATATCTATCTTTATATATCTATATGTATATCATCTATATCTACCTATATCATCTATATCTCTATCTCTATAATATATATAATCTCTGTATTTCTATATCCATATCTATATATCTATACCTAATCAATATCTATATGTTTATATATCTATATCATCTCTATCTCTATCATATATATATAGATATAAATAATCTCTGTATTTCTATATCTATATCTAATCTATATCTATCTATATCTATATATCTTCTTCCTAAAAGGGCAGCAAGTTTTTGTCACCTACCAGACTTTAGGAGCCTTTTCTGACCATTCCACATCTGCTCACCTAATTCAGCCAGAGGTTTTTGGTTCTCTTAGCTAAAGGAGTAAACCCTTCAGGCAAGAAGTGGTTTCTAGAGTCACAGAATGGTCACCCTGTCTTCCAAGCTGCCAGAGGCAGGTAACCTGCAGAGCTGGGTGTTTTCCAGACGTGTCTAATGCCATGTGCCAGCAGGCTTCCAAAGGCATCCCAGCTTCTCTCCTGAGCCAGGGGCTGAGACTGTAAAGGCTCCTGCAGCAATAGTCCCAGGGCTGGCAGCAGGAACTGCTGAGCAGCAGGGGGAAGCTGCTCTTTAAGGGACAGGGCTGGGCTAGGGCAGCTGCTGCCCCACTGAGGGGCAAGGATTGCTCCGTTTGAGCAGGAGATTTTGGCTGTGTCTCCTGCCAAATGTGTCCCCGGTGTGAGCTGGGATTTACAGCCTGCTCCAGCCTCTGTGTGAGCTGCTCCAGCCCTGACCAGATGATTCCCTAGGAGAGGATTCCTGCCTGGCCATTCTGGCTGGCAGCCCAGCCTCCTCCTCTGGGTGTCTGTCTGTCTGTCTGTCTGAAGTCTTTGGGAATTGCTCTTGCAGCTCAGCCTCAGCAGCTTGTCCCGGATATGCCTCTTGTGCTCCAGAGTGGTTTTGTGGTTTGGTGTGAGAGGAGGCAGAAAACATAAAAAGCCAGCAGCTCTGGAATTGCTCTCTAACAGCATTTAGGTATTTGAACCATTACTTGAACCATTCTTTGCTATCTATTCTTTTTTTTTTTCCCATAAAAATAATAAATAACCAGAGTGATAAATTGTATTACTGAAGTATTACATAGGACTTCCAGGTATGCTAAACTTTTGGTTATAATTCAAAAGGCATTTCAAAAAATACCATTTGGAAGATGTTTGTTCCCCTCTTAGACCAATTCAGGTCTCATTTGACAATCCTTTTTGACAGTATTTTGATACTCTCTTTCCTTTTTTTTCCCTTTCTCTAGGGAAAAGATCTAATCAAATCATTTTTGTTTAACTTAGATAATGCACAAGCTACTTCATCTCTGCAATGACAAAGGGGAAACACCAGACTTAGAGAAAATTGTTGTAGAAGTTCTCTGCATCTCATCACCTCCACACTCCTTTTCATTTGTTCCCAATTTACTAATGGGGTAAAAGAACAACAAAATGTTGCAATTTCACAGCCAATCTCAGCTTATTCAGATGTAGTAGGTAGAGTTCTTTTTTTTTTTTTCTTATCCACCTTCTTGGAAATACACAGTTTACTACACCTTTAGCAGAGCACCTCTAGGCTGTGTCAGTAGGATTCATGGTCAAGTCACCCTGAGTGACTCCTCTCTCAAAGCACTTGGGCTGTGTTGTATCATCTCTTGCATTTGTGCTGCCATGGTTCATCTGGACAATTTAATGTGCTACAACAATTGAATTATCTTATAAATATGTGAGTAATCAAATTCTTAAGGAAGGATTGTTCCAAGAGCAGCAGGCCTTGCAGCAGATAGCAAAATGCAGACACATTTCACAGAAATGGCAAATACTGCACTAAATCAGACTGTTGTGCACATATTTGGTCACTGAATGAAGCATTATGTACTGACAGATATTTCCTGGCAGTTCTCAGGTAAAGGTAATTCACAGATTCAGTCACTGGCTGAACTCAAAAGGTCTTTAAGTGTCATATGAATGTACAAAAAAAAAAAAAGAAAAAATAATGGCAATAGTTTTCCTGCTATTTTTGCATCTTTCTCATGGGGAGCTGAGAATTCTCCCTGAGTATTTCTGACCTTAGCTACAAAATTTGGGTCTCTGGAATACAGACAGCAAATAGCTGACTACTGAAGTATGCAGCTGAGTTGAAGCCCTGTGGTCTCTACAGGTGTGCCTATGAGGCAGATGAATCTGACTAAAGGTAAAATAACAGAAAAATCAAAAACCAACTGTAAAGGAAAGAAATTTCTATTTGTCGAGCCAAGATTTGCTTAAACTGCAAGTTGCAGTGCTTTAAAAGCATGCTGAAATGGAGCAAGGTGCTATTTTTTTAAGTGCTGTAGGGCATTCTTCCAGTCATTTGAGGAGAATGCACTACATATTCTAAAAAAGAATACTGTATCCATTCTTGTAATGCAGGCTCATTAAGCATCAGATTGATTTATTGTATTGTTTCCTTTATAAATTATTTTCATTGTGTTTTATCACAGTACATGACTACTGCCCTAAGGGAATATGCAGGAATGAGCTGAATGGCAAGTGTAATAGACTGTTTTAATTAAAATAGTGTAATGCATATTTCAGTGCTATTAGCAAAAACAAAACTGATTTTGTTTTCTGGGTAATTGAATAAATTGAGGCCCAGGTGATCTTTTTCTATTGTTTAACCCTCTAAGTTCAGCTTCATTTGATGCTTTGAGCAGGAATTCCTGGGGAAGAGAGAAGCATAAACAGAAATTTCACCAGTGAAACCTCCTTGATCCTCTTCAGTGTCTGAGTGAGCTCCAGACAGTGAGGAGACTGATCCACAGCAGAGAAAAACCCATTATTCCTCTGCACTTTTTAACCTGATGTTCTGTGCCGACAGCAGTCACTTGCCACCATAATTCCATTAGTTAATGAACATCTCAGGAATTTGTCCATCATAAGAAAAACCCTTTAAAATTGCAGTCAGTCAATGACACCTACTCTTCTAAGCTGCTTTCTTTTCCCCCTTTTCTCTTGATTTATATTGGCTATGGGTCTTTTTCCCTGCAGATACCATAAGTTTACCTTAGCAAGAAGATGCATTGCACCAGATGGTGACAGACACAGGCAAAATCAGGTTAATGACTTCTGAGCAGAGAAGTCAGATGAAAACAACCAACCAACCTAGAAAATTAACTGAGAGCTGGGTTACGTGACCCATCTGTCCTTGAAGAGAACCATTTTGCCTAATGATTTTTATCTACCATACCCTAAATACCAGAAATTCCCCCCTTTTCATCAGTGGAATTTTCACCAGAAACTGCTACTTTGCAATGAATATTGTAAAGGGTGTTTCTGATTCAGCTGCCATGGTCCCCTGGATTTTCATCACATGTCAGGGTGGAATGTTGCATCAGTTCTGAGAGGTCTCTTCTTACAGCAGAGACACAGTAGATATGGAGGATCTTATCTCCCATTTTATGGGGTGAAAAATGGTGGTTTTCCAAGTAAATAGTAAAATTCCCAGGGGGTTATTGACCATTTGTAACAACTGCCTTATTTCCCAGGGACATGCAACTTGCTAAAAAAGAATGGTATTGTAAAATTAAGAAATAGTAACTGTAATTTTAGCTATGTCTTTTTAAAGGGAAAACCAAACCAGACCAAACCCTCTCCAAGCATCCAGAAGCAGTATGAGCTATGGTAATATCTGTCTGGGATGGACATATCATTTAGAAATAAATCAAACAGCTGAACTGAAAGATAAGTCAGAAATTCAAAATAAAGCCAAGCCAGACAGCACAAAAAGAGTTACTGCGGCTCCATTCAGTTACTCTGGGGATACCCAGACAACGCTGATCATTGTAGTAGTCTGAAGATGTTCCCTATAAATCTTATACCCTTTAAAATAAAATATGGGTATCTTCTTTTCCCTATCAAAGATTTTCTGTTGGAACTCATTTACTCAACAAGAGCCTTTTACAAATGATGGTCCTGCTTTTACAACAGAAGAAAGCCATAATTAAGCTGGTGAGTCATCCCTCCACTGGGTTTCACAGGAAATCCCTTATTACTTTAAAGCACCTGCTGTAGCTCTTCGACTCATTTCCCAGAGAAGAGTTGCAGATACAGATTGGTTCCAAATAGTTCCCATAAAAGAATAGACCAGTGAACTGATTTTACATAAATTTCAGTCTTTATAGTTTCTCTTCCTCTGCAATTAATGAGATCTGGCTGAATCCCCAGTTACTTCTGGGTTGTGATTTATAAAGCACAAGTTGAGATTCAGACTTTTCAAAAATGATTTCCCACATTTTCAGGTTATTAACTCATTTCTTACAGTGCATCTCACCATGTTTCTTCTTCTTGGAACTGGTCACCTCTAATCTGTTACAAAATGTTTTTAATTGTTAACAGGAACATGCTAAAGTGCACTCAAAAGTATTTAAATACTACAGCATGACAAAATTACATGTACATTGGCTATTTCTCTATTTTGATAAATTGCTATTAACTTTTTTTAACTTTTCAATACTCAATATTGAATCCAATCAATGCATTAAAACAATCTAAACTATAACATTCTAAGATCAACATACTATATACTGCAGCTAACATTAGATAGACAAAAAATATTGTGTGCTCATTTGCGATATGAAATTTTAAAGAGAAAAAAATGTGTAAACAAGAGAAAGCAGAGCAATTAATTTAGATTCAGTAAATCAATTATATCAGAACAAACCAGAAAATTTCATTCTTCTGAAATATGCTGAAATATTTCAAATATGTCAGAGATTTGGAAACTATTTTTAAGTACTGCTCTAAATGAACTATAATGATCAAATAATCCTAAACAAGCTGTGATAATTTAGACAGATAAAAAATATTTCAGAATAAGGAAACTAATTTTCATAGATAAGAATATTATAGAATCAGGATGTAGACAGTTTAGCTTTGGAAGAAGAAACAAGTCTTCATTATTCATGATCAAACACAGTTTGTATCCTCATTTTGATGGTGGTACTTTGCTCAGTACAAATGTTCTCTAATAAAAGGATAAGGCCCAAACTTTGAAGCAACTGCTTAGAAAATAGCATGTTCTTGCTGTGCCAATAAATGCAAGCAGAATAGGAATCAAAAGAGTTCCATGAAATGAGGTAAGTTTAGAATTAATAAAAATCTAAACAGCAAGTAACTGCCCCGGCTAATGCACTACATTTACAAAATGCAGGGTTGAAGACAGCTTTTATTTAGAGTATAACATTTTACTGCAGTTGGGAAGTAAAATAGAAGGGCTGTTTTCTAAAGGAATAACATGAAATAGTTTCACTCAAACATGTGGTCTGGGAGCTAAACTTTTGCACTTTTTTTAGCTGACCCATGTTTGCAAAACACAAAAGATAATTCAGTTTGCTCAGAAACTCACTCAAACCTTTCTGGGTCAAATCTTCACCTTCGCCAGGGAACATTCCCATTGAAGTCAACCTTTAGCATTTTCTCTTCTCAAGCATCCAGCTCTGGTGTGTTCTGTGAGAATAAAAGGTCCTCAGATGTGTGTCTGCAGTGTCTTCTGTGGAGAACTGCTGCAAAAATAAAAATGGAAGCAAATACACTGAGTATCCTGGGTTGCTTTAGGAAGCTCACAGCTTCTATCACCACTGAAAAGGAATTACAATTTTTTCAGAAGTAGCCAACCTTTAATGTTTTGCTTCAGCAGAAGTGATATAACAAAAATGCATATTTACCTTTGACTTTCACCTCACTCTTGTCATTTATCTTTTGTTTGCATTTTTATAAGTCAGTCTTGAAAATAATTGTGCATTTGTAAAGTTCATGTAGGAGTAACCCCACTAGTCACTGTCACCAAGGGAGATTGTGACAGTGGATGCTCTCAGGTGTCTCCTCAAGGCTTTGCAGCCTCCTTAGAGGGTAAAGTGTTCAAGATTCAGGTGGTAATTTTTTATTCAAACTTGCATTTGCACAAGCTGTTCCGTGCTCAGCACAGTGGCTGTCAAGCTTTTTGGAATCCCTGTTCTCATGACAAAATCCATTTTTATCACAAAGACCTGCAGTCAAGGATTAATAATGTAACTATTAAAGTTTCTCCTCCTAGATGAGACATTCTCTACTAATCTGTGTCTGAACCTTGTCCTGCCTTTATTTCTGTCCTTAAAAGTCAGCCAGCCTTGCTTCTCTCAGGTCAAAATGTTTGGCAAACAGAATTTCTCTGCTGCTCTCAGATGAGCTACTAATGTAACTTAATTTTCCATAAATAGCTTCTGCATCATCTAAGTTCAGCTATTCCTGTCTGCTAATACTGTCTGCATACATGGACTTGCTCATATAGAGCTTCTCTGAAGTCCAATCCACTCCAGCTAAATATGATTTTTCAGGCTGAGCTTTATGCAGCAGCTTTGGCTCTGAACCAGAGCTGGAACTGGACAGCTGGAACAAGAACTGATCTGGCAGCAGACTCAAATATAACTGCTGGGAAGCCTGTAAGATTTTTCTATATCAAATGCACACAGAACTGAAAAATAATCACAATAAACCATCTTTCCTAGAACTGAATGAAAAAATACTGATTTTTTTTAAGTCTTCTCAGTCAGTCAAGGGTGAAAATTCTTTTCCTCCACCTCTTTTTTTTAAGGAGAGTGAATTCCAGTCTTGTCTATACCATTATGGAGCAAACCCTCATGAAATTAGAGCACTAAAATTAATTTACCCAATGTTTTGGTAATCCAGGATACCTCTGCCCCTTAATGCAGTGGTACTTATGAAGGAATTTAGGTCATAACGAGATCCTAAGTCCTTGTATTACATTTTACCAGTAGGATCAATTGAAAATCTTAGGCATTGAGTCTAGAAAAGACTTGGAGGATTCATGTCTGGGCTACAATCAGGCCAACCCTATGGATGTGTGACATTGTCAGTATTTCAGACACATTTATCTAACCTGTTCTTAAACTAATGGTGATCTCATAACCAACTTTTTGTTGCAGCTGAATATCAATTAGTCATTCAGATGAAATATTTTCTCAGGCTGGCCTGTTTCTTATATATTGAAGTGTTATTATTTTTATCTAATTTTTAGTACAGAGAAAAACATATTTTCCATGAAGGCAAACTGCTTTGCATGTATGTGAATTGTTCTGACTGTTCTTTTAGACAAACCCAAGTCTTTCACTCTTGCATCTGCTTATATTCTTCACTTTGCTTTGAGGTCTCTTGACTTCACATTTCCTCTTAATACTCCCACAAGACAGCTTAGGGAATCAGAATCAGGTCAGAACCTGGATCAAAATACCTTTGCACAATTCATTTAATGTCTGGAAGCAGTGAAAAAAAAAACAGATCCAAGGCTTAATGAAGAGAAAAAGGAATAAGAAATAAAATATTTCACTTCTTTCTTCCTCAGACAAGGTCCATTCCTTTTTAACTGGGAAAAGATAATTTGATTATTCCTTAATCTCTTTTGCTCAATGCCTTTTGATTTTTCACCATTGTTGTGATACTTTTACCCTTATTTTGGGTGTTTATCCCTGTAACCACATCAGGAATGTGAGAGATTCAGGGGATTTCTGAGTGGTTGGGATGGGGCTGTGACAAATACTCCCCTGAAGAGCAGAAGCAGGGAAGAAATGATCTGTAAATCTGTCTGCTCTGCATTATCCTGGCCATTGGTTTTCTCACTGCTTTCAAGAAATACAGTCCAACAATTCAGCCAGGTTACTCTCATGCATAGTCAAAAAAAAGAAACTCTGCAACTTCAGGAATATGAACCATAAGGCTGATTCCTCATCCATTTTAGAAATTGATATGTAAATATTTAATTAATTTAATGAATATTTAGCTGAATAAATAAATTCTGGTAGTGTAAGCTATAGAAGGATTATTTGTCTATACATTTAGAACAAAACTATTTTGTCTGATTGAGTTCTCAGAAAAAGCAATTTGTATTGTCCTTAACGCCCTAACAGAATTTCTAGCAAAATATTTTTCTTTTTTTTTTAATTTGGTTGCAGATTTTGTTTTGCATATTGTACAATTTATATACCTATATAAACTATACCTATATATTTGTATACTTTTTGGACTCTGGTGGAACAAGTAACTATTTCAAAACTGAAGAAATAGCAGAAGGTATTTAATAATGGAAAGGTGTGTCTTAGCAATGCGTTATCTAGAGGTTTGGAAAAGGGATTCATTTTAAATGAAATTAAACAAAGCAACAATGTCAACATATCTGTGCTCTGGTGCTTCTCTGAGTCATGAAGATCCCAAGTTACACGGAAAAGTTACAAATGAGACACTGAGAAAGAAACCTAAGCAGTTCTTTAAAAGACACAGATTCAAATTTTACTCCTTGATAAAATGTGAAAAATTGCACACAGATTACTACCTACCATAATAAAAGACAATTATGTCAATAGTGGCCAATCTCAGGGAAATAGCACAGGGAGAGAATTGTGCTTCAGATTACACCCATTCCTTCTATATTTAATGTAAAAATATATGAAAACAATTACACACCAATAAGTTATCACACTGAATGCAATAATACATAAGATACCAGGGTGTGAAAGGATTTGATGAACTGGCAAGCACCTGTATCTGCAGCTAATGCCCATTTGTTTGGGAGCCCAGCACAACGTGATGTGATTCCTAACAGCACTTGCTTTGTTTCCTCCATTTTCTCAGCTTGACCTTCAGCAGATTAATGTGGCATTACCCTAAAAAAGCTGGAGGAATGTAAAGAGGGGTTGTATGTGTGTATTAGAGTAAAATAATGTATTGTGCAAGGATTAAAAGTAATAGATTGTGCTCAAGGGTATTTACATGATGTTTTATCACTCCTTGCAAGGCTGGAACATTCACAGATTTTAATTCTTTTGTTTTGGAGCATAAGATTACAAAGAATATGAATTTCATCTGAGATTAACCAGGTTTGTGTTAATTCACCTTCAGTAATAGGGAAGTTAGCCAGAAGTCACTGGAAGACAAAAGTCCCAGTCTTAGACCACCTCACCTGTGGACAGAGACCTCTGAGAGGTGAGAAAAACACAGTGAAAACTACTTTCTGGATGTTCCTCCTGGTTTTGGCTGGATATTGTTTTGTACTCACACAAATGAACACATGATTTCCTTCCCACCTTACCCACATCTTTCTATGACTTCCGGCAGTAAACGTGTCTCACGTTTATGTGCCAGATTCTTATAAATGCACACATATATCACATAAAACAGAGCATTCACAAGAATGGCATTAAACCAGAGAGGATCTGTTTTCCCTTCGCTGCTGTGATGTGCTCAGGGCTTCATAACAAAATATTATCTTGCATCCATTTTATCTCTTGTGAAGTCATTGGAGAACACACAGGTACTTTACATGTACAGCATTGCTTTGGTTAAGACAGAGGTGTAAACACATGACCAAAGCAAATGGAACTTGCTCTGTACCCTGCAATATGTGCTATACCCTGTCCTTTAGAGAGCAGTGGTTTTCTCCAGCATCTCACTGACAACAGCACAGGGTGGATAAGTCTACTACTGTCTCCCTCACTTTTCCACAGTGGAAAAGTGTCATGGCTCTACACAAATAGAAGAAACCTTACCAGGACTGAGCATAGAAGAATTGGATTTTTATCCTCTGGAAAAAAAAAAGGCCAAATTTTTGTTCAGAGCATAGAAAAAATGTTAGTAGCATGTATATTTCCCATACTCTTAGACACACGGAGATTCTCAATTTGAACAGTTTTGGAGGTGATGGCTTATATTTTATACTAAGTGGTTGTAGAACTATTTTGGCATGGCAGAAGTCTCTCAGGCACTTTTATAAGCTCATCTCCATAAAGCCCAAGTTAACAGACATCTTAATTCTTCAAGAACAGAATAACAAAGCCTGCACTTCTGTTTTAAAGATCTAGAAATCATGCAGCTGGAGGGAATTCTACCTTTCTCATTCTTCTGTGCTTGAAAATAAGAGTATGGAAATCACCTCTAAACCCTTGAGCTTGAAGACTGAGTCTTCAGTTTCTTGCTTGAATGACAATTGAATTACCATATAGGCTTATTGTAATATTATAAACAGAGCATTTATTCTAAGCTGTAAAATAACTACTGAATCATTCTGTGCAATGGTAGAAATAAAAGCTGGTAAACTGTATTTGAAGCACATAAAACACAATTAGAGATGCAGATTAGCCTTGAGGAACAAGCTCAACAAGAAACCAAATGAATCAACTTCAGACAAGTTTCACTAAGAGCTTTATGATATTCAGACTTCAGCAGTGTTGCTCTCCAGAACAGATAATTAAAGAATTAAGTCATGGTATCTATTTGCCAACTCTGGCACTTCTTGGTCTGGTATCATGCTACTCCCATACTCATTTCTGTACTAACATATATCAGCCAATTTGGCTTTCACTTCTCCAAACAAAATGAGGTAAATTAGTCATCAGGGAGCTGAGAAAATTGTAGCAAATGCATCCTGCAGAAACTGTTGCTATGAGTTGTTACAAGTACTCACATCCTAAACTGGAATCTACCCTCCGTGGTTAAATTACAATGATTTATGCCAGATAAGCATTCTGGTCTCTGACTGTAAATGTGTCTCTTGCTCACGGGCTCGGGCTGAGCTCTGTGCAGGCTCAGACACTGCTAAAAGGGGGACAAGAGGATAGGAGATTACTGTGGTTCGCTATTAAATTTGTGCAAAATAGAACTGGAAGGAACCAATAAAGTTTTCAGCAATACCTAACATTTAGTTTGCATGCAAATTCCATTTCAGGATAAGGAGTACCTGAATGAGCCAGGTCATCCCTCTGTCAGATCTTTCTAGTACTGTACTGTGGACAAATATAGGTGAACAGAATGAGTGAAATTCAAAACAGGCGGGATGGAAGTTACATCATTTCCCCCCCAAAGAACCAACCCACAACAAACAAAAAACAACCACAAAAAACCACAGTAAGAGAGACATCACAAGCCAAAACTTTAAATTCAATTTAACAATACATTTAAGTAAGTGGCAGTGCAAGAACATATAGAATACAGTGATTCAGCAGAGCTCTTACTGTAGATAGGAACTGCAGATAACTATTCCCACTGTGCTATCACCTCCTTTCAAGTTCCCAAGATGGTACTGAACAAATGTGCAAGTAGTTTTATTGGTAATAACCTTCATGAAAATTGAGTAGAAACATTATTTTTAAGCAAGTGCTCAGCAAGTGGGCATCAATGCTGAATTAAAGGCACTTGACTCAGGTCTTTGTATTTTTCTGATAAATAGTTCAGAAGTTACACTCCCGGAAAACAGACCCCAGGCATTCCCTCACTGGCTCTTCAACTTTTTTATTGGGTCAAGGATGTGAGGTGTAAAAGAGAGAAGGATGAATGCGAGCAGCAGCTTTCAGTACTGCTCTGAACTCCACTGGATGGGATGGGCAATTTATTTATTGTTTACTGCAAGACAGATTAGAGAAGGTCTCATATATGAGATCCCAGACAGTGTCCTGACTCAGGCACAGAGAGAAAATCAAGTGTAGTGCCTGTGTTCAGTTGTCTGTCTGCAAATGGAGATGGTGCATGACAGCTTTTCACAAATGATGTTCAAAATCACTGATACAGAGAAAGATTTTCCATTAATTTCAGCAGCCTTTGAACCATTCAATCAATGGGAATAGAAAGAAAGAAAAATTACAGGAACTAGCCTATGCTTAAGACAATGAGGGCACAGAGAGGTGTTTTTTAGACCACTGAAAAACCTACCTGACCTTTATGCATATTTTGCCTTCTTTCAGAAAATCTTGGCCTCTCTAACCCAAGTGTCATGGGGTTTTCTTAAGATTTAAATACCCAAGGAGTGTTGAAATGGGATCTAATCTCATAAATCACTCAGGCAGTTCTGCAAGCATTCACATCTTGTTGCTTTCACTGAGGTGAGGTTCAAGCCTGGTTAGACAACTCCAGTGTTCTGCATCCCACAGTGTTCTGTCAGCACCTGCGTCTTGCTGCCCATCAGGCAAAAAGCTGGGTTCAAAGCTGAACCATTCCTTAGGGATAATTTTACCTGTGGAGCTCAACACCATTTCCTGATTTCTTAGCCCAGGCCCCTGCCTTCTGTTTATGCTTGGGTTCTGAAATCTAATTTGCTGTATAGCACAAGCCTCATTGACTATAGTAGCACCAGCCTGGTATTTAAGTAAATTAGTTGATAATTACTTCTAATGTGCAGCTAAGTATTTATAGGAAATTTGGATTGTTTTCTTTATTTTTGCTAAAATGCTATTCAAGGAATCTAGATGGCATTAATTTTAATTAGGAGGATATTATTCAGAACTAACAAAATACATGAATAATAACATTTTTCTGTTGTTAATAAAACACATGTACTTTTGCATTTGTTCTTTTTCCTTTAAAATGTGCTCTTAAGCTGCAATCAAATAGGTGCCACCTATTTGATTAATAACCGAGTATGTTAATTTTATTTAATTTCACCATTTTTGGACAGAATAGTCAGCTCTCTTATTCAGAAAAATGAGCTAATTTGAAAAAGCAAGAACTAATTTCAGACAAGTGCTTCCACAAGATGATTTCCCCAACTTGTGCATGCCCTGTTTCCAATGACTTAACAATCACATTAACTTTTCGATGGCTCCATTGCACTGCTGGACAGGCTGATGGAGTGATCTAGAGCTGTTGTTCATCCAAATTATATTCCAGCAAAGCAGCTGAGTGTATGAATACCTTAAACATATCTGTACTTCACTAAAATCCATCCAACTACTCACAGGTTCACCTCTGTGTGTGCTTTGTTGGACAGAAGCCACAATTACCAACCTGCTGAAGTTGACCTTAGTAAAATATATTGAGAGGAAGCACGTCTGTGAATAAAAATAACACTTTGGGAATATGTTAACCATAAAATTACTAGAATTTAATTTTCTCTATCATTATAGAAAAAGGAATTTACAAATCTTTCCACATTGGTCTGTGTAGTAATTCTGAGCTGACTCTTGAGACTTAATACATAACTCACCCCCACGGCCTCTCCAGTGATGCTCATTCTCAGTCTTTTTGTCTTTCTGCATTTTAACACAATTCTCTCTGTCTTAACATAACTCTAGATCCACAATGTAGTAGGGTCTTCTGAGACCTCTTGAAAGGTCTGTTGGTGTTCAGTCTCTCTGAAATAAAGCACAAATATTGATACTTTCATTCATGAGAGTCAGCCAAGATATACCACAGCTTTTTTACTTGCTTTCCTTGAGAAGGGACGCTTGAGATGATGCATGATGATCTTTCACAAACGATGTTCAAAATCACTGATACAGAGAAAGGCTTTCCATTGATCTCAGAAGCCTTTGAACCATGTTATCAATGGGAAAAGAAAGAAAAACCACAGCATCTGCTGGTGCCTTTTGGGCTTTTTAATATAGTATCTCTTCTCTCCCTTAATTTTACAGAAGTCTCCTTGCTCCTGGTGATATCCCACACCTGCCATGTGTGGAGCTGGTGCAGTGGAACAAAGAACACCTTTGCAGCAGCCACCCAGCATGCTACCTCTTCAGCATGAACTAAAAAGAAGGGAGGAGCTCTGTGAAGAAAACTGGAATTTTATTGGTTTGGAAAGCACTTATTCAAAACTATTAGAATTTGGGTAAAATTCCAATATGCTGGCTGAGATTAATTTTATATATTCTCAAGTAATCTGATTATTCCATACTTGGCATGCACTGAACATGTACTATGTTTTTCTTTTCCTATGGTTCTGTTCCTCTCTGAGCTGACTTGTAACTTAAACAAACCTCTTGTATTTCACACAAGTATGCAGTAATGTAAGTATGCAGGTCAAGCAACTTTAACACAAATGGGGAAAATAGAAATTATTTTTCTTACATGGGAGTTGGAAATGGTGGAATCTTCAGTCACGCTCCTTCAGTGGACAAAAAGGAAAGACTGAAATCTATACTGAGTGGTATATTAAATATTGGATTTATATCAGAGAGAATGGCAGAGAGATCACAGAGTAGCATCCATGATGTTTTTGCTATTACAGCACACAAACTGTAATGAAATTATTTTTTAAAATATAATTTAAGGTACATATTTTAAACTAGATCATCACATCCTCCCACTAACTAACTGTATCTGTACTTGAGAAAGCATCATAATGACTCCAAGACTGATAGGATCATTCTACTAGATTTTTAAATGAATTTACACCTCAGTTTTTCTTTGTTTTAGGTGACTGGGTAAATATTAGAAATTTACTGACCTAGCAAGACTCAGAAATATCTACTTTGTTTTGTCAGAAGCAGTCAGCAGCACTCCTGCTCTGGAGTCAAGGCTCTGTCTCTCATCTGTGGATGTTCATTGCCACTGAGCACGTTCACTGGAGCTGGAATAACTCCAGGGGTGTTACTGCACACCTTTTGTGTCTGGGCAGGGGAGGAGTTGTGTTCCTGCAGGAGCACCTGCTGTAGCTCCATGCTGCAGGGGCAGAGGGATGCTGACAGAGTCAGGAGCCCGTGTGACACTGGAGCTGCGGCTCCTGCCTTCCACAAACCAGGGCTTTTCTCCACAGAGCCACAAAAGATGTTACACTGTCAAGAAGATGTTATTTACAGACAGGGCAAATATGCAGAAATAAAAAGGCCTCAAATGAACTGTAATCAACTTCTTTTCACTACTTGCACTGGCTTTATAATAAAATTTCCAGGTTTACAGATAAATTTTTCCTTTGTAGAGAAGCCTGAAAAATTCTGTTAGCAGAAGAGTGACCTGCCTTAGAGTTTATGAGATTGAAAACCTTACATAAACTATCCTTCACTCCACAATAGCTCATTATATTTCGATTTTATTTAATTTAAAGCTGTGTGGTTTATAATCAATGAAGTTCCTCCACTGAAGAGAAGGAGGTTTTAGCTTCAGAACAAATACACAGCATTTTTTCATTTCCTTAATCTTGTGCTGTAGGTGGTCAGTTCCAACTGCTGCATTTGGCACTGGAAATTTGTCTAGTTTAAAGCCAAGTAAAACAGGCAGAGAATAGCTAAATTGAAAAATTGAATTTAATATGTTAAGTATTATGCTGCAGTTTACATAATATCAGTGCTCCCTTGGGTTATATATTATGGTGGTAGTGTTCTTTGACACAGATTGCTATGAACCAGAAGTGATTCAAGGGCAGGTAGAAACAGTAGGTTTGCTCTTGGGGAAAACAATATTGAAACAAGAACTGCACTTGCTGCTCTTCAGGACTGAACATTGGTCAGTTCAGTGCTGGGGGCAGCCTGAGGACTTCCTTCATTTAGTAAGTTCTGCAGATCATTGCACAGCTTGTGCTGTGCTGGGAGAGCTGCAAAATGGCTTTGGTAGAACAAGCCCTGGGACACATTTCAGTGCCTGTGGAAGGCCAGACCCTGGCAGGGAGAAACCCACACTGATCCACTGACTCCAGGAGCTGAGAACCCAGCCTAGACCTTCCACCTTTTGGATCCCTCTTTAGCTGTCATATTCCCCAGTCTTTTCATGGACAAGCTGCTTGGTTTGTGTACTGCAGCAGGTGAGCTCTCACTGACCAATTCCCATCAAAAAATGTGAATTTTGAAACTGTTTTTTGTGCTACTTTGTTGCTCAGCAGTGACTCTATATCTAAAGCATTAGTGTCCTTCTAGGGGAATTCCCTTTTTTCAGGAAAAAGCTCAGAACTGTCCCAACTCCCTGCAAAGGTCACAGCCTTGAGGGAGTTTTCTCCCCTTAAGCCTAGGCAATAAGAAGCCTAACATGGGTATAGTGGGGAAATGGAAAGGTGACCCTGGCCCCATTGTTAAGGAGAGCTTTGTGTGATTTATTCCTGGAGTCTGGATGGGTGCCTTACAGATCACAGCCACAAACTGTTTTGAAAGCTCATAAACTGGAAGAAAGCACAAGACAAATTAAAATAAGCAAATTTGTCCAAATTTATTATGACTAACGAGTGTTACTTTTAAATCCAAATTTATGCCACCAGAACTGTAGCATAATATTCTATGTTTATGTTACCTGCTTGTCAAATATTAATTTCCTTTCAAACCAAGGGTCTGAGTCTACTCTGAGTTCAAAGGCAAGTTCGAGAAGCATTTGGACAATGCTCCCAGGCACGTGGGAATTCTTGGGCGTCTTGCACAGGGCCAGGAGTTGGACTCTGTGATCCTGATGTGTCCCTTCCAGCTCATCATGTTCTGAGATTCTAGAAAAAAATTCTCACCCTGAGAATTCAGTGGGAGGAAAACTGGGCCTAACTGTGCTATTTCTCCAGAACCATTAAAATGTTAAATGCTATAAAGCTTTTATATTTTTGACATCTAAGCAGAATAAGTAGATGAGCAAATAATTTTTTCATTTAGCTTAGAAAAATGCTTGTCTTTTTAATACCTGAAAATGACAGCTTTGCAGTTCTATTCTCATTTTATCCATCACTTCTAATTGCAGAGTAGAGTGCTACTTTCTCAACTGCCTGTAACTTCTGTGGTCATTTATTCCACTGCAAAAAGGGTAGAAAAGACACTACTCAATGCTGTTTAATGCTTAAACTGCCTATATTGAATTCTTGCCTCTTGAAAACCATATTTACTCTGTGACTACTATATTTTCTAATGGATACAGTTACACAAAAGAGGAAAATTGCAGTGCTAGTTAAGAATAAAAAATGTGAAAATTCATAATGATTCATTTTTCAGTACTCCCCACGCTGAACAAACAGTGTTGTCCACATCCAGTATAATTCTAACAAGGAGCCTACATTGGAGTCTGGGAAAGTTATCATCCTAAGAGTTACTTATATCTCCAGAAATCAGCAGACTCTTGAAATAGAATCACCAGCTAGTACATGCAGAGCAGTATTTATCTGGGCTCTCTCCCCTGCCCAGAATCAAATCACTTTGGAATTAAAGCTTGAAAAATGATAAGTTACAATGTTTAGGGGAAAAAAAAGATCACTACAGTACAGATCAATGAAAGAAATAATAAAAACACAGAAAGATATTCATAATAGTTTTACTGCACCAAATTCACATTAGCTGATTGGTCATATATCCATATTTATGACAGAACTTGCAGGGATATGGAATGCAGGGGTGGAGCTGGAGAGAAAGACATGATCAGATTTATGTGTGTGACAGAACAGGCTCATTCCTGCCATTCTGGCTGTGCACCTTTCCAAAAGGGGGAACCTTCTTATTGATGGCAGTAACTGAATGTAGTAAGAGCTGGCCCTGGCCCACCCAGGATTTCATTTCATGCAAAGCTGAACAGGCTGGGGCAGGGTTGGAAAGAATCATTACAGAGGGTGCATCAGCTTCTGAGTTTCTCACCATGATAGGTCAGGGAGGGCCTGGGACAGGAGAAGGAGCAGGTAAGAGCAAGTAGAGATAGTCCAGCTCATAAATTCAGTATATTTGTGTACCAAAGTGGGCATGGAAGAAGCTATAAAACACCATTTCATTAAAATTAATAAATATTTGAAATTTGTTAATATAATTATCAATATAATTATTAATAATTCATGAATACATTTATTCCCTTTGCAGTCACACTTCCGGTGTACTTACAGTAACTTAATTCTCCTTTTGTGGGTTTGATCATAAAGAAAATTGGTTATTTGGAATGACCATTCCTACTGTCAAGGCTGACATATAAACCATATAAATTTGAAATTGCTCAACCACTGTGTTACCAAAAATGGATTGGTGTCATTCTATATGTTTTAAATTAGGGTTTTCTGCATCAGATTTAGGTGCATATTTTCCTGCTTCTGTTTCTTGAAAATTGAGCTCATATTGAGCTCACCATCAACCAAAACTCCCACATCCCCTTGTTCAGGGCTGCATTACAGCCTCTTGTCGCCCAGTTCACAAGCACATCCAGGATTACACCATCCCAGGCACAGAACCAGCATAATTGTTCTCAGTAGAAATTGCTTTCTATAGAAATAAGCAAAGAGTAATATCAAATATATACCTTCATTATTTTACACTGAACAAATTATGGTGAAAACATCTTCCCAAGCTGTGGGATAAGAGAGAATGAAACTTGCTGTGAGAATTTTGTGTCACAGCTCCCTGCAAGCTGAGCATACCTGTTGGCTGCTGCTTCCAGATATTTGTTGATGAGCTGATGTTGTCTCATCGTTATCCTGACAATTTTAATTTCTTTCTTCCAGGATAAACCACATCTTTCTTTGTTCAGCTTTTCTAAAAAACCCATAAAGCAAAGATATTTTTCTAAGCTAGTCAATGGATATGCTATGATAATGTGTTTAAAATTCACTGTAAGTAATTTTGTTGATGTCAGTATTATGAGATACTCTATAAATTAAATTGTATTATTGTAAATCTGCCCAGTAGATCAATACATATTATAAAGTACCAAACTAATTTATTTCACCTTCCTCTTAAATGAAAACCTAAGTGGTCTGAGAATGGATTATTTACTTGAAACATTTTTTAAAGAGAGAATTTCTTTTTTGGATGAAATTTAAAAAAAAAAATAGAACCAAGAAAGACAAAACAGAGATATCTGAAAGGTTAATAATAATTTATTCTTTTTCTAACCGTGTGGCATGACAATTTCACAGTGGCAGAAGCATGTGAGGGAAGAAGGGAGTTGATACTATGGCACTTTTACAGATATTCTTTGTGTCAGGTACCAGATCTCCCCGTGTGCTGGTGCTGGCAGGAGCTGAAGGCACAATGGAAGCACTGCAGTGCTTTGTCCTAGCAAGGATCTGTGTGCATTTCTACACCTGCTCATCATGCCTGAGCTGCAGGGCAGGCTGAGCTCGCCTGTGTCCGTCCCTGCTCTCACAGCAGGGTCTGCAAGATGCTCCAACTGATTGTTCAGCTGCTTAACATAGATATTAATTGAAATATTTGGTAAATTAACCAAGTGGTATGGACGAGAGAATTCACCAAGACCAAGAAACTTTAAACACTTTGTCCCACAATCTGATGTCCCATCAACTTCAAAATGGGGCCTGGGGTGGCTTCTGGTGGGATACATGTGAACTCTTGTTCTGGTTAAATGTAGAATGCATTTGTCAGGTCGGTTCAGGCATACTGACAATTCCACAGCCAAACAGCTGCCTGCAACCTTTTAATTACCACAGGTACAGCCTCCTGTGCAGCTAGCACAGTCATCTAGATCAACCAGACAAAATATTTATAGACACTTGAACTATAGGCACTGTATTAGACCAAAAGCTGCTGCTAGATCGGATCTCAAACTGGCATACCATTGCTACAGCTTGCTGAAATAAAAAAAAATGTTTGGGAGCTCTCTATTTTTAAACAGCTCAGTTTTCACATCTCTCAGGTTGGGTGCTTGCCCCAGAAGTAATTTGAAATTACCTAAACCATTTGCAATTTCTCTGTACTTTGGCAGCACTGTGATAAACAAATGATTCCTGCTAAGTCATAGGATACAATGTTTATTCTGAGATGTCTTGCACTTTCCATTTCAGAAAATCACATCATTGTTTGCTGGCATTTGAGCTGAACATGGAGCACTAATTTATGCCAGGGAAGTCCTGAATTTGGATATTAAATGAGAGGGCACCTGGATGGTTTTTACTTACATGTATACACAGATATTCAAGGCAAAGTGAATTTCAAAAAAAACATCATATTTAATCTTTTTTTCCTGGAGTTGGAAGTGGGTGGGAAAATGATTAGTCTTCACAGTCCTTCCTTAGGTGCACAAGCAACAGCAAATTAATTGTGAAAATCAAGTATTCAGGTTACTGTACCCTATTCTTTCAACTTATTTTTATTTCCTTGGTTCTGAAATAGGAATTATCTTTTCATTTTTTACACATCTGTGTTGTTTCTCCAGGCTGTGTTTAATCTGTTATTTTTCTGCTGAAACATCTATGCTCACATCTGTCATACTCTGTCATATCTCCCTTCTCTCATTGCTGCAAGGTCTCCATCTCTGGTTTCCCTAAATTTCAAAGTCCTCTATCCAAATCATTTCATTAAACCTGTGTTTAAAATATGTCCCTCAGCAATTTTGGCTCAATCAGCTTGACCACTCTGAGCCATCAATTACCCTTGTTTTATCAAACTGGGTTCAGGCTTTCAACCTTTATCTTAAGAACATCTTAATTCTGTCTTTCTGCCATATGTCTGTTTCAGTCTCCTGGACTGAGATTTATTAAAAATACTTGGGCATTTCAAGATGAAAGAATGCATCTGAGTGAATATTCAAAAACAGCAGCTCCCTAATTCCCACTGGGAGTCAGAGCCACTCCTCCTCCTTGCCAGGATGATCCAGTCCAGCCTTGCAGGCTCCTTCCTCACCCTCATCCCAAGTTCTCTGTTCCTCCCAACAGGAGCCAATCTCCTTTCCCTTTGTCCTAAACAAAATCCAGTGCCATCCAGTCTATGGAGAAAGTTTGCAGCAATTTGGAACACTGCTCCACCAAACAGTCTCTTCCATTGCAAACATAATGGTTTTTAGGTCTTCCCAGTTAACCACAGCACAACTGAAGAGGTGTAAATGATGAGCAGGTTGTAAACCCAGAGAAACTGCTACAGCCTAGTAATGGCAATTCCAACAAGAACCTAGGGCTAAGTGGGGGAGCCTCTTATTTGTTTGTTTTTTCTTTGAAAATCTTTCTGTGCCAATCTGGAATGAAAGTGTGCCAAAACTTTTGGCAAAAATGGGACTTTGGCCAAATGATTCATGTTTGGCTCAAGAAATTCAGGTTTTCCATCTTCACTCTCGTCTTCCAGGAAGCCTATTCTAGAGTCTACAAATAATCTTGTGAAACTTCATCAAAGTTAATATTGTTGCCAAAATATTCCGGTTTTGGCACAACTTCAGCTGGAGCATAAAATGTTGTATTGGAAAAATTCTAACTGGTTCCATTAATGTCATTACATTCATTAAGTACATATGTCAGTAGCTGAATTAGGTATCTGTTTGCATACATCAAATAATCTGAAACATTATGAAGTCAAATAGAGCTCAAGGGTTGGTTGAGTAACAGTGTCATATATTTTACTAACCATTGATCCTAACTTGATGCTCATTATAACACATCTATGAAAAAAACCTAATTAAAACATGAGGAAATGGTCAAAACTCAAATGAAAAACAATAGCAAACAAAACAAAAAAAGAAGTCATTTTAATTAACTGAGAATAATGCTTTAGTGGGACTGGCAAATGAAATTTCTCTCCAACCCTAGCACACTTTTCTTATTTGAACCCATAACAGGATTATTTATCAAATGAATTAATTTTCTGTTCATAGAAACATCAACTTTTAAGTGACACATGAAGACCTAAAAATAGTTTAATACAAGGTTTTAGGTCACCAGCATCCTGTAATTAGGAACAGTTTCAACAAATAGATATTTGTGGTAAAAATATATAAAACCTTTTTCGCGGATTTTATACTTATCTGATTTTTCTGCTAGCTCATGCAAAAGTAGTCAAGTCTTCTCAGTCTTTGTCTGACCATGTGGAGGAATAATGGAAGTTTTCCAGACAGCTACCAAAATAAATATATTCATTTAAAATGTGACAAAAATGGCTATTCTGCAGTAAATTCTAATGCATTTTAACTAGTTCGCTACAAAATTTACTTTAGACTTAATCTGTTTTTTTGCTTCTTATATGAAAGAGATTCTGATCTCAAAAAGATTGGAAACTGAATCCATTCAGTTCCATGTTGTTTCTCCCAGAATGGACTTCAGAATGAGTCAGAATGAATGCAGACAATGCAGGAGGGTCCAAGGAAATGGGAGATTTTGTTCCTGTCCAACCATCCTGGGCCAAGAGCCAGTGACCAAGGACCATATCCAGAGGACTTCTGAGTATCTCCTGGAATGGAGTCTCCACAGCCTCCACGGGAAGCCTATGCTGGTCACCCTTGGTCACTCTCACAGTTAAAAAGAGATTCTAGCAGGAGCCTCCTGTGGTTTATTTTTTGTCCATTGCTTCCCCCGTCACTGGGCATCATCTTCTTCAGACAATTGTAGCATTTTTCCCCCAACCCTTTTCTCCTCTAGTCCCAGCTCTGCCAGCATTTCCCCACAGGAGAGATGCTCCTGTCCCCTCATCATCTTTGTGGTCCCTCACTAAAAACTCTCCAATATCCATATCCCTCTTGTTCTGGGGAGCTCATATGGTCTGGTATGGCATGCTGTTGAGTGGAGGGGATGGATCACCTCCCTCATTCCACTGGCAACACTCCTAATGCAGCCCAAGATGCATCAGCATTCCTTACCTCAAGGTCAGGTTTCTGTCTCCTGCTCCACCAGGACCTCTGGGGCCTTTTCTGGAAAGCTGCTTTCCAAACAGGTGCCCCCCATCACATCTTGGTGCTTGGGAATGTTCCTTCCCAGGTGCAGAAGAGGGCACTTCATGAGGTGCCAGAGATGAGCCCATTTATTCACTGTGGTCTCTCTGGACAGCAGCTTGGCCTACCTAAGGTACCAGCCATGCCCCCCTGTTTCATCTCCTCAGCACAATTCTGGATCATTTTGTATTTTGCCTTTTGTAGAAACTTCAACACTTATGCTATTTTTAGAACTTTTTCAAACCATAAGTTGAAGTTTGAGGTCTGAAGTACAGTTGAGAAAGTCACTTCAGGCTATGGAAATCTGTATCTGATATGTGGTAAAGGAAAGATATAAAAGAGGTGTTCAAGAGCTTGTACCTGTCATAATTTTCACCACTACACATATACCTTTATAAATATTGAAAAAATCAAGTCACTTTGATATCACTCAGCTACTTAAGTATGAGCACTCAACAGTTTCAGCTTGGATAGTTATCTAATATAGATTAATTACCCTCTTGGTTATGCAAAATAGGCTCAGGTAATACAAAATAGGTGCAAAGGTCTCAGAAAAACATTATCTTTAGCAAGCATTAGGATTTTGTACTTGACTCAGAGGCTCAGGAGAGGAAAAAAAATAAATTAAACACTTTAAAATAAATGTGAAGAATTTGTTTAACAACACAAAATTTCTGTTTGGGTTTCAGTTTTGGTGAAACACTGAACCAACCAATTTTCATTGCTGAGGCATACACACACTATATACATAAATACACCAAACCACAGATGTACACACACTGTGTCTGCCAGCACTGAGATCTTACTAGACCTGCCAAGTCTTAAGCAATTTGCATAAAACCTGAGGAACCTTGCACGACTTTCCCCTGCTGCTGATGCCTTCAGATCACACTGCTGGGAAGACACTGCCTTTCTGCTGCTCTAAGAGGACACTGGGCACAGCTCCTCTCATCAGCTCTGGAGAGCTGGTTCTGGGGCTGCAGCCACCTGCTGTCACTGCTGACTCTGGGGATCTCATGTGCTGGGTTAAATGGGCACAGAGATAGAGATCTATGTGGCTGACACCAATAGCCCAAAGAACTCTGCAGAATCAAAGTCTGCAGAAAGGTAATGATCGGATAGAAAAATGGAAAAAACTTTCTGAAGTTTATTGTAAAGCATAATATAACCCTCAGTCCCTCCATCAGTCTAACTAAATCATGTGCTATTTCAGTTCAAATCCGACTGGAACTGGAGCTCACATCACTTTGCAGGACAGTCTGTCACTGAAGTAAACAGTGTTATATTAAGAGAGAGAGAAGACCAACAAAAGCCTTCAAAACTCTGGCATAAATGAAAGAGAATCTTTGCCCTTTTGACCATTGCTGACATGGTTTCCATTCCAAGAGCTGCTTTATATATTAGGAATATGCCATTATATATTGCATGGTGAGTAATCAAGTGTGTTTGTTGTGAGACAATTATGTGGAGTCCTTAATATCAGTGGAACTCCAGTTGGTGCAGGGCTTGGCTCATTCCAGGTTTAGGGCTTTGCTTTGGGTCTGCCAGAGTGTAAAGTGTAGCTAAATAAGAATGATAAGTTTAATTTTCTCTTTTCCATTAATTTTGCATAAAATTAAGAGAATCCAGGTGAATCAGGCCCTTTGTGCAACACATAACTTACATGATCTCCAGGAAAGAGATTTTCATGTCAGAAGTTAGGTCAGCTGAAAACTTATTAGTGCAATTCCTGTTGACACATGGTAGAATCCCAGTTGCCAAGCTGAAGAAACCTGACTTTATGATTTTTATGTTGTTGCTGTATTGCAAGAGG
Source organism: Camarhynchus parvulus (assembly GCF_901933205.1). Classification (NCBI taxonomy): domain Eukaryota; kingdom Metazoa; phylum Chordata; class Aves; order Passeriformes; family Thraupidae; genus Camarhynchus; species Camarhynchus parvulus. The sequence goes on from NC_044579.1 coordinate 17,675,074, forward strand.
TTTATCTATTACTGAAAGTGCAGATACATGTGAGTATAAAATAAACTGAAAATAAGTTACCTACCCCACTATTTTCAAAAGAACTAATCAAGTAGTACAAGGAAAATAAATGCAAATAAAATATTGATTAAGAACTAAAAGGATTCTAATTATATTACTTCCAGAAATAATTTAATTTAACCTGAACAGACAACTGGGAGCAGATACTTTTTCTTAGCATTTTTAAATTGCTAATTAAAATTTCCAGAAGGATATTCAAGTTTAGTGCCTGGATTTTAAAGATAAATAATGTTTGCATCATTTCATTATGAATTTATCAAGGTTTATGTAGTGCCAGAATGTAATAGTGCATGTGCATTCTTTTAAAAATAATCAGATAACATGGCTGCTGTATGTAATACACTGTGGGTAGAAAGTGGTTTTTAATTAAGAAAATTTGGACTTTGGAATGTGATTCTGGTTACATCTATTACATGTTCTCATATGAATTTAAATCTACATTGTTTATGGAATTGTTGGGAGATAACTGGTGTTTTGGTAGGATAAAACTCTAAGAGTGAAAGAGCACCTTTTGTGTGCCCATTCCCACTGAGGGGCAACCTTACTATTTATTGGAAGAGAGATGTTCTTTATTCTCTGCTATAAAGACTTGATCCAAAGCTCAGGGAAGTGAGAATTACTCATCTCTCTATGATTTTGTATGGAGTTTACCTTTCAATGTTGTTTCCTACTTTACACCACATTTTTTATTAGACTTTTGATTACTTACATACACTGCCAAATGGAATGGGACCACAATAATAAAGAAGCACAATATTTCAAAGATTTCTCTGAAAGATGTTTACTGTTAGAAATTCTTCTTTTTACTAGTGAATTAAACTTCTTTCATCCTCTGTGGATGCAGAGGGAAAGAAAACTGTCAAATTAAACAGAAAGGATGCCATTGAGCTTCCTACTCAAACCCTCCAGAGAAAATAGGAGAAGAATAAACCTCCACTGATATCCAATAACACCAGACTCAAGAGCAGTAGCCGGGTGTCCTCTTTATGCTAAAGCTGGGGAAGGGAAAAGATGCAGAACTGCCCTGAAAAAAAATTAAATGTGTGGCACAGAGGGCTTGTGTGTCCTTGACCACTGGCTGCTATGATCAGGCAGTCACAGAGCCCCTGACACATCACTTATATGTGCTTTTAAACTCTTTCCATAAAAATTGTGCAATCCACACGGATGCTGCAAGAGTCAGTTTCCCTGTAAATTCTGAAGGAGTTTCAAGAATAACCTGACAAATAGATTTGGGTGTAACTTAAAACAGGAAATTGAGAGAAATAGAGAGAAATCCTGTCAGAGCCCCCCCAGTAATTTGCAGCACAGTTTCGTGTATTGTTAGATACAAAGCAAAGCAATGCTGTGGGTCCTGCAGTCTGTGAAACACTTTGGTCTGGGCTCACTTCCCTCAACACCAGGGACAGACATCTGATGTAACCAGACTTCACAGCAGTGCTGCTTTTGCAGCCCATACAACCCTCCAAGCACAGCACCTCTGTGAGAGCAAGCCTTGGAAACAAAACTCCTCTGCTCTGTGTGGGCACCAAGATGCAAATCTGGTGGGTCAGGATCTGAAGGGTCAGCTGCCCTTCCCACACCTCACTGCCTCCTTGGCACTTTGAAGTGGCTGCCCTGCAGATCCTCTGTGTACAGGCAGAAAGCTCTCAGGATGAAAGGCAATGGGAAACCAACAGTGGCAATCCTAACGCTGGGACAAACAAGGGAATCAGAGGAGATGCAGCAATATTCCCCATTAATCACTCCAGCTGGTCACACCTCCCTGAGGAAGGCAGATCTCTGCATTTGCACACATGCACGAGCATCCAAGGGCTGTGGAGGCAGGCAGAGCAGAGCTCCCTGCCTGCTGCTGTGTATCCAGGGCACTGGAGGAGCAAACAGCAGCACAGGAGAAAGACACTGAAACATGAAGTGTGAGCTAAAGGGAGGGTTTGAACCACTCTGGGTCTATTATGTATGGAGAGGCACAGCTGACTTTTACAAATGCAAGTTAAATATCTGCTGTTTTCATTTCTTGCACCTCTCTGTAAAGCCATCCTTTCCCCATCCAGCAGAGAGGAAGAAGACACAGGACACAGACAGGTCACTGCACTGGCCTTTCTTGGGTGGGCCTCAGCTAGCCTACTCTATTAGCCTTTGCCTGCCTCCTCCATGCAAGATTTACATACATAAAACCAGGATTCATAATAATATATAGGATATTTCTCACGCTTCATTATGAGGAATTTCATTAAGAAAAATTTTATTTCTGCAAGTCGTATCCATTAATGCAAAATGAGTATTGCTGTAAACTCATCTTAGCCTAATTCAGTATCACACTTTCAATTAAAACCAAAGTCAGTTGGGTACTTAAATGTTTCCTTTGATCTGAGCAACAGTGGTATACTTTCCACACTAACATTACAAGTTACTTGGTCATTTACAACCTTTTCCCCCAAAATATTTCGTTTTCTCCACTGCAGGCACAGAAAAATTATGCTCCATCAGGTGTTGTGAGGATGAATAAATCTGAAATGTGAGATGTTTGGGTCCTACAATTAACCAGGCTGCACAAGTAGGTCAGACAGATGGTGACTGCCATAAATGAAGACTGTGGTACTTCAAGGAATGCTCAGCAGTAAAGAATAAAATGCCATTCCCTTTTTGCCCTTTGAACCTGGCCAACTGCAGCATGAAGAACATTCAGAGGGGCTCAAAACACATACTCCTTCCTCAAACAAAATAACTTTAAACAGGATTGCCATACCCCTAGGGACACCCTACAGCTAATACAGCCACACAGTTAAATTTTTACCTCTCTGAATGTGCTGCAGCATATATTGCAGTTGAGACAGCCATGATACACAGACTAACATCACACAATTTCAGAAGGCTTTAACCTGTACACAGTAACACCTTACCTCATCAGAAGGCATCAGCCCATACAGAGGAACATCAGAGCACTTCAGAAGGCTGCAAGCATCTGCCCTTCTTGCTCTTTAGCCCAGCCTTTTATCCCCTCCTGTTGATGCACTGCACCTGTGTGCCCTCTGTTCCCTTTGGTGGTTGGTCAGTGCCCCTGGGCACTCCATGGCTCATTGCTGTCAGTGCTGCTCACAACTGTAGCCTGTTTGGGATGAGGCTCAGCTGAAGCTCCACTCCCAATCACCACAAACTCTGTGCCTACATGAATGGAAAATACAAGTGATTTAAATATTGGTATATTTTACTCTAAAGAAAGTGTGTTCAGTATCAAAAATATGTCTCCAAGGGAAAATAAAATAAACCCCCCACAGTTTTATCAGTCAGAGTACAAAGTTCAGGGAACATAATTTATAAAAATATCCCAACGTATTTATCAGTCTATTCCATTTGTTTTGTAATTTTGCATAAAGCTCATTTCTTATTTAGCTCCTGATTCTGTACCTCCATTAAGAGAGGATGATGAATATATATGTTTGCAATTTCCTTTGAAATCTGCACAGAAAGCAGGAGTGAACCCTATATCCAGATAAATCACTGCAAAGACTCAGTGGCTGACAAGTCTGTCTTGCCTGAATGTGCCCAGTTGCTTGCACATGTGTCTACTCATTCCTGTGCTTGACAAGGAATCACCTTAACAGCACAGAGATGACAGCCTTTAAACTGTGACCCAGATGTGGGCTTTCCATTGAGGCATTTAATTACAAGAGCTTCTTTTTAAGGTGAAGAGAGCATGGCTGCTAAAAGAAAAAAGAGGTAAAATTGTGTGGAGGGAATATATATCCTATATTTCCTGACATTTGTCATAAGGTTTCACTTCTTTACTGTGAGTTGGATGAATTCCACAAAGTTGGATGAATCCTACAGGACAGACCTTTTTGTTAAAAACATTTCTCTCCTCCATATCTGCTGTTTGGCTGTTTTCTCTCTAAAAGATTCTTAATGACGGATTTCATTTTATCAAAGCAGGTGTTGCACAGAAAAAGGAGAGGTTTGGGTAAAACCCTCACCTGAGTGCCTGTGCAACGCCTGCTTTATGTTTCCTCTTTCTCACTTCAGCCATACTGCTGAGGTGGCTTAAGGAAGAGACATTGCTACCCAGCAGCCATCTAGACACAAGCTACCCCACTTTCATTCCCAATTCAGAGCCAAGGAGGCAAGATGTGTCCAGCCTTCAGATTCTTTTAACTGCGACTGGGAGAAGTACAATTGCCAAGTGTGTGCCTAGAAATACCGGCAGCAGGTGTTTGTAGGAAGTCTTGAGAAAATTCTCCTGTTTCCTGGTGCACAGGTAAGGTGACAGGCAGGCACCCACGAGCAAGGGATTTGCATGCTGCTACACTGAACAGAGGATGTCCCTCAGAACAGAGAACCATGTAGGAATACAAATCTGTATTCATTCATTAATTATGTCACCTGGTGAGTGAGCTGACGAGATTAAATATAGAGAAAATATTAATCACCCTTTCCCTATTAGCATGAGGTAATGCTTGCCTTTTTTTGTGTAGCCCTTCAGAGTGAGGGGTGGGAGGAGACGACTCTGTGGTGTCATGGGATCGTCTGCGAGCTGGAACGATACTGGGTTGAGGGAGTGGTTGTGGGATAGTCACTGGGAACTTGTGATGGTAAATATTTAGCCTAGCACACTCCTGCAGCGTCTGCGAAATCCTGAGGATGGGATCTGTGTGGAGATGACCTTGCATTTAACTGAAATTACATTGGTTGGGAGAGATGCAGTAAGATGGGCAGGGAGGATACAGATGTCACCAGGCCCTCTTGCCTGAAGCAATAATTGCTGAGGGCTTTGGAGACCAGAAAGATGCTGAAGATGCTGGGCTGAAGATTCAAGGGTGAATCCAATACCAGGCTGCGGTAATAAAGGAAAGTACCAGGGCACAATACTGGTGTTGATGGTGCTGGGGTGATACTGGGGAGAAGAGTGGGGAAGGAAGGCAGGCAGTTCCCAGGGAGATGGGACTGCAGGCGTGTGAAACTGGTGTAACCCACATGGCTGCTGATGTTCTCTCTTACAGCATAGCAGAGATCATGAAACCATCTCTGGGTCAGACAAAAAGAGTGAAAAGAGCACAGCCCTTGCACTCATGTTGATGCTGTCACAGGGCAGACAGGAGGAAGACTGGACCAAGTTTGCTGCTCCTTCCAAGGAAAGAAGGTTCCAAATCCAGGATGGAAAGTGGATGACCAGTCTGCAGGCAGAATTTAGCTGAAATATGTTTTCACGTTTACTTTAGTGTCCCAGTAGTCCCAGTAACAAGTCCTGTGAAGCACATAGCCTAAGGTGTTTGTGGTCCAGTGCCTTAGAAGTGTGATTAATATTTACTAATATCCCTTGGCAGGTGTTTGTAGGTTAGCAGGTAGATGAGTAGGTTATTTTGTAGATTAGTAGGTAGACATTACTTATTAGTAGATAATTATGCTGGTTACTAATAATGTATAATTATGGTTACTTATTGAAAACCAGACTAATATTTTCTAATTGCTTAATGTAACAGAAACTATGTTAGGCATATTTCTTAAGATGACAGCAAACTCCAATACCTGAAGTCACCAAAAAATGCTCATGAATGAGCAGATTATCAGAACAATGTTTGAAAAATATAGAGAGCCTACTCTCAAACAGGTTATGGATCACAGAAAACTAAAGTTTCTGAATCCAACACCCTCTGACATTCTGTGAATAAATTATTAATAGATTATCCACCTTGTCCTAGCAGGATGGATTTGGTGATAGCTTTGCCATTCCAGCTGTTTGTGTTTTCCCTTTTCCTGGTGAGTTTCAACTGGAATTATGGCATGTTCTGAGATTTCCATCTTCATGCAGCAACTTGAGGTCTGATTTCCACCAATGGAGTTAGAGGGGTAAGGGGCAGAGGGATTTCTCAAGCAAGACTTCTCTCTGTGTGAGCAGAGTCAAACTCAAGTCTGTCAGTGCCTTTCTGCACTGCATAACTGTGCTGTACTCCTGCAGCAACAAAAAAACTCTTCCAGATGCTTCTGTAGTTATTTATTTCTCTTATGTCTTTGTCAAGCTGGAAGATTCATAGCTAAACAGAAAATCTCATTGTATGAGCTAAAGAGGGTGAAATATGATCTTCAAATGGATGAAGGCCAACCTCGATCTTTTGTTACTGAGACCTGTTTTTCTTCTATATGACATCTAAAAGAATGTCCTTCCTTCTTTTTTTATCTATTTTTTTTTTTACTTTTGACTGGGCTATTTGCCACCTTACAGTGTGTACAGTTGTTGTTACATTTTGTCATTAAATTTTCTCTACACTCTTCTCACTGTATTCTATACTCAACAATTGTCAGCAAAATGAGTGAGATAAGAAGAAATTGATTTGAAAAAAAAAGAGATATACAGTATTTATGAAATAAGGGAGTGTATCAGGTAGATCTAGTAATAAAAAAAAACTTGCATAAGAATCACTTTCTGAATATTCACACCTTTTGGATAAGGGTCATTGAAGCTGTCACATTTCACACTAGAGCATTACAATCAAACTGAATTCCCCACTTATGCCTGAATTATGAAACAATAGAATTATATTCTATGAGGATTATTTGAATGCAGCATGTGTTACTAAAATTCTTATTTGCCGAGCGCTTTTAATGTTTTCTAATTGATCTTTATCTTCTGTGTTTGTAAGACTTGTTACAATCCAAGCCATTCAAATCACTTCTCAAAGCTGGAGACCAGTGAAGAACATCAAATAATTTCATCTTTTATTCTTTCTCCTATGACATTACTATGATGTCATAATCTAATGATGAGCCCCCCAAATATGAGTCATGTTTTTTATCCACAGCAATGAAGATAAACTCTAGTTTACCTTATGTACATTGTATTTAGGGTATTAATAGCCCTGCGGCTCTTATTACATAAACCATGATCAATGTTACATGCTGAAACCCTGGCTAGAGAAGAAAAGTAAATCAAATATCTGGATAAGAACCTGATTCAAAGTTTTTGGAAGACCACAGAATACCTTTCAGGGATTTCAGATGGTTCAGTTCTCAGTTTCAGAGTCCTGTCAGAGAAGAGTGGTAGGCACTAACTGATGTTTGTATGTGCCACCAATTGAACAGATCAGGTCCAGAGAAATCACTAATTAATTTCTTTTAGTCTTAAAATCACATTAGTCATCCATTGATTTTTGTTCTCTTTGTGTTATACTGAAGCAAATCATGCTGAGAAAGCCCATACACATGATTAATACCTTCTACAACACATTAGCGGTTAATATTTTTAATTTCTTGTAATCAGGTAATCTCCCCAATTTCTGTGTCTTCTTGTTGTGGAAGCATGAACATCTCCTTTTTGCTGGAAAAAAGTACCCTGGCACAAAGAAGGCCAAGCTGGGTGATTTGCTTGGCAGAACAGACTAACATTAATAGTGAGTGTTAATTGCTGAAATGAAGGTTATAGAAGCCTTTTAGAATATTTCAGAACTGCCCACTATCTGAATAATTCATGCAAAAAGCCAGCTTGTTGGAGCAATATATCTACTTGCATCTCTGACATAAAACCACACAAAAAAGACAAATTAAAATATTCAAAATATCACCATAACTTAGTGTAATCTGCAGAAACAGGGATGTTATGTGGTCTTGTGGGCCTTGACTGCAGTATAATTGAAATCTGATTACTCTGAAATAGGACACTGCAGCCTATTTGATAGCATTAATTAAATGAAAACCTCTGGTGTAAAGGGGCAATTTTGAGATCTTTCAACACGTCTGAGAAGCTCAATAATCACCACTTCAACACATTCTGGAGAGTTTAATTGTGCTGGTGGGACACAGATACACTTTTGATATATTTCTCTCTTCAGAGGGCTCTGAAGTCCAGACTAGCCTGCACATGGACAGAGTTTGTGACTTGTCCATCCTCTCTAGAATATACAAATACACACAGAGCTACAGAATATACACAGAGCTAAGAAATCAAGCCCTCAGTGCTGGCTCCTATGGAGTTTGTGGGAACTTTGTGTGAACAAATATAATCGATAATATTTCTTCATATATAAGTTGCAATTATGAATATCTTCAACACAGCAAAGTGCATATAGGCTCATGGCAAAAGTACAAAAGAAGCCCATTAAGCGGATATGATTAAACAATAAAATCCCAAACACCCTAAATGGTTGACTTGGTTGGAAGCTCCAATACACAAAGAGTGACTATGCACCACTTCAGCACTGCAGCCATGCAAAAAACATCTGTGGTAGTAGTTAACAGAAAATATTGATATATTGATCACGGCATAATGACCTGGAGAATGGAAAGGTTATTGGCCAGACTGACCTGAAAGGAGATAAATGGATAAGCCTGCCTTGATACTTCAGCTTGGAATAGGAATGGTCTTAAAGAGGAGCTTCCAATTCTGTCCACTTCCCATTCTGTGTCAAACTGGATTCCCCCAGATTGAACCAGGATGCTCAGAATGCACCAGTGCACTCCAGTTACTGATGGGTCTCAGCCCACAGACCCAGCCTGTAACCATACAAAGCCAAACCCAAGTGTGGTGCAGAGCCTTTGGCACCATTATCACTGGCATAGCCCCAGCAAGGAAAGGCTTTTGAAGCTGTTAGAGCCTGGTGAAGTTCCCTGGTAGCCCTAAATATTCCCACTGGTTTGGACCATGAGTGCTGGGCTCAGGCCTCTCCCTGAATTTTATATTGAACAGTCCCTTCCACTCCCAGTTACAAAATGCCAAACATATACTTGGCTTTCAAAAGCAGAAGAGTGGGAAGCCAGAGCAGAAAAGACATTACCTAACTGACTTATTTAAGTGAGCTGGAACTAACACCATTAGGAATGGTTTAGCTCCAGGCACTGGGGACTAAACATTCTAACCACTCCAGGTTTGTGACTGTGGGCAGGACTCTTTTGCTGCCTTTTTTTTTTGTTGGTCTCATCTTTTAGAGTACCATGTTTCCAAATCTTTTACCATAGTCAGCTGATTTTTCAATGACTTTGTTGTTCTGATTTTCCAATTGGGCTTCACAACTACTTTTAATCGATCAGATTAATTAGAAAAATTAATGAACCTGAATTGCAATAACATTTAACCAAACTCTATGAGTACAGTGCTCCCAGGCCTAAATGACTGTCTCATGCAAAGATCACAGTCCACTGAATATCATTTTATTATCAACTATAGACAGCAGAAGTTTGTTAGCTTTGCTAATCAAGCACACCAAGCCCATATCTAAATCTTCTTTTAATGAACAAAACAAAAGAGTCTCTTGACTGGACTCAATCTGTAACTATCACATAGACTGAAGCATTAAACTTCAAAATATAGAGATGGGTGCAATTTCAATGTTCCATGCTATCACGCGAGAGACATCCAATTACTCTCTATTTCAAAATGTTACATTAATATCTATTCAAGTTTTAGAAATATTGGGGAACATGACTCATAGAAATTTGAATTCAAAGTAGAATATGTGGCATACAGAGAATAGTTGAAATCCTTATATTATATGCACAGGCGTATATATAGACATGGGGAGGAAGAAATTGGAATTCCCTCTCTGGCAGATGAACTGCACCTTGGAGAGAAAAAACATATCTTCACTCTTGGAGATTTTTTGATACATATAAACACGTTTAGAATAACAATTTGATTAAAATCTTTTGAAGTCTGTCTGAGAGAGTTAGAAACATCGTTACATTATTTACGGATCACAGAAAAGAATTCAGTGTGGGCATAACCAAATCCCAGGCCAGAGCTGCTCCTGGGCTCACATTCCTGCACTCCTGTGCAATAGCTTCATTTGAAGGCCACAGTTTCCATAACAATGGCACTTGGAGAAGCCTAATTTACACATTGCCACTGTGATACATTGTGTTATTCCTTGCAACACCGGGGTGCATTGCTCATGTCACATTACATTTGTGACACAATTAAAGTCACTGGCTGAGTCTGACACAGTTTTATATGATTGTCACACAGTAGATTGTGTACTGAATGATCTAAAAAGGGATAAGAAAAAAAAATAATCCCAAAGCTGGCCTGGGAGTGAAATAGGTGTTAAAGGTTAACTTTGTAACTATGATATGTACATGTACATTGTCTATATATCAACATATTAAAATAACCAAAACACGTCTGAGCATATGGCTCATTACAAAGAGTTTTTTAAGTCTTCCCCATTTTCCTGTGGTACCCTCACAGTGCACCTTCCTTGGAGCCCCTTAAAGACACAAATTAACAAACAGCCAAGTGTAATCTGACAGAATAAAGACAGTGAATTGTCATTAAATATTAGACAAAACTGCCAATCCCATGCCTGCTGTTCATGGCATTTGAAGTTATACTGGCCACTCTATGATATTTTCACACAGTCAAATTTAAAACTTCTACTGTGCTGTAGTGTATTTTAGAGGAAAGCTCCCTATGCAGTTAACATTCCCCAAGGAATTAATGAGAACATCTCTGCAGAAGCACATTCTAACCAGTGATTACCCAGGGAAGCAAAGATCCATATTTTAGGCACTTTCGTTATATGCCCCAAAAACCTGGTATGAACATCATCAACATCAGAAAATGATCTATTAAGAAAATTTCTTCTCATTCAGTATGATTTTTCTATGTCATATTCTGAGGTGCAAAAAAAATTTTACCAAACATTAATGTAAAATTCTCTAAGGCAGTATTATGCCAAGTTGAAATAAAATAAGGATTTTAGGAATAGAGCCTAATTAACAATTACTAATACCTAATTAATTATTATGACAGTGGCAAGGATAGCTTTGATCCAGACAGAGAGCTGAGCAGCTCCTTTGACAAAACCCAGAGACCATTACAGTGCTTTATGGAACATGTGATTTAGATGGAGAAGTTGTTATCTGGCATAAAACAAACTTCTGAAATTTAATCCTTGCTCAGCTGAAACTGTTCAGAATTTGACATTGATGTCAGCACAATAGAAATTTTACTTCTAATGCATATGTGACAAAGGAATCTCTTTTTCCTTTGTGTACAAAAGAAACTAAAGTAGAGATTTTGCCAGCTTTTACTTTACAGATATATTTCATACCATTTCTATCACACTGTAGTTAACTGAAAGAATATACACATTTTCATAGGGGACACGCTAAAAAAGACACAATCACTGAGATTATTATTTTTTTTGCATTATTAGGACTACTTAGACTATTTTTGTTGCTGCTTCTGTAATACAGAGATTAATACATAAAGATATTATACTACTGCTTGGTCTTAATAGTACCAATAGTTAATTTTTATAGTGAGAAAGTCAAATTTAAGAATGCTGGCTGATAAAAATGCTGAATTGATAATGCCTTTGGATAGCAACATGAAACATTTAATTTATGCATTTCAAACTGGTGAAGAATAAAGTTCTTCAGGGTTAATATAACAAAAGATTGTTGATAGAAAGTTGAGGATTTGAACAGAAGTTTCATGATACTGATGCTGAACCAAACTTGAAATGGTATGTTAGTTTCCTTTTCTGTATGAAAACTGCATTTTATGGCCATTTATTTCTGCTGAAATAGATACCACAGTGTGCTTTGTGAGAATTTACTTCTCATATATTTTATGGTATTGGTAGTGCTAGGACTGATCAGAAAGAGATCCATCCTAGAAGTTTAATTTATAAAGCTGATTGAAATAGGAGTAGTGATTTGTGTAAATCCACACATTCCTTGTGCTCTGTACACCTTGAAGCTGTCCCAGCACACCCCTGGCTGCTGGCAAAGGTTCCAGCTCTGGTTCCCCTCCCCTGAGGCCAGCCTGGCCATCCCTGAGCTCTGCTAAGCCAGGCCAGTTCCATGCTCACAGCTCAGGCTCACACACATGGGCCAGTTGGAAGCAATAAATCTCTACTCAGGACAAAAGCATTGGAAGGAATTCAAATATTGGAGGCAATAGATCTTCTTGCACTCAAGCTGTACTTAGCTAATAACTATGGACAGAGTTTAGGAGATTGGAGAGGGTGGCTGGAGAAAGGCAATCTGCTCCAGGAAAAAATATGGATGGTCCTTGCATGGATGCAAGAGTGTGTGAGGCCCCTGCATTACATTCCCCAGCACTGCCTGCTCCAGATGACACTACACAAAACCACCTGCATCTGCACACTTGATATTCAGCCATAAACATATAAAAAATCAGTGCTCAAATTCAGCTCCACAGGGAAATCATGGGTGATGCAGGAATCTTATGAGAATTACTGAGTTTGGTGAAGTTTATCAACTGTAGCCAGGTTTGCCATGCTTCCATTTTTAGATATAACACTTGCCAAGTAATCCCAAATCATAAAACTCGAGTTGTATAAGAGAGATTAAGCAATATGGAAAATAAGGTAAGTACTCAGCTCATGTCTTGTCAGTATTGCAGTTGTTGGAGGTAGCAGGTTGTAGAATCAGCTATTTGGCCTCTCCCTTTTTTAAAGTAGCAAAATGTGCTGCCACATTAGAAATCATGAATCAGCTGATTATACTGATTAAACAGTAAGCAAAATTAATAATTTTTTAAATTAAAACTGTGTGTTTCAAACACAGACCTTTGTTTTTAAAAGGATCTAAATCAATGTTATTCTTTAGAATGCGTTTCAAAGAGCAAATGCTCTTACTGTTCTTTTTGCAATGAATAAATACATTTTGTTTGCAGGACCAGAATGAAATATCTCATTCCTAGAAAGTAATAGAGCTTGTGCAGGGAGAGACTTTTAACAACTTGAGTTATTTTAATATGTATGCAAATCCCTAAATCCACTGTGCTTTCTAGCCTTATAAAAGGAGATAGACTTTACAGATATTTCAACCAATTAGTACAGATACAGGTCAAATATGTGAACCTACAAGACAGATGTAGGAAAAATCAGGATTACATGTACTGTAAGGCTTATCCAAGTTAATGGCTTTGTCAGAGGGAGAGCAAGTTGAAGACTGGGTTAGACATAAAACAGATCAACTCTATTAATCTAATTTAAAGGTTTTCAGAGGAAATAGAGGAACACTGATGGATTTGTTAGTAGGATACCAAATCTAAATCCCTTCCAATCCACCCCTGTTATCTTGGGCTCAGTCTTTAAAAATTATTCAGCTGGGTAAGTTTGGGTAAGTTTGATCATTTTGTCTTATCTTCAAAATATCTATATTTTTACAAAATATCTAAAGTCTGCTTCCATAAATAGACAAACTGATGATGTTCCCTACAGGGAATATTCACTGATCTATTGTTAAAAGGTTTTTTTAGGAAACTATATAAATGGCCATTTCTCCAGGAGCTGAGAAATCATCGGCTTGATAAGGAAAGGAGACAAAACAACTTTGCAAAGCTGTGTAGCGTGAAAAAGGAAAGTGTTTTCCCTCCTGTTATTCCACAAAATTACCTTATACAAAGTATTTTAGTATCCTCACCTGCCAGCTAGAAATAAAGGCAGTGCAGATACATTCCAGAGGTGAGATCCTTGGTTGCTCTGGTTCACTGAAGGGTGAAGAACTCTTCCTGCTACAATGGTTAGTTCCTTTCCAAATCTGTGTTTTTATGTAGAGGCAGTGAAAGCAATCAGCCTGTGTTCCTTGCAGTTTTCAGCCGTGGTTTACTGGGGTTTCCTTCAGGGTAAACATTTCTTTTCTCTGCTTGTTTTAGGTGACTATTTTCAGGCCAGTCAAAATAAAGCAACCAGCCTGCCTTTGATAAAGACTGAGCAAAGATGTGTTTGAGAACTCAAACAGGTCAGAGCAGGAGGCTGGGAGCTCCTGTCTGGTGTTTAGATCCAGATTCAGAAGCCCAAAGCCAACAGTGGCTGTGCTCTGCCCTGCCATGCCAAAGTCTGTATTTAGGTCTGCCCTGAAATGCTCTCTCCAGCCTGGAGGGAGCTGGGTTTAACTTAGGCCAGCTTGTTCACATATCAAGGTCTCATTAAATTGTAAATGATATAAGCAATGTTTCCTGGTTCTCTGTTTTAAGGAATAGTTTTCTAAGCAGAATTAATACCTCCATTTGCAAGGGATGAGGTCAACTGATATGGTAGAAAAGACTGTGCTTTCAAGAGCACTTTAGTTCCATTAAGTGAGATACAGTAATAGACTGGGAAAAGCTTATGAATGATTTTCCAGTTGCATTCCTCTCACTGTCACATTTTCTCTGCCAAACCTGTGATTCTCAGAAGAGGTCTTTACTGACAAGAATCAAGTCCCACTGCGAATGACAACTGCATTTTCTCGATTTCATTAGTGTCTCCAGCCAGCCAGCAAAACTGGCCACTTTGTAGTTTGTCATAGTCTTGGAAACTAATTTAATACTGCCCTGTGAAATGACCCCTTACTAGAATGTACTGTATAACTGGCATGGCACGTGGATTTTCCATCCCAGATATGGCAGAGATCATATAATCATAGAGGAAATAGTGAGAGTAAAGTCATGTCAGTCATGGAGGAGGTTATTTTAACTCACCAAAAATGCATTGTGTCTCCAAAAGAGAGGAGCATTTTCTCTTTCCTTGGACATAAAAGAGTCATTGGTTTAAAAGAAATCAATTATACACACCCACTGTTCATCAGTTGTCACCTCATCACAGGGTGAAAATTAGTTTTAGCAGTTCACTCCAACTGGGTGGAGGGCAGGCTGCAAGGATTTGGAAAAGCCAGGGAAAGTAAAACAGATAAAGGCATTAAAAGGCAATATATAGAGCCACAATCTCACTTCAGCTTGGGAAAAGTGCTGCTGTTTGAGGGAGGCATGTTTGCTGTGGTTGTAAATCGCAAAGTGGGACAGGAAACAGATGCTTGATTTATCCCTACATTTGCAGAGAAATCCTGAAGCTAGCTCAAAAGTTTTTAAAATTTCATTTTATTTTCTTGAGTACAGTGTTGCAATGCAACATTCATCTAAAATGTTATACGATTCTATCACTGATACAAGAAGATAGCAGGGGGATTTAACTGGAATTCTGTAGACTTAAAAAAAGATAATTAGGCAGTAGTGTGAATATTTAAAAAATTCTATAAGATTTGGCATGTATGGGAAAATGAAGATTTGCTAGAGATTGAGTATTTGAATATCTCATGATACTGTCAGTGTCATCAATAACATATATATTACTCAATATTATTATATAAAATAGAATAATATAAAATATACTATTATTTAACTTTCTGGACAAATTTTCAATAGAATCCTGAAAACCTATGAATCAAGCATCTATCTTTGTCTTGCTTACTTTTTAATTTGTCATTATTGAGGCAGAGAGGAAATATTCCATGCCCATTTCCTATTCTCCTGGTGGAAAGGAAAAGCCTCATGTCAGAGTCACTGTGCTGTGCACAACAGGTGACTGCATGTATCTAAGGTCCCATAAAATTAATTCTGTATTGTAACCAATAAGTCTTATACTAAAATATCAATATATCTTTTCAGAGGTTGTGGAATCACCGTGAGTTTATACTCTATAAAAACAACTGATCAAGTTACTCCAGCCAAAGGGAGAACTGTGCACTTGTCCAGTACTATTTTGTGGGTGCTCCAACAGGTGTTACCTTGTTGTAAAGATGTGCATTTTATTAAATAAGCATTTCACACAGGATGTGTTGGACTTCCTAAAAGGTCAATGTGGTGAAGACACAGGTCTCAGTAAAATGCCAGTCATCGTTTCTCTGAAAGCTTTGCTGATACACACATGTGTGAGTAAACTTGGCACTGAAGGGGAGAAAGATGGGAAGTGGAATCAAACCTTAAAATATTCAAAGTTTTAAGAAGCAGATGTGTAAACCTGTCCTAATGATATAATTTGTACTAGAAAAGAGAATGAGTTAGGTAATAATAATAATTTCCTCTCCACTTGAAAATGAGATTTCAATGATGGTAAAATAAATGCTAACTGATGAGGCCAAGACTATGAGTATTTTGATAGATTAATAATAGAAACTTAAAACCACTTTAGAATGTTTACCATTAAAGAAGATAGCAGCAAGGAAATCATAGGAACTACTTAGCAATTCTTTCCTATAAGCATGTAAAGGAGTATTGATCTCTGTTCAGGTATTATCTGTGATTTTGCATTAGCTTGTCTGATCCTGTGTTTCATTACAGCAAATTTTAACCCCAGGACACTGGGGTATTGGGGACTACTGATACTTAACAGGGGAAGGGAGGGGGAAAAAGGAAAGGCACAATATATTTTCTGTGAGCTTTGGGAAGCAGAAAATTCTGACTGTAGAGTACAGAGAAAAAAAAAAATAATTGCAGCCGGAAAGAAAAAAAAGGCTTGACATCGTTCAACGAATTCTATTCAAATACAGCTACAAGGCTGATGGCATTGAATAGAGTTTGATTCTCACTGAAAGCCAGGAAACCCACACTTCTAAATCACCCAAGTGCTTCTGAATGCCTCCACTCCCGTGATTCCTGATTTCTCAGTGATCTGCCTGAGGCTTCAAAAGAACTTCTGTAACTTTCTGAGCAGAGGGCGAGTCAGGCCTCTCTTTGACGAGAGGTGAACTCCTTTCAGACGAGATTAGAGCGCTTTGCTGGCAAGAGGTGCAGAAGAGAGAGATCCCACCCCACCCACCTTCTGTGATGTGCTGCTGTATCTGCCCTGGGGCAGAGTCGGGGAGCAGCCAAGGAGGGAATCAGCAACAAGTCCTGGCACAAACAGAACTGGCATTTCAGGCTTACACACTGGCTTGGAATTCGGTAAAGCAGAGACTTTTACTGACTGAACGAATCGTGGAAACCCTTCTGACTCTCAGTAGGCAGGAACCCAAACTGTGTGAAACCTCACAGCTAAGTAAAAATTCACCTTGATGAGTCCACAAAAAGGAAGGACTTCTGCTCAGGAATAAAAGAGGCTGTTGGACACAACCCTTGAGACTATCTGAGAAGTGTTGGAATTTCTGGATGAGAGTTGCATTACCACTGAATCAGGTCTCTTTTGCACTTCTAACTGGAAGCAGATGCTGGGGAAGCCAACACAGGGAAGGCATAAAGAGAACTGCAGTGAGACTTGCCAAAGGTTCATAAAGGTTGACATCATTTATATATAAGCAACCTTTTTTGAACACACCCATGAAGATCTCAAAATCGTTGTATTTGTCCAGGTCTGATCATCTCCTCCACTGTTACTCCAAAAGAGCTGAGATGATGCAGAACACACACCAGTGATTTATGTGATCATTGAAAGCAAGACATTTAGGGGTTATTTTCCTTTGTTTTGCTAAAACCTCAAATGGGCTCAGAAAAATATTTCATTTTGTGGGTACATATCACAGATGTTTCATATGGCTATAGATTAATGAGAATCTTATAAACAATATGGGCAAATGGGCATTTTCTTCTTTTTTGTTATTTTTCCCTAGGAAATATCAACTCAGACATTGATTAAGGCCTAGACATCCTCACCTTCTTCCTGGGAAGGCCCCTTCTGACACTGGTAGCTATTGCCTTTCAAGTCTCAAGACTCAAACATTATTATGTGCGCCGTGCTTTAAAAAATTTCTTAAAACCAAGCACATATATTTAAGCCTTTAAAAAAAGGTTATTCTAAAAGTATAAATAAAATAATGATTGCTAGACTACACTAAATTTTTTTCCTGGCATTTGCTATACCTTGTGCAGTTTAGTTAACCTTTCCTTTATTCTGAGCAAAGCTTTTGTTTGGACTTAACATCATTTAACTAGCCTTTACTAATAATTCTCTATTACAAACTTTTTTCTTTTTTTTAATCCACAGAGAATACAAAAGTAAATGTTATCAGAGTCAGAGTACATGGTGAGTAGTCTAGGATACTACAAAACCCAGGAAATATGCAGTTTACTCCTTCCAGACTCTTTCGTCCTTTAACTCTGGGTTGGGGAGCAGAATTTTATGCTTTCCCTAATCCACACTTCTGCTGGGGACTGAACCTTCCTATGGATATCCAGTAGGGCAGGGTGGTGTTCACTCTTTAGCTGCCCTTTGCTCCTTAAGACCACTGAAAATTTGGTAGTTTTTTGTTTCTTTCTTTTCTTAAAGCTTTAATAAATTTTCAAATCAATTTTGGCAAGAGTAAGAATGTGGTGTGCACCAGATATTTCTGTGATATCTTGATCACAACCCCCTTTCACAGCTAGGTTTCCTTCAAGACTGGACAGAATCTCATCAGTGTTCTGGAACTGTGAGGAGTTTCCCTGCAAAGCAGAACTAATGTTTTGAGTTCTTCATCACATTTAGGAAAATTTAGGAGAAAGTGAGTACATCAGCTTTTGTTACCACAGTTTCATATGAGTGGCTGGCACTCAAATAAGAATTTACTGTAACTTCAGAGTGTGGTGATCTGAGCTCTTACAAATATTGAACAAATATGGAAAAGGATAAGTAATTGATTTAAGAGGTGAAATGAACATTTTTTTTCTCACACAACAGCCTTAAAATTGTCAAAATAATGGCATTGAGGCCTTGAATTCATGTTCTTGGCTTCTCACAGCAGAGGGTAGACGATTATTGGAGTTTGGAATATAGTCAGACTTCAGAAGGGTGGAAACTAGGCCAGAAGTGTAATAATTCACAGGTCTGGATATGGGTCAGCTGTCTAACTGCTGCCAGACTGGGTCTCCATGTCCCAGGCAGCCCTTCCCCCCTGTGCTGCAGCGAGGGGTGCAGCCGCTCGTGCCCACTGACCCTGCCCTGTGCATTACCTCTGCACAAGCTGGGGTCAGAGCACTGTATTTTGGGAACAGAGGCTTCTCTCTCTTGCCTATACACTGCTGTCACCTAGAGTTCAGGAACATCTGCTTATCTCCTGGAGGCCTGACTCAGCAGGCCTAGTGTGTCTCAATACTCTGAAATTCGAGCACAGAAAGCACAGAAGTCAGCAGAGTTTCATTCTGAAATGCTAACTGAGGAATTACAAGTACACTTCCATGGCATAACCAGCCAGCAAAGTGGTGGATATGTATATGAGCCTCTTGCAGGCCTCCCAGAGCTCAGCCCAGGATTTCCATTGCTCAAGAGAGTGTCCTAACCTGGAGTTTAGGGACAGCTCAGGGACCTGGGAATTGTGCCCTGCCTTTTGGTAGCAGGGAAGATGTCTGCTTCTGTTAAACTTGAAGAACAATCTCTGCAAGGACCAGGCTCCAGTCTTTCCATGGAGATGGAATTCAGACTGTGATAACATCTAGCCTTTACCTCACCCCACGACCATGTGAAAATCATGGGCAGAGGTTTATCCTGAGTGACCTGACTGATGAGGCACAGTCTGTGGTCCTGTAACTATGCCATTGCCAAGGCCTCAATTGGTATCTGCAATGTTTTGATGCACTGTGTTGAGGCTGGCACAGCCTGCTGCACTGGGCTCTAATTAGCTTCAATGAGAACCTAATTTGATGATAATTATCAAAGCATTGTCTTCTCAACTCTAAGAGCAGGACACACTCATGGCTTCCACATGAGCTTCCAGATCTGATCATTCCCTACCTACCTGGGGGCCTTGCTTTAACAGTGTACCAGGAAATGAAGTAAAATAGTTATTAGTGCATAAATATATATTTTTATATTTGCATTTATATGCATAAATATAAATGTATATTCAGCTCCTTAAAAATGCTCAGGCCTGTCTTCAGGATGTCCATACAATTGCATTTCCAAAGTTGTAACCCCTACTCCCTGTGAGTGCCTCAAGGTGAAGGTGGCATTTAAATTTTACTGCAAACATATCTTTTTCCCCGAGGCCTAATGTGTATACCAAATTCTGTGGGTGCAGAACCAGAATTGAAAACCAAACCCCAACCAGATGATTCTCAGATCCCAAACAGCTTGCAGAGCCACAGTAACTCAAAGTTCTCACAAGTGACCCTGCTGGGAGGCAGAGGCTGATGGAGATCTCCTGAGAGGTCATCTCCCACCTGTACTGTGACTCTAAACAGGTTTACCATGAAATCCCTGAGAAATGGTTAATATTTACTTCTCAGAACCAGCTTCAAATTTACTTATCAAAGTAAAGTTACACTTCAAAGAGGTGCTGTCCTTTCCCTAAGTATAATTTGCCTACATCAGCAGATCATTGGGCAACTGAAATAATCATCTTCTACTTTCAATTAAATTCTAACCTGTTCAGCGCTCTTCTCTGGTATACAACTCAGACACAAACTGAAATGAAAACAAAATATGGGGAAACAATATTCAGTGGTGGCACAGAAGAGAAATATACTGAGCCTCCCAATCCTTCTCCCTCCTTCTCAGAGCACTGTTAAAAGATCAAGGCATAAAACCACTACAAAATAAACAAGAACTACAGACTTTGCAGTAGGTAGGACCATCTGGACCCCAGGTAATGTCACCCTAAACAATCTGCCATCCAGTTGCACCTGGGAAGGAGATAGAAGTCATTTGTGACTCAGAGCTAAAAGGCTGAGATGACAATGTGGCTGACTCCCTGATCCCAGTACAGAAAATAATTCTTATTTATTATTTTATTATTCCAGATAATGCTAGTGGAGATGGCACCTTCTCCTCTGCTCACCTTGTCTGAATTGTGCCATGTACTTGAAAAATGCCAGCTGAACCAAGAGTTGTGTGCTGGCTTTCTCTGCTATGTCTGCAGACCAAGCAGAGCGCAGTCCAGCATGTTCCCTGGCTTTCATGTCGGACGCTGGAATGATCAGCAAGCACACAGTGTTCTGTGCCTCAGGATCTGTTCTAGACACAGGATATGGATGGACCTGCTTGTGCCCTGTGAAAATCCCTGTCTGCTTCTGGCAGAACTAAACACACCACCCTGAACAAGCCTGAGAGGGAGCTGTAAATGTACAGTGAAGCGCAGCAGAACAGTTCTCAGCACCCAACCATGGGCATGATCCAGTCCCCCACAGCTGGCAGTGTCTTCTGATTTCCATTCTTAAAGTACTCCTTTAAAGTGCTGCAGCCAGAAGGGCTTCTTTGAAGGGCAGATAAAGTCACTGTTGAAACATTTAAGCAGGAAGCCATAGGAGCATTACCAGGAGCAAGGCTTGCTCACACCCTGGAGTTTTAAGAGCAATTTTGGAAATGTTCTGAGCAACATTAGGAAATAACACTTAACTTTCTGTGCAAGAACTGTCTTGTTGGTGTCATTAAGTTTTACCACACATAAATTATTACCAATTAGGGACTAAAGCTGCTTCAAACCCCCCAGAATCCTGACTGACTAGTGGGAAGGCAGGCAATTCATTTGCAACAACAATAGAAATACTGTAGGATTTATGTGGTACCTTGCTGCACTAGTCTTTCAATTGTGTGATTCATAGTCAGAATTAGAAATCACTAAAGAACACACAAAGACAGAGAACAATGCCAGATATTCATCTGCTGTCAACTGATGTCAATGCACTGTGCTTCCTGCTATGAGGCAGTACTACATGAAGATAGGAATGTTTGCAGCATACCCACAAAATCAATATACTGTGTGAACCTGGACTGTTTCAGGTTGCAGGTCATTTGTTTCTCAGATTCCGTGTGGGTGTTTTGGGGCACAATTTAGAGATTCCAAGGCTTACTGGCATAAAGTATTCTGAAAGGAATGGGGAAGCATGAATGCCTTTGCAAGATCTTCCTGGTTGCTGCTTAGATTATAGTGCTTTGATAAAAAATACTTAGGCCCTAATGGGGAAAGCAATTCCAAAAGTATTATAATAAAAAGATAGTACTTTTATCTTGAGAGAAATGGTAATATTAGTGAAGACGGGAAGTAAAAACAGCAGGTGTCAAATCTATTGCAAACAAAAAAGATAAAACAGTAAATGAAAGAATTGAAATAAGGGTTTCATTGTATTCAGATTGCAAGGGTGAAAATTTCCTTTTTCTGTACAGTCTCAAGAAAAAGTCCAGTCTAATAATCTTCCCAGGTAATCACCAAATCACATTTCACTGCTTCTACCTTCTCCTTTGACTTTTTCCAGCCCAATGGTTGAAAATGTACACAATTACCTATTTAGTTATTTGCTTTAAGACATTGGATTCAGTCAGTAAGTTTTGACCACATTCACTGTTAGAAAGTTGCAGATGCCTCTGTACCTTGGCTGCTGCACTCCATTTGTGTGCTGGCACACAGAGGGTGCAAATAAAAAAAATCCAAGAGATACTTTGAAATAAAACAGAGAGATCCCAGCACAGTGTGTGCATTCCTATCTCCTCTATACTGCCCACTGCCTCGTTGCATTCAGGGATCTATATTCCCCTGATTCTTAGTTTAAGATGATAAATATATAATTGGACAAGCTTTTGTTTTGACTGCAACTTGTTTTTTCTACAGTGTCCCCTGCAATTATAAACTCATCATTATTTTTACTTTAATGATATGCTAATTTATTTTTAACAAATAAAAGGTAAGGAGAAAATTACCGTTTCATCTTAGATTGGTTAGAACTTGCACTGTGTATCCCTGCAAGGATGTTCCCTGTGTTTCATTGCACATATCACAGGCACTAGAAGATGCAGTACCTCCTTTTTTCAGTTCTCCAGTTGTCACTGGGAAAGAAACTATCTCCAGGTTCTTCTGGCAGGTGCACTAATTCCAGGGTTACAGAACCATGCTGGAGATCCTTTCCCTTGTCTTTTTTCCCTGAGAACACTAATGGCTTCAGATGAAGGAGAAGACACAGACTGTTCAAGACGCTGCAGCAATTCAGTGGGAGTGGTGTCTAGGGAAGCAGGAGAACAGGTTTATGGCCTTATCTGCAATCAAAGAGATACAGTCTTGTACACCTATTTCATAAACTGCTTATCAGGTTAGGACAGGGGCTGTAATTCTAGCATCTTCTTTTGCAGTGTTATCTTCTTTATGAACTTCCAAAAGGACAGTCTGTAATCAAGGCTGCTTAGGGTTTAATGGCTGAATGCTTGAGCCCAGGGGCAAGAATATGTTTTTTGTACATGTATCTCTATAAGGATAAACTTCCAGGTTTTTTCCTGGTGGGATCTTTCATGGAAATTGGCCTCAGCTGACAGCAGAGCATCAGCTGGACAGACTTAGTCCTGAAAGTTTTAGGAACTCTTAGTGCCTAAGTATCTTGAAAAATCTATGTTTTAAGAAAAGCTCATTATTACCTTATTTGATTCTTTAAGCACCTAAGCATGTTAGGAAAATATTTTTGTGCTTAATCTGAACCTTTCTTCAGTTGTTGTCTGCAGCTCTTGCTGGTAAGGGCTAGTCCAGACCATAATGGTTATTCCTCCTTCCCATCACAGATATTTCCTCTTATTAATTAACCTTATATTAAAGGATAACTACCAAGTGGACTTGTAGTTTGATCATTTATTGTTTGCTTTCTGCTCCTGTCACATAAACACTTATTTTTTTGCATTCTGATGCATTTCTCGGAAATACCAAAACATTTTTATTTGAAACTTGGAAGGCCAAATATTTTTCCCTTTGAATTTGGAGCACCAGGAAGGGTGAGCATCTGAATACCTGCCAAATTTACCTGACAGGACCACAGCAAGCATTAAAAAACAAGGAAGCTGCATTATCTTACTGAACCATCTCTGACATACTGAAACAGCCAAAACCACACTGTTTGTGCAAGATCAAGGCCCAAGACATGCAACATGGTCTGTGTAGTACCTGAAAACCTGTGAACAGCCACTTGAGCCTACACATCCAGGCTTGCCTATTTGTGGTCTTTCCATTGCTGTTCCTCAGACACAACTCACCTCTAAGCAAAAACCTAGAATGTTGCATAGTATTTGATACTGATATAAATAATTGATAAAATAATTAACATACATAATTTTATTATTTTTTAAAAAATAAGATGTAATTAAAAATGGAAATATTTGGGCTGTTTGAGCCTAAATTGAGTTGTTTGTTGTTTCATTTCTTCTTAAAGTCAGGTACAAGAAAGATATTGCAACTGTTTCCAGCCCTTCAGGGGTTGGATTTAGTCCAAATTTATGAATGATGCATCTTAGCCAAAACACTGCCTAATTTTGTCTTTTTGCTAAAATGAGGCCACCTAGAAGATTCAAAGCTTTCTTCTTTGTTTCTGCCTTAAAAAACATAATTACACCCTAATTTAAAACTCTAATTGAGTGCACTTGTATTGGTGAGATGTTCTTTTTCCCTTTAGGGACAATATTCCTATTAGTCACACAAGCTGTCTAATCATTTCATGGTCTGTCCATTTCCCACCCTACACCTCCATTATAAATGAGAAAATTAAAGCATCTTTTTTTTTTTAAGAGTATCTCAATTATATCCCCATAAATTCAGCAACTGAACATTTCAGTTGAAACAGTAAGCCATATCTTTAGCCACTGTAAGTTATCATTACCCTGCTGATTTCAATGAAGAAAAGATAACTTGCATCAGAGGAGACTCTGACCCATGAAGACAAACTCACCGAAAAAATCTAAAAGTAAATTATTTTTTCAAGATCAAGAATTTGTGTCCTGGCTATAAATGCACACCAGTTGCACTATTATCTTAAATTTATTAATGTTACAAGTTTTTTTTTACATTAAAGAACAATTGATGAGGTTGCACAAAATAACCCTACACAAAGTACTATGACTGCATCTTTCTGATCAAGGAGAGAATAATTTTTCTTTAATTAATAAGTCATAAAGACATTACCTTTCCTTTGTGATGCTATTTGAACTTTGATTTTGCAATCAGAACAAGGTGAACACTTGATAGTCACTCCTTGCCCATAAGCCATTCTTTGCTTTTTTTTTTAGCTTAGATTGATAGATCTGCTATTTAACCAACTGGTGATAGTGGGATTCCATGAAACTGTCTTTGCAATCAGATCTTTTACCAAGTGCTTGAGATGGCCATTTCCACTTTGAGTCACAGGACCATTTTAATGCTGGGTTATTAGGAAACTACATTGTTTATCTTCCACCAAATCACCCATAATTCTGGTAAGGCTTAGGGAAAACAAGTATGTGAATATTTAACTGATTTTCTAATGCCTAAGAATTACCTCTGCCTTCTACAGCCATTGCAAAGTTTTTGTGAAACAAAAGACATTTTAGCATCAAAGGATTAGCTTTTATTATTTTCCATGCTATGCATTCAGGCCTTCATTCATAAATATTATCTTTGTTCTAGGTTTAAAACTTTTAAGAGAAACAAACTTAATTGCATATAATGTATGGAAAATTTGGAGTTTAACCACTAATCTGTGGCTTGCAGTGAATTTGGATGGAAGGAATTCAAGGCTCTGAAGTGTCATGTTCCTCATGCTTGTCTGCATTGCCTACAAGAGATCCACTTCTCAATGAAAATCATAATTTGCTTAAATAAAAGGCAAAGGAGTGAATCTTAAAAGTTTTTGAAATCTGTATATTTCTTTTGCAAAAATTATCTATACATACTTCAAAGAAAAAATTAGCAATGAAAGATTTATTGAAATTTATTGCTGATAAACATTCATTTCTCAGGATTTTCTGAGCTGGATAAATTAAAAAAAAAGTTTAGATCACTGTTAGTTCTATTAATCCTGCTTTCATTGTTTTTAGGTATAGAAACAAAAGATAAACAGAAATGCACTTCAGTGTAGAGGACCGCATTATGTTGGTAAACATGTCCATAACTCAGGTAACATCAGAGCTCTTCCACAGTTTCCACTAGCTGAGGATCTAGTTCAGGAAATATTACATTTCCAGTGCCAGTAATTATCCCTCTTTCTGCTCTGTAAGGTTTGGAAATATTTGGTCTTATCTTAAACAAACACATCTGGTAGTGAATCTGAAAAGATGGCTTATTTCAGACCCTGAACTTCCCTTCCTCGCATACATGGACCCTGAGGATGTTTAATACAATTAAGGAAAAACTCCAAGGCTGCAAGAAAGGCTCAAAATGAATATTATTTTAGAACTCTAGCCCAAGGCTGCAGTATTTAATTGAATTTGTTGAATTTCAGCTAAGTAGGCAACTACCTTTCTGACCTGAGGGAGGCCTGTATGTATTAATAACAGCACTGTTATTAGAAAAAGCACTAACAAAGCACTGGAGACACCACAGTAACTTTTATATCTGCAGATGAAGAAACACCTCTGATCTCTGTGCCTTCTGATGGGTCACTGTCAGCTCAGTGCTGTGACCTCACAGCTCTGCTGCAATAAATTAATGGCCACAGTGTGTACCCTGTGCCAGTCATCACCACACCCACAGTACAGGGGCTGCTTGTCATCTGACTGTGCTTAATTAACAATACAGAATCCTAACGCTACACCCAGCTCTGATTGCCTGAGTTCATGAGGAATTATTTGCTTTTTAGTTGTTACCATGCTGTGCTAGTGACTGCCTGGCTCTCACATTAGAAGAACTGGCTAAAGCACATTGGGTGTTTGCGGTGTGCCCATGAACAAACTTAGCAGAATGGTTAGTAATTAAAAATGTTGAAATGCCACCAATTAAATATCATTTGGGCATCCAATGGCTCCATAAGAGCCATTTAGAGGAACAGTTTAATTTTCATGTGTGAACACGCTCCTCTCAGAATTCCCTTGAAATCCACAGGAAGTATTTTTTAGATTAAGTTTGATAGAGGATGAAATACCAGCTGAGCTTGTGTCAGAAGCAGCACTGGGTAGGGAATTTATAGGAAAAAGATGACACATCCTAATACTCTGGAATATTGTATTTTTTTCCTGTAGTTATCCACAGAAAATAAAGTTCAGTTAAATGCTATAAGCAGTAAGAGCACAAAAGATGAAGTCTGGGTCTCCCTTTAAATATAACTTGAAAACTTGCAGGCACCCTCTCCCTATCAGTCCCAAAAAAACCTCTTTCCAAAAAAACTACAATATAAATGCAGGGCCTTGAAAAACTATTGTAAAAAACACCCAAAAGGCTCCCCACCAAAATTCTGAATTGCTAGTAAAAGAAAACAACAAAGAACAGGGGGAAAGTGGACACTTGTCTGTTTGTATCTCAAGCACATGAAACTGGCTCACTCAGTGAGTGTTGGACTCTCAGCCACATTAAAGCAACATCTGTCTCTGCAGGGTTTTTTGAGTTTTAGAGGCGAAAAGCTCCCAGCTAAAAGTGAAAGCCATGGCACCAACACCCACAGTGCAGCCATCCCAGAGAGCAGCACACACAGGGGTCTCAACTGCACTGCTGCTCCTACTGAAAATCAGAATCCTTAATAATATCTATATATAGCTTCCCAGGCACACTTATTATCAAGAAAGAGATTATACTTTCCAATGTCTCCTTGGATACAACAATGAAAACTTGGCTTGGATTCCATGAGTAGGAATGTGTAGGTGAGAATAATTTGGAAACATAAGGAGTAGCATTAAGAGGGGTTTTGACACTGCCTGTTCCTATGTTGTTCCTGTAACATTAGCAACCCTTTAAAACTAACCACAAATAGATTTTCAGGCTTGAGCTCCTGGCAAAGAGGTGGCAGTCCTGTCATTTTTCCAGACTGAACTGGAATTTTTAAGGCAAATAAAGTTCCTGTAAGCCTGGTAATGGCAGAGGCAGCGCATGGAGGGGCATCACTCCCCCCATGCCAGCTTCAACAGACACATCACAAATCATGTGGCACTGGGGTTGGGTTTTTCTGGCATCACCTCTCTCCTCACTTAGGCAGCTCTCAGATGGATTCAATGCACCTGGCAAACATCTATTTTTCACTGTTGTGATGGTACAGAAACACACTACCTAGTTTGGCACTGGCTTCCTTGCTCAGCACACAATATTTGTTAAAGCCTTAAAGTCTATCAAAGGACTTAAACTGTTACTGATTTGCCACAGAATGCAGTTAAATGTATTTCTTCAGCAAAGCAGACAGTGATTTCATAGAGCAGAATATAACTTTTCATTCCTTTAAAACACACAAGATTTCATAGGCAGAGATCATACAGCTGAGATCCTAAAGGTTTACGCTCTATGTGCCAAGCTGCATTCCTGCATATCTGAAACATGACACAGCTTTAAGTTCTGTGCTTTATCATATCAGAATACTGTAACAGTAATGAAAAATTGCAAAACTGTGGCATTGCCTTCATCATGTAACTTCTGTGTGTAGAAACTGAACCAAAGAATAAGGGATTATTGTGTCAAGTTTGTCCAGCAGATACAAATTTCCACCCCAGAGGTGCGACATTCAGTGGAAGTACTGACAGTGTGACCGTGTCTGCTCAAATCCACTGTACTGTGAGGGCATTCAAATGATGGGCAAAAGGAATGGCTGTGCAAAAACTGGGAAAGAGGGTGGTTTCTGCCATAACCCACTCCATACTACTTCTGTTTATCCTGCAAAGGGCAGCCACTGTTTTGAACAATATCACTAATGCAAAGTGGGAAACACACACTGCAGTTTTGGTGTGGTTTTGGTGGTGGTTGTTGTTGTTATTATTAATGATCCAGTCAAACTTATTAGATAATTTTCAGTGAGGCTAACATTTAATATTTTATAGCAATAATGGCTAGTTTCTAATGTTATTCCTTTGACTGTTTGTTCCTCATGATGTCCTGGTAAATCCCACCGTGGCTTTACTGTCCCTCTGTTGGTCTGGGAGAGGAAATGGGGGCAAGGGACACACAGGAACACACAGTGCACTTTCCAGGTGGATTTGAGCCAAAAGATTCACAGCTTTGTTTAAGGTGCTTTGGAGATTCAAAACACTTTCATAAACATGCAGCAGTCACTAATTTCCTATCTAACAACAAATAAGTAAACATATAACCACAAAGGCAGGATTTGGATATCAATCCTGAAAGTAGTTGTGAATTGTTCTTTACCTTATTTAGCCAGTCCGCTCTGCATGAAGTTTCTTTACAAACATTCCTCCTGTAAAAATGAAGGACCAGCAGTTAGCCACAACTATTCACGTTTTTATTAGCTTTAGAGCTTTGACTGATGCTTACATATTTGTGTATAGCATTCTCCCCTGCATCTGCACAGAAATATTTCCTGTGATTCATCAGTGTAGAGCAATCTGCCTCCTAAGATAATTGAAATTACTAACTCAGTGTTTCTGATTCAGTTGATATGCTATTTTTGTTTTGTTTATTGATATTTTCATACCTTTTGAAATAAAGACAGGCTAATAAAGTTATTATCTTTTTTGAGATAATTGGTAGCTTGCTGTGATTTTTTTCCTTAATTTGTTTGCCAGAGCAATATTTCCTGTAAAGATCTAATTCAGCAGTTGCTTGATTTCTTCCCTCGATCTCAGGCTAGTCTACAATGCTGCCAGAACAGCATGACTGGGATTACTAATTCAAAATTTTCCTTTTCCAGTATCAACCTAACCAGGCAATCTAGGTTCTGTAGGACAGCCACATTCCTGAGCTGCTTGATACACTAATGTATTTTCATTTAGTTCATACTCATGCAAAACACTGAGCCCACATGCAAGGCCACCTAGTCAAAAACTCTATGAATTTAAATAAGGCTAGAGAATAAGGTTTCTGAGAAGCAGGGTTTAATAACTGTTCTTTCTGTGAGCAAGTACTTTTTAAGCAAAGACACTTTCTGTTGTAAAAACACTTTTAAATTTTTTAGGAACTTTGAAATCAATTCTGAAGTTTGAGCTAGTTGTTAATCACTCCTCAGTTTAGAGAGATTTTGACAAAGGTGGCAGTGGTCAAAATTTGGTTCTGATTTCTTTCATCATGAAAAATAACTTGCTTGATACAGCAAATTATTAATTTATCTCTTTTACCTCTCCTTGTGATGTCAAGAAATTACAATATTTATTTTACTTGTGCTAATGAAAACTACAAGCAGTAGTGCAAAATCATCAGCAGCTTTCAATCTGCTAGTGAGAAATAACAATCTCTATTGATATTTTATTATCAATATTTCAAATAAAATTTTCCATTTACAGGTTAAGAAATAAAATAACTACAAAGCTATAAATCCAGGTATAACAGTTCTCTTCTTAGAATGACTCCAAACAATGTTCTAATCTCCATTTATGTATTCACATCTCAGGTATGAAGTACACAACTTACTGACTTTTTTCTCCTGCAAGAGTAGACTGTTGCATTATGCTAAAGGAGTTCCATGAAAATTACAAGAGAGTAATAAAACTACCATTAAGCATTGACAGCCCTGAGATATCTGAATATCTTTACAGATTATCAATATGTAGTGTGACTGAGAGTTGAAGCAGCGCAGGATGGGAAAATTGAACTAAGAGGAAAAGAGATTGTTTAGACATCAAACAAACCTATCAGATTCATCACATCTAAATTCTCTAGTGAGAAATAAGGGATTGTTTTCTGTAAATGCAACCAGGGCATAAAAGTGCTTTTTTGGATTTTACTCTTGTGTTTTTTACTAAATTATCTTTGGTCTATATAAAATTAAAACACAGAATGAGAAAATCTGCATTGAAAAACCATATAAATGCATACTCCTGATTTATAAGACAAGCTCTCCTTCTTTATAAATATGTTGGCCATTTCTCATAACTTTCTTGAGACCTAAACTAGTACCAGTTAAAACTAATAAAACCAAGCTTGAATATCATTTTACTAGGGGTGAATATGAGAAATAAATATTATAAAATACCTTCTTAGACAGTTATTAATATGACCTTTATATCAGAACTCTGCATATCTTGTTTCTTTTCATTTGAGCTTAGGAATTTGGGGCTAGGCTTCTAGAGCTACCTGGATGCTTAAATGGATCACACTGAATCCAGACACTGCACATGGTTGTTGTTTTCTGTGCTTCCTTCTTCTTGTCTGGACAGAACTGGATGTGTTAATAGATTTCTAATGACTGCAATTCCTAATACTAGGCAGGCTGCTTTTTTAAGGATATAAACTACCAACACTGAGTAAATTTCCTCATTTCATGAACAATCTGGAATCATTCACTTGCATTTTTGTTTTATGCAAGATTTCACAGTGCCCTGATTCAGTGATGCCTCCATATTCCTGCACTTTCCTCTTTTAACTCAAGCATCAGTTACAGTTAAAAAAAATCTATAAGAAACAATCCCAAATGTATTAAATGGAATTCTTCTGTGACTGTCCCTATCTCCTTGCCCTGACAGCCTCACCAAAACCTGTTGAAATACACATGGGCACACCTATTAGCCACACCCATCCTTCTCCCCAAGGAGAATGGGCTCTGGATAATCACCAAGATGACATTTTGGACCACAATGTGATTATATTCAACTGGCAGAGTCCCTCCCAGTCAGTATTGCCATCAGGTTGCTACTCAGCTGAAACCTCTGCTTCAGCTTTTAACCACTGCAAACTGATGCAATCCCATTAACGTGCAAATTCAAACCTGCTTAGAATTTATTTTTGGGACCACTGTGAGGAAGACCACCATCATGACTGAAGTCCCAGGTATGGTAATGGAAATAGTGTGAGTGCTTTATTTCTTTATAAATAACTCAAGTTAGAATTGTGCTGCTTTATAGCAAACACATTTACAAACATGCATGGAGTAGTGGTGTTGTTTTCTTTGTTTATGTTTTTTCTTTTTAGTCATATCTAGTAATCACAAACACAAATATTACATGCCTGAGAAACTTTTAAAATATAGCTGCATACAGATTTTACAGCAAACTCAGTGTTTGTATTGTTTGCCTTAGGTCTGGGCTCTACTTAAGTTCCTTTGGAATTTACAAATCAAATCCTCCCCTTAATCAGATGAGAGCATGAAATAGACTAATTCTATATTGCTAACTGTGATGTTTAAAAATCAGAAATGAAACTCAAAGGTATGAAATTAGGGTGTGAGACACAAATCATTTAAATTTGTACATATTTCAGAGAAGTGTTTTACATGCCCTGGCTGTGGCTATTGAAGCCACAGGCTGTCCTGTCAGAACCAAAGGGCCACTCCCACACAACAGAGAGCACAAATCACCCCTGCTACTTGCACAGGATTTAACCTTTTGTACCATAAAATAAACTCTGGAAACAGTAAAATCTCAATTCCATTACTATCCTATTTACTTTTGGAAGAGTTCAAAGAGTGACTCTGTCCTTCTGAAGTTCTTGAGGTTTCAGCTGGATATTTTCTTTAAGGAGTAAGAGAATTGTTTACAGAACAGATATACTCGTTTTCTGTACAACTGTTTCTTCAAGTTCTACTTGTTTTTCTGCTGCTACTGTAGAGATATCACTCATACACAAACCACTGTCAAAATATTTTTCTCTAGATATAGCAATGATGAGGAGAGTGAGTGGTTAGAGAAGGCAGAGGAGAATTGCTTGGCTACATCTGCATTTGTAAACTCCTGCACACTGTGAAACTCCTTAGGCAGCTGAAGGGATCAGTGAACTGAGAGAGATCTGGGTAGGAGTAAAGCAAAAAACAAAGAGAAACAAGAAAGTCACATCTAAATGGAGATGGTTTGATAGTAGCATAATGAATGTAGCCATCTAATGGAGATTTTATAGCAAGGGAAAAGCTGTTTGTACAAGTGAGAAGATAAGTCTGACAGAAAAAAATGGGGGGAAATTCTTCATGATGAAGTGCACATATCCTTTTTGGTCTTAGTTATTCTAATGGATTCTAACCCAGATATTCATCTCCTTCAGGGTCATGTGTAATTCTCGTGTCAGTGTGTGTGTACACACATATGTGTGTTTGTGCATACATACACTTCTGAAAATAAATATACTGGGTTAGAAAGTTACAATTTCTTTCCTTTATCGGCTCATGCTGGCAGATACTTAATGTTTAAAGGTCAAGCTGCTGGAAGGTATAATGCTAACAACAGTAGCAGAAACTGCTGAGATAGCAGAAGTGAGTAAAATAGCTCTCTAAATGCTTCTATTTGTTACCCTGTCTAGTACACAAAAGGTTCAAGAAAATCTCAGAAAGATGAGTGTCCCAGACTGCCAGATGAAGGCAGTCAGTGTGCAGGGATGGGCGTCTGTAGCTCTGCTCTGGATACAGGGGTGCAAGGCAGAGAGACTGGCAGCAGAACAAAGCCCACAAACCTCACAGGAAGGACTGATCCAGCCTTATACACTTGGTCCTCACACACACTTTTCCCCAGCATCTCTTCACAGCTTTAGGATGCATTTTCTTTCCCCCAGCACAATGTCTCTTTTTACCTGGTTCACAGCTGGTGCTCTAAACCCAGTTTAGGAGTGCTCAAATTCACACAATCACAGGATGATTTGGTTTGGAAGGGACTTTAAAGATCATCTGGTTCCAAACTCCTGCCCCAGGCAGGGACAGTATTCGTGAGGCCAGGCTGCTCAGAGCCCCATCCAGCCTGGCCTTGAGCACTGCCAGGGATGGGGCAGCCACAACAATTCAAATAGGTCACCATAGTGAGCATATTACTGCAAGGCAGTTCTCTTCTTTTGGAGGAGATTCTAATCTCCTCTAATCTCTCTAATTCCTTTCTGGGTATAATATAAAAAATCACAACCAACCAACCCTACCTCAAGGTCTATTTCTTTTGTCAGTTGTTATAACTTTCCTTAAAAATTTTTTCTCCCCTCCTTCTTTCATAATATGACATTATTTAGATAATTAATCTGGAAAAAAAAAGTCACTGTTCAGAGCACAAGACTCATAGGCTGAGCCCTTGTGGAACTAGCATTAAAGCCTAATTTCATAGTCATCATTCACAAAAATAGATGTTTCAGAACTTTCTTGAATTGATGTAAGAATATATAAATATCCACATAAACACAAAACTATTGTTTAATATAACTGATAAAAGAATAGTCCTGATTTTTATAGAAATACTACATGGAAGACTAAATATATATCTGGGTCTGAATAATAAGAGATGGTCATCTCTTTCAGATTTTGCATTCTCAAAATTATTTAGCATCTCCAGGTTTAGTCTTAGGAAAATTAATGACTTACTATAAATAAAACTGTGAATTTTTCTTTCTTCTGCAGTATGACAAATATTGGTAGCACTGCACATTGTCAGCAGCGGCTCTGAAACCCATGATCTTTATAATCCTCTTTCTGACCTTTAAATGAATGAAGGATTCATGGTACTTCCTAGAAAATCTGGTTTAGGTATCAGATAAGTTCATAAATATTACAATGCAGTAACAGATCAGATAGTGAATTACAGAAAAAACCCCATTCTGAAACTATGTTAGACTTCCTGGAGCTCAACAGAAGCTTTTCCTTTTGCAGAAGCCACTGAAATTTTATCTTCTTTTTAACTTGTCCAATTTCCTTTGCTCATAGCCCCCTTTGAAAAAATTTTCCAGCATTTTACAAATACCATGAAAAAATGGTTCTATTGGAGATCTTTTAAAGTGAACACAGAAGACATCTTGAGAAAAAGAAGAAAATAGTTTAGCCAGTAGTAATTTTAAATACATCTGAAGGGATCAAATAAGATACTTGATATGAACCTAAATGATTTCAGCAAAGTTTCCTCAAACAATGAAGGAACCCCTGTGTTAAACAGCAATCTGGAATTTCAAATTATATGTTCCCAAACAGACCCAATTTTCCCAGTTCTAAAGCAGACTGTGATTTGATTCAGCCTCTAACCCAGTCTATTTTTCAAGCACTTTTTGTTCTGCTTTGGTAAGGATGGGCCTAGCTATGGAAAATATCCAAAGATTTACAAGTTCCAACTGGAACTAAGGGAATCCCAACTTTTGGGTAAGGGTACTACCAAAATTGCAGAATGCAAACAAAATGGTTTTCTTATGTTGAAATACAATCTATGATTCTGCATGCATGAATATGTACAAACTAGTCTTAAGAATATTGCTGTTCTGCGTAACTGATTTATTTCAAGAAGAAAACAATTGTTTATTTATAAAGAATGTTTAAATGGAAGAATTCTATTACTTAATTTACAGCTGGTAGAGCAAAACTTTGTTGACTACAGGTTTTGAACTTTATCTTGTCAGTTTCTCTTGGACAGTGTAAAAGAATTTATTTTACAAAAATCCATTTAACTGATCAGTATGTAAATCAAGAAAACATTTTATCCTCTGAATTCTAAAAGCAAAGGTGCTGCCCCATGTTTTACAGTGCTGTAAATCTGAAATAGAGAATGTTTGCTCTTTGATTGCAATTCTTTCACAGACAAAAAATATGGTCTATTAAATAATGAAAGGTATTGGTACAAACAAAGTGGAAATTAATGTTTTAAAATGGTATATGTTTACTGACGAAACAGATTTTATTTAATGTCTATTAAAAATTTATTCTGTAAACAAAACATGATAAGTTTGCATGTTTAATTATTGTGAGAAGCATGAATATAATCCTAAATCTGAGTGCTGAAATTTGTTTTGAATTATTTACACTGTCCTTGAAACATCACTATGCTGCCTTTCAAAGAGTAAAACAAAAAATGGGTGTCCTTTCAAGATAATTTTACCGTTTTGCAAAAAATACTGCTGAAATCAAATTAGCTATTCCCCAGTCATTTGTCATAAAAATATGCATGCACACATTGACACACAGTCTCTACATATGTCATAAAAAATACAAATGTCACACTGCAAAGTCTGGTAAAACACAAAGGGACTGCATTTGCAGTTGTACTGTGAAACAATGGGTTCAACAGGACAGGAATTAGCAGCTCAGAAAGACCAGATGTAAGCTGCCTTTATCTGAATAACTTTTCTAAAAAGTACTTGTAGAACCAGACACAACAACCATCTCTCCCTCTAACTGGAGGATTTAGGAGACATCTTATCCACAAGTGTCACCACCCTGGAGCATGTGCTGCAAAGTGAGGAGAGGTTTATTATTATTGGGGTTTTTTCCAGCATTTGTCCCAAGCTTTGCTACATGGTAAAAAATGTAGAATCTATTGTGTATATACAAGTGTGTTAATTGTTGTTAATAAGGCAGTAACAAAGAGGGCAGTGCTGAGGGTATTCCCAGGCATTCCCTGAGCACAGGATGCGCCCAGTGAAACCCTTGCCAGAGTCACAGAATCACAGACTGAACAAGGCTGGAGAAGACCTGTGAGATCATCAAGTCCAACCTATGACCTAACACCTCCTCACCAGCTAACCCATGGCACTGAGCGCCACGTCAGTCTTTGATGAACACGTCCAGGAGGTGAGTTTAAGGGTTTGTGCAGCCACGGGGCCAGTGTGTGCATGGGCAGCCCCTCCACTGCTCCCTGAGCTGACTGCCCAAGCAGAGCTGCTGGGAAGCTGCAGCCCCCTGTCCCTGGCAGCCTGCTGTGCTCCCTGGCCACTCCCTCGGGTGATGGGAGCCAGGATTGCAGCTCAAGCTCCAGAGGAGCTGCTGGGCGCAGCCTGGGCACTGGCCTGGGTGCATCAGCTGGGTGGCACAACACTTCAGCTTTCCTTTTGGGATCTAAGTGCAGATACAGCCTGCAGCCCCCTGATTCCAGCAGCAAAACACCCAGTCTGGAGTGATCTTTGAGGAATTTGCTGGTCAGCAGGAAGCTGCAGGGGTGATGAATCAGTGCTTTGCACTTTGGTACCTTTGCCCCAAGAGCTCAGGCTCTCCACAGAGGTAAGGTACAAACAGCAGCATTGCCTGCTGACTGCAAACAGCAATCTCAGGAGCTCTGTCCAGCCCCTGGCACTTTACCCTGCCAGAAAATCCTTCCCAAGGTTATGAAATGAGCCAGTAAAAGTTAGGAAACTTAATTCTGCCTTTCTGTACAGGCATGGTATTAAATATCCTTGTACTTCTGACCACGTCCTGTCTTTTCTTACTTAAATCAATTCACAGGATAGACTCAATATTCAACAGATAATAAGAACACTAATTCATTCTTCCCCCTCATCCTCACTATTCTGATATTTCAATTATTAGAGAAACCCACCACAGGTCATCTTCCAGTTTTCTTGCATCAATTTTTAGTGTTGTAAAATCTACTGAATGGTGTAATAAAGCACATATCTCTATAACTGTAAGCATCAGAGCATGACATTACATTCATCTTAAGTGGAATGTGCTCTCTGACAAGCAAATAAAGATTGTGTTTACTTTTCACTACCCACTAAAATGTTGTTTAAGTGTTTCCTATTAAAAAGAAATAGTTTTTAATGAAAAGATATTGTAAATTATTGATAAGGACTACAGAAGAGCTCCTTGGACAGCATAAATATGGAAATTGACACAGTTTAGAGGAGTGTCTTTGAAGTATTAAGATTACTAATTAGATCATACAATAACATATAATCACATTATATGTAATTATTAATAATGTTTCCCTCCACCTCCTTTTTATTCCACTTCTGAAAGAAATCCTGAGAGCATAAATTCTTTAGAGAAGTAAGGAAGACACTAAGGCACTGAGCACTGTCAAGTAATATCTTGGAAATATCTGGATTTGCTCTTGTATACAGTCCCCCAGTGACTACCCTGAGAGGGATACGCATCCTTTTTAATATGGATAATCTTAATCTACAAATAATAAAGACAGTGTGAGTGGTTACTGCCAGAAAGCCACTTATATTTGTCTCTCCAAATTATGTCTTCCCATTTCTTACAAGGAGGGAAACAGAAAACAGAGAACTCCAAAAATTAAAATTGGTGTAATTTTCCACAAATGTTTACCTGTTTTTTCCAGTCTCACTTTTTATTTACTATTTTACCATTTTATGCTATTCCTACCTTGTGAAGAGATCCCTGGCCTAGGTAATTATTAAAATACCAAGATGGGATTAGTTGGATCTGAGAACCCCATAGTCTCCAACATTAAGTGAATTTGAGTTCAAAGACTTTCTATTGGCAGGATTCACAGGAGAAAAGTGAAAGCACATGGACAATGCTTTGGAATACATTGGTTTTACTTGCAAATATTTTCTGCTGTGTAGCCTTTAACACCTTTCAAATCTGATTCAAATCTTACTGAAGTTAATGGGAATTTCTGCACTAATATCATGCTTGTATTCAGCCATTCATAGAGCTCACTAATTTACTGCATCTGACCCTAAGGATTTTAATATTCCTACTCTTCTTTTCAAGAGCAGATATAAATTGGGAAAACTCATGCTTTAAACGTGTAATTAAGATGTTCACTTAAGGTTCATGTATTTTTTTATACAGTGGTCTCCATTTAAGAGCATTTGTCAGTATTTACAAATGTAAATTTAAGAAATACATTCTTTTCGTCATTCTTTAAATTTAATTCCTGCTGAATCAATGGAGGCCAATTAAGAGAAAGCATCATTTTAATTCTTCTTTAGTAGAATTTATTCAAAAGTGTGGACTATATTTAGTGGACTAGATTTAGGATATTTAATGTTATTGCAAATTTATGAACTTAAGCAGAGATGCACTGATTTGAACCAGTTAAGGTCTCTCTCAGTCTTGCCATTGACTTCCATATGTCTGTCAATAAAAAAGAAAATAATGGCATTCCAAAATATGGAATATTTTTATATTTATATATATTCCTGTCTCAGACTTTTTTAACTTCTCAGAGGAGACTTATTCTTATAACTCATCCAGAGTATCTTCTAATCTTTACCAAATGGAAGGATAGAGTATTGCCAATACTCCATAGGATTCACTTCTAAAAGTGGCAATTTGCATGTAATTACTGACTTCTGACCCATACTTGGAACTGGAAGTTGAAGACTTCTTGTGCCTTCCAGCATTTTGCTCACTCATACACAGCTAGGAAGAGTCTCACTCTCAACACTTGTCTCATTCATGTTCATATTCTTTCATTATACTACAAAAATACTTTCTTTCCAATTTTCATACATACATTCTAAATTCAGGAATTGATAAGCTTAATAAGCAGCAATGGAAATGGAATTTTGGTTCCCTGAGGGTTAACGTTTACGGTAACATAAAGTGAAATTAAAATGGGTAAAATCAACTGCTTAGGGAATGATCATGCCTTTTGAACAAATATAAAGGAAGTAGACTTGTTTATCATCTAATGAGAAAAATCAGTGTGGTTCACTTATTTCAATCAGGAATGTGAGAATAGAACCTGGGCTGACACTGAGATGGCTGAGGCTAAGGGCAGATAAAAAGTGAAATCAGAAGAGGTAGATATAAGGAATAACACAATTAATTTGCACGTGAAACTAAGGCAACTAAGAAAGAAGAATGATGTATGAAATGAAATTAAGCAGCCTATAGAGTGGGATCAAAAGACCCACCAGATAAGTGCTCTCCTGAAAGGCCAAAAAAGGGGAGTTGAAACATGGAGTTGATGGATGAAGGCTGGCAATGGAGTGGCAAGTGCAAGATGAAGGAAAGTGAAAAGGAGATGGAACTCAGATGGAACCCAGAACGTTGAGTACAATAAAAGAAAGAGATAAAGAGATAAAGATCAAAGAAAGGGACAAGGAGAAAGCATAACTTGGAAAACCAGGATCAAAGAATGAGGGATTAAAAGGAAATTAATCAACCACAACTCACCTGGAAAATTTAGTGACATCTAGATGTACAGATGATTCAAGGGGAAATGACAATACATTGATCTGAGTAACTTCCATACTAATATGAAAGTATGGGGAAGAAGACTGAGGAAAGTCAGTGAGTTAAAGACACCTTCAGATGGATTGTCTAAGTGGAAAACTTAGTTTGAGAACTGAAAAGAAAAAATTAAAAAATGGGTAAAATCTGGTAGTAAAAAGATATACTGTTGAAAAATACTAAAGAAATATGAATTTAGTGCATAAAAGAATTGGCCTGTAAAACATGAAGGAAGGAACATCAGGAAGGACTGAATATGGTGGAGCAGATGTAGAAAAAAGTTATATGGTATAAAAATGATGTACAGACTAAAACCTCTATGAAACTTGTACCAATCTGAAAGCAGCAATAATTATATTTGGGTCTGTAATAACCTTTAGACTGCTAGAGGGAAAAAAAAAAGAAAATAAAGCCCTGCAGGAATGGGATGCACAGGAAACAAAGTTCCTGTCTTCTCCAGACTTTATATTTCATTAATACAGTGGTAAGCACATTCACCAAGATCCCCCAACAACCTCACCCATTCTTTCCACTTCTGCAGCTTCAGGAACAGATTAAAAGCAAAAAAAAAAAAAGGAAAAGGATTTTAAAACCTGAAAAGTTCACATCTAACATGCTTATATCATTCAATGATTTCCCTAGTGGCCTTTAAGTTCACTCTGGGTGGCATATTTTAAGTTGAGGGCAAGTCTTCTGCTGGAGGTCAGGGCTTTAATTTCATATTGTGGCTCAGCTCAATGTTCAGTTTGGCTGCTTTGCTGTGTAATCTTCTGCTAAGAGCACTGTATATTGTTAGTGTTAAAAAATATGTTGCTCATGGATATATAAGGCATAAAATTCCTCTATAAATGTCTCTTTTGCTAAAGGTGTTGAAAATGCAGCCCAGTTTGTCAAAAACACAGCTGCTTTCCTTGGGGTTTCAGAATGCTCATAACAAATAGACTCTTTATGAATTTGTGAGAACACCCTGAGGAAAACAGCTGCATTATTACAGAACCCATGGAATCTCAGACGAGTCTGAACTATTGTATTTTAAAGCACTGCTACTTACAAGGCTTTTTAGTTTTCAAGTTATAACATTATTTTATTTGACTTCTAGAAAGATATTTTAAGGAATATATGTGGTGATTCTTTCTAGTCGACTGGGACAAAACTGTTAACTCTGAAAGACCTCGACTGATTAAATGGAGACAAAGTAATGTGCTACACACTAAAAATATATCACACAGTGGTAATTTGCAGAATCACCAAATTGTTTAGGTTGGAAAAGACCCCAAAGTTCATCAAGTCCAACTTTTGACTGATCACGACCTTGTCAACCAGGCCATGGCACTGAGTGCCACATCCAATTGATGACTCCACCACCTCCCTGGACAGCCCATTCCAATGTTTAAGAACCATTTCCATGAATAAATTCCTGATGTCTAACCTGAATCTCTCCTGGTGCAACCTATAGGCTATGAGCAAGATAAAAAATAACCAGGAAATAAATTGATGTTATTTTACTTCTATACAACTTATTTAATTAATTTACAGCCAGCAGGAGAATTAAATGTCTGTAGGTCTCTTAGCCATGTCAGACACAAAACTTATTCAAGAACGGTGATCCTGAGTCTGATTGTTAAAATTGAATCAACTAGAAATCATATTGAGCTGTTACAAAATCTGGCATTCCACGGCCTTGTTGGGCTGAGGTGTTAATTTAATCCTCGATACCAAATACAATATAGATTTGGCAGGTAGATTTTATAAATAGCACAGCTGAAAATTCCATGACCTAAATTTCCACTGCCTTTCTTTTGTTTTAAGCCTAGTTCTTTTTACCCAGTCACAGATTATTTTGTAAATATATCTCTGCAGATCATTTTTTCTTTCCTAGAATGGTTTCAGAATGCAAAATTGCAGAAAGTTTCTAAACAGAAGAATTTGTTGAAGGGAACGTGGTGGACAAATGTCCAGAAATTGTTTGAATTTTCCTAGAAAAATTCCAGGTCACGGGATTCTTAGAGAACACACATAACACAGAAATCTTAGAAAGTACTAAGTAACCTTAGAATGATTCTGAACATTAGAAGTCCTAAGAAAAAGCTTTAAAATCCTCAAACAGAGTGAGAAATCCCTCAAAAATGCAGTGAAATTCCCAAGTTGTTCATTGAACTTCCTGTAAAATTTTAGCTTAGTGAGATTCTAGAAAGCACGGTGAACTTCCCAAAAACCATTCAATGACTTTTAGAAGTGTTCTAGAATTTGGAACTGCTAGAGAGCAGTGGGAAACTTCCAGAAATGTTGTGGACAGAAAAAAAACCTCAAAAGTACATGGAAATTCAAAGAAAAAGCAAGGCACATTTCCAAAAAAAAAAATGTTCTGAAATGGAAAATTCCTGAAAAGGACTAGCAAATACCTAGAAAAATATTCGATAGAATTTCTAGAAAACAGAGAGAAATTCTTGGAAATCACAAATATCTAGAAAAGTTCTAGACTGAGGAACTCATAGAAAATACTCAGAAATTCCTAAAAAGACTCTGTATAGAAAAAATTTCCCTTAAGTCTCCGGAGTCCTGACCTCATACAGCATTTTTAGTTTCACTGCTTCTTCATCAGTAGGCACATATATATTAGAAAAGTTCTGAGACTCAATTAAATGGAATTATCCTCAGAGATTTTATCAGTTGAAGGATTTTTAAGATGGTTTATTTTTCGGACAAGGCCTTTGTACAGGCACGTTCTCTTTGGTAGTTGAATTTAGTCAGAGTTTTATCAAGTAGACAATAAATATTTTGTTTTATTATTTCTTTCCATGCCTTAGTTAGTTAAAGATTTATTTCCTTATGAGGTGTACGCAATCAAATTGTAAAAATAGAATAAACAGCACTACACAGGAAATAGAACTACCTAGTAGAGGGGTGAAAGAAGACTGTCCCAACTCTGTTTGTGCCATGGAAGTGATAATCCAGTGGAGGAAACAGTGGGCTGAGAGGAAGGCATAACTTCAGAATGTCCAATAATTCCCTGAATCTCTTGAGCATCATGACCAAGTACTCAGGAAGACAGACAACTTTGAGCAGTTATCAGTTACAGAACATGTTTTTTTTAAACTTAATTCAACCCAATCTTTTTCAGTCCTTTTTAAGACAGATTGTCCAACAAACTTAATTTCTAACAGTAACGAGATGCACGATTCCTGCTATCTATGTCACACTTCTGCAGGCAGATCACAAGCCTCAATCAAGATCCCTGATCTTTGGCACAAAAATGCGTTCAGAAATAAGGTTATTTTATTAGTTTTAGTGAATGGAAGTGCAGAGAGGTCAGGTGATTTAAGGTGCCATAGTGCCTTGCCTTTACAGTGAACAGCAGCCACTAACCTGGGGAAAACATTGCTTTGAGAGCTGTGAATTTAAGACAAGGATGTACTTTTACTGTTGCAATAGATGCTGCTAAATTTCCAATTTCTGCATCTCTAAGGGTTTCATAGCCATGAAATTACCCAGGTCTGGCATTCCAAGATTCCCTGGATGCTGTCTAGGGCTCTGGCTGTACCATTCTCTGCCTCTCTTACAGACTCTCACTTTTTAAACCCCTCCATATATGACTAAAATCCAAATGGAAGATATTTGTGCACCAGCAAGCATTCAAACTTGTATGTCTGCAATAAATCTACAACTGCACAGCACTAAAAGCCATGTCATAAATCTTCAGTGCTTTAATATCTTCCCACCCTGGTAAGGACATGGAATTCAGCTTTAAGTCCTTACAACAAGTTATACTTTATTTTATTTTAATGCCCTTTTGTGTTTGACAAATTTGTGGGGAACTGCCTATTTCTTTAAAAGTCCCAAGACTGCAAATATTCACTATACTGAGAAACCCTGTGTGTTTTGCAAATATATAATTAGATTTCATTTATTGATAGGATATGTACAGAAGGCAGAACAGATATAAAAAAACATGCAAAGAAATCTAAATGTAGCCATTTTGCAAAGCATTTTTGTAGAGAAGCTGTGCATTGACAGCCCTGTATCCACATGTGCTGATCTGTTACCAGGCTTTTCAGCATGGAAATGTAATTTTTTTAGGCAAAGTTTAACTGTGTCATTTCAGCAAGGTTAAATTTTTTCCTCTTCACTTTACTGAGTTGGATGATAATGCTTTAATTGCATGACATTATCTGGTTTTCACATTTATAAATCTGGTAGAAATTTATATTATAATTCTCGTCATATTTTTTGTTTTAGTCATTATCTGCTGTTTGTGAAATTCATATTCAAATTGGTAAAAGGTATTTTATCTATTTGTACTATTGTATAATTTCTATAATTATATTGTTTTATGCATTATATTTTTATTGGTCAATGTTAGTGTAACAACTGGCATTCAGTTTGGTTTTGTACATATCATAAAACTGTCAGTTCAGTGACACATCTGGTAATTTGAATTTCTAGTTTTGGGGAAATTTATCTATTAAAGATAGATTTTATATGTATGTAAGAAACCCCATTAACATAATATGTGAAATTAAATTTTATATGTATGTAAGAAGCACCATAACCATAATGTAAAATTAAAAATCTACCTTAATGCTTATATATGCACATACAGTGTATATTTACATACACTATGTAACAACAACTTTCCTGCTTCCACTACAGGCAGATCTATAGGGATTTCATAGTGCAAAACTTCATATACTTACAAAGAGTTTTGCCATAAAAGCTGTACTCATTCTTTAGTGTATTCCAAGTG
Source organism: Camarhynchus parvulus (assembly GCF_901933205.1). NCBI lineage: Eukaryota > Metazoa > Chordata > Aves > Passeriformes > Thraupidae > Camarhynchus > Camarhynchus parvulus. The sequence continues at coordinate 17,719,176 of NC_044579.1, forward strand.
ACCAATAAGAATGTCAGCTATCAGGCTGGAATAAGGCACAGGCAGAAGGCTGGAATTTGAGGCATTCAGGAGGAACCTTTGGAGTTTTCCAGTGGGGGATCAGAGCTCTCAGTGCAGGGCAAGCTGGCCTGGGCAGTTTGCCCACTGTAAATGTCTGGAAGGTAACCAAGTGGCCTGTGTGCCTGCTTTCCATCATAAATGCTAATTGATTCAACACATTCCAGTAGAAAATTTGCCCTTTGACTTTACTATATGTAGGAATCAAATGGGAGGATTTGGTAGATGCTCTATGACTCAGCCTGTGCAGTTTCACTATAGCACTGAATATCCTCAGCCTTCATTCTTTTTTCTTTTTATTTTTCTTTGGGGGAGGGGATTGTTCTTAGATTCTGTCCATAAACCTAATTCAGACAAATACTGGGGCTGGTAAACTTGGTGTAGCAATTGAAAGGAGGTTATTAGAAAAAAAACGAACATGAGGGTAAGAGAAACATTTTTTTCCTCTAGATTTCAGGTCAGCTTTAGTCTTATAATTTCCCCCAAAACGTACTCCTGAGACAAAAAAAACTCATGATTAATATTATTGTAAATTTAGGGTTATACAAAGCATCTTTTCCTCCATGACATGTGAAATCAAAACCTAAACAACCCTTTAGAGAACTTGACAAATAATAAATTAATTATGTTTTCTCAGTTATCACTCAAATAGCCATAAGGTTTCAAAATAAAAAAAAGTTAATTAATGTGAACAAGACCTACACTGCTGCTGTGGGAATAGAAGTAGCATAAACCTATAAAAGTATGCTCACACCTCTCAGTGCCATTCTACTCTCTGCCTAACCCAGCTGCAGACTAAACAAGGCTGTAGAATTAATTCTCACTATGAAGTTTATCTGTGGAACTCAGGGCCCATTGAATTCATGGTGAAGTCAGAGGACTGTTTGCAGCTTCAGTGGGATTCCCAGACACCTGTAACTGATTTAAGGGCACAGGTCCCTTTGCTTTTCAAATGCGAGTCACGCTCTAAGTCACCCAGACCTTTTCGTACTGACCTTCAATCACACTTAGATCAAGCACAAAAAAATGATGAAAAGCATAAAAAACCCACACCCAACAGAACTGCACAAGTAACTGAAACCAGCTGGAACCCTCTATCTGCTCTCCTGTTTAGTTACAGGATCTCATTTCCACGTGCAAACATGAAGAGTAAATTGACAGAGCTGCAGGCTGAGGATTGCTGGCACACACGAGAGCCAGTTCCTGGGAAACCAGGGGCTTCCAGAGATCTCCAGCTCCCCAAAGACTCCTAGCTCTAGATCTTGCATGGGATGAGAAAAAGACCTTGTGGAATATCTTATAATATTACATAAACTCTACATTTTTAAACAACATTTTTTTATTATTAATATAATATCATCATTTCTTAAGTCTACTGGCTCTATTAAAAATATGACAGCAATTCAACAGTAAATCAAAACCACACAAAACTGATGGAAACTGCTTGCAGGGCAGAAAGAAATGTATTTGTCAAAAACTAATAAGTATTATTATTTAAAAATAATTAGTAAAAATAATATTAAAGTGTTATTTTAAAAGATCCAGGTACCACTCCAGTTTCAGTAAGCCTCTAGATTAAAATATTTTGGGAAGGAAATGAAAAAGAAAGGAAATAATGTAAAGATTGAAAAGAATCCTTCTTGATTTTTTTTTTATTAATGTGAAAAGTAGATGTGGGACTCAGAATGAATTTGCATTCAAAGTGTTCAAGATGTATGATAAAACAGTGCTAAAAATAACATTAGAAATAAAAAAGAAAACTGAAACTTCACTCCTTAGAAAAAGAGCTGGATTCTTCAATCCATTTTTATTCACCTGCCTGAATATTGCTCATAAAATATCAGGATTTCTTTCCCCAACTTTAAAAAAAGGCATGAGTAATCTCTGACAGGTATTGCCTCCCAATATGTCTCATGGGTAAAAAGGTGGGACAATATTTTCTACTCTTTGCTCATGTAGGTCTGTAAGTCCATTTCTGAATGAAAAGCAGGAAGTTTCGTGAAATGAAGTTGGCAAAATTTAATCTTCATTAAAAAAGACTGACTAATGGCAATAAAACCAGGAGCTGACAGCAAATTATTTCAACCCAAGAAGCTCTACCAGCTCAGCCCATGAAGTGGTAGGGAGTGTAAATTAGTGTGAAACCAACAGATCTTCTCTTTTATCCTTTATATCCCTTCATGAAGTTTTCTCCAGGAAGAAATTACTGCATTTAAATATTCTGTCTATTGTTTTCATCTTGGTCAGCATTGGTGCAATGATCTAACAGTTTGCAGACATTATGAAAGTGTGCCATGGTTTAGTTTTATGGAAACATCATTATGAACAAAGCTGCTGTGGTAGCAGAGCCAGAGGGAACCTGCCATTGCTCTGCACCCAAGGTGTAAATTTATCTTTTGGAGAAAACTCTTTAAGATGGCTGCTGCAGGCAAAGAAACCTCAAATCCACCAGCCAAGCAAATGAGAATTTGGCAAGTATCAAGTCATCCTGTGCTTTATAAAAGACATGGACAATGTGATTAACTAACCAATAAATTACAGTTAGCTTGATCCAGTTAGAGAGACGAAAGGAAACTTCAGGAATTCTTAAAAATAGTGAGAGGATGAATGGGATAGAATCCCAAATTTCTAATGTTTCAAATATAATATCTGAAGAATGAGAGCTCCAAAGAAAGCACACTGTTTCCAGAGGTCTCTGTTAAGACAGGAGAGGAAGCCTGCCACTCCCCAAAACCATATTTCATTGTAATTCTTTTCAGTCTGTCATAATTATGTGACAGACTGTAAGGCAAGTTCAGGGTCAGTGATCAGAAACACTCATGAGTTATGGTCCCCCTTGTGCCCTTGCTGGCCTTAATTTCACATGGCCTCACACTCACATTCCCCAAACACTTAACTTTTAACCATCCACCTCAAAAGATAGAGCAATTAGTGATTAAAAAAAGGAAAGAGAGAACGGATGCATTCCAGAAACATCTGGAGGAGAGGCAAATCTCAAGAAGATTTGCAGACATTGGGATGTCTCAAATGAAAAAGAAAGAAAAAATATGGCTTTGATTTGTATGAAAAGAAACTTTTTAACAAAACCAATTCTGCTATTTAAGCAAAGTCTTTCATATCAATGAATCATAATGCTGTGTTTAAAAAGTTTTACATTTGTAGAGAATTTATGACTTTGATACATACTTTCAATAAATTGCTGAAAAAATTACTGAATAAAGTCATATCTAATAAAAGAAAAAAACCCTAGCTAGTTCATTAAATATCATTCTCTGCATATGCAGATTGTCTTTTACACTGAAATACACTTGCCTAAACTAAATTTAGGATTTAGGACTTCCATTCCTTTTCAGGAAGGCAATATTGTTCTATACTTTTCAATCTACAGATTAGTTTTGTGATTTCTTTTTATAGCATATTTATCATTTTCCATTAGTAATTTCCATCAGGTTTTCTTCTCATGTGTTACTCTTATTTCCCCCATCATGGTGCTTTCCCTGAATTCCATCCAAATTTTTATTATCTTGGCAGAAATGTGTCACAATGGTGTGAGTCAGTCCAGGTATGGTGGCACTGAGACAAAACTGTGTGATGCTGCCTCGTGGTAGTATTGCTGCTGACCCTGCATTATTCCTGAGAAATTCCCTGACCACCTGAAACTTCCAGTTCCATTTGAAATGTCATTGTTGATAGTGCAGTGACCAACAAGATTATGGCATCACATGCTGCAGTATTGCCTAGGTGTGACATTAATTAATGTTAAAAACAAATTATAAACAATTCTTTTCTGGAAAATAAACAGACTCATATAAAGATGTTCTGATATGATTCCCCTGAGTATATGCATGGTGCAAAAATCTCCACAATTTAGCCTCAACTCTTTGCTCATAAAGAAACTGCTGTTTGTATTGCTGTGGAAATTCAGAAAGAAAGGCTCAAATTAATTTTCTTATTTTTTTCTTTTTATTTGGGTCAACAATCATTTAGAAAGAAAGACATTCTAAAGAATTTCTACCTTCTTTTTTCCCTGGTTTAATCCTTATAGGTTTTTCAACTAACAAATACCTGCACTGAATTTTCCAACAATTTTTTATTTAAGTAATTGGAATATTCTCTACATTTTGTTCATATAAAGCTTGGCTCTAGAGACATTGGAAAAAATACATGCACCTTTTATTTTTGTGTATGCTGAATCTCAATAACAATTTTTTCAGACCACTAGAAATGTAGGGTTTTATTGCAGCTGTCTTTTGGGGTTGCAAATTGTTAACATCTGCCTTTTAGTATCATTTTTTACAATAGTCTGCTCTCTCGATATCCTGTTAATGACTGTAATTTTCCAGTCAGCTGCTATCTGTCAAGGTAGTTTAAAGGTCACTTTTTGCTATGTAGTAGAGAACCTCGTGTCGAAAGTGGGCCTGGGCTCTTTTCAGCAAGCAGAGCTTATGCTTGGATTTGCTTTGTGTTTGAAACCAGGCACTCAGCAGCCCCAGGTCACAGTGATCTTTCAGTTTCTGTCTTCTCTGTTGCTTAATCTTTGGTCATACCCTTTTCTGTATGTATTTTTTCTAGTGCCAGTTTACTACCTCTTTTGATAGCCTTGCTGTATTGATGAGACACTCCTTACCCATCTCTGACTGGGTTAAACCAGAGACAGAGATTTCCCAGCCATCTTTCCCTGCACAAGCTTGTTTTCTGGAGTTCTTTATTCCATTACAAATGTCATTGGACACATGCAATTTTTCAGTGGTATTAACCAATGTTATGCCATAAAGTAAAAATAATGGGTTTGTGTATTTCTAGCTTTTTATATATCTTGAATTTAACTTTTCAGTGATGACTAAAAGAATGATTGCACATGTGCCTTAGAAAAAGCATTCCCCCATCCCAGATATTTGCTAGTAAGGCTCAAACTGAAAGAATGCATTTCCTCCACAGCTAAAATTATACAAAGAAAATAGGAGCACATCTAACCACCTTTAACCAAGTGCAAGGCTGCCTTACATCAGGGATCTGATTCACATTTGAGGCATACTTCATGGAAGAAATCAGGATGCTATCCTGTCTGAAAACATTTAATTGAATCATGGAATAGTTGAGGATGGAAGGGACCTCTGGAGGTCATCTGATTCAAACCCCCTGCTCAAGCAAGGTCACCTAGACCAGGTTCCTCAGCACCTTGTCTTCTTGGGTTTAGAGTATCTCCAAGGATATAAACTCCATAATCTCTCAAGTGCTCAATCTCCTTTCCAGTAAAAAAGTTTGTCATATGTTTAGAACAAATTTTCTGTTTTTCAATGTTGTCTAAAGAGTCACAACCATTCAGAGTTATGCAATAATGTAATCAGCAGTCATTAATAAACCAGGGTACAAAATATAGGAACTCAGAGCTGAAAGAACTCTATTCAGCACAGTTCAGTTCCTTAAGCCTTATCAGCAGGGAACTAATCCAGGTGTCTTTGCTCTTCAGTAAATACTATTCACCTGATCCCTTTGTGCAGGGGCTAAGCTGTGAGATGACTGAATCCTACAGATGAAGGACACGACAAATAAGGGAAGCGAGTATGGAGTTTTGTTTCTTAAAAAAATACAAAAAAAACCCAAAAAAACAACAGCCCAACAACTTAAAAGCTACACCAGACTTCTAAAACTCTGAGCATGAAAGATGAAAAATCAATTGCCTTAACCTCTCTAGAACAAGCTCAACAGGTATATCTTTGGCCACAGGGCTGACACAGCAGGTTGAATCACATACACTGAAGGGAAAAGGAAATAGAGAGAGGCTTTGATCATATTCACAGCCTCACTGGGCATTCTCAGAAAATTAGATTGAAATTTGAACTGGTCCAAAAGAAGGTGGTGTTGGAACCATCATACTACCTTTTTGTTAAAATCCTTAAATTGGGTCTATATATCTGCTGTCAAGAAGATAGGAAAAAAGATTTAATCCAAGCTCCTTGAATTTTATTCAATACCTTGGGACTTTTGTGTTTAAAAACTATTTCAGACAGTCTCTACAGAGGTGGACATAGAAATATGTCACAACTCATAAAAGGAAAGATATATTTGCTATACAAACACCTCTGTTAGAATGAAAGGTGATTCCACAGGCAATTTCTAAAGGAATATCAGTCACTGCAGAATACAATCAGGATAAGACAAATTATCACCAGAAAGCAGAATCACCCCAGAAGGGTTCTTCTGTGGGCTCATATCTTTCTGGAAGCTGATTCATGTAAGCCACTGATCAAACCTTTCAGCATTACCAACAGCAGCAGTATGCAGAATTCTTTTCCCAGCAGTTACTGGAAGTGATGAACAATAATACATTTTGCATATTGAAACTAATATATGCAGGGGTTGGTGCTCTGGGACTCAAATGAATTGCATAAAAATGCTCATTTGTTAGGAGAATGGCATTAATGCCTGACCTCCTTAATCCATATTCAGGAACTCACAGATCAGAAAGTCATCTCTAACCCCACCACCTATTCACATGTATATTCTACATCACCCTTACAAATGGGGTTGTTGTCTTCAAATTACAGAAAACCAACAACAATGACATCATTAATTCCCTGAATACACTGTCTAGAGAATGATACAAGTTTTTAACATAATAATAAGCATTTGAATACCCCTTGCAATAGCAGCTACAGCCTGCAAAGCCCACTCAGTGGAAAGCAGTACACTGAGTTTTGTATCACAGAATGCTCCCAGTAAAAATACCAGCTTTCAAAGGTAGCATTTTACTAGAGATTTAGGGGAAGAGACACTCATTAAAGCATAGCATTTGGTTATGCAATATGAACCAGCTCTTAGTGAAACTGATCTTTTGGCTTTAATGTAGCCTTTAGTTTAGTGAGTCATAGAATTTCAAGAATAACAAACAGACGTATCCTGAAGTTCACTATATTACTTGATACCACTGATTATTTTACAGGTAAACTAAAACAAGTTGCAAAAATGAGGAAATAAAAATAGAGATTTAAGTTATTTCAATAAGTGTTCTATATCAGTGCTATAAATTAATTTTTTTCTCAGTAGCAAAAGGAAAAGATGCACAATATTAACAAATTCGATAAAATCTGAACTCTAATAGATAAATGTAAGTAAAAGTGATGGTATCTTTTAAACTATCATAGTGCAAAGGCAGATTAAAAGCAGATGTTTATGGGTGAAACAACCCTTCATAAGAGGTAGCTATTATGTTACCAAATAAAATTGAATTTACCATGGCTGTAAACTTGGCAGAAGGGGTTTTTCTAGCATAGAAATAGGCTGTTATTTATTGATATTTAACCTGAGAATGATAGACACTTCGTAAATCATTAGCCCAAATTCTATAGTCTGTGTACCAGAACAGTGACTAACGAAACAAATATAATTCAGACTGGAGAGAATAATTCAGACCTAAAAGATATATTATACAATTGAAAGCAGAAGTGCCCTTCAGCCTCCAGCATTTTGTCACATGGAATGGCCTCCTAAATGAATCTTCTGGGTGCCAGCCTTTCTCACAATGGTATTTGTCACGAGATCAGAGTGATGCTGGTTTGGTTTTTGCTTTTTTTCCTTTTATATGTTCTGTGTGTTCTTCACACATATATTTGTATGTAGCGTATTGTATTAGTGGCTAGTTTTCCCAGTAATTTTTCATGACCTTTCCCTAGGCAAACAGACAAAACAAATTCCAGAGCTCCAAGCCCAAGGGGCTACAAGGCCCCCATCCTATCTTGGCTCTTCCTGGGAACCAAGGCTGAGAACAACTCTTCCAGATACATTTCATGCTGACAAAACTCAGCCAGTGCCAAGGGGGAACTCCAGAGAAGGGGCTTGACCTTGAGGGAATTCCATCACCACTTGTCCTCCTAATTCATGCTTTTTGTCAATTATGCTCATATGCTAAATGTATAAAAACTGTATCCATCCCCTGTGGGTGGGCTTTTGCGGACCTCTTTCCATAACTGCCCTGAAAGCCTTCAATAAAGATCCACTTTTACATTACCTTTAATAAAGATCCACTTTTATATTACCTCCTCACTAAAATTACCTCGAGTCTCATCTCCAAGGTGGGAAAAAGGCAACAAGAGAAACTGGGATACATGGATACATAGGTTGGTGGGCAGGGTTTGCTCTCCAAATAAGGCATTTAAGCTTTAAGTTTTATGCTATTATTTTCTTTTGTGAATTCAAAGATTTTGTATTAAAAGTGACTTATTAAACATAGAGGGAAACAAGAATAGACTTAACCCAAGTTTGAGGATGGAATCTCTTCATTATTAGGAGCTCAGTGTAGCATGGCTGGTTAGCACCTGTAGTAAGATAATATGTTGAAGAGCACTCTATATAGAATTCCTTACACTCTGCCATTAAATACTTGGATAATATCCAGCACCTTCTATAATGACATGTAGATATGTACATAATACTCTGCTGGTGAAGAATTATATTAATCATAATTTCCAGATATGACTCTGACTCTACTTTAGCTATGCCTTCAAAGTAATTGTTATATTACACAGTTATATCATGAGAGATATACTTAAGTATATCTTTTATATTACTATAAGTAAATAAGTATAGTACTCATAGCACTATAAATAATAAGGAAGCACAGGATGAAAAACCAGTCCCCATTTGACTTTTGCATCAAGTACAACACTAAGTGGGTTCCAGAATTGTTCCTACCCAATCCCTTCTTCCAGTGTCTATGCCAAGGCGTCTTTCAACAGAGGAAGCTCTCTGTGGAAAGCTTTTTTTTTTCCTATTGGGGTCTATTATTTTTCTTCAGTAGACTTTCTAATGCTTTGTAATAGAAGGAAAATAAATGTATTCCCTCTTTTACAACTAGAAAAGAAACTCTAACTGTGAACATAAGTTGACCAACACCACCTAAAGAATTTCTGAAAGAGAGAGGAAAGATATTTGCTACAGCTGCAGAGTACTTCTAGTATTAAACCAGTATCCTACAAGATTATGGAATGTGAGGATAATTTCAATAAGACACAAACAGATATAATCAATAAAATAACATAAGCAAATATTTAAAAGTACTATGGACATGATGGGGGGGGGGAAAGGGGAAGGGCATAAATGAATGGTGTTTGTAGGAATTTGAGCATCTCCAGGAGACTGCAATTGTTCTGTCCCTGTCCTTTTGCCTGCATTCAGTAACAGCCTGCACCAGGCACAGTCCGTCCCTGTAACATTTTTCCCTTTTGGTTTAGAAAGAGAATAACAATCTGTAGTGTCATTGTATGTTTGGCAGAGTCCCATTGTTCCAGGCTCTGCTACTTCCTATGAGAGAAATGAAGCAAGTGCAAAGGAGCATGACTATATTTTGCAGTGCTAAACAAATGATTCAGACATCAAATCACTGTCAAAAGCTTCTGCCTTTTTTTTCCCAGTTCTCTGAGTTGTCCTACACAGCCTTCAAACACCAGATTTTCAAAAATATCAAACTCCATATTTTATTTTAGAATTTAATTTACTCCTTGATATTTTATAATTGAAAATCAACTTGGTCAAATGTATGCATTGGCTTTCTTCACTGCTTTTGCAAATACAGCGTTAGGGAATTATTACCAGCATTTACTGGAAATTAAAGACTTTGTCTAAAAAGTTTGGTGCATCAGAAGGAATTTAATAAAAACACAGACGCCTTTGAATAAATCTTATTGGAAGTTAGAGATTACTTATTTCAAAATTTTTGAAATATTAAACAAATATCCGATCAAGCTGTGTTAACTGTAATTTTTTTCAAAATGTTCAGGCAACCAGAACCAGCCAGCCCATTGGAGCAAAGCAGTAAACAAGAAAACAGGATTCCTGTAATGTCTCTCAGGCAGGTAATTGCAGTTCCCTGCACTTCTGTTGTACATTACTGATGTTGCTGATTCAAACTGAGATCATCTGGACAAGGGCTGTCTTTCATTAGATGTGTCTGTGGTATACAGCAAAACAAGATAACAGTGAGCAGTTATATCTGATCTATACAAACAGTAATAATGTAAACAGAGACAAATTTCTCCAAACTGCTCACTTACCTAAGAACAATGTGCAAATAAAAATAAAACCTAATTTCTCACCATTTAACTACAGAAATATGTATGCAACACTACAGTTTCAGAGTTTAAAGTATACTCCAAGCATGAAATTCATGGAGACAAATAAAATATCCAGTCTTACAGCTGACTGAGTTACTTGCTGTAATTACATCTTTTTAGAATGAATTTTCTTCCATATATTTTTATTTCATGACTATATCACTATATAGTTTAATATTTTCCAGTGAAAAATGTATTCCACTATTTCACTCATTACCCAATCAATTTCTGAATAAATTATTCATGAAGAGAATTAGTATCTTTGACCTTTGGAAGATGGAAGATACATAATGACCCCAAATAATTAGGAACTGCAATTAGGAATATGGTTGAAATAGGAAATAGTGTGACTGTACTTTATAGGCAATACACTGTTTAGAAAAAAAAAAAGTTTACATTTGATTTCCTTTCTGCCACTGGCCAATTTAATATGTACTGTAATATTTCACTCACTGATGACAATTTGTAATTTCAGTACACCTTTAATTCAGAAAAAACAAATCAATAATCAGCTACAATTTTTTACTTTACCAGTCCAAGTTCAAACAAATAGCTGTACTTCTCTTCTAGACTCAATTCCCAAAAGAAATGGGACTAAGGTGAAGAAGGGCAGAGTGCTGAAAGCCAAACAGGTATTTGTACTTGAAAGCTTTGTACAAATTTGTCTTTTCCCATTCTTTATATGTCTACCTCTGAAAGAGTGAGGATGCTTAAATGGTGATTTCTCCAATTCAACAGTAATCATGTGGCAAATTTTACTAAATGCACATGGTGGAGAAGGTAATGAGTGTTCTCAGAGATCACCTCTAAACAGCCACAAAGAAAATCCCATGCTGCTGGTCCCTTCTCCCCTTTGCCAATTGCCTCAAACGGGAAATGTACTCAGCTACTTTTGCAAAGCTTTCTGAAACATTACAATATTAAAACAAACAGCCCCTCATGGCTTGTGGGGCTGGATTGCAAATAGAAGTTAAAAATGTGTCAGTCCAAAGGTGCTGAAATGTGAAGGCCAGTGGAAATTTCCTGAAGGAAATGTCATCAGCATTAGAAGTTAAATTATGGGCTCCTTTTCTTGAAGTGTAGTCACTTAGTCTCAATTCACTGACAGGCTAGGCATTTTACCATGGTTTTGGGTTTCTAAGTTCTTGACTGAAAAGCAGGAGAGCATCTTCCTGGATTGCCTGGTCATTATGCCACTTGAGCTGAGATACTTGCTGCTGGTTATTGCACCTCCTGACTAGATTTTACTGCTTCCTGTTTAAACTGTGCACCTATCTAATGTAAAACCAGACACAAAAAGATATGGGCACTCTTTTATTCAGAGGTTCTAAAGCATTTTTGACTGCTGTGTCTATGAAAAGTTTTGCCACATAAAAAATAAAAAGGACTGAATTCATCAGTGGAGTAATTCAGAAAGAAAAGAGCAATGAAATTCACTTAGGTCAGAGCTTTCAGTTGTGATTTCCTTTGTTGCTGCAATGTTTTGGAAGACAGCAAGATGACCTCAAAGCCCACAGCTGGGTTTCAGAGGGTCAGGAGCTAATCTGGACCTCATTTGGACTAATTCTGCTAAGCTCCATTGAGGGGCTAAAATGACAACAACAGAGCTGCTGGGTGCCAGTTCTGCCAGGGCCTTAATTTTCCAGTGTCATTTTGGGCACTTTAAAAAATGACTCCTGCCTCCAACTGCTATTTTTTATAACAGAGATATGATTCATGGTACAGAACAATGTTTACTTCACTAAGGACTCCCTGCTCTGGGAGTAGAAAACTTAATCTATGTTTAAAATCAAGGCAAGGTCCATCACTAAGATCAGCCAACAGCAGAAATGTTGGCATATCACATTGTCACTATGATAAGAAGCCCCTTTTGGAAAATCAGAATTTAATGAACAAACTCATACCAGTACTACAGAGACCAGCACTTTCCTGCTTCTCACTGTGTAAACTGGGAGAGGTGCCAGAGGGATTGCTTGAGGATGGGGCAGAATCAGGAAATTAGACTTGGAGATATCTGAGTGAGAAACCTTGTTTTGTAGTGAACTCTGTGAGATACAAGATTAACAGAGTTTTGAGCTGTTTTTAAGACGAACAGGGATCCTGTGTTTATGTCATCACTCTGCTGACACCAATGGCTCTCACTGTGTGAGGAGCCTGCAGGAGACTAAGGAAAATGCCAGGATAGAATAACTCTTAAGTTATTCTACTTGAGTTATTCTACTTATTCTTCTTGAGAGGAAAAGAGAAATGTTAAAAGCAAGTGGCTGGTGAGGTTAGGGTTATATTCAGAAGCACTAAGAAAAGCAGATAACAATTGCTTTGTGTGGAGAGCTAACCAATTGCAAAATGTTCTTCTTTGCTCAAAGCCTGCCATGTGGCCAGCTATGCGTTCCAAAAAGCTTTTTGCTATAAGTCCAAAATGAATTTTTGCATTTCCAAATGAATCAATAGATGCTGGGACTCCATTGGACTAGATTATTTGCCTGCTGTAATAAGCATGCTTGATTTTCAGGGGCTGCCATTCCAGAGGCCAAATTAAAGATATTATATTAATTTCTTTCAGTGATGCAGCATCCAAGGCAAGAGAAGAATGCAAATAAATCAATTCTACATGCTTAAGCCCATCTTCCTTTCATGTGTGCCTGGGGATGGAAAATGGGCTTTTTTTCCACCCTGCCTTATCATTCTGAGGTATAAAAAAAAAAGATTTTGTTGCAGTAATGAAGCACAGGAAAAGAGAGCTTGTTATAAACTGTGTATTGTTCAGAATGAAGTGCAGGTTTTCATTAGCTTTGTTACATTGAGCATCACCTCTAGACTGGAGAAATTACCATAAAAAACTTCATAAGAGAAGATGGATCCAATGTACAATTTATGAAAGTAAAAAGCCAAGATCTAATGATCAGAAAAGAAAAACAGAAATTCTTCCCTCATACAAACCTCAAGTTACACCAATAACAAATGTTCAACTGCTCTGTTAAGAAACTCAGGAAGGAAGTCAATGTCTTACTTGAGTAATACAGAATTTATTTTGGTTGTTTCTTGCTGCAGTTATTCAGCCTTTGTTTCTCCTAAATGTCAGGCACATACATCTATTTTCCCATCCACAATTACTCAAGCATTAGTAGCAGGGATACAAGTTACATGAGCGACTATGTGGTTTACTCAGTCAGAAGTACAGTGCACACAGCTAAACTTGGCCTTAGTGAAAGAAAACTTTGTGGAAGAAAATAACTAAAAACTTTGTCTAAAATAAATAAAAACTTTATGTAAACAAACTGTTACAGATTTTATTCCTTTCCTTGTGAAAGGACTGAACACAAGATCTTTATTTCAAATACTTGGAAGAAAACATAAAAAAAAATTGCTTACTCAGAAATATTAGAGAATTTCCTAAAGGACAAAGTGTTCATAAAAGGAGAAACAGTTTTATATAAAATAGATTAAAGGCTGTAATGATGGTATCATTAATTCTCTTACAATTCAATCTCATCTTTATAGAAAGCACTGACCCTCTCCACTCTATTATGTTTTAGGACCTGATTTAAGAAATAATCCCAGGATATTAATGATGCCACAGGTAACAGTTGTAATATTTCAGGTGGTTTACAGCATTGCTCTAACGATGGAGCACATTTAGTTTGAACCCCATTGCACTTTATTGTGCAATACTTGCTTTGGGGGCACTGAGAATACATACACGGCTTCAGTTACAGTACTTCATAAATCCCTTTCCTCCACAACTTATCCTCTTGCTCTGCTCTCCAGTGCCTGCCCTGTACTCTTCTCAGTCTCCTTTTTACACACATTTGTCTTGTTGCATACCTCAAGAGAGTCCATATGTGCATACACCAGATACCTTTCTCTAAATTCTTTACCACATCTCCCAAATTTCTCCCTCTTTAATGATCCTGCACAGCTTCTTTTCAAGTCTGGTTCTGTGTGTGCAGATTTTCTACTCCACATAAACAAATTTCCAAATGACATTTTACCCTGACTCACCTTGAAAAGTTCTAATCTTAAAGTACAGCGCAGTTAAGTTCCAAACAGCTGAAGGGATGCTCTTATGTCTTGTGCTTAAATACCCTCAGTATCACCTAAATATTCCTTCCCACCTTCTTCCCATCTCTCTCTATAGAATGATAGAACAACTTGTTTGTTCACGAAAGGGGCTGCTGACAAAATTATATCCATTTGCTCAGTACATGCATGTAGCTGGAGGACCTCTGTGCTGGATAATGCACTTTGGTGAGGCTGCAGTCTGAATCCTTCACAGCACAAGTTATAAAAGCTAAGATGTACAGTCATTAAGAAGGCTGACAATTTTAAAACTTGAAGCTTCTTCCTTTTTTTTTTTAAGTATACTTGTCAAACCTATTTTTTCTACTTTTGCCTCAAGACCTCTTCCAACTATATATATTCTTGACACAAATACCCAGATAGGTAACTATATTCAAAGCTCAACTTTTTTTACAGGAAGAACATGAATAACACCAATATTGTTCAAAGCAGTACCTTTTGTCCAGTGAGTTAAGAACTTCATATGTCTCAATTAAGCCTCAATCACTCCCATAGTTTTGAGAAACAGCATCATATTCATGATTTGTAGTTTCGATCACCTGAAGTGAATTTAGCAAAAGAAAGGACCTCAATTCTGAATTTATCAAGTGTGATTTGGTTAGTCAATGTCCAGCACAGAGGAATTTCTATCAGCTTTTGCACCCTTTGGGGACTAAGACAGAATAGCACCCACTGCAAAGTGCATTTATGCATTTGTTCACTCCTGTCTGTTTTCACTTGATTAACAACACCACACTGCTTGTAAAGAGAGAATTTGAACTAATGTTGGGAAGGATTAAGTGAGTGATTAAGATCCTGTTTATCACTAATATTAAAATTTGCATCCAAGTCTTTTTAAAAGACATTCTAAAATAGTCAATGCATACAATCACACACATGGTCACCCCATTTTACTTGAAAAAAATTGAGAGAGAAAGTGTTACCTATTATTCTGTTGCAAGTTTGCATGACACAATCTTTGTACTGATTGCCACGGACATCCTCTTTCTTCCTGCTGCTGAAGAATCAGGTTCTCAAAGGTTGCTGGAAGAATTTAACCCCAATAGATCCTGCCATCAAACCTCACTTTTTCATGGTTTGTTATTTCTACTGTGCTTGACACTGTGAAAGCAGAGGTCAGGGCCCTATTAAGACAGGTTATGGAAAGCTGAAGGAAAGTGAATTCATACCACCATCACCATTATATGCAGTGGCTGAACTCACCTCTCACTGCTTATTGTTTAAATCAAATCTTGACCTAACAGGACAAAAAATAAGAAATTTTACTGCTTTCTTTATTTCCTCTGATGGAAAAGACAGCCATGCCCTCTATGCAGTGTCATAAACCTCATATCCATTACAAAGAATATTTTGCAAAACATAGACCCTAACATTTTGGCCTGGATTTATCATATTAGGCAAAAGTACTCATAGCCACGACAACATACCTGAGAAACAGACTCAGTGTCCACCTACATCTTAAAAAGAAGATATTAAAGGCTGGAATCCCTTCATCAAGTGTCTAGGCCTACAGAACTTGGGTGTGAAAGTGGGACATAGTGGCGTACAAGGTTTTTACTTTTCTTCATTATGATAAATATTCTATTAACCAGTCATATGATTGTCTCCTGCTCCCTATCCACAGCACAGCACTGACACCTGCACCAGAGAATGCAGATTATTTGGGCCTTCTCCTTTCTTAAGCAAAAGAAAGGCCAGAAGAAGGCAGAAAACAGGCAAACCAAGACACCTCAGCAAATAGGCTGAGGATCAGCTCCTGGGCCAGTATTAGGGCAGAAGTGGAATATCCATCCTTACAAGGATAAGGGGCAGGGTGAGGAATTGTAATGAAGAGAATAACTCAGATATAACCATCAGCTTCAGGGCATAAAAAACATGCGAAGAATTTACTGTGAATTCTGAGCAAAAGAAAACAAAACAGGTAATACAGTGGAAGCAGGCTGCAAGAAGCTTAACTGGGGTAATGAGAGGAACTATTAGTCAGCTGGAAAGATGGAAGGCTCAAAGTCTTCCTTCTGCTTCTTTGCATATGACCTTCTCATTGAGTTCCTTGTACAATAAGGCTCAAGAGCCCGGGTGCACATGGAGACCAAGGAGCAGGGAGCCACCAGAAAAGAGAAATGGGGGGAAAACTGGAATGGTTAAGACAAGACTGAGGAAAGGAGGTGCCAAAGGAAATAGTATGTTCTTCTTGTTCTCCTGAGTTACTTGAAATGAATCAGCCTTTTTGGTTTGTTCAGCTGTGTGATCTATGGCACAGACATGTAAAGTTTGGATGCAAATCTGACAAAACTGCAGATGGAGGTCTTCTATTTACAGAGCTGCCATTCCAATTAACCAACAGGCATTGCCAGCAGTTTGAAATCAGTTCTCTAAGATTAAACATCCCAATTATGCATATCTTGATCAAGTATAGGGCACAATGCAAGTATTTTAATATTGTATATCAGTAGGTGTTTTGAATTGTTTAAGTAAACAATTCTGGTTTTTTTAAGAAAGAAAACTCCTCCATGAGGATCAAAAATATTGCAACAACTTGATGCCATTTCATTTGAGAAAAAGGACACCGAAAGAGCCTGCTGATCAAGATGTGCATCTGTGAAAGATTTACCATATACAACATAATGTCCTGACAGTGGCAGTATTGGCAGATAGTACTAACAAATTAGTGCTTAACATGTTGATTTATTAGATATTACTTGTAGCTCTCAACGTTTTTCAAGCATGAAAGATTTGGAAAGACTCTGGACAACAAAACCTCCATAATTTTATATAGATATTGTGATTTTATTATTATGTCAATGCAAGTTATCGTCTCTCTCATTTTCATATGCTACTTCATATTTTCCTCTTATTTTCTCTGCTGACATTGATTATTTTAATTTATTTTCACAGCCAGATCACTAGGAAAAGCAATAGTATTTATAGTACAGAGATAAAGAGATCTGAACCCATCCCCTTTGCCAATCACTGAGTAAGGAAAATAGATATTTCACCTGATGCACAGATTATAGCCTGGGTTTAATAAACCAGCAAGAAATGTAATGACCTTTCAGCTATCATTCACTGCAGGAGAAACCAAGAAGGCCTTAAGCCTCCAGCAAACCTTTTATAAACAGTAATGCTCATTTCAGATAACTCAAAAGGCAATGCAGAGAATAATCCTTAATAGCTTGAGTAAATGGAAGTATATAAATCATGCTGTGTATATTTTAATTTCTAAATAATTATTTAAGGCAATTTACATAAGAATTTGGGCTATATCTCAATTCTCTACTGCAATATAAAATAAATTGCCATAGCATTACAGGCATTGCTATTTTAAAACCAACATTCATATTGAATTGGGGCAATCATCCTCTAGTCACCCCCAACCTGATTAAAGATTCTCCAGTGCTCTAGTTACCCCCACCAGCTGAGATGCTCCAGTTTGGCACAGACCACTGCTGTTCCATCATTATGCTGCATTTCACCACTCAGTGCATAAACAATTTAACATCCAGTCAGCAACTCCACTGAGAGAGAGACTTGCTCATGTTTCTGACCATACCACCATTTTAGGAATGGCTACTTCCATTCTTAAACTGAAAGAGCTCCCTAAATGATCTGCTGAACTGGACCCTACAGAATTAAAATCACCCTTGTCAAGCCCTTGGTTTCATGGGCCATGATTTCTTCCCCTTACACCAGCCTTTTCCCAGCATATTTGCAGAAGCTCTTTGATCATAATGATGAAGATCTCAAAAAATAGACAAAGTTCAAAAATATCTAGAATAGAACTTTAACAATATTTACCTTTTCCATAGGAATAACGCCCTCCCTACTAACTGCAATTCTGAATCCCAGTTCTTGAAACAAGACAATGTTTTCAATTTCTCTGATAGCAAAAGAAGAGAATGCTGACTAAACCTATTATCTTCTCTGTGTGCTTATTTTCACTTTGATGTACAATAAATAAAAAATGAACTGACGATTCTAAAATATGAAGACACCATATCATTGTCACTGTGTTCTTACAAATCTGATCCATTCATGCTGTTTAAGCTGCTGAAACCTTTGAAGTTGGAAAATGCTGCCATGAACTTCTAGTACTGGTAATTAAGACATAGTGCGGCAAATCAAAGAAGACGTGCTACCTTGCATCTACAGTTCCTTACCAAAAAAATGCAAGCTGAGAGTCACAATAATAAATCAATTGGTTCTGCTTTTCAGTAGGAAAAGACCTGTAACTTGTTATATTATAACTCAATCCCATCTTGCATCCAAGATCAATTCCTCTTTCTCTTCATGCTTTATGATCATTGAATTTCTTTTTCTTAAGGCTAATTTTTCTTATAGAAAGCGAGGGAAATACTGCAAGGTTTGAGGAGAAAAAGAAAAAAGGAAAAGAAAAAAAGTCTCTCATCATTTGTCTTCTCAGTGGGGAGAACAGGAACATTTCCTTTCCCCTCTACTACCACATTTTTCTCCTTCAAGCTCTTGTTGTTTTCCCATAAATTTCAGCAGGTTGAGCTTCTGAGCCTGTGCTAAGGTTTGGGCTGGGGAAACATAGCTTATAAAGGTTTATTAGCACAACTGGGTTAAGCAGTGTGTGTGAGTGTGAGGCAGCCTTGTGCTCTGGGTAGCAGACTCCTTTCCCATTTCATAATGTATTAAAAACACAAAGTATGAAATGTTTCAATAAAAATACATCAATATGTGCTCCAGTTGGAAATCTCACTGCCATATTAATTTTCTTACTGAATAAACCAAATTCCTACCTACAAGGTGTGGAATTGCCTGGGCTTAAGTCATGGGTTTCACGAAAATATTTAATTTTTCCTACCTCTATTCTATTTTATAGTTAAGTTTTTGCTTCAAACTGGGTAGCAGGATAAGGACTTATTAAAAATACATATATGCCTAAAGGGCACTGAGCAGTTTGTTTGATTCTAAGAAGAAAAATAAGAAAGCCTTCCGCATAATGATGACATTATTCAACATTTTCAAACATGTGGGCTTTTACATGGCCTTTCTTGTCTGTTTTCATCACTGATCTAAAGTTTTTGATTCCTTCCCAGAGCTGTGAGCTCCTCCAGCTACTCTAAATCTGCGCTATCCAGCCCAACCCAGCAATACAGACAAATTTTCCAAACCTAATTGCAAATGTAGGGATGAGCTCATGCTGGTCATTTCCCTTCTCTCCACCTGCTTGTGCTACAGTGGCAAAGCCTCAAGGGCAGCCCTAAAAGGAATCAGACAAACTTTGACCATGTACAGCCACACATGCAAAAGGCAGATCTCA
Source organism: Camarhynchus parvulus (assembly GCF_901933205.1). NCBI lineage: Eukaryota > Metazoa > Chordata > Aves > Passeriformes > Thraupidae > Camarhynchus > Camarhynchus parvulus. The sequence goes on from NC_044579.1 coordinate 17,738,706, forward strand.
CACACACATTCTGTCCATTACCTTGGACCCTTTCTCACATTTATCAGCCAATTGCTGTGTAACTTGTTTCTTAAAAAAAAAAAAAAAAGTCAGCTTTTTCCTACAAAACCACATAATGGCAAGGTGCAAATTCCTGCTGCCACTCATGGGTGCTCTCTGAATTGTGCTGAACTTTGCTGTTGTGGCTGTGACACTTCCTGAATGATCCTGCATGAATCATTTGTCCATACCAAGGAAATCACCTTTATTGCAATCATAAGACACTCAGGGCAGACCAAGTTCCTCATGACACATTCATACAGTGTCTTTTGCAATAGGACCTGACTTAAGGGTGTTATAAAAATAAGTATGGGACCTCTGTCCCCAAATGTTGTTCATTTTGTCAGTCTTCCACCACAAAATTTGTCTTCCCTTCCAGTACCATCAACTTCCTTATTTTTATTTTTCCACAATACCTGAATTAAATTCTCCCAAAATGGCAACAAAAGATTCCCATTGCTCTTGACTGAAGAGCAGTGATAATAAGTACAAAAGGTTTCTTTCCAGTGGCCAAATGTCTCCTTATATGTCACATAGGAAATACATAGAGCAGCTGCTACGGGAGTCTGCCGCTAAAAATCCTAAGGGGCAATAGCTGTCACCTTAGTTTTAAAACATAAGCATGATTCTGATCACTAGTGGTATTCAAAAAAAAAAGTTACACTACTGTCATGGATTTATATATAAAATATAGAGATTTAAGTATAAAGAAACAAAAGAAAAAAAACACCTTTTTTTTCTTAAACCTATCCCACCTCTGATGAGACTTTGTCAAGGAGACAGTCAGACTGCAGTGAAATGAACCACCCAATCAAAGCCCCTGCAGTGCACAGAAACAGCCACAACATCCATCCAGGTGTGTCTGTAATAACACAGACTCACTTTGCTGCTCTGGGCACCTCTTTCAGCCCAGATTATTCCTGCTGCTCACAGAGGGGGAAGTGCATGGGACTCCCTCCCCAGATGTTCCTGGGTGAGATACTTGACCATCCTCCACAGCTACTCTTGGGTAAACTAATTTAGAATAATATTTCTCAACATAAACAAGACTGCTTTCCCACTGATTTAACTAGATTGGAGGAAAAAAAACACAAAACCAAAACCACATTAACTTCAAAAGATATTCTGAATTGATATTTGGAACAAAAACTTCATCCCTTGTGCTTTTCCAGCAGCTTCCCAGCCCAGAATTAAAGACTTTTGTTTAACAGTGAGCCTTATTCAAGTAAAAACAAAACAATGATTCATAACTAATCAGGGAAACTCACTAAACAAATGAAAGAATGTATTCAAAATTCAACAAAGAGGCTGTAGTGATGTAAATGTTTCCAATTTCTGATTAATTAGTGGTAACGGCAAGCTGGTCATTCAAGCTTCCTAAGCTGCCTTCTATTTTCCTTGAAGTCCTAAATAAATTTTCAAGGAAAATGACAGGAGCACTTTTCTCTAAACACAGCAAATACAAATAATTTTCAGCTAAAAATCAGAAAGAAATCCAATGAAGCCTTGTGATGTCCATTCAACTAAAACAGTACTTAATAAATAAACAAAAACTTACTAGTCTTACGTATTTTGCATTGAAAATTGCTCATTCCAGTCAAATTTTATCCCATAAATCCAAAATTAAAGGGATTATGTTGTGTCTGAAGGTGAATACACACGCACATACACATCACTGTCATTCATTCACCAAGTCCTGTGATTTTATGAGTCAGAGATTAAAACCTATAAATAGGAATAATAAAACACCTTTAGTTTATTTTTCCACAGTAATGACAGAAACTAAGATTATATTTGTGAGATAAATTTGAATTCAGTTAGGTTAATAGGATCAAAAAGACCCTAAGATTTTGAAGGCCATATTTTTCTCCAATACACTTTGAAAAGGGTATGTAGGTAGATTCCAAAACCTTGAAAATTTTAGAGTTTTTGTTAAGAGAAAATCTTTTTAACACAAGTATTATTAGGGTTAATTTGCATTAAAATGAAAACTTTGGTCAGATCTCTTGTTTTCTGATTTTTTCAGCCATGGTGGAACAAGCCCAATCCTAAAATCAGCACAACATAAAACTGAGGCCATGTTTGAGTGAATTGCTCCAGCCACCAGCCTGATTCACTCATCACTTGGGAACAACTGAGAGGTGGCTGCTCTTGATACTCATTTTTAAGGCTTTCTAAAAAGAAATCATGTTTCCTGATTTTCATGAATAGTTTCGGCACAAGCCTTAGGTATACAAAAATACCAAAATGTAAAAACAGATGTCCTTTTTTTTTTTTCTTTCAGGTAATCTATTTCCCTCCCCACTTCTAGAAAAGTATTTTTCTTTGTTTTAAAAGATATTGCTACAAAATACACATATAAACAGCATGGTATAACATGTCACAGATAATAGAGCCTCATCATAGTGAAACTGTATTCAGCACAGTAAGGAAAAAAATCCTTAGAGAAATGACTCACTAAGAAAAAGCCCAGTGAAAGCCATATAGGTCTCTGGAAGATCATATTCAGTCACAGCATGCTTTGAGAGATGACAGCACTTGTGAGTAAAAAAAAAAAGAAAAGCAAGGCTACAAACAAGAGGAAAGAGAAGAACAAGCCAGATTTAAACATATTTTAAAAATCCCCTAAACCAGATAATTGTTTCACAAAATTATGTTTAGTATATTATATGGAAAATATATCTCATTCATTACAGAAAGATTTAACTGTGATCCCAAACCAAAAAGGGAAAAACCCCAAAAGCACTCCAAACCAAACAAAGTTGAGCTGTTTAATAACTACCATCAATTCATCTCAGGGCTTGTGGAAAAAATTCATTCAGAAATTGCACAGAAGGTCTTGCAGAAACACATGTTTATGCTTCCTTCCTCTCTGGTTGTGAGTAGAGTTATGTGTGCTCAGGCGCTTGCAAAATCAGATTCTAAAATAAGAAATCTTCGCTGCACCAAACTGAATTCTTCTGTGCCTAGTCAGCTCTTACCCTCCTGAGCAGCCCCCATTTCACCTTTCACATGCCATGGGGTTTATTTTTTTTACATAAAGGGACTCTCTAAAATGAAAAAGAAAGAGAAAAGGACATCCTCATGAGTTTCTGATCCCCTGAAGGGTTTATCTCTTCCCTATTTAGAAACAAGGAAATTGATGGATGTGGATATTAACAAATATCCACATTTTTCCACTTAACTTACCAAGATCCTCCCAAAATCACAAGTTGGGGTGTGCATCTTTTTCAAGTCAGTGACCACCCCCAAAACATTCACAGGTATCCCCTGCCCCAGTGATTCACTACAATCATTGGTGTCTGTGCAAACTCTGAGAGCCAGAGCTGCAGAAGTCCCTAAGTTTTGCCCAGGAGTTCAACACAGCTAAGCTCAGCATCATAAAAATACTTCTATTCTATTAACACCATGTAAGTTTTCTAAAATACCCGTGGCTTTGTGGAGACAGGCTTTGTCTGAACTCAGAAGGATGGTTTTTTATTGAAAAGAATAAAGCAAGTGTGCTGAGCTACTTCCCTAAATGAAGTTAAATAAGAAAGTGCTTTACTTGCTTCCCAAATCTAGAGCCTAATCAAAAGCACAATGCAGGAGGAAATCTTGCTTAACAAAACCCAACAAACAGAACAGCTTTTTTAAAAATCTTCTTTTCCTGCACTGGATACTGATATGACCACATTCAGGATGTACAAAAAGGAACAAGATCCTTTAAATGCCCTCCTAGATACACAGGAGAAACCAGAGAGATGAAGGTAAGATAGGTAAAATTAGAAAAGAGAATAGGAACAGTGAGGATTTCTTCTAGTCTGAGGAGATATGAGAGAAACAGAGGGGAAAGTTATAAAATAATCTGGGGAAATTAGGAGGACATTTCTTTGTAATGACAATTCAAAGAGATTGGGATTTTTTAATTATTATTATTACTTTAGAAAAGGAGCTTTTTTGCAAGATGTGGCTGTGAAGGTCCCACAGTTCTAGCAATTAACGCTCTGCTAATTCAATTGCCACATCAAAGGCATAGACATGATAGGGTAGCAGGATTAAAAGACACCTGTAGCAGTGGGCTCTTTTTCAAAGATTGTCAAGCTTGGAGCATCTATTGAATAAATGCTGCAAACACCCCTGGTAAATACTTGTCCCTACTTCCTCTCAGTGGCACAAAGGCAGCAAGCAGAAGCTTATGTCTGAAAAAATATAAATGGTTTGGTAAGAATCTAATATTGTAAGATTGCATTATGATACTGAATATCATCTTGTAAATACAGACTGATTTTCCAAGTCCTCAGTTGTTACCAGCTTGGATGAGCTCCAAAATCCACTTTCCTTCCAGAATTAAGGACTATCAATATATTAAATATAGAGAACCAAGATTTTTCAACTACAGTAACATTTTCTTAATTTCTCAGAGATTGAGCATTGATAAATAATCCTATACAGTTATTTTTATGGGCTCTGATAACTCCAGAATCAACTACGGATTTATTATTTGCATCTCATTTCCATACAATACAACAAAAAATTTCACAGTGAGAAATTCAGACAAGGTAAGATAGGAAAAGGGAGAAGGAAAGGGAGAGAGAAGGGAGGTGAAAATAAGCAGGAGGGAGAGAGAGACCAAGAGCACACGAGAGGGAAAATGCAATTGTGGGACAGCACATGTAAGTGCACAAGCAAGAGAGCACAAGTGGGGAAAGGAAAGAGCAAAGAGAAACAGAGAGAGGTGGGGGAGAGAGAGTGAGAGAACAATTCTCTTTTTGCCACATCTTGAAATGTGGCCAAGTGAAAAAGCTGGTGAAATGGACTTAATAAAAGGAACACCTGCTTCTAATAGATGAAGTAGGATGATTTTTGTATAGTTGATTTCTTGTGTCAGAATTGCTGGTAGGAAATTGTAATTAAGAGCAGATCAAAAGTGAGGGGTGGTGATTTCCTCCATTCTCCCTCCAAAGGATTATGTATTTTAAGTAGATTTTAATCGTTCCTAGGATAAACATGTCAGAAGAGTTTAGTTCTAGCAAGGTTTCAGAGCTTCATCATGTGGTCTGTGCTGTGAGGTGTTCCACTGAATCTCTGTGCACCCCAACCCTCACTTTTCCACCCAAGATTCAATCTCCTGTACCAGAACTGCCAGCTGATGTGCATGTCCATGTGTCACACTTTTCAGTTATCTGTTAAGATAATTGACTCAAAATTAAATTCACTTTGAAATTTCATTCACAACTCTATAAATTCTATTTTTCCCCCCCCACATCTATTTATACAGAACCAAAATTCAATCTCTTTTTGCTAAAACCTACTTTGACACTTTTAGAAGGATACAAGCATGATTTTTTCTGTCTTTGCCTAGGAAAAGCAGGTACTCTGACATATTTCTACCTCTGGCAGGGAAGGGTTTAGCCCTCAGAACAACCCTCAGGGGCTACCATTTACATAATGAAACTAATATGCTACAACACACTGCAGCAATTCTTCTGGATCAGATACTTCACATTTATTATGGTATTTTGGTGTACTTTTAGCAGGGCAATTTAATTAGAATTATCCATGGATAGTTTAAAAACTGAATCTGCAGATCATTTATTATTGGCCTGTATTTACTGATGCAGCAACAAACCCATCTGGTTAGGGCTTATTCTTTAATTAGTTCATTTAACATTTTTGTCCAAAGTGAATCGACTACAACTTTATACACAGCACAGGGCATAAATCAGCCTCACATAGCGAGTGACTTAATGGGGAGTGTTCTCATTGAGGGCAGTTTTTATACATTTCATTCATTGTGCCAGAACTGTCAGGGTGAAATTGTGACAACAGCTGGCTAAAACTGAGGGATTATGACCTTCTCACAGTGATTACATGGTAAAAATTAATTGTGTTTCCCCCCCAGCACTGTGGCATTGTGATTACTCCAAGCGGAGAGCGTGGGTGGGCGTGGGCGAGATGCGTGCAAGAACAAATAGATTACAAGGTACACAAATCAATGCTTGTTATTGCTAAGTCATAAAAAATGGTTTCTAGCTAACCAATACTGAAAGAAAGAAAGAAACAACAAGTTTAATTTAATTACCAGTATATCTGTTTTGTACTCTGGAGCAACTGAACTAGGATAAATTGTGAGACTAACATTCATCTGTGTGTTATATTAAGATGCTGGTACAGCCATATCTTTCAAAGCCCTGAGTTTACTCCACCAATCATTTTTAAAAAATACCTCAGGTCTTTTTTCTGCCATAAATAATATAGTAAATCTTGTTTCTTTTAACGTTACAGCATCTTTCTTCTTGATGCTACTTCTTTTGCCATCATTTGCTGCAGGAAATATTGATCTCTGCTTCCTCAAAATGAGTTTTCCTTGTACTCTTTTTTATTCAGTGGACCCTACAGTTTGTATGCTTGATTTTGCACATTCTCTCTGTGGGGAAAACTGTTCTGCCACTTTGCAGTTTCTTTAAGCAGAATTCTTTTCACAGTTTAAATAGCATTGCACTGTGCCAACTGTGAAAAACAAAACAAAACCAAACCCCAACCAAAGCCTATTTGGTTCATTGTATACATTTAGTTACACTCAAAACCATAAGCTGGGAGTCTGAAGGCCAAATCTGGCATTAAAATATCACCGATTTAGTCATATACTTTCCCAGAGCAGCATGGTAGGCTAATACAGGAGCTTCAAAGAAGCTTCACATATTTTTGCAATGATAAAAAGCCTATGAAACATCTTAATTTGCAAGCTTGCTCACACCCACAGGTAGCAGAATTAATACGGGGAAAAAAATGACTTTTGGGCCAAAATTCAATATAGTATATAAGGACATTCCTAGTAAAAGCATGTAGCTACATTTCTGTACTTTTTACACATATATTTCTTTATTAGTTTAGGCACCTCCTTCAATAATCCTTCATTTTTGGGTTCAGATCTCTAAGATCTATGGGTGATCTCCATCTATGATTCACAGATGGTGCAGCTCAGCAATACTGTTACTCCCTATGGATTGAAACTTGGCTTTTTGCTCAGTACAGAATTTGCAAAGAAAAAAACCTGTAAATTATACACATGCATTTCTTCATCTGACCACCGAGGCTGGTGGTTGGAAATATGACTGTGAACACTTGCTTTGGTTGAGGAGAAAGACATTTTTTCCAGTTGCCACATCCTATTAAACAATTGTCTTTATTTTCCAATGTCTGCATGTTTATTTTCTTTGCTCTCAGCATTACATGAGCTGCTTTCCAATGTGTGACTTACTTCTAAAAAATGCCCAGTCAACACATTTTCCATGACATCAGTGAGAACTGCTGCTCTCTGAACTTTTCCATATTTGTTTGCTTTTCTTTAATCAAATTAATTAAACCTTTAGGTCCCCATTTTAGGAATGTTAGTAATAGTACTATCTGTGGGATCTTTTTCCAGCAGAATGAAACAATAACAAGTTTCAGAGCTCCCCTTTGAAGAGGTGTGCTCTCAGAGCCTCATCCAGCTGGATTTCCACTGCCTGTGAGCACGTCAGTCTGTCCGAGCAGAGCAGACAGATTCTTTCTTTCCAACTCTGAGAATTCTAGTTTGCCTTTTTATGATAATTTAAGTTAAAACTCAAGGAGGACAGAGCATTTTTATAAAAGCAATTACTTTGTCGGCTTTTTTGCTATCAGGCCACTGGAGCAGGGAATAGGGAAGCTGAGTTATTCCCTACGATTTTAAAAAAAGGCATTTTTAAAAATTGTAATTAAAATTACACTAGAAAAACCCCATGAAATATTGAAAAAAAAACCACAGTAAATATTTAAGCTCACTCACAATGTTCTTGAATTTTCTATTTGAAGAAATAGTAATGTAAATACAAAACTTTTATCAGATCAATATTCTGACATAAAGCAATACAGCTTTATTAGCAAGCTCTGCAATGGCATAAAATTACTCATGAGGGGTATTTTTTTCTGCTTTAAGAAAATATAGTGTGCTTTAAACAACTATTCTCATCACCCAAATTTCAAACTAGATTTTAAGCAAAAAAGTATTCTACTCATAAGAAAATAAGACCCTATAATGATTATATAAGGTGGCATATTTGTACTTTATCTCATTATTTATTTTGTTGGTTATCTGGTTTTTCTTTACAATTGGTTGAATGAACATTACCAATTTGAAATATTGACATGTTTTAATGTGGAGGTTTTTTTACTTTTTAAAATAAAATTAAATGGTTTTAGATACTTCCCCTATACCTCCATTTAATGTCTGCTTTTATAGTTCTAAAGTAATTATATTTTTATATCTAGTCATTAAATTCTGAAATTATTCCATGTTTAATCTTTGCTGGATTTTGCTAAGCTAGGTAGATAAAATGGCATATACACATTCCACTGCACCTTAGTGAGTCTGCTCAGGCTACAAGGGAAGAAATGAAAATACAAGAGCCACAGCACAGATATGAGCAGTCATATGCTCTAAGTAACATGCTCCCTGATCTGTTATTAGCAATGTCCAATTAGTGGTGTAAGTCTAAAAGTTAATTTTTCCCCCACTCTAAGAAAGTAATTTGTTTAAGTACTAACCCTTGGAGTATAAAAGGAAAGAAGAGGGAAAAAGAAGAAGAGGGGGAAAGAAGAAGAGGGGGAAAGAAATTTCCTTAAAAAAAAACAAACAAAACTTTTTTGGTGTATGAGGAATTAAAATCAATGCAACTACAAAATTACAATGTCCTAACACACATCCACGTGCTTGTACTTGTGACACAGGAAAATAGCTGCGTGCCATTGATTTTTGTAGGAGCCTGCAGACCCCCATAAGCATGAATGGCCTTCCTACAGCCAGTACTGGGCAGATTCCCGTGGGACAGGATCTGGATGCAGCCGGGTATCCAGGCCGTGGCTTTGCCAGTGGGACTGTCCCCCAGCCTGGCTGTGGCTGTACCTCTGGCTGTGGCTTTGTCCCTGGCTGTGGCTGCGCCCCTTCATAGCTGTGGCTCTGTCCCTGGCTGTACCCGTATCCCTGGCTATGCCCCTGTCCCCCTGGCTGTGCCCCTGTCCTGCTGTGCCTCTGTCCCTGGCATTGTCCCTGTCGCCCTGGCTGTGTCCCTGCCCCCGGCCGTGCCCTCTCCATCTCCCAGCCGGAGCGCAGCTGCTCCCTGCCTTATCTCCCATCTCCTGCGGTATCAATGGAGGCGTGCCGGGCTCCAAGACCACACAAATCACCCCGGGCGGAATAATAATAATTGTACTTGTACCTGCAGCCAAGCTATTTCACGGACATGTGGGGCTGGCAGAAAAGTGAATCAATTTATAAGAGTGTGCAGCGTTAGATAAAGTCCAAGCCCTGACAGCTTTATCTGATAGGTTCAGTTTGTTTTTTTAGAAGTGAGTAGCCCTGAGGCTTTTTGCTGAGTTTTATTGAATAGTCACTTTATTTTAAGCAACAACAGAGGTTTAATAGGAAGGGGGAACATGCTGAAAGGTCATCTGTAGCCAGGTATTGTCATCTGAGCAAATGCAAACTGTACATCATGGAAACCTCTCTACAAACTGACAATAAGCATTCATCTCCTAGGAGTTGTGCCATCCCTATGTTAAATTTTCTTGCTTACTTAGATATGATTTTGATATAACTGACATGGACACAAGTAAGAAGATATACTGTAATCAAAAAGAGAGAATAAAAGAGAGTGGAATTCAGTACTTTTATAGACCAATACATTTTAAGATAATCTCTGGAGCAGCAAATTAAACAGACATGGAAACAAACTTCTATACATCTCAAAATTATTATGATCACACAAAGTAATTACCACTAGATGCTAATTTCATATACTGCCAGAAAAAACTTTAATTAAACATTGGAGATGGTAGAATAGAAAAGAAATGAGAAATGAAAGGAAATCTGAGAAGTTTTAGGGACTATCTTCCTCAGTCTTTTTATCCATGCAAATGGTAAGAAGTTCAGAGTTAAAGCAAATGTATTTTGCATTTAATCTAACTACAGAAGCAGAGATCCTTAGTTCATTGAGCCAATCCACAAATTATATGAGGTAAGCTGGCAAGACAAACCAGTGCAAGAGCATTCAAAGACCCTTTCATTGCTGTTAATTCCAGTTGCCCATTTCATTACAACAACAAATGTAAAAACACTACACAGAACTGGTGTTATGGGGAGAATGCATTTCAAGAACAAGAACACAATTTTTCCTGAATACCATCACAGCATTGTTCTATTATTTGCAGAAATAAGTCAATAATTATAAGATACTCAAAGACTATGTTTTACCCAACTGAAGTTAGTAAACCCATCTCATAGGCTAGAAAAAATTCCTAGCACACAACAAAAATATTCTGTAAATTATAGCTGAATGCCAGTATTTTAAAACTTTAAAAACACAAGGGCTTGCATCTCAAACATTATTCATGAATCAAGATGAACTTACTTGAGGAGGCCACAAAAATTCGAAGCAACTAAACGGGAAATTTTAAGATTGATGAAAAATAGTGATCGGTGTTTTACAGTTTCAGGACTGGGTCCCAAGAACTGTTAAATTTCTTGCATTCTTCTTTAGAAAGTTTGAGGTTCCCATGGGTAAATATTCAACACTACTAAGTTGCTTCTGTTTATTTGTGTGCGAGTCCCTAGGAGTCCCAGAGACCAATCAATGGCAAATCCCTCTGCTCTGTTTCCTTACATAACCTTCTTTAAAAGCTGTGCTTTTCCTGGAAGAGTCCAGATTTTTTATTTGTTTAGGTACCATCCAGACCTTGTCCATGTGATGACCATATTTCCACTACAGAAAGTAAATAGAATTAAGATTAAAAATCATTATTTCAGACTCTGCAAGAGCATAGGAATCCCATCACTTAAGACAACAATAAACACTTCAGATTTCTATTCAATTTAATCTAAAAATCTAAAAACATTTCAAAATGTAAGAGTTGTGCTCTCTACTCCTCCCAAAAAGTATAACTGCATTTACACACACTGAAACTAAGGGCAGATGGAGAGGATGTCAGCAGCGCTGGTAGAGCAGACAAAATCCTGCTCTGCTCATTCTAAACATGCAGTCTTTGCACCCCAAGTTCCAGGAAACTTGAAATCTGAGCTCTGCAGTGTTCCAAGTATTCCCTACACTGAAGAATTTTGAGCTGTGCTGTCAGCAAAGACACACAGGATCTGTACCACAGACATGTGCAAGGAGCAGCAGAGTTCTGAGTACCTTTTGTCACTCACAATACAATGAGCTTGGAATATTTTGTTTACTTGGTATCATTGTGCACAGGATTATAGTCTTTACAAAATAAAAAATGTGGTTTATTTTATTCATAGACAACCACACATTTATTTTCAGGTATCTTAATAGAAATTCAAAGTATTACATTCTAAATATTACATTGCATCAATTACATTGATTACTATACTCAAGAACCTAAAGAGGATAGGGAGGGTTAGATTTTTAAAATCTGATTTAATACATCATTTATTCAGAAGAATAATTTAAATATTCATAGAAATCTTTATCTTTATAAAACAAATTTTTCATTGGGCATGGGGGGTGGGTGTAGAGCAGTGGGAAACACCACAAATCTCAAGATGTCAAAATCCAATTTGGCAATATGATTATTTTTTCACAACAAATACGCCAAGCCCCACGAACTATTTAGGCTATACTTTTTGGCCCTCACCTCACACTGTCTCTCAGTTGCATATGTTGGTTATCCATTTGCTATGAAACACTGCAGCACCTCTAGCTCTCCAGGACCTGCCAGCTCCCTCCATCAGGAACCAAGTCCCCAAGAGGAAGGGACTCTATTGGTGCCCTGCCTCCAAACAATCCCCAGAAGGAGCTCACTCTTTCTGCAGTATTTAGGTGCTGCTGTCTGCCACGACAGGATTCTGGGCCTCCAGAATGAGTGATGCACAAAGTCAGTGTCATTGTGTGTCCTGTCATGCCGCTGGGAAATACAGGAGGTGCTGGCACCCAAGGGATCCCTGAATGTTTTCGTGTGTGTGTGTGCTTTCACCAGGCACCTTCTGCCTCAGCTGGAAAGGGGAAAGGAGCCCTGGCTGCCTGTGTTTGTGTTTTGGGTGAGTCCTACACATAGGAGCTGTGCAAAGCCGCACCTCATCCATGGCTCACTGTGACACCCTGTCAGCATCCCCAGTGTGCTGTGCCCCCGTCTCTGGGCTGCTCAGCTTTGCTGCTGGTGGAATGGAATACAAATAAAGTGGCAGCAGTGTGCCTCAGCTGGGGCAGAGAGTCCAGGTGCCCAGGGTGCCTCCAGGCAGGAGGGAGTCCCGGGCTGGAGCAGGGAGCCATGCTCCACATCACTTCACACCAGCCACACTCATGGTCCAGTGACAGCCTGAGAATTCTCTATTCATTTACAGCCCCAGCAGACTCCATATCATTGCTGGTGCTGTAAAGCAAATAGCCAGTATGAAAAAGGTCATCAAATTTGTCTCAAAACCTGTTTGATCCATTATTTGCCCAGATCTAACTCACTAAGTTGTCTGAATGATAGATGTGTGTAGATGACTAAGTGGCCCTGTTCATTTGGAGTAGAGCACTGGATTTTGTGATATGCCAGTGCACTAGAGTGGAAAATAAACAACATCCTCAACTGCTGAATAATTAATTATTTTACTGAATTAAATATGAAAATAGTACAGGTCATTTAGAATTTCTTATGCTTTTTAATAATAGTCTCTTCAAAACCTATCACATTACTCAACTTCATATCAACATCTATTTTATTTACTCTCCATTTTTAATATGCAGCATGCTGCAGTATTTTGTACAAAACATATAAAAGCATCAGATGCTGTCAAGTAGGAAGTGAAGGTTTTGATACTACTGGGGTGCTGTCACAGAGGCAGCTTGGTACTGTGGGTTAGGCTTCATAGCTCAATTTCCAAAAGGGAAGGGAGCGAAATAATTAATAAGAATATTTATGTAGTAAAAGGGGGTTTCCTGGGGAAAAATTTGTTTGCACATGCATGAAAGCATATGCATCTCTCCATACTTCTCAGCACTAACAATAGGGTCCTGCTGCCTGTAGAATGAAGAGGGGAAATAACCCTACAACAAACACCCCTCATCACAACCAGAGCCAGACAAATGCTGAATTTTTTTTTTCAAGGAAAAAGTAAGATTATTTAAGTCTGAGGCTCCTACACATATCCTCATTAGTCTCTCAGCACAAAAATCACTCTTCCTGAATGATGAGCTGAATCTGCCCTTTCTCCCCAAGCTTTGCTATGGAAAGAGCTGCCTCATCCACGGATGTGGCAGCTTTACCAACAATGGAAGTCCTGCTTCTCTAAGCACAACCTGCTCTGAACACAACTACCAGGACTCACAGAAAGTGATTTGATACAAGACATCCTAGAAATCTGGGCCTGTACCTGCCCCCAGTTTGCACTTTTTGCTAATATTTGGGTTTGTACAGAATAAACTGAGCACATGTCCCCACAACTGCACTCATCCAGGACCACAAGGAGTCTGATGGAGAAGATTTGGTTAACAGAACTATTCTTCAGAAAATCCAAGATGAGATAAAATTCATCTCTTATTCCTCAAAATATTAAGGAGGGTAAAGCCAAAGAATTTTAAAATTACCTAGATTTGATAATACAACAGGGCCAGCTATTGCCATGCAGGTGCCAAATTTAAGATTTGCACAATAGCCCATTTCCATCTGTGAGAAACAATTATTCAATATTTGCATAGGGGCAAAGATATAAAACATTTAGACATAATCTCTTACAGATGGGGGGGAAGTGCCAGCCTAGAACTTAAAAACTCTTTTCTTTATGAAAACTTGAACACTGTAACTTGCTATAAACTGTCTTCAAATACTTTCTATTTTCTTCCAATTCATCTACTCATATTTCCATTGTGACTTTTGAGCTTTTGATGATGGTCAATTAAACAACTATTACAATATAGTTGTTTATGCAAATAACAAACACCAGAACAGCATGTATTTGATGGAATTCATATTATTTTCCCTTATGATCAAATAAAAACAAGCAAAATAACTGTAAAACAAAACAGATGATGTTCAAGTGATCTTTAAAGGATGAAGGTCATACTTCGACAAAAAAAACCAACAATCCAACCAACCCTTCTGCAGTTTTTACAATTAAACTGAAAGCAACAAAAATGTTAGCAATGCAATCCAATCAATTCAGGCTCTCTCTGCTTGAAGTTGAGAATCTGCCAATTCATATAAAAAATTTGCATTTCAAAATGAAACATAAAATCCTCCCTCACCTGCTTGAAATGAAAAGAAATCCCAGAGGAGCTTGTGAAATACATGCCCATTGTTTAACGACCTTCTAATACCAGTGAAAGAACATCCAAGAACATTGCAGATAATTCTGGTCTAATCAGGTTAATGATGGAAGCCAAGGCCAGGACTACAGCAAGCTGTTCGTTAGCATTTGATATTTCTGGCAAATAACCTCACTGCTGTTCATCCATTAAGTTCTCATCCAACAAATGGTAACAACTGCTCCTCACATTCAGTACAGAATATTCTGCTCCCATATCGAATCCTGCTGCTCTAAAGATGCCACCACTGACATGAAAGAGGAGGCCAAGCTTCTTACAATGGTTTCTGTTAAACCAGCACAGCAATAAAGTTCCAGCTGAACAGGGCAAAAACAGATCATAATTTTTTACTTTTTCTCAGTGTGTGAGAAAGTATCTGGGGAAATTTTGTTCTTCACTGAGATGCCGGACAGAGAAAATAAAACAGAATCACATGTTGTTATGTTCTCAGCCTTCATACTGAGATCATGGTTCTGTGATCACGTACTAAACATGATATTTTTCATAAGTATTGTTCAATCTACCACGTGCAAGATTCCAGATTTCTGCTGGCCCTTAAATCCCAGTTTTATGCGTCTCTCACAAGCAGTATTCACTGGTGAGCTACATGGACATAATCAAGCTTGCTCCAGCTGATGACTGACCAGCTTTGGAAGGCCCTGAAGAGCTGTTTTCTCCAGCTGGAATGTTGATTAAAGATATCTCAGCAAACATGGAATACATAAGTACTCAATTTCCAGCCATTCACCTAGAGACCATCTGAAATGCAAGATTTCCTGAGGTCAGGCTTAGATGTGTATAAAACTGATAACTTCTTTGGCCAGAAGGGATCATATGCCTGTTCACCAAGGGGGTTCCTGCTCTGCCAGTCAGCAGTCCTCATTACAGTTTGGAGCTGTGAAATTCCTCAGATTCCTTCAGCGTCCAAAATCCTTCTGCAGCCAATAGAATCCTGAAAGGCATTTGTCACCAGCCACTTTGGGGAGCTGCTCAAGAAACTCCTGATTCCTCAGGAAGGGATGGACTCTTCCCCTTTCATAGGGAGGTCACTGAGGAATTGGAACTACTCTCTTAAATCCATCTGAAGACACCACTGTGCCAATGCCTCAAGAAGCTCAGAAATGCCTTTTCCTCCCTGGAGTCGCTCCCCACTGTAACAAGTCATCCTACTGATCTGCCCTCTTGTTTTTTTCTACTATCCTGAAAAATATACTGGAGGTAAGCACATACAAATATTCAGAAATTCAGACAAAGGTTTCTAAGAAGAATCTTAAATATTACTCAAGAGTCTGCCTGATTTTTCAAAGGAACCTGGATTCCTACTTGCTGCCCAGGTGGAGGTTGGACTTGGAATTCAACTAAACATGTCAAGCAATATCTGAATTTCAGCAGAAGTTAACAAGACTCACAGAAAAGATCAAGACTTTCAGGTCAGCTGAACCATAATTAAGAGCTATAAAAACTTATGGAAGACAACCAACAGTAGATATAAAAAACAACAGTTCCTGGGGTAAGACAGGAAGCCATTTCCTCACAGCTGGTTTCTCCCCAAAGATCTCTGTCTGAAACCTCAGTTTTCCAGGAATGATCTCTTACTAGAAGATGGGGTACAATGTTTTCATTCTGCTAAATCTCATCTACTTCCAAATCACTGAAATGTTCTGTCTCTTGCAGTTGCCTTGGCTGGCAAATATTAACTCAAGCTGGTCTACCAAAGAAGGTGATCAATTTTTGCTTTTCCATTTCAGTGTTCCAGATAAAGTCCGAGTACAACACAGACGATGTCTGCACTGTCCAAGGAAGGACTTTGTGAGAAGATCCACTAGATTCCCATGGAGAGCTAGACTGAAACATCTTTGGGATCCAAGTTGTCACCTCTCTGGCACTAAAAGGGACCTATTTTTTTCAACTACATTATATGATTTTTTGCTAGTTAAAAAGACACATTCAGGTTTTTCACTGACAGTTGCACATCTGTACAGTCTTACAATTTCCTCTGAGGACTCCAGACTAGTTTTTACTACACATTTTGAGTGATTACAAGTATTAACTCCCTAAAACTGCAATGGTTATGCAGCCAACACACCAGAGGCACATAGTACAGGCAGGTGAAAGACTGGGAATCAAGCAGAAGACAAAACACCACAGCAGCTCGTTCTTCATGACAGCTGTAAAAAAGATTAGGAATTATTTCACATCTACTTATACCATGCTTAGATAGACTGCAAAGGTCAGCTGATAGTTACGGCTCCAGCTCCCAGTGAGAGCAACCTGGCTGCTCTGAATTCAACAGTCTGGCTTTGATCCTCACGGAAATATGGTCTAGCCATCTCCTGCTTCCACTCCAAAGTGATGGATGTACTTCAGCAGTTGCTGAAGGAGAGATATGAAAAAAATTACCAATCTATTTAGAAGAGCCCATCATGGGGTCTTTTATGTGTAAACATTTCCTGATTTGATGACAACTTATAGGATAAATTGTCTCTCGCTATGTTTTTAATTACTCAGTCTAGACAAGATTAATTGCAATTTATTTCAGCTGAGGTGAGCAGGAGTATCAACATCTCCTTTTGAGCACACATCTCCTATGGAGATAAGTCTATATCCTCCTTGTCTTCTCTCCAAACTCAATGGAGACAAATTGTCTCCTGCTCAAGGTGCTCCTTGCTTATCATCCCCAGCTTCTTCTAACCAAGTGCCATCAGGGTTCTAAAAGCCCTGAGGCCTAAGGAGCTCAGTCCCTGTGGGGCACTGTTTCCAGTCTGCACTTTGATGAAGGAGGCACCTCAAAACGTGGAGAAGGAAATCAGCCTGGAGCTCTGAAAGGCTGCTCCAGTTCCCCATGCCAAAGCACTGACAGTGCAGGTGGGAAGGGAGCAGCACAGAGGCAGAGAGCAGAAACGATGGAGCTGGCACAGAAATCAGGTGAGAGTAGCAAGACGCAAGATCACACACCACTGCCATTTTAGAATGAGAGGTAGGAAACGTGGCTGGATTGTAAAATTAACTGATAGCAGTAAATAAAATAAGGTAGAAAAGGCAGATGGAAGTAACAACATACTTGGGTACATTATAAGACATTCATTACAAGACCGCCTGCAGCAGAGGCTGAAACCTCATTAGTCATATGTACTTCCCTGCACCAAATGTGTGATATTTACAGTTATGATTAGTTTATAGGCTAGTTGAAATTTGGACCAATGCCTGGTTTTGTTCTTTCAGAAGCACTTGAACTATCTTCAGGATAAACAGATATAACTGAGAAAAAATATATAATGCAGAGTGGCTAAGCAGTAGCTCACAGAGCAAAGACAAAAATAATCTGATATAGAGATACAAAATCAGTATGAAAATAAGACATGAATGTGGATGGATGGCAAGCAGTGCAGGTGTATGGTACTCATTCATATCCAGTCAGGCAGTTAATGAAATAACCTATAGAAATAGGACTGTCTTTTAAAAACAAAAATTACTGCCTGATAGCAGCTGAATGATTCACCCTCCAACTTGCTGGAGATTTAAGCAGAACTGCAGTGTACACAAGCAATAAGTCTCTCTTACTGTTGATTTTATGGATTATCATGAAGAAACTGGGAAATAGCAGGTCACATTGAACCCTAACCAGATTTTAGTATTAGGGGGAAAAAAGCAAAACTTAATTTTTTAAAAAAATTTTCTTAATATAGCTGAAAGCATTTGTCCAGTGAAGAATGGTTCCAAATAGTAGAGTTTTAGAATGCTGCTCTCACCAATCAATATACACACAAACTGGCAGAGGGCTTCTCAGTGGCAAATGGAAAAAAGAATCAAGGTTGCAACTGCAGCAGGGAGGGAGTGCAAAGGAGGGGGCATTGGAAAGGTGGAATAGAAGGGATTAAAAGGCTGATCTGGCTTCTCAGGGGAGGAATGAGACCAACATACAAAAAGCGAAGAGTGAGGTGTTTTGAGCAGGATGAATATTGGTCTCTCTGTCCCTGCCCATCCCAGCTTGTCTCCCTTGGCTACCTAGGGTACCAACCTGCATTTGAAAACTGCTACGTCAGGGCTCCTGCTTTGCTTCCCTCCTTCAGCCTTCTCTACTCATCTCTACCTCACTGGGGAAGAAGAGACCAAGTAGGCAGCCAGCCCATGCCCCAGCATGCAAAAGGCAAACACACCAAAACTGGAGGCAGGGATGAGCAGCTGAAGGTGGTCCCAGGGAAGGGCTTTCTGCTCTTCCTTGAAAGGAAGCTGAAGCACGCTGTTGCTGCTGAAGAACATGACCCTTGCAGTACAGTTAATGGTTTCTTCACTGCTGGTGTGGTGGATTGAAGAATCCCCCTGTGAGGCCACATGAGTGCCAGAGGGGCACCATGAAAGGGACCATGGTAAGATCAAGAATGAGCCCAACTACCCCTCAGCAGCACTGAGATGCTGGATCAGCTCATACTGGAGCAAATGCTGCCTACCTGCACCTTTAATTTGCCTGCTGCTCCCCTTCCAAAGCTGGTAAAAATGCAGATTTGATCACAGAAGGCTAAAACTGCTTAGGTGAGACCTGTTTGTGCTGAAAAATCAGCTCTCTTTTGAGAGATTTCTGATTCAATGCCTTCAGCCCTTTGGATTATTACTTTTAGGAGCAATTGTCCCAAAGATTATTAACTAAAACTTCTTGTAAGTCTCAGAGAGGAGTTAATTAGTTTCTGTTAGAAAAGCAAGTGTCATATTGCTAGAATCTTGCCAACCCAACACACAGCTCAGCGCATCCTGTGAGAACAACCATCAGTTCAGCTGGTTTTGAATAAGACACTCTAAATCACCCCAGGTTATCTGAGCTGAATTTTATTTTTTACTGATTTATGACTGACCATTAGTCCCATGCATTGTTTTATATCAGCACATGGCAAAAATTGATAGGTTTTTACTTTTTCTCTCTTATATTTTCCTTGGAATGTTTCATACAACATATCTAATAAGGTGTTCAGAAAGTCAGCTGATGTATGAAGACATTAACAATCTGAGGAATATCAAATTGCTTGGAGACTGGAGAGCAAAACAAAAAGAGGAAAACTTGGGAACAGATAAGCACAGAAGAAAATATATAATTTGCAGAGGTCTACAAATTACTTTAGCACATGTGTGTATATTTATGTTATTTCCAACAGAAAATGTCAAAGGAATTTTCCACAGCTCTGCTAAATGAACACAGACTTTTCTACAGGTGAATACTTCTTAAGAGTTCAGGAGTCTTAAATAATTATGTACCCTGTTAAAACAGATGACATGTTCCATGCAATCCTGGCAGCCCTTAAGAGAACAATTACAAAGTTTATATTATCTTTTTTAGGTTGTATTTGGTTTGTTTCTATTGGATATATTCTGAATTTCTTCTCTGTAACAGTGAAGACACATGGGGTCTACATGTACAGAAATAAACCAAATAAGTCCAAAATGTTTAAGCAAAAGTAAATCAATGTTTTCTGTGTGTATAACAAAAAATGGACACCTGAAAGAATTGATGGGGATGCTGAAAACGAAATGAAATGGCAAAGTCTACTACAAGAAGCTACTGAAGACAAAACTTGAGATTCAAAACTACTACAAACATATATGTGGGTAGCAGATTATTATCTACAGTTGCTATAATTGAGAACAATCTATATATTTTGGAAGAAAGATTGCAACTTGATTAAACCCTGAAGAAAAATCCTTGGCGAGATCAGGATTCAGACATCAATGAGGATGTGCCATGGGGTGTCTGCCTGTTATAGGCCCTTCTAAAGAATCTGGGTTGGGTCACTTTGTGGATGGGATATTGGATTGCCTGCTTTTATCCAGCATGAAATGTCTGTGTTCCTTTGAATGTCTAAACCAAATCATAACTGTTGCTTGAGGACAGTATTTTTGAAATTATTTACTGCATCCTTTTCATGTTACTGTTTAAACACTACTTAAACAATTGGTATATGCTTATTTTTACCAGGGAGCCATTTATAACCTCAGCTAAATGTAATCCATGACAAATATTTCTTCTTTTATTAATTGAATTCAATGGGTTTGAACTACAGAAATGCCTCAAGCAGAATTATAATCTGCAACTCTAGGAATTTATGATAGTTGTTAATGCAATTAAAAAGTGTTACTTTCCCTGCTTTATATTTTCTAAAATCTTGTATATTTCACTCCTGAAACTCATGTGTAAAACAGCTACAATGCTTCTGTCTTTTTTTAAGACAGAAGAGCAAACAAAGATGTGATCTTAGAGAGGTACCCTAAAATGCATACTGTAGGTGTTAAAAAAACAACAAACCAAAATAAAACCCAAACAAGCAGAAAGCAAAGGAAAAAAAAAAAGATTTATCTGAAACCTAATCATGCTGGGTTTAAGACAGTCTGTTTTTTCAAGATCATGATCGTGAGCAACACGTGCTGTAATACTGTGGAAGCCAACTTGATCTTTCTACTTATACTTGATAATTTCCCCCAACCTCAGTTTCAGTCACCCAGCAGATGTTTACCAAAAAAATAAAGATGACTCAAGATCTTCAGACATCAATTCTTTGTCAACCAGTTCTACCTGTGCTCTGCTTCACATGGTCCCTTCCAGTGTAATTATTCCATATCAGTTCACTAAGGAACAATGCCTCTCACTGTGAAGCACAGAATTTCAAATCAGTTTTAGAAGGTCTTACATCAAACTTTTCTTTGCCTATTTTTTATTTAAATTAAAATCATTGCACTGACACAATTAGCAGGAAGAGCAGTTTGATTGACATGATGATCAGGTTGGTTTTTTGAGCCAGAGTAAAAAAAGGAGACCAGAGCAGCACAGCACAGCTATCATAACACCCCGCTGTCATACAAAACCTGACAAAGTGCAGGCTTTGAAACAAAAAAATCCCAAAACACCACTCCATGGAATGCCCAGTATTTCACTGATTTTTCTTGTAATCCTATAATAGCTGTATTATCATAATGCAAGAACAGTACCGAATATATTCTGTACTATTCTAGTGACCAGACACATTTCCAAGTGGTCATCAAGCTCAAAACAGAAATTGATCCTTACTTCCAAAAATTTTGCAAGGCTGGTTTAACATTGGTGGTTTAGTGAATACACAGTTATCCATCCAACCTAGCATTAGGCTCTAGGGCTAGAAAGAAAACCATTCAGATTAACATCAGCCAGTGCTCTCACCTTACTGCAAGTTTAACGTTTGACAAATATTTCTGAGGGAAAATGGATATTTAAAGAATGTTCTGCAGCAGTTTTTGGGGAGCAGCTCCCAGGTATGATGTCCCAATGAGACAAAGCTAAAACACACTTTAAGTTTTCAGTCATATTGACAAAGAAAGAGTGATCGGATTAAAAAATAAATAGTTTGGTGTGAACAAATGAAGATAAGTTGGGTGGGGCGACAATCTTGAAAGTGAGGACAAGTGACTTCTCTTTGACACAATAGAAAATCATTGGAGAGATATGACACTTCAATGATGAGCTAGAAAAATGAATTTATAGAGATATGCAGAAAGCAAGATTGCATTTCTCCAGGCAAGAGAAAGGGGGTTTACAGTAACTAAGATATGATCTGATGAATCTAGACCACGATTTTAGCTGTATGAACTGACTGAAAAGGTATGAAGTTAGAACTGTAGGGCAGAATGGGACAGCATGACTGAGGCATAGGGAGAAGGATCTGCAGAAATACCTAGAGATGATGGCTGTGGTTTTCTGAACTACAAAAACTGAAAGTCCTGCTTTAAACTGAACAAATCTTAAACAGAACGAGACATACTAAAGAGGAAACTGAAGAAGGGTAGTAGACCACAAAAGATATGAGATGTCAAATGGAATTCTGTGTCTCTCTCTTGGAACAGACAATGCCAACTTGACTTGCAATCGGTACTAATGGAAACATCTCTTTTCCTCCTCAAAAAAAGCACAGAAGATTTGATATAAACAAAATATTTTTTAAAACAAGAAATCATTTTTAGTATGTGCTGATGACTTGCTGCCTTTTATATACATATGTTTTTGCTAGGGCAAGACCATGTTTTTCAATTAATGTGACAGTGTGATTCAATGTAATCCAATCGAGGAATATAAAGAGAGCTGTGTGCAATCAGAAAAGTACTAAAACAGAACTCTTCTGAAAAGGCATTTGGTGTGATGGTGAAACTTCAGGAAACTGAATCAGAAATCTGAAGCAGGAAACAGAAATCTAAAACAGTGCTACAAATCCCTGTGGGACAGCCATTTGTAGATGTGAAGTATTCCCACCACAAATCTTGGTATTCGTGCGTTATATAAAAGTAAGTGTTCTTCTGGGAACAAATAGAGGAGAGAAAAGAACCTTAGACTGTTCTGAAACATTGGAGCATTATTGTTCATTCCCATGTAGTTTAAAATCTCAGAGCATTTCTGGTTTGAACCTTTATTTTTAGGGATCCTACCATCGGGCTTCACTATGCACGTTTAGTTGCAATTTGGAATGCAAGGTATAAGCCCAGAAGTGAAATTATTTTACTTAATTGAAGGGGGGAATGTAATCAGTCAGATTCTTTTTTCTAATTAAAAACTGCAAAAAATAATTAATTCCAAATGCTTTCTTGCACAAAATAGCTCCAAATCAGATAGGGATTTAGGATGCATAATTGAAGCTTGAATACATGGTTGAAATACTCTCCAGAAATTTCCAGGGTATTTGCATCCAGATTTTGGACTGGGAGCAGTTTCTGTTCAGACATTTAAAAATATGTAAAACAAGATGGCTATATAAACTATACATACTATACATATGTTCTGATTCCTATAGGGAATTTGAAATTACAGTCTGAGCAAGAGACCCAGGGGCTTAATTTGGATTTGAATGATCCACAAAATTACAAACATATCAATGTATAACTACTTCATTCACATAACAGAAATACAGACCATAGCTGCAAAAGGAACTTTGAGAGGTAAAAACAATTGAGTCAAATGCTCCATAAGAGTTTTCACTAGGAAATTTTCCTTGGTCTCACTTAAATCTTCCTTACTATATTTTAAGGTCATATTTGTTTATTTTACCCATCCTAGACAGGAAGAATAAGTTCCCTATGTCTCTGCATACCTACTGGAAAACATGTTCACACCACCCCCTTGATGTTAAACATTCCTATTTCCTTTCTTCCTTCTTTCCTGTAAAAATTACGCTGAGTTCCTTTTCTGTTTGTTTAAACAATTTCTATTTTCCTGCAGTGGAGTGCCCAGACTTGGACACAGTAGTCTTTCCAATGCTAAATACAATGGAGAACAATTTCATGGCTTTCCTGGGCTGCAAAATATACCACGGCTCTGGGCACTGCATATATGCCATTACTGTGATATATTGTAGGGATACTTATTCCCTTGTGACAATATGATATTTGTTACTTGTGATTTATGTGTGATTTCTTATAATTGTCAGGTCCTGTTCTGAAGGATTTCCAATTTTACCTCTTTTGGTGAATGAACAGCTTATTCTTATCGAAGTATAGTACACTGGCTTTCAGTGAGCACAAATGCAATATATTTTTAATCAAGATCTTGACTTTGCTGTTTTGAGCTCAAAAATAGACTAATGCTTTCAGTGCTTTTACAGAAATTGCAGTTAAGCTGACTCCTTTATAACGTGCCTCTCCTCTCCCATTTTTTTTTTAGCTTACAAAGCTTTCCTAAAGATATTCTCAAGATCAGGGGTTCATCTAAAAAGTTCACTTTGTCTGACTGATTTAAAAAATTCCCAAACCAACCAAAGAGGAAAAAAACCCCAAAACCAAATAAATCTAGTGAATGGTCATTGGAGGTATTTTGTTAGAGGTATTACAGGATTAGTTTGTTCTTTCCTCTCTGCTCATAGCAATTGGTTGTGATCTCGTAAACTAATTTTCCTCCTTATTATCGTAAAGTGACTTTACAGGAAAAGCATCAGAGGTACTGCAATAATTAAATCAGGAATAGGGTTTCTATCACCATTTGGCTTTATTGTACTTAACAGCAATGGAGGATGAGAGATTAGTATTCATCCCTCTAGAAATTTCCTGGTTGTGTATCCCTGAAGGAAGCAGGGCATTGTTTACAATTACTTGTTTTATGGCAGATTTTAAATGCCTCTAATACCAATAGACCTGCATTGTGCTGCACTGTCTTACTTTGAGGCAAATTGTGACCGATATTCTTCGTAGGTTGTTTTTTCAGATTGTTTTAAAAGATGATCATTCACATGAGTCCGTTTCCATGAAATTATAGTCTGACACATTTTTTATGTATCTTTCAACTGACGTTTTCTTTCACCATTATTTTCAACTCAACTAGTCTGTGGAGGTGCCTACAATGCTTCCACAAGTTGGTGTACTAAGATTTTTATTTTCATTACTCCAGTACATTTATGGGTTCCCATTTCAGAGTTAGTACTGTCACCTGAAAATCTGTCCAAGTGATAACATTTCCATATAGCTAAAGCCCTGCTCAGAGCCCTGTTTTGGAGGCAGGCAAAAGTATTTTGGCCACGAAATAGTATTGGTAAGCAAGTAAATGCATTGACAACCTCAGACCAATGCACCAAGTCATCTGCTCACCTACCTACAGCACTGTCCAATTGCTTTACTCCTACTTGGTGGCATCATATTCACAATCATTCCCCAGATAATCCCAAATTGCACAAAGAATACTGACTGAATACAACCCAGCAATGCTGGACAGGAGTTCTAACAAACAGCCCTGGCTGTCATTCTCCATGTTACCTCCGAGCGGGAAGCCCTGGGTAGGGGCCATCCTATTAATTCACTAAGGATCTAGGTACAGACCTCCAGCAAGGTGAAAATCTGACAATCCCAGACTACAAGAGACATTGAATGAAAATCATCCAATACTAAGGGTCCAAACGTTGAATATTTGAATCTGAACAAAGTCCAACAAAGGGATGTGCAAAAGAGCAGTCACTGTCTCAAACATACTCTTCGGAAGTGTCTGCTGGGATTAAGGAATTTCCTTGCTTTGAACACTCTGCTGAGTAAGGAATATTTGCTTTAGCACTAGAGGATCCCTTTGATACAGCCCTCAACAACAGTGTTCAAGAGGAATGTACACCAAAAATTAAATCCATGCCTAAATCAAGTGCTAGGGAAGAGCAGTAGTGAGAGATCAGTGTCTGAATTAGTGTGATATGCTTGAGTGTGGAGTTTCTTCCTGCTTTTCAAACTAAAATTTTATCTGATGCTTTGCTTTTAAAGCTATTTGAAGTTTAAAATCTTAAACAGTTTGTGACTAAGGAGGTGTATCATCTTGATAGAATAAATTGTTTTCTTGCTGTTGAAAATTAATTGTAGGGTTATCACAGATTGAAAAATTTGGTCATTCGAGACCAGGGAGAAGGAGAAGAACACAGTTTGAGTTGGCTTTCAATTAAATCCTACATTGATATATTAAGTAAATTCAGTCCTGTACTAACTTATAACACCTGCAGAGCTTTCCTAAAGCACTGATTAACTTCTAGCTGAGGCAGAGGATTTAATTCTATTTTCAATTCTAGAAGACTCGGGCACAATTTACATTTGCTCAAGATTTTAGAGGTAAATAATATAACTCCCCTGACAGGTTATAATTAATGGTTGTTTAAGGTACATACACACTATCAGATGATTACGCTGTAGTGACAGAAGTGCAAGGCAGGATATCTTTTAAACAGATAGATTATGAATGAGTATTAGCATAGGTTTTGGGTTTTTTTCCAGTACAGACAAAAGTCCTGTACACTTTGAACTCAGAGATTTTATAAATGGTAGCCATTTGTGCCTTCTCAGAAGGTCCCCTTCAGGTTTGAATGTCAGCTCGACTGCTAGAATAAAAAAAAATTAAAAATTACCAGTTCTACAATTTGCATGAAAATCTCATGTCCTCTCACAGTTGCCATGTAGTAAGATTAAAATATTTCAGTACTCATGCACCTAATTCTTTAGGGGTGTCAGGGAGAAAAATACAGGAACCACCATAGCGACTGTGAGGTCAGGAGCTGGTTCAGTCCCACATCAAGAGGCACCTGAGGCAGTTTGAATAAATGGCCGAGCTCATGCAGCAGGTAGCTTTTGTGTTCAGGAAGCAGAGGTGAGCTCTGAGGGGGCTCTCCCTTGTGCTGAGCTGAGCCCCCATCCCACACAGCCCGTGCTGGAGCACGAAATGCACCCTCAAGCTGTGTGAGGAGGGCCCTCAGCAGCTCTGTGAACATGATGAGCACAGCCCAGACCCTCCTTTTGTTTGACCTTCTGTTCTTACATTTGTTGCCAGGAGAAGCTTGTTAGAACAGAAACATTCACCACATGGGATAAGGCAAAGCAAGGGTTTTCTTTTTCTTTCACTTGACTCCACTCCTCCTTTTCTATTTTTTTTCTCCCTCCAAAGGGAGACATTGTTTAGCTTTGTAACTAAAAACCACATTGGTAATAAGCATGTTAAATATATTGCCTAATTATATTGCAGTTATTTTGTGAAGTATTCTGTGCTTTTGTTCAATTTTATCTATTTTCTTTTCTTGTCTATGAAGACTATTTATGAATTATGCATGCAAACACAATTAAGGATAACAATTGGTGAATTTTACCCTAGTGACATTGCTCTTTCAGTCTCCCACACAACTGTAACTGTACTGGGTTTTTGCAAGTGGCAAAGGTTCTCTGCTAAAACCAGAGGTATTCTGTCCAAAGTTCCTTTGTGTGCCCACAGCACTAAATGTGGAAGAGTAGTTTTGCTACCTGGTTCCTGCTTATTTCTAAGTGAACCAGAGAAATATTGACCAGGTAAAAAACTGACTTAAATTCTAGTAGGGGTGCTGGAGGTGGGCATTAGGAAAAAAAAAGTGCTTTTTAGGTTATAAATATTTGATCAATATACTGATGTTAGCCTGAATTATGAATCTTTCAAACATGAAGCGAATTATTCACAGTCATTCTATTTGATATATGGAAGGTAGCTGCATTTGAGATTCTTAATACAGTGTGTTTGTCTTTTGTCATCTTTTTTTTTCTCTACTCACACACAGAGTAAGAAAAGAATTTTACCCACAGCTGACCTGAGATCAGCCCCTTGAAGTTTATCAGAAATTATTCCGATGACAGATCTGAATTAGTCTTCCAATAACTCTTACAGTTCAGCTGTATCAGAACTATAGTTTTGTTCAAGTCTTTTATTATTGGAAGGTTGACAGTTTTCAAAGAAATCACTCCGAACAAAGGCTATGAACACTTTCTGTTAGCAAGCATGTGTAATTCAAGAATAAAAGACTTGCCATCTATGCAAGATAGGCCACTAGGAGAACTGGATTGTTTTCCCACTATGTGCAAAAGAGGTCTAATATCTTGCCCTTTTTTCCTATTATTTAAATATAAACTTGTTTTACACTACATAAAATACAAAGGTTATTTTAGGCACTATAGGAAATAAATTTATTTGCTTGTAATAAATGGGATGGACAAAACCTGAAAATAAACTTTAGGTGCATGAAAATGTTGCTGACACCAGGCATACCACGCAGACTATAATTCTGAAAATGGGCCTGCACAAGTGCCCTCCTCAGGTCTCTGGGAATAACTCAGGGCAGAACTGGAACCTTATTTAGGACATAACACTGTTCTATTTCCTATTAGGAAATGCTGACCCAAACAGGGCTGGGTTGAGAAATCTTTAGAAAAATAAAATCTTGAAAATAATCCAAGACATTCAAATAGCAAGACTTCAATGATGCGATGATACAGGGGGATCTGCAGTGATCAGATCTGTATAAGTTACAAGTCACCTTAAATCAATGCAGAATGTGCAAATTGACAGACTTTAGTGGCTAAAGGGTTATTTTGTTTCATCATTGCATTCATCCAGCACCTCATCACTTGTGCTTTTTTGCCTTACTCATTCAAGCTCAGCTTTTTGACCATAGGTTTGAGTCAGTCTATTTCAATAGAAATACAGAAGGTCTACTACACCCCACAAAATACTGATATACTCTTTATATTGCCATTGCACTGCTCAATAGTGGTTCAATTGTGAAAGAGAAGATACAATGCTATTAATTAAGAATCTAGATTATACTTCCTCCCCTATTTCCTTTATGTCTTCATAATTTCATAATGTCTCACAAATCTCATTTTCTGAGAAAGTTCTGCTCTCTACTAGGAACCTACTTTAAAGGATGGTTTAAGAATTCACAGAAGCATAGCACAAAAGTAATTAGCCTGAATTCTGGGTGTAAATACATGGCTAGAATGTAAGCAGCCTATTGCTTCCAAATGCAAAGCAGTCTATTCAAATTGACCAAACATTTATGAAAACATCTCCCATTTTATTAACCTTTTGAAACAGTTTCAACAAAAATCTCAGCATAAGGTTTAGGAGATCACTTCAGAAGCTCTGGATGGAAATAGGCTCTGATTAAGTAATTTCCAATGTAGTTTATTCTGTTATGTTTATTTAACTAGATAACTCAATTTTTATTAGATGTATGCCTCTTTTTTCTTTGTTTCCTTTATTTCATCTTCACACTCATCATTTTTTTACCACTAGAAGTACTCAATAGTGGGAATAAGACAAGAAACTTTGAACTTGAAACCCATTCAATCCTTTCACCACTTAACTTGTACAGGTTAATTGATTTTTCCTCCCAGCACTGTGCTGATGCCAGATTTACATTTCCTCACTTTCAATCTCCTGCTACACCTAACCATGTTCTTCTATTATTCTGCCCTATCTGTAAGAATTTCCTATCTAAAATGTTTGAGAACGGAAGGGAATTTGTCATTCTATCTCTCTCTTCGATTTCAGTGGTTGTCTTAGATTATTTTAGTGTTTATCTATATAAAATGTACTGAACCAAAAAAGAAAATTACATTATATAACTTCAGGGTTACTGGAAAACTATATTAAAAGGGAAGACAATTGCTTCTAAATGATCTTCACATAAATATATATATACAAATGCACGCATACATTGAATTACCAATTTTTAACATCTTCACTTTAAGGAGAACACTATGTTACTACACTGTAGTACTATAATTGTTACATCAGAGTCAATAACTACTGCCTTTCAGAACAAGAAGGAAGGTAAGGAAAGAAGGCAGAAGAGAGATTATTACAGATCTGGATTTTAATTGTTTTGGTATTGTTTGGGTTTTTTGTATAGGAAATGCTACAGCATCAAGATTTCTTGAGCTGGAATTAAAATGGATTTGCAACCTCACCCTTCATGGCTTGAAAACGAGTTTTGTTAAGAGATTTTAGACTGAGTAGCTCCATCAACTTACCATCTGCCTTCCTCTGCTAAGCCCTACCTCTTTTTCTCTATTAAAATTAGGATTTTTTTTTAAGTGACACACAGAGAACTTTCATTTGATTGACGTCTTCCTGTTGTCATTAAACTGTGGCAATATAATAGCAGAAAGAATTTTTGAAAAAGTAGTGCTATTCTGTCATAAACCACCAGCAGGAATCTATCACTCACAGAGTTGTAAGGTTTACTCTGAAGAATCTGAATCTGTTAATTGACACACAGAATTATTATGAGAAAATCAGGCACTACTAAAAACCTTCATGTCACTGAAGGAGGGCATTGAGTTTGGGATCATGAAGTTTTGGGAAATAAAAGGCAGTGTGGCTTTTCTCCTTCAAAGCCAGAGAAGTTTGCATAGAATTATAAGTGTTAAAAAATGCAAAATAACTCTAAATATTTAGATAGAGACTTTTCTAATAGAACTCTCATATGTTGTGCACATATACACAGTATATAATTTATACCCAGAGATAATATAGCATTTGTTTCTAACAAAGAATTTGAAAAGCCCTATATAGGATAAATCTGACTTATACTTACTGGCAAAACAACATGGCATCAAGATTTGGCACAGGAGAAGAATTTCAATGAACACCTGAGGTTTATTACATATTGATTAACAAGGATAGTACTCATATTGAGGTGAGAAATGTGAGCCTTCTGACTCTTCTGATTTACATTAGCAGAGGATACAGTTCACAGAGTGCTTCTCTCAGTGTATCACCTTGCTAAACAAAAGCTATTTAAAAGCCCCGACTGGTAGCTCAGATATTTTTGCTTGAGAAGAATATCCCTGACACTCTAAAAGCACACACGTCCAAAGGTAAAATTTATACATGGCTGGAATGAAGCAAAGAGTTTGCAAGTAGAAAACAGAACTACAAATCTTTCTATACTTTCATAATATCCTTCACCATTATCAACCCACAAATCACACATTAAACCTAAAGCTGATCTTTCAGCTTTACAGGGACACTGTGTTGGATGCATATAGGGATTATTTCATTTAAGTCTTTCGGTTTAAGGGGAAAACTCAAGAAGCAGGAACCCTGAAGGGTCTGTCTCTTCAGGAGCCAGAGAGGAAGAAATTAGTGCATGAAAGTGTCCTTGCTGTGTTTCCAAATGATGCTCTCTACAGTGCTCTCCACTAACAGCAGCATGAAAGCAGAGCCCTCAAGAATTATTATGGACCCAACCTCAAAGGAGAGCAGCAGAATTAATCCAGGTCCCTAATGTCACACACCTAACATGTGATAGCCGCCCATTGTTAAGGTTATACTGAAGCCAGGCCTCTTTTATCAATATTATACCCCTCCACAGAGTTTATTGTTCTGTTTCTTAGAGGAACATGAGATAATCCATGGTATGGCCCATGATGTGCTCCATAAAATGTCTTTGTGTTTCTCTAATCTCTGCAGTCACATTCTCAAACAGCATACCAAGTCTGTGAGTTATATGTCATTGAATGTTATCATAGATTTAATTCCATTTCCATTGAATGTTTTTATTTCTACTGAACAGGGCATAAATTCATGACACTATCAATAATTGTTTATCAGAGTAACTCAGCCATTCAGGAATTACGCTAACAATACTCTGAGACAGGACAAGACTACAGCAGGATTTAACCAGAGCTTTCAAACTTACAATTTTTCAGAGAGCTCTGGACACATTCAATATAGCATATATCTATTTTTTATTTCATATTGATATCTCTGTTTAAAAGCAGAATATCAAATGCATTAAATATTTTTTCCTCAAAGATAGAAACAGAAGCCTCAAGCACTCTGTAGTTCAAATGCAGTAAAATCTATGGAGATCTTCCACAACCTAGAAAAACCTTCTGATATCCATCTAACACAGAGAAATCCCGCATTCCTTTCATTTTTTTAATAGAGTATTAAGAAGTATAATTATTATAATTATAATAATTACCTGTAAGAAAAGGTAAGAAAGATCTCTAATAATTATTTTCTATCCATATGCATTATTTAAGTACTCTAGTATATAAGGAATCATGAGTAGAGACTGAGAAAACAGTACAAACAGAATAATCTATCAGGGAAGTAAAAAAATACCCCTTAAAATCTGTGAAAACCTCACTTTGACAACTCCAAAATGAATGAAATGGTTTTGGCACAAGATTTTGACAAGTTATCTGATATACTACGATTCTTTTATCCAAAACTTCAAAACAGAACTTGCTTCAAATAAGTTTAAAAAAATTTATAAAGAATATAGTTTCTTATATTTCAGAAATCACAGTATTGCCAATTTCAAAAATGAAAATCTTTTGGTACAACCTACAAATGAAAAATCTTACAGTAAAGCTAATTTGAAAATAATTCTTCCAATTATTTCTATTTTTCTTACCTGAAAACATGTGGTAGTAGCTCTTTGGCCACAGACAGTAATGCACAACTTTGCCAGGCATCGTCCTGGGGAGGCTGTTGGAAGATCAGAGAAAAGAATGAGAAACAATTCTTATCTTCACTTGCTGCACCTGTTGTGAACAGGTGGAATGTGTTATGGAGATTTGTTTACCAAAGGGTGGTTTCTTAATTGGCCAATGGTGATGGTGCTGGGATTGAAGGACAAATTGGATCCACCTGCATCCAATTGGGTCCACCTGCATCCAATTGGGTCCGCCTGTACCGTGACTCTCTGGAAGGGCAATGGGTTTCTTAATGAGTATATTATAACAATAAATATCACAATAAAGTGATTGATCAGCCTTCTGAGAAGCATGCAGTCAATGCTAATTATTACCTAGTTGGGGGCCTGCAGTGACAACAATGAGTTTTGCATTTCTCTAAACACAAAATTTCAGGGAATTCTTGAATCTCTCCCCTTTGCTACACACACAATTATTCATTGTAAGCAATTGTCTTGCTTCAGGAAAATTAATGTTTTTTCAACCAACTGCCTCAACAGGTTGAGGAAACTATTGTGTCTTCTAATATACAAGAAAGTCAGCAAACCCAGGTTATTTCAGACAAGAAGAAGGGAATATCTTCTCAGCACCCTCTGACATGACTGAATGCCCTACCAGCTCAGTGTGAGTTGAAGAAGACAGGGAGTAGAAGTTTTCCAAATAGAGAAGATGTAAGTCATTTTGGGTCTATATAAGTTATTATGGACCTATAACTCCAAGTTGAGGTAAATTAGATTCTTTATTATGTTTTCTCGATCTTACAAGCTTACATCTAAGAATTCTATGCCCCAATAACATGAAACTGAGCATCTGACAGCTTTCAGTGTGGTCATCCCCCAAAACCTCACTTTTACTCCCAATTTTTTGTTGAGGGCCGTAGCAAGTAACATGCTCAGCCAAACTTTGAACACAGGTTTCTCAAGCCATAAACTTCATCCAGTATTAAACAGATCTGAGAAAAAGGCAGGCTTCTCACACCACAAAATCTTAAGGTGTTAGACATGCCATTACTCCTAAATCAGCATACATTTTCATTTCTTAATTACACAGAATAAATAAAAAATGCACAAGACAAATTCACTCCTCTACTGCAGAAAAGTGTCCAGATCCTGATGTCATCACTCAGCAAGGCAACACAAATGTGTTTGCCATGGCTATCTGTGAAAGCCTGATCTGACAACAGGAATGGGTACACAAAGTGCACCCAAAAAGGAGAATAAGAAAGCCAGAACATGAGATTAAAAACCAAGTAACAAAACAGACCCCCAAAATCCTCCTGTAAATATTTATTCCAATGTAATTGTTTAGGAGTTATAGGGTTCTTCCTTGTCTGATTGTTGTTCTTGTTGGAGGGGGTTTGTATTGTTTTGCTTTGGGTGGTTTTGGTTTGTTTGGCGTTTTGTTTGTTTGTTTTTTTGGGGGGGGTGTGTTTGGGGGTTTTTTCCAGATATTTCGTTTATGATTTCTCTACTGATAAATAAAAAATAGTTGCCCAGTCAGTTAAACAGAGCAGGGCCTGAATCAGTTCTGGAGAGCAGGTGACTGTCTTTTGCTTCCATAAGTAGTGATCTGATTTTTTTCCATCTTACACTTTAAAAATTCAAGTCCAGTAAAACCATGTGTATGAATTTTTAACTCCCTATCTCAAGCCAAAGCTCTCTATAGCCCATGTTGTCTGAACTCTGGCCTGCATTAAGGTAGAGCCTGTTAAAAAATACAAAACACAAATCAGCATTAACCCAACCCTGACAAATCCTGTAGTTGCAGCACAGCTCTCAGACAAATGAATATTCTAGAAGTAAATACATTACATAATAAAAATGCACATACCAAATGGTGAAAGATTAATTTAGACCCCTTAATAAATTCATTCTTCCCCAATTTATGTCAATGATTTGCATATAATAAAATTGTCCTTGAGCAAATATCTGATAAAGTAATAAACCTGTCAACTGCATAAATTGACTGCTTGCTAAGGCTATCTGGCAGTTGGTTCATACAGAGGCAGATGCTCTGCTATGACACAGTAGCTGCAGGAAACATTTGTCTGTTATGTGATAAGAGGGGAAAACAGAGTCAAGATTAGCTTGGATTTTACTCAAGCTCAATATTCATCATAGAAGAAAGGAATATGCTCTTTAACCAAATCTGCATATGTTAAGTCCCTTGAATTAGACTTTTTCAACTCATCTAAAAAGGATAAAGGTTTTTGCTAAGTATGAGAGGAGATTAACAAACTGATTTGCAACTGAGCATTTATTTTTTCGGAATGCTTCATGTTGATCACATTACTTAATGAATCACCAGCAAGTACCAAAGAGCAGAAAAGGAATCTACACAGACAATATGTTAGACTAGAAAAATCTGAATCTAAAATGTTAGTCAGGATAGGTCATTAAATACTCATGTTTTCAGAACACATGTTTTAAGGATTATTAAACTGACACATTTACCCCAAAATTCATGTTAAAACTGCTGTTGCAAGGTGTTCAGCAGACCTTTCAGCCAATAGCACGTGTAGATGAGGAATTTCTTGCTCAGAGGCAAGCCTTGAAAACAGCACAGCCCCTCCTAGTATTTAATGACTGCTACTTCCTCAGGAAAAAGTGGGAAAATACTGAGGAAACAGAGGTGTCAATTGGAAATTACTCTTCTGCCCCTTTCCTTCCTGTCCTCTGTCACCACACAGAAACTTGGAAGACTGCTCATACCAAGATTACAAAGGATGAGCATTTACTCGGTTAAATTATTCAGGGAAAAATTGTATTAATTTAGATATGCAGTTTCCACTGATGATCTCCCTGAAATAAGCTCCCTATAAATCATGTAGAGTGAAACTAATTTAAAGGAATGAAAGCAAAAATGAAATGTTCCTTACATTTGATCAAATAAGAAGAGATGTAGAATTGCCTTCTTGCCTGCTCTTTTCTTTAAAAAAACAGAACAAAACAAACCAGAGGCACACACTCAAAATCCCACTCTAACTTTGTCTTTAAGATACTGCTGAAATTCAGACAAAATTCCACAAAGCAGATGGATTTCTTGCAGCTAAATAGAGAACACATTAAGAGCATGGCAGACCTTCGCTTTTCAAGCTCCTGGGAAGTGAGACTTTTCAAGGAGTTTGAAGTGATAATTGCCATGCACGATGCCAATTATTTATGTGGCCGTGTCCAGTTGGAAAAGGCAATGTTCAGCATGTCTTTTCCTGATGCACTATGAGAAAATATGCCTCACAAGCAGAAAAATCAAAGCTGTACAAGAATCTGCTCCTGGTAGAAGTGAGAAGAGGATGCTTACACAGAAGGAGCTGTCAGAGTCAACTGAAAAAGTCACCTTATCAGCAGTAAAACGACAGAGTCAAAACTGATCCTGTCCCAGGTCTATTACAAGCCTCAGATTCCCCCACTCAAAGCTTAAGCCAGCATTTATATATATATAAAAAAAAAAGGCAAACACAAAATGTAAAACAACAAACTGCACTTTCCAAGAAATAATTATTGCAGAAGAAAGATGCTAGTTGTATATATTTTATAACAAATAGTTATAAGACAAGATGCATGATATTTCCTATTACCTGTACTGTATAATATTTGAATTATTGAAATTTGAACCCAAAGCAATCAAGTTTGCATATGTTACTGTAATTTATCACTTCCAGCAATAATAAAGAAAATTGCTCTCAGTTCTCCAGGGCTTCTCAACTGTGTTGCACATCACTGAAGAGTTTAAACAGCCATGTTTCAACACATCTCTGAGAAACAAGAAGACTGTTAATATTGTCTCTTCCTTTCTAGTCATTTTGCCCTGAATGGACAATGTATTCCCAGCAGCTGTACCGAAGTTCTTACCCAAGTGGCAGAAACCAAGGAACCTGGGGGAAGAACCAAGCTCCAGCACCCAAGGCACACATCCTTATTCTCTTCTCACAGAGCACCAGCTCAGACATTGCCATGAGCAAGAAACACAAAGGCTCCAGCACAGCCCTGCAGAGGATGCTGCCAGCATCTTTAGGCTTTATTTGGGAAATTTCTTCCTTTGCATCAGGCTCTGTGATCACTCTTCACCAGCACTGGTGTAGTGAACTTCTAGTCAATGTTGTACATGATGAATTTATTTATTTTTTTAAGATTTAGAAGCACATAGTATGGACCTCAACTTAAGGGTATTTCAGCATGCCTTTCCCATCATGGTTATGCATCTTTGAGGATCTGCCCTTCATATTGTGCTTATGCTAGCTATAGAGACTGGATACCCCATAGGAGACAGGTTACTGCTCCTTAATTCCTTGCCAGACCCAAGAGGCAAATTACAAGTCTGCCTCAATCTGCAACAGCTGTCTGCAGATCCTCTGGAGTCAGGCAGAAAATAGAGACTGCAGAGTCTATTTCAGTTTTCCTGCTTAACCCTTCTACTTCCCACTATGTCCCAAGGGATCCTCGTGTGTCAAAAGTCAGCAGAGCAAGTGGGGGATTTTGTTTGTTAGGTTTTTATTATTATTCATTATTAATTTTCTTACCACTGTTTCAGATTGTGATTTTATTCTCTGTGCTGTCAGAGGAAGTGGGGGTGACACCTGAAATTCCTAAAGTATGTTTGAACAAATTGGCACTGCAATGAGCATGACTTACATAGCAGCAACAAGGGTTTAGTTAAATAAAAGGGAACTGGGGTATTTCAAAAATCTTGCTAATGAAGGTACAGATAGATATAATTTATCTAATAAAAACAATATATGATATAGCTGAAGACTCCAGGGCATTTTCTAAGCAGAATAACAGAGAGTAGTTTCTTATCCCCATCTAGCACAAGAAAGCAAAAATTTTATTCAATTTATGGAATGACATAGGCATGTGAAAAATTAGATCCCATTCTATTTCCTGAGGTGCCTAAAACTCAACACTGAAAATCCTGCTAATATGATTAAGCAGCTCCTCTGTGAGCAAGTCTGCATTTGTGAGCAATTCCCTGGGTGTTGCAGCAGCTGCAAGTGAGCAGCTTATACCAAGACTGGCTGTGGAGCTCATATGGGAGGAGAGACAAAAAGAGATATGAGAAAAATCAGAGGGATAGGTGGGAGTGGGGATGCTTAGGAGTTACACCATTGTGCCTAGGCTAGATTCATCTTTGTAATAAAGTACTTGGAAAAAAGAATACAGACTTATACATAGTTCTTGCTTAATAGAAATGTCAGAGATCTGTCATGATACTTAAGCTGACAGAATTCCCTCTAACTTCTGCTACTGAGAAATAGCTCTTCCTCAAAACTAAGGAGTCACACATATGTTTGCAATAATGTAATAGACAGCCACACATGATTAACTGTAAGTGATAAAAAAATCCTATTCATCTGTCTGAAAAAACCAACAAAGCAAACACATGACCATTATGAACCTCTTTTCATAAGTGACCTTAATTAATTGGTATCATTCCACCTCTGACAATAAGTCAAAATTCAGCATCAAATTATTAAGTAGGAGTTTCTTCATAAGATGCAAAGAATTCTGAACTAGTTTTCTCTCAGAGTCTTTGCCTTTTCTCACTTCTTATTCTCTCATCTGGCATGCAGTGGTCAGCCACTCTCACCAGCAGAGAAATCATCACAGGTCACATCTCCTGGTGCTCCTAGAGCACACTGGGGTAGGCTGAAGGGCCTGGGGAAGCACTTCCATGTGTCTTCCACCTCTCTGATGTTTGGCTGGGGATTTTCCTTCTGCTGGGCTTTAACATTCTCAAGCTCTCTGTCATGGACAGTAAAATTCATAGATAATTAGAGTAAGTGGAACTAAAACTTCTTTCAGGAGAGATTTCAGGCTAAGCAACCATTTAGTTAGTCTTCAATGAACTTAAAGGGAAGAGCTGTTCATCACAGGTTATTCTATGGGTTTGAGGCTCCAAAAAGGTCAAGTCCTGATCTTTAAATCCCTAGTCTAGCAGGTCACAGTGTCTCCTGACTACATTGAAACTACTTACACAAATCAGATTAAGTGAAGTGTTCATGGCAGGTGACAATCCTCATGACATGCTGAAAAGTCCAGTGAGTTACCATTACAGGAATGTTTTGTATACACAGTAGGTCACTTTTTATTAGAAACCATTCAAATTTCTGGTAGTGAAAGCATAATAGAGTGGGGATGCTCATAGGGCCTATAGAATTAAAAGCATAAAGCACAAGTCAGACTCTTAGCAATGATGGTTTCTTTTGCTAAATGTATGAATTACAATTCCAGTTTCATGCTCAGTGAAAATTTTGCACTAGCTACAGAAGCCCAGTTTATAGGTTCTCAAAGGAAGTGAAAGTCAGAATGAATCCTTTCCTGTCCACAGACGCTGAACTATAGCTGCTGTATTTGAGGAATGCAAGCAAGAAAGGTGCATGGTTTACAAATTGCATAAATTCCAGCTCCTTAAAAGGCAAAACTTACTGGACTGGGCCAGTACCAGGTTTCAGTACCACAAGGTTTGTAACCCTGAAGTGATAAGGAGAATACACAATGCTGCACACTCACTGATCCCTCACTTGTCTCTTTCAGGAGCTTAGGAACAAGGAACTCCAACCTCTGGCATTTCAGCAATGCTTCTCCACAGGCCCTTTAGAGAAACAAGAACTCCTCACACCTCCTACCACTGAGATAATAGCTCTTGGTTTACTTCCATGTTTCAATTGCTCTCTGAATCAGGAATATCATTTATCATATCAAGTAAGTCTCAGAAATCAGAACAGCTCAGTCAGACAGTTTAAATGGTGCCTCAGTTTTGTGTTTTGCTGTCCTTTGTAAGGGTTGGCCCTCTACAAGCCTTTACTCAGAGGCCTGGGCCTAGGCTGGAGGTTTGAGTCGTCTTTCCACCAGCAGCTGGTGGCTGTTTATTGCTTTCAGAAAGATTTACCATATGAGAGTACAGAGAAAAAAGAAACTTCACCCAGAATGATGACAACAAAAAAACCCAAATGTGTCCATGATCAGAAAATCCTCAACCTTCAAACTTTTTGTAGCCTGCTAGACTGCTGGAAAAGGCCACTCTGTCCCTCCCTCAGGCACCCTCTGCCGTGCCTGGCAAGGCACAGGGCTGGGATGCTCTGTCTGACCCAGCTCGGCTGTACCTGTGCTGGGATGGAAACACACAGTGAGCTAGCAAGACTATAGAGCTGAACAGTAAAAAAATAAAGCACATGGGAGAGAGCCTCAGCTGGATGGAAAATGACGCTGCAGTGCTTTACACCACTCAGGTCTCACTCTCACACATTAGTGGCCTTTAATCAGTTCGTTGAAATGGCTTAATTTAAAAGCAGGGTTCATCAGTAGAAAAGAGCAGCTCTGGAAACAATGAGCACTTTTTCCTAATGAATATTCTAGATCTCCTATCAGCTTTCACAATGAATCAGTATTACATTTTTTGGTTTTAAAACGCCTCAAATAACCCAATATACAATTCTTTAAAATGCTGGAATGAAATAAGGATGGAATTGTTCAGCAGTTCGGTATCCCACAGTTCTACAAGATTTATTTCTTACTATCAATAGACTCATTTTTAATAACATGGGTAACCACTGTTTTAATGTTTATTCTACTATCTAGATATATACACAATGATGTCAGTGGTAAATAATGGTAAAATTAATATTGCATCAATACATTTCCTCATCTGCTATTTTTAAGGATGAATGAATTAAGCAGGGGGTGGTTCTGTAAAAGTAGGATACCTGGGGAATATATTCTCCCATAACCTCTTTGACTTGGAATTTAATACACAGATGTAAACACACCTGGTTTGTGCTGGGAATAAAACCAGGGCCATCGCACAAGGAAGGAAGGGGGCCAGGGCCAATAAAGGTCTGCACTGCCTACAATTTAGGCATTGCAAAGTCTGTACTTAAGGAAGTTGGCTCCAAAGTGAAATCCAAAACCATAGGAGATTTTTAGGCTTTCTACACATTTGGTAAAGCACCTAAATCTCCTAATGCTGGTGCTGGTTAGAGGTCTCCAGGATGAAACACTGAGCGCAGACATACCTCTGGATTTTAGACCATGATATCACAACTATTTCCCATTTTTCTCCAAGAACTGTCTAATGTAAAATCCAGAAAGCAGTCCTGCCATCAGGGCTTGCCAGCAAGGACCTACTGCTTTCACTTGGGTACTTTAAACTCAAAGAAGTCCCTGCTGGTTGTTCCCCTTTTAAATATTGCATTGCTTGTTGCACAGTGACCTAGATTCAACAAGATAGAAGCAGAATTGTTTTGGATGCCAAAAGTGCTTTAAAAGAATGCCCTACTTGGACCCAAATAGCTGTTAACTCTACGTCAGGGCTCTCCCCTGAGATATAACAGTGGGGATTTAAATGTCTCCAGCCTGAGGGCAGCAGTGAACTGTACTGCTCAGCTTCTTGGGCAACCCATTTTAGCTACCAGAGGATGCTTAAAAGAAGGCTAATGCTTTTTCTTCAATTTAAAGGCACTACAACTGCTGGGTGAGATGTGTGTTTCTGTCAGTGGCTCTGCTGAACTCAGAACCTCCAGTTAAATCAGACCTTTCACTAGAGGGAGGATGGAGTTCAAGCAGGAGATAGGTACTTGGTCTGAGGCAGATTTGGGCATATGAACATGGACATCTGCTCATTTTCATATGAAATGAAGCACAGGGGAGAGCTGTCTTCTGAAGTGATGCTTGGGCTTCCAGTTTTGGTCTTGGACACCTGAAGCCCGAATAAAAACCATGGATTAAACACAGTGGAAGCAAGTAGTTTGGTTGTCATTTCCCCCCCTTCCTTTTAATATTCAGTTCTTGCCATATTAATAATCATTTACACCAAAACAAAATTTCTTCCTCTGCAGCTGTTTGCAGGCAGAGCCCATTGTCAGTGTCTCAGTCAGGAGCTCACCTCTTAGAATTCTGCTTCTTCATCTCTCTGAAATTGATTAGGGATTTTATTGTTTGAGAAAAAATCCAGCTGTCAGTCTTCCCAATCACCTTCTCTCTTTTACATTCGTCATTCATTCTTATTTAGCAACATGTGTGATCTTAATATGTACAAATGCGAGGCTCTTCACATTTTAAAGATTAGGTGCAGATCTATGCAAACAAACAAACACCCAAACCAAACAAAAATAACAAAAAAACCCCAAACAAACAAACAAAAAAAACCCACCACCACAATATGTCTACCTACTTCTCATTCCATCAATAGCTAAGATAGAATATTGCCTAGCTACGAACACAGAACAGATGCAGGACCAACATTACTGATCTGATGTATTTGATTATAGGATTGTGACCCAAAAGTTGCTCATTCTTCTGATAATGTGATAGGATTGCTCTGTTTGTCTGACTGTTTCACTGAAATATATGGTTTCACAAAGTAAATTGGAATGAGAACATTAATAATGGGCCCATAAGATTTTTTTTATTATAGAATCAGAAAGAGCTATAATATGAAACCATGCATCAAAAGATATTAATGTCAAATATGAATTCTAAAATTATTTAGGATTTTGGTCTCTATATTACAAGAAGGTAAATACTGGGCACCTTCGTAATCACAGCTTTTCCAGGCAGCAAGATTCAAAAATCCTAAATTACAATACTCCCCTTCAAGAATGTTTTGATCCATTTTTCCATAACAATGACTGTAATTCTGCTCTTACGGATCTGTTCAGATCTTAATACTGGACAGGAAAATTTGGTTTAAAAAAATATCCTCAAGCAGCTATAAAATGTATTGTTTTTCAATGCTTTATCAGA
The DNA here is from genome assembly GCF_901933205.1 of Camarhynchus parvulus. NCBI lineage: Eukaryota > Metazoa > Chordata > Aves > Passeriformes > Thraupidae > Camarhynchus > Camarhynchus parvulus. The sequence goes on from NC_044579.1 coordinate 17,780,545, forward strand.
AGTAATGCATGACTTCGGTATTTTTCAAATTAATACCACCAACAATGTAAATACAAGTTTTCGCAAAACACAGGAACACTGACAGCTTATGGCTTATGATTAAAAATAGTCAGGAAATTCAAAGACCAGTACCAGACATAACAGAACTGCCCCGATCAGATGTAGATGGGATCTGCCAGTTGAACACCAGGTACTTATGACTATGATATGCAGACAAAATTTCAGTGAACTGCACACCTCAGATTCAGGGTTGTAAATGTTTCCATTCCAATTGTTGTATCTTGTGATGGCCTTTGACTAAGGGCACATGTGTATTAGGAACCTAAGGCAGAGCTGAACATGCCTGTTCTAATGGTCAGCTTTGCCACCACTGAAATTCCTGCATTCAGGGAAATAGTCTTGAGACACTGAATGCTCACAATCTCCCCAGCCCACATCACTCTGCATTTCCTCATCTTTACAATGGTAACAATGTCTAACAGTGCAGTTTGGGGACACAGCTCACACAGAGTACCTGGCTCTTGAGGGTTTTATTTGCCAACTGGCCAACTTCAGCATGGACATCAGTGAGACACAACCCCCACAGTGCAGGATTTATCCAAGCCATATTTAGGGGTTTCCATGAAGGTACTTTGCAATACTGTGATACTACATTATTACCTCCATGGTGTCTGATAAAAGGAACATAGCAAATAATCTGCAATGGAATACATCCTATGTTTTTAAACACAGCAGCCTGTGGTTGCCGTAGTTACTAAACATACTGTAAACATTGTTTGCAATATGTTGCCCTTTAAGAGAAATAGAGCAATATATGTAGCACAGCTACACAGAAGACCCACTGAATGTTTGCAGTTGGAATTGATAACTTTTGTTGGCAACTTGCCCTTCCAGATGAGGGGATGGTGTTCCCTGCTGTGGAAGCAGGGCTTAAACACTCCAGGAGAAAGAGGCAAGCAAGCCCACAGTGGCAAATGGGATCATGATATCAACTAAGTAGGGAGTGTTCAAAAAAATTATCATGGCAGGACTAAATTGGTAAAGCAGCATTACATAAGTAAACTCATCAGATTGGTATCAAGCTCTCAAATATTCCCTGTTCTTTCTCTTTGAAGGTCTGTGCATCTTCTGTATTAGAGATATCTGTGCATTAGTTATTACCAACCAAAGTGTCTTGGCATCTGATTAAACAGATGAGCAATTCTATTCCCCGCTCTCACAAATATCAACTGAAGGCAGCTCTAGCAGTGTGGTAAATGTGGAAGGAACATCACAACTGAAGACTGCACACAGATTGCAGCAGCATTTTAAACTTGCAGCTCTCGTTGTATGAAAGTTTCATTTTATGGTATCTAGAAACAGCTTTGTCAGGGCTCTTTCTCATTCTTTCAAAATCCTGATTCACATCTCTCTACCAGGCAGAGCCCACATGATTCTTGACTAGTTCCACCACATTACATTTTTCCTTGTTAATGATCATGCAAGGGGATGTGGTCAGCCTTTGAAATATTTTTGCCTGATGATACAAGCCACAATTGAACTACCTCAGTTAAGCTGTTGGAAACCATAGGAGTTCACAGGCAGATAGAAGGACGACAAAATTTCAGTTAATTTGCAAGCCACAGTTAGAAATCAGTGTCTCAATAGATAAAAAACCTAAATACCACAAATCCAATTTTAGTCAAATTTCCTGTGCAGCACTGCTCATTCCTATTCACCTCTTTACTGATGCAAAGGTTACAGCATGAGCTTATTCCTTACCAGGAATAGGGTGATCCCCACAGAAGAGATATTATAAACAGCCCAGCTATGATGAATGATTCAGAGCCTGATCCTGAACAGAAGTCAAAGAACACCTAAAAAGCAAAAAGGTTAGAGAGTTTTAAGTGGTTTCATCCCCCTTAAATTTGCTTTTTGACAAAAATCATCATTCAAAATAGAATCATCTTTGACAGTCCTTCCAACATTTGAAGGGTGTTTATAAGATGGGCACAGACTATGTTCATAACAAATGTTGTGATTATGAAGGACAATGATTTTAAAATAAAAGAGGGTATATTCAGACTAGATATAAGGAAGAAGATTTTTACAATGGTGGCAGTGAAGCTCTGGCACAGGTGGTCCAGAGAGGTGACAGATGCTCACTCCTCAGCCCAATCAAGGCCAGGCTGGACAGGGTTCTGAGCAAGCTGATCTAGTCAGGGAGAATGTCCCTGCTCAGTAGAGGGGGTTACAGCAAATGGCCTCTTCCAAGCCAAACCACTCTGTGATTCAAGATATTTTCTGGAAGTATATTTTATTTGAAATCCAATTTATAACTACTCAGATACACTGTTCACTTTTGGCCTTGTGGAAGCCTGTGAAAAAAGCACCTTGGGCAAAGCTGACATATTTCAGACTCCCAGCAAAGACAGCCTGCTCCAGGGCCCTCAGCCAAGAAAATACAGAGAAGCCAGGGTTATCCTGCCAAGATGTGTCCAAGGCAATATTTCTTGTCAAAGGCCTTGGTGCATCAGGGCCAATGCTTATTATGTGGCATCAGACCAATCCACTAAGACTAAAAATCAGAGAAGCATTTCTCTTCTGGGGGAGTATACTGCTGAAAATATCTTTAATGGGGGAAAAAAATCAGAGAAAAACGTCTGTGTTTTTTTCCCCTTAAGTTTTTTTTAGGTACAGCTTTCTAAATGTTTGAATGGGAACTATACAGAGTTATCTGTCCTAAAAGGAGGAGAACAGACTTAGTGAATTATTTTCAAAAGTACATGCTGTGTTCCATTGTCACTCATGTATTTCTCTGTCTGTTATGTTTCTAACTGCATGCCAGAATGAGTTCTCTGGAGCCAGAGAAGCCCCTTGTTGTACAAGGGTTGTGTAGGTGCAACAGGGTCAGGGACTTCTGATGGTGCTCACTAGATACTGCTGCTACACAAGGACACCAGAATGAGCACAGCATGGTTTTACACATCATTACTGTCACTCTGATGCTGCTCAGGGCAGTTCTCATTTTAGAGAGGGCATCTTGGCTCTATGACCAATGAAATACAGAAATACAGAGAACATTCAGAAAAAGTGACACATTTCAATAGAAAAAGAAAAACATAAAACCCCTTTTTACTAGATAGCAGTAGACTTTTCTATTTTAACCCAATTTTTATACCATGATTTTAACTAGTATTTAACCAACCCTACTTATAAATCAATACTTGTCTTTTGAAGAAGGAAAAGTAAAGAGCACAGATATGTCGTTATATCTGTAATTTTTGACTACACAATCTAAACCAAGCACAGACCAGACCAACTCAGTCCTGGCATAGATGAAATTAAACTATTATTTGTGTAAAAGGCTAGAGTTTCAAAGCTGAATTCCAGTGTCATGAGAGCGCAATTGCTGTCCCCAGGCATTCAAAATTATACTATTAATTAAAACAATTTGGGGAATTTTTTCAATGAAACACAAATGTAACATCTCAAAGAGCTGAAGCTAAAGAACCACTATATTACACAGGAATAAAGATATTAACTCTGGTGTCTAGGCCAAACTGCAATATGTATGCTATCTCCTCTCCCTGTAAATATATCCCAGAATTTTCAGGTGGAAAATATTACTTTCTGAGTTATACTGCTAAGGATAGATCCTCCCTGTTGATATAAGTTTTCTGATATGTAAATGAAAGGAGCGCCTACCAGGGGATTCAGACAGATGTTGAATAAAGCCCACTGTAATTCACATTATGTACCATAAACTTTAGAAGTCAAAAAGTACTTTTTGATTAGGTATGAGAAATTAAATAGCAGCCAAAGAAACCTCTGAAGCATGACAACATATTTCTTTTGGGTTGTTTTCTGTATCCAAGTGAAAAAGAAGAGAAACAACCATGAATAAACAAATAAACTAGTAATGCAAACAGTCTTCTGAAACTAAACTGCTTTCTGAAGTTTATATTACCTGAGATTTCCAAGCATAAACTACATCAGATTTATTTGGCAATAATCCAACCACAAGGGAAGGGAACAGGGAAGAAATAGTGTTTTAAATCTTCAAACAATAAGATTAAGTATTCAAGTTAAAAACATATCCTTGCACTGGATTTGAAGTGTAAATAACCAGAATCAGTAGCAACTACCAAAATAATTTTGTGAGAAGTTCTAATGAAGAGTTTGGTCAAGTGCAATGCTTTCAAGTTAACCACACACATTTTTCAAATTATCAGCTCTTCATAATTTTTTTATTATTATTTGACTAGTCAGCCTAAAATATGTCAAAATCTGTCTTCGTTTCTGCCAGTGCTGAGCTAATTGAACTCTAGACAGGCTTTCACTAATTTAACCCAGTGCCTGACAGGGTTCTGTACATGGAACATGAAAGGAAGAGGGTTGAAGTGGGAATAGAGTCAATTTCGGTCACTGGCTCCTGAGGAAAGGGAATAATAGAAGCTGAAAGATCAATTAAATTATTTCTTGAATGACTGTTTAAAAATATTTCACCTCTAGAGAAGAGCAGCTTCAAAAATTGGTGTGGGATATGGAGCTTTTTGTTGCTTGATTATTGGTTAGAATTCCAAGCAGGTCAATAGTGAATTGCAGTCGCCTGCACTCAGCTCTGCAAAACTGTGAAATGAGCAGGTGATCTGGGCAGCTCCTGCACGACAAAAACACATGAGAGGTGATGGATGTACTGTCCTCCTCCAGGTAGCGGGACTGAGGAATTGTGGGAACTGAACAGAAACAGCTCCATCAGAGCACATTAAACCACAATGTGGGAATAATGCCATTTAGATTTACAAGTTTTATTCTCTAATTCTGCCAATATGGCACTTTCTCAAAACCTATTTAGGGTGCAATTCTCCAAAGAAATTATAAAAGCATCAAAATCCCTAAAAGATCCAATTAATGATGCTTTTATTTTGCATGTTTGATGTAGCACAGTCAATCTCTTGCTTCCCTAACACATTTTCAGCTATTTGTCTCATAAACCGGGATGCTTTGAAGGCAAGAACTCCTGCACAGAGAATCTCTTTATCTGCCAGGAGTTTTGTGTGTCAGTGTGTTACAGTGAAGAAACAAGGTTTTTTTCATGCAATAGTCTAATGTCAGTCATTTGAAATAGGGTTATGTCCCTTGGCATTTATTAATTACACTGAAAATTCCCTTGACGATTTGAACACACTACAATCACTGTTTCATATGACATTCAGATAATAAGGCGGCACTGCATTTTATATTAGAAAAAATTGGATTTTTTTTTAACTACCTAGAAACTGCTTCTGCCTTGTAAAATAGTTACCTTAGGCCATATTATACTGTTTCAGGACAGAATTAATCTAAGATTTTGATAAACAGACTATCAGACAAAGAACAATAGAACTAGAGAAAGCTAGAGAACATCCTTCGGAAAAATGTCTTCTCTAGGATGCCAGTGCAGCACTGCAATAAGTTATTTGGGGTAGCTGAGGAATCTCCAAACTTAGCAGCCTTCCAGACTCAGGTAGGCAAAGCCATATCTGACCTCATCTAGTGCTGGAGACTGTCTTGCCTTGAGGGGGAAGCTGGACCCCATGAGCACTCCAAAGGTCTCTTATGGATGATATTTCTGTCATCTTTCCTTCACTGAGCTATTGCTGTGATTGTTTGGATTGAATTAGGGCACAGAGGCTGCAATTCAAGGAATCACCTAAAAGCAGGCAAGGGGACATGGCCATTAGCAGAATGGATTAAAACACTTGTTTAGGTAATCTCAAGAGACAGGGCCCCCATACACAGACAGTAATGGTTTTGCTATCACCTGTGGAGAAAAAAAAACAAACTCAAAAAGCAAAAACCAAAAACCTGAAAGTGGAGACCAAATATTGAAATAGAAAATGACAGCATAAAATAGAGTGAATAAAGGATTAAAGGTTATAATGATCTGGAGAAAAGCACTAAATAAGGGGCTGAGGAATGAAGACACACAGACAATGGATATGGGACAGGATACCAGCTCTGTACACCACCATTAAACTACAAATGTTAGGAGGAGAGGGAGGCAGAGATGCATGAGAGAATATAGAAGTTAACTCCATCAACAACACTTATCCTCACTAAGACAAAAGTAAATTCTAGAAAAGTTGATAAAGGATGTTTGAACTGCAATTGTAGACAGCATCAGTAAGTTCATGAGAGTTTTTTCCATTGGTAGCAGTGTCCTGCCTAAGTTTAAGGTTAATTCAGATGTTTGCACAAGTCTGCTTTATAAATAAACAGAAACAACAAAAACCACCCCAAAATAATGGAAAAACACCAAAACCAAACAAAGCCTCTGGGAGTTGTAAACAGCGAGTGAACTGAAGCTGTCATTTACTTCTTGACTGAACATTAAATAAAGCACAAAAGAAAAGACAAAAAGGGGAATGATGTCTCATTTATGATTAAAATAACCCATCTTCCCTTTCTATCAGAAATGCTCTATGGGGACAATTCTGGTGTTCCACTTTCCTGCCCATGTGTGGCTGCCTCCTGTTTGGGAGACAGCGTCAGGTGCAAACAGCTTCACTCTTCTCACTCTGTTACTCTGAGCTGTAAAGGTAAGGCCCAATTTTAGCCTACCAGGAGCTTAACTGTGAGACTGCTCAGAAGATTTCTGCTTGCTTGTCCTGAGGGAGGCCTTGTTCTGGCCATACTCCACTGCTACATTTCAGCCCCCACACAGAATCACAAGGTTGGAAGAGACCTTCAAGATCGAGCCCAAAACATGCCCTAACACCTCAACAAGACCTTGGCACTGAGTGCCACATCCAGGCTTTGTTAAACACATCCAGGAATGGTGACTCCACCACCTCCCCAGGCAGACAATTCCAGTACTTTATCAGTCTTTCCAGAAAAAAACTTTTTACTAATATCCAACCTATATTTCCCTAGGCACAGCCTAAGATCTTTCAAGAAGTTATAGAGTGATAAGGTCACCTCTGAGCCTCCCTTTCTCCAGGCTGAACTACCCCAGCTCCCTCAGTCATTCCTCTCAGGGTTTGAGTTCCCAGCCCCTCTCCAGCCTCGCTGCCTCCTCTGGATGCGCTCGAGCATCTCAACATCCTTCCTAAACTGAGGGGCCCAGACCTGGACACAGCACTCAGGGCGTGGCCCCACCAGTGCTGAGTACAGGGGAAGAATGACTTCCTTGCTCCTGCTGGCCACACCATTCCTGACACAGGCCAGGATGCCCTTGGCTTCTTGGTCACCAGGGCTCACTGCTGGCTCATGTTCAGCCAGCTGTCACCAGTATCCCCAGGTCCCTTTCTGCCTGGGCACTGTCCAGCCACACCGTCCCCAGCCCAGAGCATTGCAGGGGGTTATTGTGGCCAAAATGCAGGACTGGGCACTTGGACTTATTAAACTTCATCTTATTGGGCTCTGCCCATCCATGCCACCATTCCAGGTCTCCCTGCAGAGCCCTCTTACCTTCCAACAGATGGACATACACTCCCAGCTTAGTGTTGTCTGCAAATTTGCCGATGAAAGACTCAATCCTCTCATCCATGTCATCAATAAATATGGCAGCAGCTCTCTGGCCACAGAGAGCAACACACAACTTTTCCAGGCATTGTCCTGGGACAGGCTGTGAGAACATCAGAGAAAAGAATGAGAAAAAATTCTTATCTTCACTTGCTGCACCTGTTGTTGTGAACAGGTGGAATGTGTTATGGAAATTTGTTTACCAAAGGGTGGTTTCTTGATTGGCCAATGGTGATGGTGTTTGCATTCAAGGACCAATTGGGTCCACCTGTATCATAATCTGTAAGGGTGATGGGTTTCTTAATAAGTATAGTATAACAATAAATATCAGAATAAAGTGATTGATCAGCCTTCTGAGAAACATGCAGTCAATGCTAATTATTACCCAGCTGGGGGCCTGCAGTGACAAATAGATACAGAACAGAGCTGGTCCCAGCACAGAGCCCTGAGGGGCACCACTGGTGACTGCTGCAGCTGGATGCAGCACCATTCACCACCACCCTCTGGGCTGGCCATCCAGCCAGTTCTGAGCCCAGCAAAGAGCGCTCCTGTCCAAGCTGTGAGCTGACAGTTCTTGCCCTTTCATAGCTAGAAATTCTTTCTTTCATGGAAAGAAACTTTACTCTGATTTCTGTGAACCGAGCGCAGATTTACAGCTACACATTTATAGCTAGGAAGCAAAGCCTTGGTTCTCTTTCAAGGCTTCTGTGCAGTCCATACTGGAAGCTGTACAGTGCATTGTTTCCAAGTTCTTTTCTTTACATGCCAGCCATAAAACAACCCTGTTCAATCTTTTGAGGATGACATGCAGAGAACAAAATATAAAGAACAGAGAATTCTATCAGGATAAAGAGTCATAAAATGACTGCTGTTCTCAGTCTTGCAAAGTAGACTTCAGCCAGGTGGCTTCAGTTTTTTATGTTTTAGTCAATAGAAAACTGTTCACTGTATACGCCTAAATGTGACCAAGTTACCAGGTATGGCTCAGAGAACATAGCAATGATGTTCTTGTGTTGGACTCTTCTCTCCTTCATTGTCCCAAGCTCCCTGGATGCATGCCCACTGGTTTTTGTTCCTCTGTTCCATAGGCATAATACTGCAGATTAAAAAAAAAACCAAACAACAAAACCAGAAAAGCTGCTAAAATAATTACTAGTCCACTGAAACTACCCAAGGATCATTTTTGGATGGAAATATATAGACATTCCAAGTCCCAAGCCTGCTCTGACCCTTGCTTGATTGAAAGCAACATCTGTTTTCCAGGCTTCCAGCTGTGCTTGGCTAGCCAGAAGTAGCCAATTGCAGACATGTGTGACATTTCCTCAGCACATTAGGTTGACATCACTGACATGCACCTTATTAGAACAATGAACAGCAAAACTTCTCAACACCTTTTAAGTCTCAAATAGCTCCATCCCAGGAAATTCAAACTTTTTTTCTCTTTCTTTTTGTCCCACTCTCTTTGGAGATGTTCTGAGCTCCTAAAAAATCCATGAGTATTCCCTCTTTGAGAGCTGTAGATGCAGAGATTGATATTCAAAAAAGCTGGCATAAGTTAACTTGTACACACCACAAGAACAAAGGAAACCCCACATGAATGAGCTTAGTGGGAACACTGCAGAATCAAACCACTGCAACCAGATATTGTTTTATTTTTCCTTTTGTAAACTGAGAAAGTATAACAGGAAGGCAGGAGTCTACAAGAGAGTGTTCATTCTGTAGCTGCAGAGAAACTACACCAAAAAAAAGGGCAGGTTAGTATTTGAAACCTGCACTTCTGTTAAATTTGAAATTAGATCAGGAAAATAAAGATTGAAATATCAATACAATACAGACAGTTCTGAGGCCCTTAATAATAAGTAATTTTAAGATCAATACACTACTTTGTTTAACAGATTGATGAAACAGAGGTGTCTAAATAGAAAAAATGTGTAAACAGCAGCCTTTTCAGGAGAAGCCATTTGATAGCCCCACCCGAGATGTGAGATACTATCAGGCAAGTCACAGAATGTGTGGTGACAGTAACTTAATTCAGTAGTGAAAGAAAAATAAATGTATGAATACTTTAACATTAATGCCAGATGAGACCCAGTTCACCTTCCTCTGTGTCTCCATAGCTGCAGCCTTTGAGAAGGCAGCAGGAGCTGGCAGCACAGATCCTGGGATACCCAATACTGGTAGCCTAGATACTCCTCCTCCTCCTGGATACTCAGATTCATCTCCAAGAAAACAGTTCTGATTTACCTCACCCTGGAGTCAGTAGTGCCACTTCAGCCCATGCCGCCTGAAATTCACTGAGAGCCACAAAGCCCAGTTTAGTTCTGCTCTGCTCTTTATCCTGGAATACCAATTTCTGCCACTATTTAGCCTCTCTTTTTGGTGGAAAATCTCAGGCCATACTCCCTGGTTTAGTCCTGTCTACATGAACATTCTGGCTCCCCTGGTTAACATTATCCTGCACATCCAACTCCTCACACTGTATGCAAACTGAAGAGCAGGACAGAGAATAGCATGAGCACCTTTCACACATGGCCAGACCAAGAAAGAATGTGCTTTTTGCTTAATTGAGCGCCTATGGCAAACACCTAGGCAGAACTTGAAGACTTTATCTTTTAATGACAGTGCACCTAAGGAGGGAAATGGCCAATGTAGGCAGCTGGTTTCTGCCTGTTTAGACATTATGAATTCATTTGTTTAATTGTGGTGACTGATGTGGATACTTCTTTCAAGCCTTCATTGCTACACACACATGATAATATGTAAGCACATGATAATATGTAAACTAGAACTGGATACAAATAATTGTTGTCACTATGCTTTATTTAGATCTCGTTGCATCAGTTAAAGACAACTCTGCAGTTAAAAATCAGACAAAGGAAGTCTGAGTAGAGTTTCTTCTAAAAGTTTGGGCCTGGAATGAAATCAGTATTCTAAGCATTTTTCACACACACAGCCTCACTAGATTCTATTTTAATTTCTGTAGTAAGAAGGCAAAAAAATTTTTTTTTTTTAATTCTCAAAAGTAACCACATTCAGGTATGTAGCATTTCCAAGTTTTGGATATCTATGGAGTTCAAGCTACAGGAAATATACCAGGCTTCAAAAACTTAACGAAAAAAAATAACACCCTCACTCCCCCAAACAAACAAAGAAAAAACATCCCAATACAAATCTGTCTTTGTTAGTATTACATACATCACCTTTGATTACTGCACTTAAAAGAAAGTTTTAAATTGACTTTCCATTTGATCAATAATTCTGCTTGCTTACTTTTCCCATTTCTTCAGAAGTGAAAATAAACTAGCCATTTATACATTTGCTTAGACTTTCGATTGAGTTTTATTTTCTGGTTCTAATGCAGTGTTTGACATATATGCACCACATGGGAATGCTTGTTTAAAAATTCATCTCAATGGGAAATTTTATATTCTGGAAGTTGTACAGGAAAACCTGTCTTGGTCCTCAATTAAACAAAACTGCAAGTCTAGCATGATACTGTCCATTTAAATTCCACTTTCTGAATGTTGTCTTATTGTTTATAAAGCATGATGCAGTTAATGAGTAGGAGAACCAGCTCAATTTGTCTTCATTACTGAGCACATCAGCAGTGCACCCCACAGACATCACCCAGTGCATTGGGGGTGGAACAATCATCTGCATTTCTGTGCTCACCAGTATCCAGAAAACCCTGCACTATTCACAGGTGGAGCTGCCTCATGCTGTAAAATGCTCTCTTTTTGCAACCATCTTCAAAAATAAACAAACCAGCCTGGGGAATAAAGGCACAAGATATGAGTAATGATATTTGTGACCCAATCAGGGACTCCTTAATTGACCCTTAGGGCAAATCATGATTGTCCTTTAATTATTTGTTTGCATATGTGAGAAACAATGTTGTGCAGTGTTCAAATATGTTATTGAGGTATGCTCTAGTTAGAGATTTATATTTGATTCTGAAAAAGAAGTTTGTTTAATGACAATTTTTCTTTCTGATAAGAGAGTAATGCATAGGGACTTCAGCCTTGAAATACTGCCACAAAGATAGGCATCATGTTACTTCAAAAAAAAATTGGAAAAAAAGTCATACCCTGTGCTAAGGAGCAGTAAGTGAGTACTGCTAACAGAAAAAAAGACAAAAAACCAAGTAACAATCCCAGGGAATGATGGTAATTGCAACAGGCAGTGATCTTAACACATTAGCCCTCCAACCACTGCCAAGTTATTTATGAGCATTAATTTATTTAGAGGCAGCTCTGGGAGAGGCAGCCTAGGATGAAGCTGTTAAGTTTTGAGAATGGTACATGAGTGACAAAGCCTAGCAGAATGCAGGCAGAGGAAGGTTACATTATCAGAATCTGAAATATGACCAAACCTTACTCATGTTTACTATAAAATAGTGAGGTTATGGATTTGGGCAGATATTCAACTGCATCAATATTGAAAGTTGAGCACATACTGTGGGATCTTGTTCACAAGCATTCCCAGAAGGTTTTCCCAGCAATACATTCTCTGGAGATTCATTCTTTCTATTGCAGTTATTGAAAAGAAAAAAAAAAAAGAAGAAAAACAAAGCAAGGAACTGGAGCAAGTGTCACAAACACGGGTGCAAACAGAACCCATATGTCAAATCTGTGATCTGGGCTCTCTGTAGATACTCTGATGTCACACAGGCACACCTGTATTTACAGAAGAATAGAAGAACAGTCACTGCACAGCTCACACACAGCCAGCTGAATCTCCAGGGTTAAAAGCAAGAGAGAAACTTGTTGTTTGCTGCCCCTGATTGTAACAGGCCTTCACATCCTGGTGAACGTGCAGAGAAAAGACACATGGATCAGATGTGGTCATCACCTGAGTAGGAACCACAAACAGCACCACACAATTCTGCTGAACAATAATTATTCTCCAAACTGTTAAAATAGTGACTATAAAGTATTCAGATAACTGTGCTCAGTCAGTGTAAGGAATTTAAGAGATTATTGAAATACTTGCAATCTGAACACAGTCCAGGTTCAAGGAATAAGGATAAAAATCACTGAGCTATCTGCTGAGTAATAACATGGTTGAAGGCTTGCATCTATTTTGTGAGCTGAGGAACAAACACCATTTGCCAGTAAAATCTTGGCAGAATTTGTTGGATTAATGACTTTCCCTCAAAATGGTTCATATTTTCTGCCTCACATCAAGCATTTTGCTGTTGTTCTGACACCTTTGCACACTGGGTCATGGAACAGGTATTTTTGCAGACTGCACATCAATTTCCATTCTTAATCCATTATCTGAACAAATTACTTGCATTTAATGTGCAAGTGCTCAAAACAGGTGTCAAAGTTGTAGTGGAAATGCTATAACACATTTGAACAAATCAAAGGGCTGCGTGATCTAATTGTGCTAATCCAAACACTGAGAATTTATTAAAACAATTCAACAACTGACTATAATTTTTAGACAGCTAGACAGGGGTGCTGTCTAAAAATAAATCCACAGGGTAAAATTTATTAGAAAAATGCTTACCAGAGACAGGTCTTTCCATAAAGTCCTTTTAAAAATGACAGCCTAAGCACAGAATTTCCATCACTTGTATGTATTGCAGTTCATCTAGGCAAGTGTAAAGTCAATGAAATTAAAACTGAGAACAGAAATGATCCCACAATAGCCCATTAACACTGATGTTTTACTGGAAAATTTAACCAGGAAACATTTTCCCAAAAAGCAAGTTAGCACTGCACAGTTAAGGCTTTGAAAACTGCCCAGGAGATGAATCCTTCAGTTCCAAATTTCCCAATTTCAAATATGCTTAAAGGGAATTCTCTCTCCCACTAATCTATTCAGTACAAATTGTGTAGCAATTTGCAGAGTCTACAGCCATCTGGAGACAAGTGGGCTCTCTTGAGCCACCAATTCTCTCCAATTATTGAGCCATCACTCTTGAGAATGACACCTCCAGTCCATAATCACTTCTTTCCTGATACATGCCTGCACAAATCCCAGCATTCTGAAATGTCCAAGTCAGAGGTAGAAAGGAATAGCATCTCTAGAAACCCACACCTTGTTCACCATGACCACGTAAATACAGAGGGTTTGTTATCAGAAGCACTTGTCTGTTCACAAATGTTTAACACCTTTTTGTCATATGAAACCATTTTTCAAGAAATAATGATTTATTTGTGTACCATAACCAAGGAATAAAAACTTCCTTTGGCAAGGAAAAGCCATAGTCCATATTCACATACTTTTTTAGCCAGAACTAATTCCCTAAAGACAAAATTTCAAAGTAGAAGGTTGCTTGCTGAAATCAGCCCATCTAGGGGGACAGAAAAGAAGTTAAGAAAAAACCCAACAAAACAAAACCTTCTTAATCTTTGAGCATAAATTCTTCTCAAATAAAAATATCAGAGTCACTGCTACTACCCATCCAATTATTATTCACAGAGGACATGCACCAAACACAGCTGAACTCAAACTCAGTAGATCACTGATCAGTAGCACTGGACTAAAGTTCCATGAACTACTTTGGTTAAAAGGCAGCTCCTTGACATTTTCCAAAAAGATCATATCATGGAACACTAAATTTATGTTCCTCAATAAGATACATTTTTCTGATATTTTCCATATCAGGATTTACATATGCACAAGTGGTTCTACTGTCAGTCACTAAATAAAGCCCCAGCCATGACTGCTGGTGGGGCTTTGGCCATTCATGGCATTATTCCTAACAAGTCTTGCTGTTACAGCTGTATAGACTGGACAAAATTTCAGTGTTCTGCTGACTAGGCTGATAAAAACAAAAATATTTTTCAAGCAAGAGAGTAAAATCATAAAATAAGCATCATACTCCATGGCAGTACCAGTCCTTTGGAGCTCAAAACACTGTCCAAGAGCATTTCCATTTATAGAAAAAATACAATAAGACTATAAGACATACTGAGCAGTCATACAGACATTGAACATTATTTGATGGCAGTGTGTTAAGTAGGAACTTAGCTAATTGTAAGATTTGCTGAGATGGAAATGAAAATTTGTCCCTTCTTTCAAGGGAGAGGAAAAATAAGTCTTTTTGGACCATACAAATTAAAGGAAGATGTTTACATAACAACATTGCTTCATTCTCACTGCCAAGAGAGAAGCTGGAACCACTTTAATTCCGTGATTTTGTTAAAGTGCCAAATTATTTGGCTATAGCTAGCCTAGAAATGAATAAATAAGCTATAGGATCAACTTTCCAAATTACTCCATAACCTCTAATAGAAAAAAAACAAAGGAAAGAAAACCAGTTTCTATTTTCTTGAATAGGATTTCTTAAATGTTTTCTATCAGGGAAAAATCCCTATTATCCAATTTTAACTACCTAAACTAGTGAGCTGATGAGTTATGTCAGTAAAAGCCTTTTTCCATGTGAAACCCAGTTTCCCTTGAAAGGAATGCTGTCTGCAGAAATGGACAGGCACAGAACACCTAAAAAACTGTTCAGGAGCCAGGAGACCTAACACTTGTGAATCCTTACAAGACAAACAGTTGAACTTACTAACAACTTTCTGTCATCTTTAGTATTGGACTGAAGCTTGGAACATTGGTTTGACTATCAGATAAGAGAAGACAAAGAAATAAATACTGACATCTTGATCAAACTGCTGAATAAACACTACTGAAAATATTTGCACATACTATGAGAATTTAACTGTTCCTACAGCTAAGAGAAATAGCATTTAAGACCAACCTATTGTGACTGACTCAAATTTTACATTTTCATGAGTTCAGGTTTTCCTCAGGTGCATATATACATATAAATAACAACTGCCCCTTTTGCAAAGGTTGTCATCTGACTGAACATCATTATTACTGGCAATGTTCCCATTCCAGAGGATCCATTTAATCCCCCAGTGCACAGCATACATGAATGTATTTTTTTCCCTCCCTACCCCTCTATACCTTTATGGAATTCCCACAGGAGACATTCCAGCCCTATTGTGCTGCTGCACTCCAGCTGCAAAAAGGCCGGGACTGGGGCCAGCCTACGTGAATGCTCCAGGGGTCACAGGGTCAGGAGGAATTGGCTGCTTCTGCTCTTTCCCTCTCCTCTGAGAAACTGCTCCACACCTCATCACTGAGAAATACACCTCCCACGGCTGCTCTTGCCTAATGCAACCAAAACACACCAGGACAGAGCGCGAGGTTCTGGGAGGCTGAGGTCACATTCCAATCAAACAGATGTTGAAAAGGAAAGAAAGTACCTTTAGCAAGACCTTGGAAGAGTAAAAACATTTTTATTCCTATTGTTCATATAGATGTGCTCTACTAGGCAGAGAAGAAAAGCCAGGACAGAAAAGCTCTCTGTGCTCAGACATTAAGTATTTTCTCTGTGTTAATGCTTTTCTGTTTGTTTGCTTCTAATTGTTTGGAAATAATGACCCCAGAAACTGTGTTCTTTGACTTGATCATACCTGACTCACAACAACAGTGAAAGTAATGGATGTTTACTCAAATTCTCCTGTGTCTTCATTCCAGTCCTCTGCCTTCACTATGTATTTTCTTAGAGGTAACCCACTAGTATTTTAGCTGGTGCTTTCTCCCTTGGGAAGTAGAACCCCATGGATCCCCATGTTTATTCCTGCCATTTCATAAAAGCAGTACCAATTAAGCTCAGCAGTAATCTGAGCAGGTTTATATCCAGAAATTAAGTACATGTGGGTCTATTTATTTTTCTCTTCAGTGAAGGATAATGAATCTGCACTAGATTAAGGAATGTGGTGCCTTTCATCTTGGAGGAATATTTGTATTATTTCCACTGGCTCATTCTGTAGGACTTTGCCTAAAGCATTGAGATGGATGTATTTTAATCATACAGCCATATCCAAAATATATTTTTCCCTATGTATTGGATCATGTATGATCCTTTTCATGAGTTCACTGGTTTTCAATTCTAGAAAGCTTTCTATATATATGTATTGTAAATTTTGTTCCAGCTTGTTTAGATTTCACCAGTACCTAACATTCAATATATAATCTATTTTTTCTTGGACTTACATCCAGGAAGGACAAGATAACATTCACAAAAGTTTATTAGTACTATTTAGTTTTTCCCCCAGTTTGATTTCCATTTTGGCAACAGTTTGGTTTATTGAAGACTGAAGTTGCCATGTTTGGGTCTTAATGGAGCGTGACATGAATCCTGCATGTATTTGCAGCCACAGACAGAGAGTTCCTTGCTGAGAAAGCAGGGCTCTGCTAGGCTAAATGTTCACAAATGGTCAAAACAGAGTAGAAATTCTCCTGCTCACACATTTCAGAAGGAAAGGGGGTGGATAAAATAATGTAACTGCATTTGTGAGTGCAAGGCAGGATTTAAATTGTTCAACAAAGACAGATGCTTCCCTTCAGATTGTGCTTAATTAGGAGACTGCTACAGGAAAAAATGCATAAAGTAACAGTACTACTGCAGTAATGAGACTAAATGCATTAGTTTGTTAATGATGCAACTCATGAGCATAGCAACAGGCCCAAAGCCTTGCTGTGGCTCAATGGGCAAATGCTTTTACAAGGCTGGTCACCCCTCAGCCTAATTGCAGATTAATTCTGCTACTCCTGAGCTACCTGGCTCCAGTCACCACCCGGCTTTGCTCTCACAACCACTGCAGAAACCTCTGCCTTGACTGCAGCCTGCACCATCTCTCAGATGGCTGCCTCAGTTTTCATCTAGAAGTTACCAAGGCCCAATGTGCCAGTGTGGATTTTAGCACAAATACCCTTTTGACATTAACTGGAGCTGAAGCTGATTCACCCCATGGCCGATTTTTCAATGGGATCAAGAGAGGAGTCCTTGTGACATGAACTACTCCTCTTCAGACACTGGCACAGTAACTTGCAGTTGAGAAACAGTGACAAAGTCCATCGTGACGTGGCACTTTCAAACTGTCAGAGCTGTTTTCACCCACATAAGATCACACTGTTTGTGACAGGATAATGTCCCTAGCTGGACCATTAGACTGCCTCTAGTATGGTCATGTCAAATTTTAATGCCGAAATGACAGATCAAGAAAGGATTTTGAGATTGTTTCTACTGGTTTGAAGGTATTGTTTTGAAAAATTTGCTTGCTATTACAGAAATAGCAAGCAAATACAGATCCTGGTACATAATCTGAAAATAAAGTCCATTTAAATAAATTATGAAAAACAAGGCCTTCTTTCTACACTACCATGGTCAAAGTATATTGGCAACTGCTTGTTGACAGCAGATGATTTAAGCTTACTCAAATCAGGTCTCTATACAGTACTTTCAGAACGGCACAATTACACTTTTCCTCCTAGCTTTTAAAAGGTATCTTCTGAAGATATATATTTTCAGCTGTAGAAAGCTTAGTTTAAATATTCCCTATAATTTTGAAATAATTCAGTGGAAAATAACAGCATAGAAAATATAATTTTGAGCAGTTTAACTTTTTGTCACTTAAAAAGAGGGTTATGCAAGTTGCTATATTAAAAAATATAATTAGAAAAGCAGACATATCCTATCCTTCTCCCTGTATTTCAGGCAAGCTGGCAACTGCTCAAGAGTGATCAGAGACTGGCCTATTTCTCAAGGACCTCAAGAGATTATAAGACTTTAAATCATAATCTTAGGAAAATGCCTGAAGCAATTTTTAAAATTATCTTTTACTATGGGGGGGGATTGGGGGTGGGAAGAAAGGAAAAAAGAAAGCTTTCTGCTCTCCAAACTGGCAGAGAGACTATAAACAATGGTTTGAGGAAAGCTTGAGACACCCTACACTGACATGGACTGAGGCAAGTCTGAACATCTGCCAGAATAAACAGACTTTATCTGGAATAGGATATTTAAAACAATGTTTTTCATGGACAAAAGTACAGCAGTTCAAGTGGTCATTAGTCCCAACCAGTCCTGCTCATTATGAACAGGCTGGAAATGAGGTGTTGAGCTTCCCAAATTCCACATGACTGTAGGAACACCAGAGAAAGCCAAGGCTGGAGAGAGGAGCTCTCAGTGCTGTTCACACTACAACGAAAATGTTCTTCTCTCAGGGGCAGAGGCTGGGGCAGGGCAGGATGGGAACATTGACTGCAGGAGACTCCACAGATTAGGGCTGGCCCTACATTTAAACATTACCTTTAAGGGTCTGCCCCCTTTCATCCAGCCCCTGCGCCCAATGAGACCCAAACTCTCACTACAACTCTGCAGCAAAAGGATTTTCTATCTGTCATGCAGCTCATGCCAAAAAGCATCCATTAACATTTTTTGCAGAGCCTACACCACTGGAGTATTTAGGAACCAAGCAGTTTATGAAATCTGGGACTTAATTCCTCTGTGTTAATGTTCTCTCTAAATAAAACAAAATAAAAAAAGACTTGAAACCATTTATCCTCACAATAGCTTTGTGAGGTTTAATACTTTGAAGACCCTTTTAAGTCCTCATATAAACCTCTAACATGTGGTCTTAAAATGTTGTTCTTTAATTTCTTTCTGGGTTTGTTGTAACTAATTCCTTTAGCACAGAAATTCTCAGCATGAGACACCCACATAATCTGTGGAATGTTAAAACACTTTTATTTTAACAGCTAGAAAGATCTAGTTTGGCCTTTCATGTAAATGTCTAATACTAAGTAGTTTTAATTAGATCAGGATTGATAAGCATGAATATTCATCACTGGTTTTCTGAATGCTAAAGTCATAATGTATGTACTTTTTCCTGTGGATATAAATGTACAGATTCTCTCCTAATCTGGCTTTCACTATGTGTGGCAGTCAAGCATTTTAGAGTAGACAAACACAATTTTGGTATCTCAATGTCAGCATACATTTGCATGATAGAAAGACACAAGCAAACAGAAGGGGAGGACTAAATGCCTCTGTAGTGTTACATTTCAATGAGATTTAGTAATGGTAGATTTCAGATTGTCCATTGGGTTAAAAGTAAAAAAAAAAAAAAACAAAGACACAGGTATCTTTACATTATTTCAAAATTACTTAGTCTGTTCAAATCATCTACATATCTACATCCTCTCAGGAAATTTCAGATTTCTGTGGGGTGGGGAAGGGAGAATACACCTATTTCATAGCAAACACTTTAATGTCTGTATGCAAGCAGGGAAAGGAGGATGAATTTTCTTCTCATTAACCCAGCTCACAAACAGCTTCTTTTACTTCAGTCCAAATCAGAGTCATCAAAGGACCTGAGATATCCTACAAAATAAATGGCTTTATTCCTATATAGCTGCCCAATTATATGCCATTTAAGTTTCTGAATATTTTTAAGAGAGTCTGATGCTGCAGTAATCAGTTTAAGATTATTTTTTTCCAGGGCAGATTTTTATAATTTGATGAGATGACAGAAAAAAAATATTCAACACATTTCCCTTCTGTGTAATTTTTGATATTTAAAGTCCTTCAGAAACAGTAATAATGAAAGAAACTTGCAAAGGAGTTTGTTTTAGGCCTTACATTGTTGAAACAGAGGCAGTTTATTATCTTTGTTTCTGACTGTTATTGTCCAAGCTGATAAACCAAGTGAGTGATGTTTTTCCTTGGCAAGCCTTATTTATTTTATGCTCACATATCATGTATTAGTATCAATATAGGTTAGGCAGTAACAATCAGAATTTAAGATAATACATATTTTGCCAAGCAGTTTAAGATGAAGGTCTGAGGAGGTTAAAAATCCAGCAAAAAACACAAAAAAACACAAACAAAACCCTTTGCAAAGGTTCTGCCTTCCCCACCCTCGCAGAGCATCACTAGGTCTGACTGAGGTTAATGGTTTCAATACTATTTTCCATAACACCCACATCTGCTTTTTGCTATTCCTGTGACATTAAACACTCATCTTCCTATACATCTGTGCACACAGTCCAGTCAAACCAGGCAGCTCAGTCCTGCAAAGGGAAATGATGTGGCTCTCACAGAATATTGTGCAGCCTCATTCAAATACCTGAGCAAACTGCTCATGACTAACAGCCCTGTAGATCTTAATAAGCCTTTGAGGAACTATCTCAAGTTTATTTTATATCCCCAGTTCTGATAGTTCTGACCATGAGCAAAACAGCAGGCCAGAAAAGCAGATACATGAAGCATTTTTCTAGGTGAGGCTCACACATATAATTCCACAGCTCAGTCACAGACAAATATTTGCTTTCATTCTGCCATCAAGAAATGATTGAACATATTCTTTAGCCAAAACATTATTATACATCTGAATATTTTACATAATCTCAAATATCTTCTTATGAAAACAATGCTTTGTGTTTTGGGGCACTAAAGCATGGCAATAATACAAAAGTCATTAGAGAGGTGCTCATTTTAACCAACTCCAGTCTCTTTATCAGACAGAATTCTGTTTAACTATATGAAATCATAAAGTCCCCTGTTCTTTAATCTCTGCTTCCAGAAAATTAGACTAAATACCCCTGGGAGACTGTGGCCCAACACAGAAGAAGTTGACATGAACTTACTATTATTTATAACTCAGGTAGGCAATATACTTTGAGATTCTTTTTTGCTGACACATGAAGCATGACTAGAGTGGGTTTAAGGAAATAACTGTTACCCTCAGTATTTAATTCATCTAGACTCTGTATGCAACACAGATTATAGAGAAAACATAGACAAACATGTTTTTGAAAGTATGATTTAGCCTCCTTTCAAATATAAGGAAAAAAAAGATATATGGGGGGAGGGAAGCAGCAGTCAGGTACAGTGATTTTTCAATCAAAACAACATTGAAAATGACACATGTAAGAGAATATGTAAAACTTTTCTTTACTTCATTTGCTATCAGTCAGGAGATCAGAAAGCCAAACACCAGTTATTGTGATTTGAAATTTATGATCCTGCAGTTATATGGAAGTACTGGTTAAATTGAATAGTTACCCACAGAATAAATGGTAACTCCAAAGGTTGAATTGGCTCACTTAGGATGGACACTGCCAGAAATGCTTGCACTTGTGCTGGGCCCTTGTGCAACAGTGGTTTAATCAATAATCAAATTATCTACTTTATTGTGAAAATGCAGTTCATGTCACCTTCTATCTGATGAGATCTTGTGACTGACCCCCAGAGTCACTCAGTGAGACAACTCCTAAGGAAAAGGGGTACCTTGGCATAAATTCAGTTATGCCTTTCCTCAGTAAAGGTGCACAGACCACTCTGGTGCTGGGAGCACACATGGCTTAAGGGATGCATTTGCTCCTGTCTGATTTTCAGACTGTAGCAGAATCACCTCAAAATAAAAACCTGCTGATGAACACAATTTAAAACCTTGGAAGCTAATAATCACCATGAAAAATAGACCACCTTTCTCCTCAGCTGGACCTGTAGTCAGTAATATCATGCTGAGAACAGGATTTGAGAGTTCAGCTTAAGGTTCAGAGTCCTTTACAAAGTACAAACTTAGTAAATGATTTGACATGCCCTCCAAAATAGAGACTGTGACAGTGGCAATCATTGCCTTGCACACCTATTGTACATCCCAAGTGTTTTTCTGAAGGCATAAATTCACAGAAGTTGTTGTCCTTGAAAATCTGCTTATTAAATTTAGAGGATAAGAAAAAAAATTGAAAGCAACTGATAGTGAAATATTTTTTAAAGATTTTTCCAATTTTGCCATGTTGCAAGAAACGAAACACTGGTGAAGAGTTTGATTTAGAGAATGTATGTGCTAATTTGTCTATGAAAGTGAAGGGATATCCTTTACAGATTGAGCAGTATTTTTTCTTGAAATGATACAAATATATACTGTATTGTCATACATAGTATCATTTGTGAAAGAGATTGGTAACACACCAAATAGAAACAGACCACAGTCTTAAAGTCAAATCATATGAGGAATAAAATGCTTACATAATAAACTAAACATATCTTAGATCTTATTCAAGAACTATGAAAATTACATTTTAATTAAGTTAAAAAATAATCAGTATTAGTTTTCATATTTTTTGTGGCTTTCCATCTTTTTGCAATAGA
This sequence comes from Camarhynchus parvulus, assembly GCF_901933205.1. NCBI lineage: Eukaryota > Metazoa > Chordata > Aves > Passeriformes > Thraupidae > Camarhynchus > Camarhynchus parvulus. The sequence goes on from NC_044579.1 coordinate 17,803,001, forward strand.
AGTGAGCTGCAGAAAGAGGAAGACTTGAAAGACAGGAGCATGATGTCATTTTGGTGGTATTCTTAAAAATATTTTATCCTTTTCATTTTGAAGTACAATCTACAAAATTGCTTAGAGAGAAGAACAGAAAAAAAGGAGATTGCTCTTCATCAGGCTAAGCATGGTTCTTTTTAGTGCTCTAAAAGCTTTCATTGCATCTCTTTTCTCATCTTAGTTAGCATTAAAAACTACACAATAGAGAATAACAAAGAGGATCAGCTCACCCACTCAAAGGGGACATATAGAAAAGAGCAGTAGCAATGCAAGTGTCCTTGAAGCCATAAGAATTTCTACTACACCCTCCAAAAACTGAGCAAACACTGATGTGTGAGAGGTGAGGTGCCAGTGAGGTAATCACACAGAAAACCAAAGCTAAGACTTGTGATGTAGATGCTATAAATCTCATCATTTTAATTTCAGGTGCATTTATGACTATGTTTTCTAATTTATAGTTATTGAAATTCCATGATTGGTGTTGCACAGATGTTTTTCATTTGTAGATTTCAAAAGAGGGCAAAAGCAACACTACATTCATTTTGAAAAAATGAATTCAGATAATTTCCCCAAAGGCCTTGAATCATCACTAGTTCTAAAGTTGTCATTTGGGGGTCCACCTGATGATTTTAATACAAGATTCCTTTTCCCTGGAAAACCACTTTTGTCCTCACTTTTGAGTACTACTGAGAGGAAGGTCACATGTTTATCATTCAGTCCCTTCTTTTTAATTAACAATGTACACTTGAATGCTCCACTGGAATCTATTAAGTTGAAATTTTTTCCCCTCCTTGTTCTATGAAGATTCTATTCTTAGTATGTGCTGCCAGACCAGCCCCTGTCCCAGACATTTGGGAAGTGGAAGAGATATTTGCCTGTGGGATATGTCGGTATCACAGATATTCTTATTTTGCCATTCAATTTGCCAATTTTTTGGCTGGAATTAAGTTATGCCAACCACCAAGCAGTAATTCTTATCAGCATCATTTATGGTACCTCCTCTAAGCAGTAAATTTACAATTCAGTTATTCTTGTTATTGCCTGGAAGTCTTTCCCCCACTACCTTTAGAGCAGATGGACTGCTCAAAACACCACCCACCTCTGGAACAGCTGTCTGTGGGGGTGGCAGAATGAACCCTGATCCCCTCCTACAGAGGAAATCCGTGGTGCCTGCTTTCTCTCTTTAGTATCAGAGAACTGGTAATCAAATGTTGATACCTGGTACAAAGTAGGAAAAAGGATTTTCTGAGTTTTCCTTCTTTCACAGCAGGACCCCTGCACTAGGGAAAGCATGCCCAGCTCAAATCATCACTGCTAGAGGCTAGAGTGAATTTATTTTAAAGGTTGTTCCTACAGCCTACTGATAACTGTATATTTCATCCCATTTTGTCTGACCATTCTTAGCAGACTGACAAAATTTAAGGATATGAGGAAAAACCCTCAGAAGTCAGATCAGCTTGAACCAGAAAAGTAATTCCAGAACTCACACCAAAATTTTATTAGTAACCATATATTTTGTTGGAGTGGATTGCAGGGTTAATTAATAATGCTGTATAGCTAATAATTAACCTCTTTTAGGTTTGGCATTGCATCACTCAAACAAAGATGTTACTTTAGGGACCAAAAATGTAGGTCACAGGAGTACTCTAAGGACGTTCTTTAAGGAATTCTTGTAGGCTTTCCATTCTCTGAAGTGAACAGATCTATCACCTACACGATTCCCCCTCCCATCCCCTCCCCTTTTACCTCTAGTGGGTATCTTCAAAAAGACAGGAAATCATTTGCTCCTTGTCTTTTTGGCCTTGAATCTTTTTCCACTGAAGCCATAGGCAAAATTCCCACTGAAGAGAATAACAATGAGTGAGTTTTACATCTCCATTATTAGACTGTCACATTTAACATCACCTTTTCTGGCTCTCGTCTGCAACTGATTATCTGGGCCAAAAAGTGCTCTTTTTCATAAAGGTGCTGCTTGCATGGGTCCATCTTTGGTGAAACAGATAATGTAGTAAACTACAATCAAGCCTCAGAAATATCTTGTGTAAAGAGATCTCTGCTACATAAAAGCTGAACTGGGAACTTTTGTTACATTTCACCACTGTTTCACTATCCTTCAGGACTGTTAATGTTCAAGCTAAGAATCAGGTAATAATCCTGAAGAAATCATTCCATTATAAGTTAATGGCTGGATTTTCAGTTAATGGACCAAGCTGAAGACAAGGGCAGTTAACACTATAACAAACTATAGTAATATAACCAATTTCAAGGGGATTATTGCTACCATAAACTGTATTAAATGGTTTATAAAAGGAATGGCATGGACTTTCTTTTTTTTTTTTTTTGAGTTATGTGAAGAAGAGTAAATGAGAGACTGCTTTGTTAGCTAAGTTGTTTCCAACCAATTTACAAAGCATTGGACAATGGGAATGCTGCTAATAATGTCACATAATGAATATTCTAAATGCACCAGAGGTTGTTCTTCACTCTAATAAGTGGGGGAAATCATGATCTCATTTTTGTGATGAGATTTCAGTGAAACTGGTCTATAACTCAAAAGAAAAAGAAGCACCAGATTCAGTCTATGTTCGGTTCCAGTGTCAGAGCCCATTGCTTCACCATTTGAAAATCTCATCATCTGTCAGCCAATTACCCTACAAGGACAAGAGAGAATGAAAATAATATATTGAGAGCCCTGTTTTACATTAAGTTCTACAAGTAAACTAGATAAATAACTGTGAGGAAAGAGTCAAGTTATATGTATATTTGTATTTTTGCCCTTTGACCATACAGTGGAAATAGATTTTAGTGGGATTTTGTTCAGATATGATGCATTTCTTTTTCAAGTATAAATTTATGCTCTGAAGAATTAACACAAGATATAAGTCATTTATTCAGAAAAAAGTGCTGGGAATTTCACTAATTCTACTTCTAATTTCAATGACCACATGCGTTCTCAATTCTCATTTCATACAAACATATGAACAGCAAATCTTACGTGCAAGAGGATGGGGGGGAAAGGGAAGAGGTCTTTATGGAATGGTCAAGCAAAACAAAACTATAAAGGGGGAGCAGGGGGGGAATAGCATAGACCACTGCCTGTACCTCCACTGACGCCTGAGTCCTTGCTAAAATGTGACAGCAGTACATACATGCAGAGCACTTAATTTCAGACTTCCACCCTTACATCCCCACAGGTGTTGGGGAACTTTTCACAGGAATAACAAAATGTTACCATCTTTTCTTTGATCCCAGCCCCTCCTCAACACCAGAAGCAATCAGAGTTGATGTTGTACACTCTGTGCCACTTCCCAAGCTTCCTGAAGTGCACTTTCTCCCTTCAATAGCTGGAATTTGCCATGGGCCTGCCTCTCTTTATTGCTCCAGTCCACCACAGATCATCCCCATTTAGATTACCGTAATTTAAATATTATGAATTACACATAATTATTTAAGTTAATATAGATTTAAACCTCTTTCCAATAAATAAATCAGAGGCAGCATCCAAAACACAAAAATACTTGCTCATTAAGAGGCTAGAAATAAGAGAGTGGAATGACAATATCTCAAGTTATCTAAATAAGTTGCACATAAAAAACCTTGGAAAACTAAAGGTCCTGTGACCATAGACACTTTAAATGGAGTGCAGTTAATCATGTTCTTTTATATTATCAGCAGCCCAAATATTTTCTTGGAGTGTCTGTTTGAGTAGTTGCAATAGGGAATAGAAGCAAATGTCAGGTTGTTGTAAAAGGGCAGCGCCTGCAGTGGGCTGGATAAACACGAGCACAGCCTGACAGATGCACAATGGCTTTGGCTCCTCTCAGAGCTGATAAGGCTCCACTGGAACACGGCCTGCCAAAGGAGATGTGGCCCAACAGCAGAGTCCAGACCACAGAAATTAGAGTTTTCACTCACTCAGAAGATGCAACCAGCAAGGAAAAATAATCAGACTTATTTAACCTTTAACTTTCCTTAACTTCAAGTTCTACTCAAAATTTCTATCACTGAACCAAATCTATTTAATGGAAGTTCAACTCAAGAACAGGCTGGAATACTAAGCCAATTATCCCAGACTCTCTGAGGCATAGGTGGAATTTATCAGTATCATTGCAAAGGAGAATACACAGCCTAAATATTTCTGGGCCTCATCAAAAAATGTGGTACAAAATACTGTTCATATGAAGGAAAAGCATTTCAGCAGGAAGTGATTAGAATGGAAACTTTGTGAGCCTAAGGACCCTCTGTAACTTTCACTGTGATCTCTCATTTGACCTTAGACAGTTTTGAGGAGATGTTTATCAACCAGCCTCAAAAAATCCCCCAAACTGATCCATAAGAGATACAATTTAAGATACAGCTTACATAAACCAACACTGTCCTTTGGAAATAAATTCTTATTTTAAGTAACAGCATCTTCTAATAGAGCAAATAACTGATCACTCAGGTATTGCTTCATCAACCAGCTTTCTCCATACCTACTTTACTTGACATTAGCCTGTTATCAAAGAACCACTGATTTATGAATTTGCCACTGCCACAGCAGGAGAGAAATATTTTTTCCTTCTTTTCACAGGCTAAATAAAGATATATGGATGGAAAAACATGTGCCTTGGTTTCTATGTATTCATGTTCAGAAATAGATCAGGATAAATAGGGAGAAAAAATGAAAAAATGGTCACACTATTGCATTTCATAAGTTCTTGATTTGTCAGATGGTAGTTTCTCATCTTCATAGTGAAGGTAAACATTACTAAAGAACTGATTTTAAAATTAGGATGACAATTATCTACATATGCCACAGAAACTAAACATCAGCATTACAGATTTTTAGTCCTTCTATTGTCTTCCTCACACACTGATGTATATTGAAATGGGCTTGTGCCAGTGTTATTTCATTTTAAAAGTCTTCAGAATAGGTTTTTTCCATCCTATTCCTTAAGCAGCTGGTCCATGTCCTTAGTAAGTTTCACATATTAATCTTCTGGTATCCATCTCAGATTTCCTTTTATCTTCAATTTCTGTCCCTTTGGCATTGTTTAAGATTTATACCTTCCAAAGAGTTGTATAAAATTCATGTTCCCTCATATCTACAGTAGAAGTAACAGTTTTGAAGAGATTAGTTTAATCTGTTCTAGTTTTTTATCACCTCCATTAAGAGTTACAGTCCTCAGTTTATTAAAAGCAAGGTCCCATGATGTCTCAATTTATGCTGGGATAAGCAGGGCATGAGGCAATCATTCCTCTTTCCCAGGATTTGAGAAGGATGATGAGTGGTATTGACTGTGCCAGCGTTCCTCTCCTCAAAAATATGGGGAGCCACAAGGATGCTGTGCTCGTCCACATCCAATGCACTCAGCTGCAGGCTCCGGCACACTGCAGGATGAGATAGAAGGAATTGCTGCTCACATTGTGATGGTATTTCCTGCTGGCAAAAGGTCCAGCACATATCACACACATTCACTAGCAGCCCTCATTTCAGCCTTGGTTAGTAGTCAGCTTCCTTCTTCCCACAGAATAGCTGTGCAAAAGATAATTTCCCCTCAAGCACAGGTCATCCTCCTCTTTCTCACAGATCCCATTTTGCTCTTTTGTGTTCATGTTCATAATTTCACTGTATGAGTTTGCTCTGTCCAAAGGGCTATTTGCAATTTCTTCAATTGGAAGTGTCATTACCATGCTGGTTACTTCTTTTTAATCACAAAAATGGATTTAACCCCATTACCAGCAGTACCCCTTTGAAATACCTCATCCCCAGTGGAGGTGCCTTTCAATTATGGACTGTGAATAGGCACATCAAATTCCCTCTTTTTGTACCAGGATAGATCATTCACAATCAGAAAGCTCCTTTGACTTTCCAAGTATTGATCAGGGGAGATTTGGACTGGTTTGATGCTGCATTACATTCCATATATCTAACAGGCTCACAGGAATGCATCCATATTTCACTGCAATCTGATTACAGCAGACAACTGGCTCTTGAGTCTCCTTGCTATTATTTCAAGTCAACAAGCAGTGAGGACCATATGGCACCATTGCTACAGGACTAAGAGATTTAAGTCTTCTAAAGAACCAGCTGACCTCTGACTTGCAAATGGTATTTTTCTGATTTTTAAAATCTCAGCAGCCTGTACTGCATAAAAGCTGTCAGTTAGCTTAACAACCTGTACACATAGAGCATAATGTCTTCCAATAACGCTGCCTGCCAGGACTCGCCATCTGCACTTCCTCTGCTGGGAACAGCCAAACTGTTACACACAGTTGGGCTAACACAGGGAGAACATGCAAGATCCCTCAGCACAAATGTTGGGGAGCACAGGAAGGCTGCCCCTTCCCTCACGCCAATGAGAGGCTGGAGAGCAGCGCCGTGGAAAGGTACCTGGGGGTCCTGCTCCACAGCAAGCTGAATGTCAGCCAGCAGTGCCCTGGCAGCCAGGAGGGATGTCCCTGCCCTGGGGACATCACAGACAGCATGGCCAGGTCAGGGAGGGGATTGTCCTGCTCTGCTGTGGGGCACTCACCTCGAGTGCTGGGGGCAGTTTCGGGTGCCAAAATAAAACGAAGATATAAAGCTGTTAGAAGGGCTCTGAAAGTGCTGAAAGGCCTTGGGGGGGAAGCCATATAAGGAATGGTTGAGATCACTGAGTTTGTTCAGCCTGGAGAAGAGGACACTGAGAGAAACCTTGTCACAGTCTGCAGCTTCCTCATGAAGAGAAGGGAAGGGGTGTTGCATATAGGTAAATCCTTACAAATAAAGGCCTTGTGAAGCATGGTTTAGGCCCTGCTACTCTGGCTAAGGTAGCCTGATAAGCCTCTCCATGAGAATGGAATCCTGTAACAGTGGGAATCAGTTAGCACAACAATCTATTCTTGTAAAATGGCAGTTTGCACCTGTGAACAAGAGGATTCCACCTGTGAGGATCCTTGAAGAAAGCATGTAAACATCTGTGTAAAGAGAGCCTTAGCATGTACACACACAGGCACCTTCTAACCAATGATTTGAGTGGCAAGAACGATGCAGACCAATTGGAGTTACACCTAATGACTGAAAACTCTATAAAAATGAGCTGTCACATTAAACTGGGGCTTTCGCCACTGAAGCTTTGAAAGTGTCGTGCCTGTCTTTGCCTGATTCTCACAGCAACAGAGGGGCAGGCTCTGATCTCTGCCCTCTGTGCCCAGTGACAGGCCCTGAAGGAACAGCAGGAGGCTGAGTCAGGGTCAGGTTGCAAATTAGGAAAGGTGTCTCACCCAGAGGGTGCCTGGGCACTGAACAGGCTCCCCAGGGCAGTGGTCACAGCTCTGACAGAGCTCAAGCAGCCTTTGGACAATGCTCTCAGCCCTTGGTGTGACTCTTGGGGCCAGGAGTTGGACTTCAATAATCCTTGTGGGCTCCTTCCAGCTCAGGATATTCTTTTGTATTTTGTAAGTGAATAAAAATTCCAATTTTTATACTGCATCTATCAGGTTCCTACACCGCAACAGCAAAAAAACTGAGCTATGGAACAGAGACAGGTCTTTATGAGTGAAAAGCTCTCCAAGGCTGTGACAGGTGGCAATATCTTCATATGACATATTCTGGGGGAGTGAAAAACAAGACTACCCTGTCCATCAGCCATGAAAAACTCAGGCCCTGATTTAGACAGCGGGGCAAGCATATGGAAATTTGAGTCTTGCTTTGACTAATGCAGGGGCAGCTCCTCAGCTGGTATAAACTGATTGGGTAGTGACAAAATACACAGCTGAGGATCTGCCCACATTCTGTTTTCTCTGCTTCTGTACACGAAAATGTCAATGCTCCCTGTGCATATGTTCCTCTACAGCAGCTATGCAACAGTAGCTAATAACAACACTGCTTGCCCAAAGCTGTCATTTGTCCTGCTCTGCCATGAGTGGATCCCCAAGTTCTTGCCATGCTGCCTGTCCTGCAGGCACTTCCTTGAGCTGTGCAGCTGAGGGGTCTCAGCTATGTCCCACTGAATAGTAAGCACTCACGATGCCCTGCTTCAGTCACTTGGACAGCTTTAATTCCCCCCACAATCTTTGGTGCAAACAGATATCTCTTCTACCTTCTGCTGTCTCCAGGGAAGGATCCCATTGCACAGATTTTAGCTCAAGCTTTCTTCCTTGGATAAACTAATGCTTTACATTGCCTCCCTGCTGCCCACGGAGTGAGCTACACAATCCCCACATACAGCACACAGCTCTTCCTGGCTCTCAGCATTCTGAGAATTTTCTAATAACACCAGCCAAGGAAAGCATTATTACAAGACTTCAGATTGAACCCTAGAAGGAACAGAGCTGAAAAAACAAAATCCCTTGCTTCCTGAGCCTCACTATGGCTGTCCTAAAGAACCATGGCGATCAAAAGGAGACAAGAATGATGGCTGAACTCACTCATGAATGTGCTGTCCTCAGTCAACAACATCAGCTACTTTTTAGTGGTGTGCATGGCTGCTTAGATAAAGGAACATGTAGGAACTCGCATCCAGCATTGTCACTGCTTTCTACTTTTCTAGAGAAGATAGTTTCCTCTACGTGTGTTAAAACATCATCTCTGTGTCTGTGATAACATGTGCACAAGTTTCTCTGATGCTATCTGTTAGTGAAGGAAGTTTTGGGAAGGAGAAAAAGCATAAAGGGCTGGATCCAAAGATGTTAGACTCATTTGAGAAATAATATTGGATACATGGGTATTATGCAGAAGTATTGCAGAAGAATATTTTAATGCCTTTCCTTTACCTGCAGTGCCATATTTGCTCAGTGGATCAGGGCACTGATCACTTACAGCAGTTACCTGTGCACCATGTTACAGTATTCAGCTAAATTAAGCTTCACTACAGCATTTAGGGATTTTTGCAGCCCTGGATTTGATCCAATTTTACACTTGGGTTGAATGAGGCACAAGTAGGTCAAGCAACTTTTCTAAAGTCATAGACTAAATATATTATTTACTTATAAAATCAGAAATCCAGGACACTAGTACTTTCAGTTCTCTTGCATGAAAAGCTAAGACTTACTCAAAATATTTCAAAAAATAATGAGATGCAAAAAAAAAACCCAAAAAAACCAACAACTCTGTGATTAGGGAACAAGTGTTTCTGTATAAAAAATAGCTATGCCAGAAAACACTACTGTTACCATGTCTATTTGTTGCCTTTCCTACTTCATATGTTCATGAGTAACAGACACATAAGAAACATATGCAACAGAAGCTACCAGCAGTTCAAAACTTATATTTTAAGTTTTAGTTGTGGTCAGTTATGTGGTTTTCACACTCTCTGATCATTCACATAATGGTCCCTAGAGCTGCATTCTGTGTTAAGGAGCCACTCATTCCCCCAGCAAGATTCAGAGGGAATCTTTCAGAACCCTAAATTTCTATTTTCACAGAGCATGTGTGAAGTACTCTAAGTTACAACATATCCAAATTCAGATTTCTCTATCATATTAAGAAGACATTTTATTGTTTTGCCTCATGTGAAGCTGCTTCTACAAACCAATGCATGTCTCTTATTACTCAGCCAACAGCTAGTAACATGTGCTAACATACTGTTTGCACCTGAAGAGTGAAATTCCTAATCACATATGGGCAAATACATTATTTTCACACATGCGTTTGGAATGAGATTTTTGTGAAAGAAAAGAACAGAAAGATTAAGAGGTTCTGAGGTAAATTTAAAATTTTAGGAAGTTAACATAAGCATTCAAATTGTAAGCGACATTCCCAAACATTCAGGCTTGGAGAACCAGAGGGGAATTAATTTACATGAAATAAATTATTCTAGAAAAAGGCAGGAATAGGAAAAGCAAAGTACTCTGGAGACCATCAGAGGGAACTCACAGAGGATTCAAAGAGATAATGAAGCAGACCAAAGAGGAAAGCAGTTCCTCTATTGTTTAATTCCATAATCTAGTTTAATCCTACTGAGTGATACTTACTCCAAGCAAACTGTAATCAAATCAGGTCTCTATCATCTACTTGCTAGACCATAAATGTTAAGATGAACCACTCTTACAATAATTTCAATACTTTCCAGCCTTACAAACAGTCACTGCTGGCTGACAGCATGAGCCACCACTTGCCTTGTTCCCCAGCTTATTCACACAGGCTCCCCCATCTGTGCTCACAGGCTGATTCCAACCTTTGAAGTGACTCTTTGTGAAGTACTTTAAAGGAGAAAGTTCTGAAGGGTACCATAAATATGGAGATGAGATGGGAAGAATTGCCATGCATCAGAACAGGTTCATTTCCTGCCATTTTTCAAGGAATAGGATCCCTAAAGGCAGGGACAGTATGAAGTCTGTATGAATGCTTAGATCCTTACTTGATTAAAAAAATAAAAAGAAAATAAAATACATGCAAACATGACCTGTCAAAAAGAATGCCACACATGAAGATGGACAATTCACAGAACACTCATAAACCTCTCACCTTCTCTGGCATCTCTATAACTCTTACACTATTTAAAGTAAGATTTTAATTCCACACATTAAATATAACGGAGTGTTGGGGAGAATAAGAGAGCTGAACTGACGTCTCTGCCCTATGAAAGTTTTACATTACTCTCATTTAAGTTCCTGCCCAGGACAACCCTACATGGAACTGCAGGGTCTTTCTGTTCCAGAGTGCCTTTTCCTTGTCATGGTTTGCCAGGGCTCCCTTGGCTGCTGCCTGCAGCTCACTTTGGCTGGCTCCACCTTTGCCGATTCCACTGTAGCTGATTCCCTGTTTGCCAATTCCAGTGTTACTCTGAAACTTCCTAACTGGCACACACTGCCTCAGTCACTGCCCAAAAGCTTTAATTAGCAGCCACAATATCCACAGGAAAGAGAGAGGAAGTATCTTCTATTGCTTGTTTAGATATCTCATTTCATATACAGGATTTGTCTTCAGAAAAACTTGTGATGCCTGACCTTGATACATATGGAAAATTCTGCCTGGGCATTCTGCCAGACATTATGTTTGATATCTATATTTTCTCCCCCTTGGCCATCTTCTTGTTGTATTTTTTTCCCCTTCTGGCTCCCTGCCTTTTTTCAGAACTTCTTTAGGGCTCATTATCTTTACCCAAACACATTGGCATTACATACCTTTCCAGTCATGGAAATTTAAATGCTGGTCCTAAGAATATTCTGTGAAAAGTAGAGAAAACACTTCAGAGCCGCCTAACTGAGGAATTTAAATTTCACTGACTTCAGTCAGACACCTATGGCATAGTTCTAGACGCACAGAGACTGTGACAATAATATTTTTTACACTTACAGTTACGAAAGTACATATGCCCACATTTAGTATCATATCAAGTTTGGCTCTATAAGTGTATTATTTTTTCAATATTTTAACAAAAATTCCTGCAGTGTGTAAAAAGAAAGAAATGCTCTCCCATATCCTTTACCATTTTCCCTTGAGAATTATGTTTAACCTTAGGAACCTTGCATGGTTTTAAAGTATGTTCCTTGGTTTTATCAGCTTACACAATAATTACTGCTTTTATCCCCATTTAAACATTGTGATCACATCTCTCTTAGATTGGTTGGTCCTGGCTTATCCTTAATTTTATGAGTTCTACTAATATCAATAACCTGTGGCACTGGTAGTTTTCTGTATAAGTGACCAAAGAGACACATGAAGTACAAGGAAAAAAAAAATCACAAATTAAAAAAGCAGGACCTTGAACTGTGAGGAACTGGGAAATATCTGTCATCATCTCGCTAACATTTTTGTATTGATATGCTGAAGGTACTGTTTTATGCATCCCCAAGTCTGCCAAAAGGCAGACAGCATCCAAAGGAAGGCTGGAGGGAGAAAAGAGAGGGGGGCAGACAGACAGATTCTTAACCAGATTTCAAAGTTTGGCAGGAAAAAGTTTTTGTCATTCCTGTTCTGCAATTTACTTTGTGTAGGCAATTATATTAACAGAAATGCAAGCCACCTACTGAAGATCTTGTGGATAAGGCAGAAAATGTTTCATTACTTTTCAAAGCAAAAGGTGGTGACAAAATACTTTGCATCAAGCTCTAGCCCAAAAACTTTCCCAATCCCATCTACAGGGAAATAAACGCCATCCAAGGCGGCCTCGAACTCTGTCTGAGGACAGGGCAGGCACACACCCACACTGGGTGCTCAGAGGTCATTAGGGGAAACTGAAACCTCCCAAGCTTTACACATGGTTGTTGGATTTCAAACAAGGTGGAGATTTACTCTTGAAAAAGGAGGAAGTCTGCCTGAAGCTAAAGCAAATTAATATTGTTGACCTTGGCTCTGACTCTGCTCCTGTCTAACTTAACAGAAATACTCCTGTTAATTCCACTGAGAACTGGATCAAGCCTCCTGTTGAAGTAAAATTGAAAGCTTTAGTTTAGAGAACTTTCAGGCAATGCAGGAAGTTGTACTGAGATACAACCTGATGTTCTAATATTGAAGATTTGTTGTCTTACCTAGGTTGGGTGTTTCTTTATTGATAAGAAAACTTTCATATTCATCCCAAAAAGACACTGAAATCTAGGGTTAGCTAGAAACTTCAATGTCTCTGAGAAACCTTTAATGTTCTACTGAAGTTTAAAGGTGCAGACTCTACTGCCATATTTCTGCTGAGTTTATTTGAACCACATAAGGTTTTCTTGAGCCACTGTACATAGAAAAACAGAACTGTGGTCATCTAGTGTCACTATTTAAAGTGAATTTAATTTTTCAAAGTAGCATTTATAGCATTTACCTTGCAGATTTTCATGTTAATAAAAAAATAACACAATCCCTGCATGTTTACAAATCCTGCTGATGGACTTCAAATTATTATATATAATAATTTAATATCTACCCATGTTGCCTGCTAAAGCCTGGGTGTTTTTCACCAGGTTCAAGACTAATCCTATAAAGGGCCTTCTGCTTAGTGTGCTTTTGTATGAGGGACAAGCAGCTCTCTGAACCCTTTTTTAATCTGAAGAATGATAGGTGTAAAGTTGTCCTGTGCCTGTGATCTGAGTGGAGGAAATGACCTATTGTGTGTAAAAATAAATAATCTCCCTTAGAAAGGCAGAACCAGTGCCAAACGCTGAAGGCTCCTGAGGGAAAGGATTCTTCATCTTGTATATCTTGATTATCTAGTGACTCAAGGCACAAAGTATAGCTATGGTCAGGGAGTTTAGATAGACAAAACCAAATTTCTTATTCAATTTTCAGCAGATTTGACTTCCTGTCTTCAGAGTATGTGGCTTACAAATTTAATTAGATCACCTGAGTGGTTCACATTAACACAATTCCCTCCATGGTGGGGATATCATTTTAGGGATGTCATACTTCAAAGAAAGCAACTGTTTATTTAACTGCCATATTCAAAACAGGGAAAATGTATTTCCATGGAGAATTTTGTCTTAAGGACTAGTATTGATGCCAGTATTGGGAAATACAAATTGATGGAAAGCCGTTAAGACACCCAACACAGAAAGAGTCACTACAACTCGTGCAAGGAGGAACTCAATTCCACTGACTCTTGTTTCCCCTATAACACAAAAAATTACAATTTTTTTCAAAGCTGTACGATGCAGAGACTTCAGTTTGTGTCTGTGAACACTTCAAAGCCTTCACAATAGATAAGAAACAGGGATTAGAGTTATGAAACTCTTTTTCTTTCCAAAAGAAAAAATAAAAGATAAAAAAGAAATCATTATGTGACATATATGAAAACATTTCATTATGCAAAAATAAGAAATTCTATATCTGATTAGTATTAGAAAGTTATGACTGAAAAACGATCATGCAACAGCTGAGAACACATCATCACTAATAGCTAGTTCTTGGAAGCTAGAAAATGCAATGTTAAAGCCAAAAGTTCAATGTTAATTCTGCCCCAACTGTGTTGTACATTAAAATACACCACATGGTTTGAGATATTTTACATTCCATTATTTATTTACATTATAAGGAAAATATTAACTAATATTTCTCAGACTCTGACACACATACATGTGAAAGCAACATATTCTATATTTGGCTTAGAGTTTCAATCTCACTGAGATCTAATAAGGAAGTCCAGTTTGGAGCAGTTTGATTTAATAATATTAGTCCTGTATACATTTGATATTAGCTGGTGGAAATTTAGTAGTGGCTCAAGCTGACAGAGTTAAAACATTTTGGGCCATTTTGAATGTCTGCAGTCTGAGTAACACTTGAACAGAAAAATGCCAGGTGGTTCAAATGGGATAATAATGGAGATGGGAGAAGTGAAATGACTGGTACTTTGTTTTCTGTGTCCTTTGCCTCCTTCAGCCCATGGTAACTCCAGCACCCTCCACATCCCACAGCTTTCCTGTGAGCAAGAGGAGCTCCTGGAGGCTGAAGCTCTGCTGCCAGCTGGGTTCTGTGTCCTGCTGGGCCACACAGAGCACGGGAAGGCTGAGCCCCCCTGAGCATTTCCTCACAGGCACTGCCTGAATCCTCCCCCTGCTCCCAGGAACTGATTCCCATGAAATTGGAAGGTATAATCCTCCTCCTCCTCCTATTGGCTGAATGCGACTTTACAGGTCAGAAACCTGTGCAAAAGACAGGTGAACTCAATAGTTTACACTTGTTAATTTAGGAAACATTCTGGTTGGAAAACCATCCTATAAATGATCTAATTAAAAGAGATGAAAGATAGAATGTCTGGATTATGTATAGATTGTCATGGTATTTTAAATGGGTAGTGTCATACACTACACATTTATAAGACAATTACATTTTCAAAAGTACTTTAGCAACCTGTGTCAGTAAAGTATTTCACCTACCAGAGGAGAAAAAAGCACATTGCTGTTTCTTAAGTCATCTATTTTCCTAGTCCATATGACAAACAAATAAACAAGAAGTTTGAAACACTCATGGCTTCATTCAGCTTGTAATTTTTAAGAGGATTCTGAAGGTCAAGACTTAAACAGATGGAGTTGTAATTTCTATTTTGGTCTGGTTTTAATTTGGGTAATCCTTCCATTAAATATAGCTATTTATGACATTCGTTAAAAGCCTATGCTGCTAATTTAGCTTTAAAAAAATCTAATGGAGTTGTATTGGAACTTTTCCATAAAATTAATGTTCCAGACTTAATGGATGTCTAAGGTATCGTTATTAACGGGAATATTCCATAAACTAAAATCAGAGTCTTTGAATTGGTGATCTGATACAGTTAGATCAGAACTTATTGAAAGCTGGAGCGAGGCCAAAGTATCCAGGAATTCAATTTAAACACCTTATGGAGGTTAATGCTTTTATGGTATTTACTTTAATTAGTGTTTTATTAAATGCTCAATTTCACTCACATACTTGGGCAGGAGCAGTGGCGAGCCTGTGGGTAAAGCAGGAATGACAGAGGTAAGATCACTTTCCTCTCTCTACATCTGTCAGAAATACCAGTCTTTTCCATGATTCCTAGAGTTATATTGCTTTTGGTATTATCACATTGCTGAAAATGTCACATAAATTCAAACTGAGTATCACAGGCTATACCCTGGCCAAGCAAAAATACATCACAAACCACAGGCGCCTTTACAAAGTTGTGCTTAAAGATTCACTTCTATCAGTCCACACTCCTTGATAGTGCAAATGTGGACTATAACTACCCAAAATTCATGGGGTGTTTGCATGCTTTGCCTTCCATTCCATGCTGAATTTAAAATACCCATTTTATCTAGTTAATCACTTGATGTATTTTTATCTTATGGGGAAGGAATGGATTGCCACTGAAGCTAAACTCCTACCATAAAAGAGGTTATTCTTTTGCTTTGGGGCTGGTCCTCGGCCAAGAAAATCTGATTTTGTCCCTGTTGACTGCAACAGGCTTAGAAACAATTTCTCACTCCTTGTTTTATCCATAACAAAAGTACTGAAGTAAAAATTAAAATTTAAAAATGTACAGAATTTACTTGTATTGTCATTTACAACGCAATCAGGAAGAAAAATAAATTGTTGGGCTATGACAAATTCCACAACCATGGTACATGTGGGGTGACTATGTTTACCAGGCTCTCATGTTTGATCCATATGGAAAAATAAGGTCCATAAATATTTAACCTTCAAACTGATGTATCAACTTTACAAGGCCACCATATTTAGTTTTTTAATGTGAAAAAAGATACAAAGTATTTCTGTTATGTCTTCCCCTCTGGAGTAGAATTTAAGATGCATCTACCTGTATCTAGTGACAGTAATGATTCCAGTAAGAACCAAAGTCAAATTTTCTACAGAGAGAGAACTCAGTGGCTGATATTCTTTTATGCCATGGCACCCTGGGGCTCAAAAAAGAGGTGTACCCTTGTATGAAAAGCAAAATCTGAGCTGTCAAATATCACCTAACGTAGATAGGTTCCATTATATTCTATTCTGCAGAGCCCCTAAACTCAGCAAGCACCTCTGGCAAAACTTTGCACACAGAGAGGCAGATGTTTTTGCATGATTCTCTTTTCAGGTTCACCTTCTTGTAGCCAGCCTAGACCACCTGCACACACCAATAAACACAAGGGAGATGAGAGGAACATCATTCAAGTCTTTGTTCTCAGCACTGGCTCACCAAACACAGCCACATGCAAGTGCGGACCTCAGCACATTCTGCATGCACTGGACACTTTTCATGAGGGAAGCTGCTGAGTGACCTTCCAGCATTCCTGCTATTCCACAGCCACAGCAAATGGTGAAAGAAATGAAAAAGTATAAGCCCCCTGATATTTACAATACAATTCTGAAACGGAAGAATAGGCACATAGGCAATAAAACTGTGTAGTTAATGAAGTCAAGATAAAGTTCACACTCTACCTGATACCCTAGAAAATTATTCACATGCTAGACTCCACAGATACTCTGGAATTAATTCTTGTCTTCACAAATAACTTTTCTAGTCTTGATCAAAACACTCACTGTGCTGTACTCCTTACATCCAAAGAATTAAGGCCATACTTTTTGGAGATCAACTGGAATGGCTGCTTCATTCATGGTTATGAACTATTTACTGAGAAAATACTGTATAAATATTTAGATGCCTGTCTGATTTTACCAAGAGATACCCACATACACTAGGAATGAAATGGAAGAAAAATTAAAGGGATACAAAACTTAGACAGGGTACATCTACAAATTTAAAGCAAGAGAAAAGAAGGAAGCTTTTAAAAATAAAGAAGACATCAAGAAAACTGAACAACACTTTTTACCTAAAAAAACAAAATAATTAATAAATGGTATAATCGAAAAGTCATAAGATCAGAAGAGTAGAATAGATTATTAGGAATAGAAAATAATGAAAAAAAAATAATTTCTATTGAGGAACTTTTACACAAAGTAGGATTTCTTTTTTTATCTGAAAGGCTATAAAAGTAATTCAATACTAAAAAAACCCACCCAAAACTCAACCAATCAACCAAAGAAACTCTGACCCAAAACAGTGAAATAAACCTCATCTGCAATTCCAGTCCACAAGAAGAAACTTCCAGTAACTGGGTTTTTTTCAGATTATTTTTATTTTCCAAGATCTGAGCGCAGTGAGTCAGAAACATTTCTAAGTCACTGAGAGAAGCTTCAGGCTCAGACCATTAGAGCAGGAATGCAATGATTTACATAATTCTGGAAGGAAAATGGCTAAGAGAATATGTTAATAATGAAAGAAACGAATCTGGATCAGATTTTTGGCTGCTGAAAATTAGCTTCTGGAAGCACACTGAAGTCTTATTTCTTGACTGGCTCTCTGGGGACCTCAGAAGGTAAATGTATTGTCCTATGCTTGAGCTCAGAAAGGATGCAGTAGTTCCCAGAAAACATATTTGGAGGGAATGGAAACAGGAAAATGGATCAGGCATTCATTCAACCGAGTGTTTTGGGATGTGCCTGCACCTCTGGCCCAGGGTGTCCCTGCTGCCTTAGCCAGGGAGCTCCAGCTGTCCTTAGTGAGGGACAGCAGAGCAGCAAGGCTGGCACAGCTCTGCTTCCCCTGTGCTGCCCGTGGCCACAGCCTGCTCCCAGCCATGCTGAACCACTTCAGGGTCCGTAAATGGTGTGAGCAGAAGCAAGAAGGCCTATGAGAAAAACTAGAAAATTCTGGGGTAAAAATCAGGCTCATTCACTACCTGGCTCCTTCTAAAAGGTGTGCAACACCTACAGAGTAAGGTACCTTTCCTTCAGTCATTCCTACTGGTCACTTTCTGATGCCTGAACAGCTCCCAGCACAAGGATTTGACTGGAAGGATGTCAAGTACAATTTTGCTCTAAAGTCCATCAGGCTGCGAGGGGTACTAGACCTACAGCATGGTTTCAGCAGCAGGAGCTAATCCCACCATTTCTTAAGTGACCTGAAGGTCTGAGGATATTTTCTATGTTCAGTATTTAAAAGTACCGTAACATTTGCATTTCAACCCTCATGTTCACTAGCCCCCTGCCCTTACAAGACAGAAAGATGCCTTACAGGCATGCACAGGATCTTCTGGCTATAAATAAACAGCAATGTGACAGCTCAGTGCCAGGATATAGAAATGTTGCATTTAAGAAGCAGGATACTGCACATAGCAGGCAATTGCCACATCAGGGCCTTTTATTACAATGAGAACTGTCCTTGCTTGAAATACCTCAGCTTTTATGGGACAGAGCAGCAGCTAAGTGCTTAGGTAAGGCTATAATGTTTTCTTCCAGACACTGGCTGAGAGCCAAATGCTCTTATGGCAGAGAGCAGTAGTTTAGTGTGGTGTGTTTCTACCCATTGACCCAAAGACTGGCTGCTCCAGCCATAACTTGAACACGATTACATCCTTCCTGCTCTTTGAAAATTGGGAAGTATATAAAATTCTTACCAGGCTGAAGAAGTAAATTGATATCCTTGCCAGGTTTGTTCAACCAGGATGAACAGACCAGTCCAGGTGAGGTTGGTCCAGCTCAGGGGCTCAAGAGAAGGGCTTGAAGCAAGCATGGAAGTGAGCAGGTGTCCCAGATGGCATTGATACTGCTTGAGGCATGGCTGAGGAAGGCAACAGAGAAAATGGGAATAAGGTATCTCATACCTGTCTGCCCCATCCCTCCCAGGAAGGGCACAGGAATGTAACTGAGAGGTCAAGCAGGCACTGCACATATCAGCACAGCACACAAATGGCACACAGTGAGGCAGAAAAGAAACTCAGGGATGGTGTTAATGGCTTGCCTGCTGTTCTGTGGCACTGCAGGGCTGCCAGCCCACACTCCAACTCCTGGCTTCTTGGGCAGATGATGTTTAAAACACTCAGCCCCCTAAAGCACACAAAGATTCACGACCTGCTGGTGGCCTTCTTGTAGGTTTTGTTATTAGCAATGGTGATTAGGCCCTGGGCAGGGTGTATTAAAGCAACCCTTGCAATCTGGATGCCAGGGAACAACAGAGACTGAAAAATCTTCCTCCAGTTAGACAAAATGTATCTAATCCTATAATAGCTGGCATGAGGTGTTTGGCAGACATCCCAGAGTGAAGGACAGAGCTGATCAATATTAAACATCCACAAGAAAGTGAAGCAAGCCAGCAAGAATAGAAATAGGAGATAGCCCTTATTTTGAGAGAAGAGAAAGTGCTCAAGCTAAGGGAAGCAGAGCTTCTGTATGGACTAACTCAGTTAAATGCAATTTCTTCATTTGGATGGTAAGACATTTGAACATGATTAACTACAAGCACAGATTTCTACCTGTCTTAGGTCTCTCTGGAGTACAGTCTTTGCCAAAGCTCTTCAAATTCCACAGCTTAAATATGACATTCTTTGTAAGAAAACAGCCTTACAGATATTCTTTCAGTAAGGTTACTGTATAGATTTTCTTCTATATCCTTTGTGAAAAAGAGAAGAAAAAAATAAAAGAAGGTAGAAACGTGCCCCATAGAATTTTAAAACTTGATAAAGGAAGGAAAATAAAATGAATCCATTAAAAAAATGCCTCAAGTTAGCTTATACCAAAAATATGTAGCTTTCCAAATGCTACTTCAAGAATTCCATTCAGAATAGGATCATTTCTTAATTCATTCACACAAGGACACAATATGGTCCACGCCATTCTAAATCCCCAGGACTGTTTATGTCATCTGTCACAATTAAATTCATCTGTGCTTTGAATTTAATTCTCTATTCCTTAGACTTTTGAGCCTTTCAAGCAAGCCAATTCAGAACTGGTCTGTAGGCCTAATGCTAGAATTGCTTTGGCATGGAACTGTTTCAGACTATACACACGAGAGCTAAAAAGAGAGTGAATATAAACAAATATCATATCAGGTGCTACAAAGTTGGCTTGTGGATCTCTTAGTGTTCCACCAGACTTTTTACACTTCATTTTATATACACTTTATTTAAACTAGAATCTGAGGTCTTTTTCATCCTTCTAATCCCACTCTTTCTAGTGTTTTGGATGCCAGACTCACATATTTCAGATGTGTACCTTGCATGCAAAAGAAAGAATATTCAAATAACACTTCAGAATGTCAGCCAAGCATATTTCCCTTCAAACTCATCAGCTCATGCTGTTTCTTTTGTACTCTTCCTGACTAAAATGTACTCCACTCCTTCTGAGCTTTTCAAAGAGTGGCTGGAAAACCTGGAGTCTCTCTTACCTTGTGAGGACAGGAACGAGAGGCAAACCTGCAATCATGAATAAAAACCTGCCCCTGAATAAAAAGGGGGATTTCAACCCTTCAGCAGGAATGGGAGCAGTATTTCAAGTTGTTGTCATCTTATTGCAAAAGTTCCA
The DNA here is from genome assembly GCF_901933205.1 of Camarhynchus parvulus. Lineage (NCBI taxonomy): Eukaryota > Metazoa > Chordata > Aves > Passeriformes > Thraupidae > Camarhynchus > Camarhynchus parvulus. Next base: position 17,823,732 of record NC_044579.1, read on the forward strand.
TACCTTCTTGGTGATTTCTCATGGGCATCTCCTTGCAGCACTGACTACTTCTTCTTTGCAGCACAGCCAACAAACTCCATCTCCCTTCACAGCACAGCCAACAAACTCCAACTCTCTCCTCACCCAGCTCACCCACTCTTCTATAGCACTCATCATTATTGGCCACAGCTGTGGCCTGTTAAGGGCAGGCCTGTTCCTAATCGTTGGTGATTAGTACAGCTGCAACTCCTCAGGTGTGAGAATGCCTTCTGCACTGTCTTTATTTTCTTACATTCCATCCCTCCACATCAAATGAAGTTTTTCTTGACCAACATGAAACAACAGTGGATGGAGGTGATTCAGGAGTCTTGATGTGAGAAATGGGACACTTGTACACATTTGCTTTCACCAGCAAGAGATGACAATTAACTGTTCAGCACATCAGAAAGGGCAGTGGTTTTGTGATGCTCGTGTCCAGCAGTCGTTGCAAGGAGCAATCTCACAATTTCCTCTCCATTAATGTTTTTCTAAGTTTTTACATAATACCTTGGACTTCCCTGGCCACATTTACCCAGTAAAGGGAACCAAATTAGAAGGCACGACCCAGACAACTTTGTATGTACCTGTTTTCTGTAAACATAACCCTGTTTCTATTCACTTCACTTGACCTAAAGTCCCTTCCAGGGGGTAATGACACTCTGTCCCTAATCATACAACTCCTGTGTTGAGGTAAGCTTCAGCAGAAGCTTAAAAACTCTCTGCCCTCTACTTAGGTCACTTTATAGGAGAGAAAGATTCTGTACTAACCAGAAACAAGTAAAAGACACATCTAGCTTTCCTGTGTGTTTCCTATCTCTACTTAATTTTATTATAGCAGGGAAAAAGCAGAAACCAATCAATAAGCCCTTTAATCACACTCCCTTCAAGGAAGGGAGACAAGTGAATGTAAATTAATAGATGCTGTACAATTCCAAAGAAAATTTAAAGAAACTAGGTTGAATCCAGATAAATTTTGTAGCTTTATATCTTGGCGAATGACAGCTCTGGGAACAAAATTCCAGCAAGATTTGTCAGTTAGTCAAAATGGATGTTTGTAATTATGAAACAAAGTGAGTTTTAATTTGATTGTCTGAAAATAGAAAACAGAACATAAATACAAACTTGCATGGGAGATACTGGAGACAGAAAATAAATCATGGTTGTTTACAAAGACTCCAAAGAGAGCAGAGTATTTTAACATATGCTCATTTTCACGACTTAAGAGGCAAGAGATTTTTATTGACATTACCTGTAGAAATAATAGAGGGGATGTTGGACACTTTAATCAAAGACTATTCTAATCCCCACATTCTTGTTTCACCTGAACAGACAAAATTCATAGCCTGATATAATTGCATTCATAGTGCTAATTGATGAAATAACTGTACAAATACCACATGGAATTTCAGAATTTAAAACACAACAATTAACACTACCTAGAGACACCTTAAATAGCAGGAATATATCCTGCTACTCCAAGATTTTTTCTTGTTCCAGTGCTAGCCCAGTTAATCAATTTGTTCTGTTAGGTTCCATGGCATTTGCTCAGCTGTGGAGCACTATCACAACTCACAGATAAATTGCACATGACCTCTGTAAAACAAAACATCTGCTCTGTCATTCAACAGTCCCTCCTTGTGTGGCATATCTAATACTGACTGTAGATAGCACCTGCACAGCCTATTTATTCTACACCATTCCCATGACTTGATGGGTCCTTAAGGCTTCTGAATATCTAATGAAGATTCTCCAGCTCTCTTAGAGGATCTCTAGCTTCCTTTTGTGACTATTGTCATCAGTACTGAGGGTTTGTCTCACTGTTAAGGGCCACTTCAGAAGCTGAACTTACAGGTCCCAGCAAACAGCTTGAGCAGGACAAGGTACCCCCAGTCTCCTGAGCTCTTAAATAGACAAATCTCCCTTAGAAGGGATGAGTCTTTCTGTGGAAGTCAAAAAGAACCTTAAAACTTGCTATGAATGTAGGGAAAAGCAACAAAAGATCTTGATGAAGGTGTGGCTAAGGGATTTCCTAGCTCTTTTCATGTCAGTTATGTAAGTTATGTCAGTTATGCAAAGTAAGGTGGACTGTAGGTTCAAAAAGCACAAGGTAAGTGTAGTAAGTAAGTAAGTAAAGTTGGAAGGATTTGGGAACCAGAACCTGGAGAATGCCTGTGGGAAATTCACACCCCAAGCATTCTGATATGATACCTTTTAACATAAGATGGGTAAAGTCACAGCCTGCTGAGATCACCAGTCAGTTCTCACCTCCTGGGATATGAATTGCAATCAAGGGGCCAAAAGCAGCTTAATTGCTCTTGTTGTACTGATAAGAGATCAGCAGCATGTCCTTCTCAGAGAGCTCCAGTTTTTATCAATCTGTCTCTTCAGCACTGAACAGTTCTTCTGGGAACAGATTTAACCAGTCGTGCAGTTATACCTTGGCTTAGGAAGCAAAGAATATTAGGCAGGAAACAGAAATTTGTGCATTTCTTCAGGGAACTTATGGTAATTAACAATACCAAAACTTCAGAAGTTGTATGGTTGAAGACTTAAGCTGCTTAGGCATATTCTGCATTAAAAATTTAAGTTTCACTGTTCTTAAATCTGAAAACTTCTGACAAACTCGATCAGACCCTCGAACTTTGTGATGAACAGCAGGATGATCCATGCTTCATTTATCCTCTTGTCTCCATTCTCATTAGTACTCAGCATAGGAAAAATTATCTGCAATGGTAATGTCATATGCAAAACAAAAAGTTTCGCAAAGAAAAGGAGAATCCTACTCTTTGAAAAGGTCTTTCAAGTAAGGAAATCAGCAGAGATTACTATTTTAATCTCACAAAAAAGAAACACAAAAATGGATTTATGCTTCTCCCTGCCATGTATGAAAAATATCAGGCTGTTTTCTCCCCAGTGAAGCTCTCTTGAGACCCTAATCAGTCTTGCAGAAAACATTGTTTTTCATGTGCCTAGTAGACTTTCACTTTCCTAGGAACCTCTCTTCCACCTGCATTCCTGATATTGCAGAGATTCCAGCTCCTGGAGCTGAAAGGCAAAATTCCCTCCATTCCTGAGGGACCACTGGCTGTAATCCCATTAGCCACTATCTTGGGAAATATCTGCAGATCCCTTGGAGCACTTCAGAGCTGCATTTGGCAGCAGCACTTGAGGGTCTTCACATGCTTCTGGAATGCAATTTTTTCAATCACAAAGCCACACACTTTGCAGGGTCTCTCCACAGCCTTAAATGTACTTCTTCAGCTCCCAGCAGACCTGGGTAGATTATTGTAGAAAAGGTGAAACCTGTTCCCAGCTGATTACCAGGATGTTGGCCACTGGGCCATTCTGGGCTTTTTAATTCCCATTAAGGAGGTTATGTGGTTTCTCAGAAAACCAAGTTGATTACATTAGGTGAAACACATGGAACATTCCTACAGCTGTGTTATCAGGAGAATCCCATCTATATATTACTCTTCAGAACTTCCAACCAGTTATTTCTGAGATGTATTGCCTCAGTCAGTTGCTGATAACTAATTATTTAATTGACATCACAGAAAATGTGCAGCATGTGTCAGCTATGCATTAAATATACTCTACTTCTTAGGATATTTTGTTAATAAGTTCATTTTTTCTTCTTAATGCAGCTGATAATGAAGGATGGAATGATGGTGTATTTTTGGACTTATCAATATCAGGACTCCTTAGAAATTCTACCAAATTTTACCCACTGGTGTCTGACCACATCAATCTATCTCCTAATTTCTTGGGCTTCAATATGTTAATAAATGGAAGAAGTTGCTGGTTTACTCTGAATCCCTCCTCCATTGCAGAGCCACTTTTTGTCCCACCTTCTTTCCCAATAAAAGGTGAGTGCAGGTTTTGCTTGTTTGCCATTTTAAACTGAACTACAAGACTCAGGTGGTGTGTCTGGAGGGGGAATAGTTAATTCTTAAAAGAGAGAGAAAGGGAAAACGGAGAGGAAAATGCAAGAGTAGAGGGAGGACTCTGCTTTGCAAATGAGTACACCATTGTGTGAAAGTGAAGTTACCAGTTTGTACGTGTTCTTAGATATATAGATAGCTAAATAGAATAAAAACTTAATTTTTCAAATATGAAATATAATTTGGGCATAATTTATTTGCGGCATGTGACTAGAGACACTGAAGAATGAACTAATAGGTTCTGAATTTCTGATTAAAATCTTAGCTTATTAGCTAAGAACAGAATCCAGGAAAGAACCATATTTAACACATCTGTAAATCAGGGTGACACATGCAATCATTGAATCCATTCCAGTTCATTGAATGCCAGCTTGGTTCCAGCTATTCTGTGTACTAATTGCTTATTTACTCTCTGATCTAATGTAATTTCTTTCCCTGTCTAAAGCTCTGGAATGGTCAAACCACAGCAACTTATCCAGATTTTGAACAAAGTCCAAAATTATTATTGATCAAAAGGTTCTTAGAATACTTAATAATCTTCAATAATTAAACAACAGAGCTACATTATTTTCCAGTGTATTACTTTGATGGATAAATCAAATTAAAAAACCCAAGGTGAAAGAGTAGTACTTAGGCTAAATGTTACTGCATGATCACACTATTTATTTTAAAAATGATCTTTCATATTAGTCACCCTTCGTTCTGCAAACTCAGAAGCATCTGCTCTCCTACTCAGATGTGTCAAGCTATCTGAAGCAGTCAGATAATAACTATTTTTAGGCACTTTAGAAATGATTGAAAATTAATGGAAGCTACTATATACCTGATATTTTGTAAATATCCCAAATACTTGTTCCAGAATAAAGAGACCTGTAGTTTATCCTACTTTAAACTAGTTTTTGCAGAGGAATAGAAGGAGATGAAACTGCATTCATTGCATCTTCTAGATTTTTATCTGATTATTTCTAATTGTTTTGGTCTGTGGTTAACCAGACAAAATATGCTATATTTTGGATCAAAATAAGGAAGCATAACTCAGGCCAAGTTAACCTTTAGTGAATCAGATCCTTAATAGAGTTCACACAAATAAATAAATTTAATTAATTTACACCTTGTAAGAATCTGACCAGAGACTCTGAAATGGCAACTCTGAATCAGCACAGGTGAATGCACAGGAGTATGAAATACCCACCTAAGGAGAAAGGGATGGTGATTTTCATCTGCCTGAACAAGTCTCCAGCAAAGCTGGTTTTGCAGTATTAGTTTCATGTTTCCTTCTCACTGCAGGTTGTGCACTGATTATATGTTTCTTTCCAAATATTGAATGAACTGCTGGAATTTGTTCAGATGCTTGATTTATTTGCTGGTCCAGAAAAATGAGTTGAATGTGATCAACACAGAGTTCTCTTTTACTTTACATTTTCATTGCTCGAAGGTCCTTCAGCTAGAAAGGTGGCTTGTCATCTATTTAGCTTTGATTTCTTTTCTTTAGAGTTGGACTGACATTTTTTTCTGCCTGACTGGAAAAGGATGCATCGAGGCATATTTGTGAAATCAGAGGATATGTACATTACAGTAAAGCAGTAAGTACACAGGCAGCAAGAACATTCCAGGTGCAGAATAAAGAGCACAGTGGGAAGCAGCTATAAGTGGATCTTATAGGATCATTTCTTTTCCTACACCATTCCCTGTCAGAAATTGTCCTCCTGGCAGTTTGTCAGAGGGCATGTTAGGATGATGTGTTCTCAAAAGAACCTAGAAAAATAAAAGGTCTGCTTCACAACAATTTTATTTGGCAGATGTAATTTTAAATATTTGCGTGTGAGAGGCTTGGCCTAAGGACAAGAAAGAAATGCTATCAATGTGCCTGGCAGACAATAATACTTCTCTGTTGCTTCTGCTTTTTTTTATTTTTTTTAAATACATATATTATAAACAAGAATCCAAACCACAGAAATTAGCTTTGATTTTCTCAAGGATATACTGCATTATGCACAATGCATGCATGAATCCAGACCTGTCCCCAAAGCCAGAAGACATTGCCAAGAGCATTCTTAGTTTTTCATTTCTGGCTTTTCTATGACTAGGACATAGTAGGGGATCCAATTTACATGCAAGGAAAACGTGGTTCTCCAGTACCTGAGGCTAAGCCAAGAGTCAGCCCTCTTTACAGCAAACTGTGTTTTATTGTGAGATGCGTGAAACTAACTTTTCGGAAGTCTCCAGAGATAAAGAAAAGTGTTCAATTTGTCGTTGTGGTTTAGCCCTACTTGACAAGTAAGAACCACATGGTCTCTAAGTCCCCACACCCCTCCCCACAGCAGGATGGGGGAATCAGAAGGGCAAAAGCAGAGAGGTCTTTGCAACATCATTTTGCATGAAACCAAAGTAGCTAAGGTGTTTACAGAGGTTGTGGCATCCATTTTAGGAAAGTAAAATAATGGCCAATTCAGGAAACACTATTTTGGACAACTGCTGTTGAGCAAATGAAATTACAGTATCTTAGCAGCTAAGGACAATTACCAAGTGTTATGTTTTATTCATGTAATTTACTGATGCCTTTGACCAGTCTGACATTATGAAGATTGAGTCAGTCAGAATTTATAGACAACAGGCAGAGTCAATGACAACTTGCCTCGTTAAGAAGAAATGTTGGATCACTAAAGAAATATGTTTAGTCATTTGCCTGTCAAATCCTGGTTTTAAAAAATGCTCTGAGCTGATTTCTCCTCCTGAGTGAACGGGCTTGACATTTATTGTCACTGTCTTCCACCTCTGGCTTGAGTTGGTGGCATGATGGAAATAGCAGGTACTGTGCTTTGGTATGGGGCCAGGATGGTCTCAAAGATGTGCAACCACATCTGCAAGCACACACAGACTCAGCTCTGACCTAAAGCATCACACCCTGATAGAGTAATTCACTGAAATCCAATGATTGAAATTAAATACCCTCATGAGCTTCCTTTATACCCATTATTATAGAGGGGCTTTCAGGTCAAGAAAGCAATCAGGGATTCAGATATTTTAGCTATAAAGAGGTCAGAGAAATGCCATCATGCCTTGAATATATTTGGGGATGTTGCACAGGATCCATTTTCAGTTAATACACAGATGTCAGAATAATTTTGTTTTCTAGAACAGATACCTTATCCATAAGAACTGTAAAAAATAGGATCATTTCCTCTACTGATTTAATACTTTCCTAACTGCCTAAATTGTGGGGGGTTGGTGCCAGGAGAAAATTTTATGACATCACAAATTATTAGATAATATCCACTCAGTGTATGGCTTATACTGGAAAACATTACAGATGGCATGCAAAAAAATAAAAAAAGGTTGCCAACACAAGCATCTCCAGATCTTGAGATAAGATAAATCTATAAACAAGAGATAATAGGTCAAATATACAGACTACAAATAAAGCAGCTTCTGCAGAGTAATAACAACCATACCATAGCTGTCTGTGTCATGTCCTATATCAGAACACCTCATCTGATAAATTTATCTTTACACTTTAGCTCCAGCCAAAATTGGAGATAAAGAAAACAAATGATACATGAGGGTCATACAACCAAATGTCTTGTCTACCCATGTGGGAAACTTTTTTAGAATCAGGCTTTATTTTCCTTCACTACTGTAATAAGTGACATTTAAAGGCATATCCAGCATATAACTAATATAGAAAAGATTTGTTTCTGTATATATGCATATATATTATGTGTGCTCGTATATAATGAGCTATAATAATTAAGCACATATCTGTGCACTGGATATTTTAATGGCTAAGAAACCCTGTTGTAGTCAACAGTAAGTTTAGCTATGTGGATAATTTTAATAGACACATTACTTTAGAACAAGCCTTTACCATCTGTTCCGCCCTCTAATTACAAATGCAACAGGAATATAATTCACAATTGCATCATTAAAAAGACATAAGGAATTAAATGTATGTCTCTGATCCCCTTTAATGTAGCTTGTGTCTGTTGTGTTTTCCTTTTGCTTTTTAGAACCTCTGAACCAAGGAAAACTTTTCTCTTAAATTCTCTCCATTTGCATTTGTTCCATAAAAGGCATTATTCATATAAGTAAGGTTACTGAACATATGTGGAATGCATCTGAACACAAATGCCTGCCTGTTGCCTATAAGCTATTCTTATATATACACTTACAGAAAATGATAAACAATCCCTCTAGGTGTCTGGCCCTATGGACAATGTGCTGTCAGACATCACAAATCCAGAGCAATTGTATTTTTAAATATGACCCAGCTTCCGTGTACTCTAATAAAAATGTCCTTAACTGCTTTAAGAGAATTAATTGATTCAAGAGAATGAAAGCCAAAACAAATGAGAAAGTGCAAAATAAGGAGATACAATCCAGGTATGGCAACTCAAAATAAACATGCAAAGTGTACTTTGTACAGCATTTCCAATGGAAAAAGTAAAAAAATCAAGCACACAGTATAGGGAATTCTAAAGATAATTGGTGCTACACCAACTCACCCACATCATAAATTCAGTGTTCTTATCATGCTCCTTTGAAAACATAAATATTAATTTGATAAGGAAGAGATGTAGCAAAGAAATTAGAGGGGAGGAAACAGGGCAAATACAGGGTCTGTAATTTACAGCCTGTATAGATCCCCTAAATTGCAATCTTAATCTTAGAAGAACATTCAAGAATTTTGAGACCAAATTGTTCAGTGGGTAAGTTCTAGTAATATTGGTTTATTTTTCCCTTCAATTATTCTTGAATATTCCACTGAGACAGAGTATCAAGCTGTGTTCCCTTACTTTTTCACTCTTTTACCTGTTTTTCTTTCCTTCATACAGCAGCAAGGCCCATCCAGCAGAGAATAGTTTCAATTGCTTGTGCACCAAGTCAAATACCTGTGGGGAAAAAGTCATTATTTTCTTTGTAGAAATTAATTTTATTAAAGGGTATTAATCCAGCTCTATTCCTTTTAAGAATATTTCTGAAGTAATAAGATGATCTTTCTTAAGCTTCTGCATTTATTCTATGGAGTTTCAGTTTTCTTCCTTAATGTTTTACTGAGAGCTTCACCATGAGAAACAAGCTAAATAAGCATTTCATATCAATATTGAATTTATAAGAGTATGGAGGATCTTCCTTAGCTATACTTTTGCAGTGGAACTAGTTTGGACCATATGCAACTTTATAGGACATTGAAACAGATGTTGCTGGTAAAATTTTAAAAGGAACTGCAATACACAGTGCACAGAGCTGTTTTCAAAATTGGGCTGATTAACTAGATGCCTAAAAGTAAAGCCAAAGTAAGTATTGAGAGCAACATCCATAATTTTCCTACTGATAGTAGTTTATGAACAGAATATTTCTACATGTTTCTGGTGCAACCAGTTTCCTTTTAAAGTTATGTGCTAAAATGCTTCAATGCAGTCAGAGAAAAAGAAAAGAAATAAAAAGGGAAAAAAAAAAAAAAAAAAAAACACAAACCAAAAACAAAAGCACACCTAGATTAAACAAAAGCTTAGACATTACAGGAAAGCCAAAATACCAGCAGGTGTTCCTCCTCACTTTGTACTCCAGCCCAGGAAAATAAACTACCACACTACATGGAGAAAGTGTGAGTCACTGAACATTGTAAATTTTCCTAATGCATCACAGCTACAGAAACACCTGTGCTAAACACAGTAACATTGTGCTAATCCTCTGTGAATATTTCAACAGCCCTGCAGTGTTTTCTTTCCTTTCCAGCATGCTGGGGTGGTCAGTGTTTTTCTTTCTCCTCCTCTCCACATGCCTCCAGGTTTGAACTCAGCCGGGGTGCCTGGCCAGGGTCCTGGGGCCAGGGTCCTGGGGTCCAGTGTCCCCAGGCATGGTGGCCAGCCTCAAACACCCTTCCTGGGGAGCACCAGGCCACCAGGAGCACTCTGCTGCTTCTGCTTCAGCCCAGCCAGGCACAGGGGTACTCTGCTGCATCATTTTCTGTTGCTCTTTTTTTCATTCTGTAAGAAAAGATGCTGCAGCTTGCCTGGGTGACAGTCTTGTGCTTTAAAATGGCTGCATGTTCACAGCAGTATTTTCATGCCATCCCCTGTGCTGATAATGGCCAAAGCAGGTGGAGGATGATTCCATCCAACATGGTTCAAGTGTACCAAGTGAATCACAGGGAAAATCCTGTGATTAAATCTCTGCATTATTCTATGGAGTTTCAGTTTTCTTCCTTAATTTTTTAATCCTGTGATTTAAATCTCAAAGGACAGTGCCTCATTACCTCTCCCAGAACAGTCCTGCTTCACCCACACATGCCATGGGGTCCCCCAGGTGTCCCCTCTGCCTCTGGGCCACTCCAGGGCCTGCCCCATGGCAGGGGGAGGGAGGAGGGCTCAGGGAACCCTGGAAACCTGCTGGAGCACCTGACCCCACAGATTTCCCTTCACCCACAGAGCTGAGGTCCAGGGAGGGTGACTGAACCTCATCTGTGTGTCACCAGGGAGCCAGAGAGCCAAAAGTAGCTTTCCTGTCGCTCACAAACTTCACAATTTACATGGCAGCTCTCTTCTAAAGCCAGGTTTTTCATCAGAGATCACCATGGTTTTCATCAATGAAAAAAAAAGCAAAAAACCAAACTCAAAAACCCCCCAAAGTTCAGTACTTGCAGAATTGGTTACCCCTCACTCTTATTCAGGTTTAATTAAAGACCATGAGCACCACTGTCTTGTCTCCCAGCCTGGAGCTCCTGGGATTCATTCCCCACCTTGCAAGCCCAGCCCTGCACACTGTTCCCAAACAAAAAGGAAGAGAATTCTGACCTGCAAGGCCACAGTTCAAATATGTCATGAACACTAACTTAGGAATTATTGAGTTAAAAGGAAAAAAAAAGTGCCACAATCTAGTCACAATCCACGTCCTTAATATTTTTTTTAGTTAATTTCCTAATAAAGTGGGACACTGGAAGACATTCACACAATTAATGTGATGCTAAGATAAAAATTCCAGTTGAAAAGAATTGCCACTCTGAAAAGTGTTTTCCTTTTGGCAGAACTGATAAATTTTGCTTTATAATGACCTCTATGTAGCTAATAAATGGTAGTTTTTGCCAGTGAACTGAGAGAGGTCAAGAGCTACCAAGTGTAAGACTAAATGAATGAGTCACAAATGTCCCATTTACAATTGCCAAGTGTGTGAATTCCACTTCCTCATTAATAAGTTGTCTATAAGATAGGAGATATAATGAGAAAGTAAATCTCATCTAATCAGTTAAGTGCACTTCTTCACACAGAAAACTTTATTTTTTGTAGGGAAAATTGTCCTGTTGTTTTCTGTAAAATATACTTTTCACAAACCCCAACTTGACAGGTCTTGACTATATAAAAGAGATGACACAGACAAGACACATGGACATGATTCTATGGCAGCATTTTCAGAGTTGTCTGTATGATTTTTGAGCTTACCTGCATTGCATTCCAGGGTCTGCAGCCACTCTGAGCTCACCACCGACACTTGGGGGATGGATTGAGGGTTGTAACACTGGTCTTGTCATCTTACTGGACTGGGAGCATCCCATCTTCCACCAAAACTGACAATTTAGAATCCCTACAAGTGCACTGATCTCATTTTCCCAGTCAATAGACACAAGCTGACTCCTTCTGTCGTGTTCTGACAGACAGAAAAAGCAGCTACAATGCCAAGAGTGGATTCTGATTAAATAAGTAATTCTTTTATCTTCCATTGTAACTCTTAACAAGGCAAAGTGAACCTTTTAAAAGATGTTAATATGTGCCATAAATTAGGAAAAAAATCCATTTTAACCTCTACCATGGTTGATATTTTAGTGGATTTACAAGGCTCCATGATAGTCCTGAGAATTCTTTATTCCAAGTGGAATTCAACTATGTCCCAAAACCAGAGATGAAATCTGGTTTATCACCCATAGGTGTTTAATAATTCTGCTTCATTGTCTGCTTTCTATTCTTATCATGTCAACAGAACAAAAAATTACTTGCTAATGGCAAAACCAGTTGAGAATTCAACTTTTTGCTGTCATCAGTGGCTTGATTTATCTTCTATCATGTCAGAGAAATCACCAGTTAAATCCACATTCTTATTCTTGTCTTCCAGCCTATTCAGGTTCATGAAATAAGTCTTGCAGGCAGTTTTCTCACTGGAGATTGAGTTAATCAACTCTTCAGAAAGCCATTGCCTGAGTAGAAACACTCCTGGTCTGTATTCAGCTCTAGAAAAAGGCTGGGTGATAGAGTTATATTTTACTTGATCAAGGTTTTCTAATTCCTCAATAATTTGGTGCAGTTGTATGAGTGGACACATGACTGAGGAAGTGCCAAAATTCTTCTGCTTCTGCATGTTTCCAATGCTTCAGAAGTTGTTTTGAAAGAACAATCCATATTCAAAAATTTCTTTCAAAGGGCTCAGCTTCAGAATTACTCCTTAGATTCATGTTTCAGACTGCAACGTAAGAGTGGCAAATAATCAATCAGACAATTGCCATTTGCAAAGACTTTGTTTTCTAAGATAATTAGAGTTCTTCAGGAGTTGTCCAAAGATATTGATAAAAAGCATCAATAAATCTACTGCTGCTGTTGATTCAGATTTTACTCACAACTTACTTTGCTGAGGTTATATCTCAATGAACTAGAATCAGAAAAAATATGACAAGCTCAGGTTGTTTTATCAAAACCTATAAAGTTCAACTAGGATGCCAATATTCTTTTGTGTCATGTACCTCTTCTGAAAAAAAAAATAAAAGTAAAAATACCCAAGGAAATTATTACACTGAGTCAAACTTGATTTTGTTAAATCTCACTGCCTCTCTTCATTAACAACTTTATAGCAGATGATCCAGCAAGACACCCAAGAACCTGGGCTAGCAACAGTCAAACCTCAGGAGCTGCTTAACCTCCTCAGCAGTGCACAAAAATACATTCTGTAAAAGGACTGGAGCCCTAGAGGACAAACATCTGTTATTTTCCTTTGCATTGCTATTTTATATAACCTTTTGATGCAGTAAGGAGCATGAAAAAAATACTTTTTAAGACTGTAATATCTTAAGGTACTACAATGAAAATATAAATTTTTTACTAAGTAATACACATTGACTAAATCTGTAGTAAATTTATTGGAAAGACATTAAATTATTTTGTTGTCATGTAATGATTTTCTACAAAAAATGTAGAAAAAAATAGGTTAAACAAAGCTCTCTTCCTGTATGGACTTGTGCCAATCTCAACACTGATGACTGTATTTGAGGTCTCAATGAATGCCAAATATCAAGGCAACTTAGGACCTTGAACTACAGCCACAGGTTGAAGTTCAGCATCCACAGGATGTCAGCTTCAATAAGGTTGTGGCAAGACAGGTATAAACCTTCTGCAAGATCTTTGTAGCACCTTGTGGACCTCCTTCCCGGGCAGGTGTCTCCCCTCTGCACGTGGAGCACAGCTCATGCCTGGTTTGTCCCTTCACTCTCAGTGATAACAGACAATGGACTCATCCAAGACCACTCTCACAAGAGCACACTGGTGAATGTGACTGCCGCCAGCATTTCTCCAGCCAGCACATTTTTCATCATTGCCATGTTGCTCAGTGCTAAAATGCTGCTCCTCACCTTTGGGAACACCTGATATATCTAGACATGTATGTGACTAAACTGGTTTCAAGATCAACCACATGCCCCTAGATAAATAAATCATTCAAATCACCCAGCATCAAAGTAATGCACACATTGAACTCACAGGACAGTTTATTATGTCACTCTCAGTGACACACAGAGCATCATTTTTCACCTTTGGCACTTAGCTCATAAATTCTCCGATATCTTGTAATTGAGTAACTGAAGCTGCCAAGTGCCTGCTTTGTATTTCAGTTTATGCTAATATCAGTGTCCAGAGTCTGAACCTGATTTTGCTCCAGCCTGCTCCAGAGTTCACTCAGGATCACAGTCTGACCAGCCCAGCTTTGGCTTGAGTGGAAACCCACAAGAGGGAAGTTTGAGCACGTGAGAATGTTCTGGTTCACCTTTATTAGAGAACTTTTCTTAAGTACCCAACTTTCTTTGTCAGTCTGAGGCTGTGTGTGTACCACCTGTACTCACACTCAGAGAGACAGATATTTCCACAAGCTCCTCTAAGTCATCATAAACACCAGAGTCAAGGATGTTGTTGAGTGGAACTGTTGGGAATCATCACCCAGCTGCCCACAAGGAACAACGTGCTCTCCTCAAGGCAGTGACATAAAAAGCTGTAGTGGAACTCTACACAGCAAACAGGTCAAAGAAAAATAAGAAATGCTAAATAGATCATGGCAGTAAACTCCATTATTATTTAAGGTATTGTAGACAAATAATTTAAATGAAATAAAACCCAACACATTGCTTAAGAGAATTATGGCTACTAGTCTGTATTTATTATACAAAGCATTATTTCCCCATGCTTTAATAATGCTTAAGAAACTGAATTTTATCACATTTTGGCAACAGAAGGCATATTTTATTCTGTTTTATTATTCTTTAAGGGTGTTTTTTTGGACCACCTTATATATTACTTATGCAAATTTTATATCCCCTTTTAAACATTGGAAGAAATTTAATAGTGCTCAGACACAGTAGGGCATTTTAGTGACACTATTCCAATTGCCTTTTTTTTTTTCAGTCCTTACTGTTAAAATTCACAGAGTATTTATTTCCTCTTTCTTTCCTCTATGGAGACATTGATGATTCATCCTGGTTTTGGCAGTAATGACAGCAGAATTATGCAACCCTTTCACCACTTCAGTTTCCCTAGGATTAAGGAATGTGATAGTATTGCAGCATTCCCAGAGTGGGTCAGGACTGAGGAGTTGAATTTTTTGGCTGTCACCAATTCAGAGATAAATCACAATGATGCCACCATAAAGAGGCTGTATTTTCAACAGTGACTGCCACATAAATGAGTTTTTAACTTGTGCTATGATATCTTTCAAGTCATCATTATCAGTGCCAAAAATATTCTGGATCTAAATTGCATGTCACGCATTTAATCTACATAGCATGTGGAAACAAAAAACCATCTCAGATACCTTGATTTTTCCCCGGGGAAAAGCACAGAAATTTTACTGTGGTAAAACTGCAGGTGGCCATATGGTGAACATTAGATTTCCAGAGCCGGAAAAGCTGAATCCACATTCCAGAATGCACTGAGAATCCATATACATATTAAAATTTTAGAGAGAACTGTTGCATTCTTATTCTCAATGGATGTGTTAGTAGAACTTGTGACTTTAAGTACCCTTCTGGTAAAAAGATTGCTTTGTAATTTGAAAGCACTGCAGACATGACACATGTTGTGGATGTCAAGCCTGGCTTTTTTGATATATGGTACCACTGCTTTTATAAAAAACTGTTCTCTCATTGAAGTTCTATACATTTAATACTCCTTATATATCACAGTAAATTTTAGCGTACAAAAGTAATGCAAATAGGAGCTATGTGTGCAAAACTGCTTGCAGAATTAGAGCCTATTTTTATTCTTTCTATTTTGCTACTCAAGGTGAGATGTGCACCATGATAAATCATGCTATGAGCATTTTATACAGCAAAAAGAGGAACTTAAACTTTAGCACGCTGAAGCTGGGATAAGTGGGAAATTATTTCCATGTTCTTGTGTTTCTCCTTTTGATTCTCTGGTCCCACAGAGTATTTTAAGGGCAGATCTTGAAGTACTCATTTCTTGGAAATTTTAAATATATTAAGAAAACCAGTGTTTCTTTGCAAATATAACACAGAACATCAGCATCACTAATTCCTTATTTCTCCTCAGTTTAAAGTATACCATTATTTTATTTTAATTCCAACACAAATTCCAGATTAAATCTTAGCTGTCTCACACCTGTCCAAAGTTAATAGATATATATGTTCTTGTTCTACCTGTTTATGAGTTTTTCACACTTTTTTCTCACCTTTCTGTCACAGAGTGATAATGGATTTCTGAGACACTTTAAATCCTTAAATATGCAAAAAGTGAGGCAGGGGGGCAGTTAATGTGGCTCATTTACATCAACTACAGCACAGAAGAACACAAATGAATCATGGAGTCACAGTGAAACAAGGCATGTTATTTAGTGGAAATGATGCACTCCTGCCAACAGAGATAATGATAATTATAATATAACTTAAAACATTTTCTGTCTACATAACTCCTGCCACTACTCTATGTCCTACGAATCACACTAAGATTTATGACAAGATAAAAATCTTAATTATATCAAGCATATGAAGATGAATTAATTTTATTATGCTTGGCTTCTTTTATATGATTTTAAAAAGTGGCCAAATGTTACACTATTACATATAGCCTGAGAACCACTTTGAATTTATCCACATCCAGTTTTTTGCCATGCAACATAAGTTTGATTTTACTCATTTATACTCCTGCTTTGCAAATCCTGATGTAGTGTAATTGCATAACATCAAGAATTTTGAATGGAATACATCAGGTAATGGTTTACAATTTGGATCAAAACAGAAAAATTCTGAGTTGATAACCTTAGTCATGTTTCTAGCCATGTTTAAAATCCAAGTATGCTTCCATTTTCAATTCTAGGCTTGCCACAGCAAATCAGAATGATCTGTCCTGGAAAAGCCATCTCCTCAGGTTGAACACATGCAGTATAATAGTAGAAACAAAAATTTTTGCAATCCAACTCAATATATGATATTCCATTAAGTTCAGAGACTTCCTGATAAAATCAGCAAACAGACAACAAAGACTGATTAATCAATAAGTAGGCATGGCCTTATTACAGTGTACAAATTACACACTCAGGATATATTGCTTTATAGGCAAGATTTCTCTTTTACAAATATTCTGTATAATTGACTGTAGTGACCTTTTGGCAATACTGAAAAACATCATCAATTAATAGGCTTCTTTTGCAAAACAGATCACAGTGAGGAGAACTACATGTCTTGCACAGTAAGAGTTCAGAGAAAAGAAGGAAAATGGTTTTTAAACTTGTGCAGTGGGAAGCAGATGAGAGCTTTACTTTCCAAAGCAGTATTTGTTTAATAAAAGCAATGCAAAGACACTTTAGCACTGATGCAGTATTTCTAGAACCACATCACCAGCTGAGTTCAAATCTCTTGGTCCCTCTGTTACTGAGGAATAAACTAAAACTTGTGAATTGTTGCTAAATGCAGATCAGAAGTCCTTTTGTTAAAAACAAAGAAAACTGCTTCTCATTTCTGTCCTGGTCACCTGTTTGGCGCAGAAGATACCCAGCACTACATTTAATGATGTTTTCACTGGTAACTGCATATAATTCTACAACAAACTCACTAATCACATTAATAGAGCTTCTGTTTCAAAGCTTCTTGTTACTCCTCCAAGTCTCAGCTTTCCAGATTATAAAAGTTTTCAGAGTAAATTAATTTTAAGAAAGACACAAACATATCAATTTTACGCCAAGACTTGGGGGCATCAGCTGAGGTGACTTGCTTGCAAGAAATGGATGCAAAAGTACTCATATTTTGTGTATCACACTTTTTCATGGAACTGGTAAGAAATAGTACTTTTGGTCAAAGGAAAAGTATGGGAATGAAGATCATGTAAAGATTCCCCCTGCTTTGGACTGGGAAAAGGGAAAAAGAAAACAACAAGAACAGTGCTGTAGTTTTTGGGAAGCAGAATAACATTCACCTTCTGAATACCAGACCCTCCAGGCAAGAACTGCATCTTCCCCTTCCTACCTTCCAGCATATTTTTTCTCTCCCTTTAAAGGAGCAGATCCTTGCTCTGTGTTAGCACTGGAAAAGCAGTTTTGGGGGCATAGAGGAGGTTTTGTTGTCATCATTTTTCCACCTCAAGCTGACTAGAGGGAGCAGCATTTTCAGATGAAGTCAGAGTAAGGAAAGATCATCTCCTTGGAAGATGCTGTTGTCAGCTAACCCAGGAAATTTCAAATAAATTTGCAGACCAGTTAAAGACAGACAAGAGGACAAAAGATAAAAATATGAGTTAAGACAACAGTCCATCCCACATGCAACCCATATGAGCCTTGTCTGAGAGCTGAATATAAATATATATTCTCTCCAAGACAGACAAATAAATGCAACAAAAAGGTTCAATCCATTTCAGAGTGAGCTTTTCCCTTCTTACTCAACAAGGCTTGTATTGATAGCCTTGTGTGTAGCTGTCTATTTTTGTTAGTTTACAGGCTGTAAACATTTCAATGTGGAATGTCCTGAAGAGTGTGTCTGTAAACTTCTCTTTGTTTCTTTCCCTATTTTTAAATGAAAGCAAATTAGACTTGATTTTAGTCCTCTGTTTCATCAGATTCAAATCTGCTGGTTTTGTGTTGTACCTTCTGGCTATACTGATCAAGTGTCACAAAAATACTGTAAAGTCCAGAAGTTGTTATTTAAACAACTTCCTATTTCCTGCTCAGCCCCACAGCCGCCAGTTTTCCATGTCAGTTTTGCACAGATTTTCAGGAACAGCATTTGTATAAAGTTGCAGGGAAGGAAGGAGGGAAGGAAGGAAGGAACCAACCAACCAACCAAGGAAGGAACCAAGGAATCAAGGAAGGAACCAAGGAAGGAACCAAGTAAGGAACCATGGAACCAAGGAATCCATTCCATTCTTTACATTAATAGAGAACATTCCTTACTGGGCACGGGGAGAAATCAAAGAGTGCTGCAATGGAGATTTACAGTTACAGATTTATAGTTACAGAATCCATTGCACGCTGCTCTGAGCCCTTGTCACATTCCATAGACACACCTGAGATCCCTTTGGAAGTTAAATGCCAACATGAAAGGAGTTTTTCTCACCATTTTTTCCTCAGCCCTATCCACCTCAGGATTGCTAAGGTTCTGCTGAGCAAGCACTTCAAGCCAGGCTGATGCATCGCCACCATCCATCACCTTCTAAAGCTGACATATCCAATCCATTGTTTCTTCCCTTTCCCATGAGCACAGTAAACTGGGCAATGACCAAATGAGCAATGAGGCATCATAGCCCACATCACTGCCTGAAATGTTTGTAGAATCAAGCTGGAGGTGCAGAGAGGCAACTGCTAAAATTTCATTCACTTTCCTAAAAATACCAGGGAACCATCAGCTCGTGCAGCAGAGTGGCTGTTGCAGGATACAATGTGCACTGCAGAAAACACTCAGCTCCATGGCTGGGATTAATAAAATAACCCTCTGAGGTTGTGGATAATTGTCACTCTGCACATAATCCATGCCTCCAGTTTTAACAGCTCAGCACCTAGTGAGCTGAGATTCTATTCAACCCAACAGTCCACGATGACTGCCACACATCAGAGCTTTTTAGAAGCACAGATATCCACATCTTCCTCTGCTAGACTAACACAGAACCTCACACTAAATGTCACTTCTAGTCAAGTTATTCACAGAAATACCACAAGTTATATTCAGTTACCTTTAAGGCGATCTGTGCTTCCAAGCAAATCAGAAGACACTTCGAGAAATCTAGGCTAATTTTGAATAGTGGTGACACAAACATACCTGGTTATACCATGTCTCAGAGTTATTTTTCTCTACATTTTGTGGTGGTAGTTGCTTGTCTAAGATTATTGATTCAGAAAGGCCTTCTCTGACCCTCAACATAGAGTTTTTGCTGGTATAACAAGATTGTCAAATAGCCTGATTTATTCCCTTTTAGGTTTGGAAATGCAGATTTGGCTCCAATTTCAATATCTCATTGTTACATATGGTGATAACAGGAAAAAGAGGACCTGAAAGTTTCTATCGTTGGTTTCACCTTGTCTCTCAAGGATGTGACAAACACTAAACACAAGCAGATATTCAGTTATGTGTTCAGTGGAGAGGCTACTTGAGCTTAGTACATAGACTTTCATGAAGTACTGCCAGCACATCCTGTGATACCTTGATTCACTGCATTAAGTACCACTCTGGAATTATACTGAAATGCAGCATTTCTAGACAGAGCCCTGCAACATGAAGGTAAATATTTGATTTGATAAGGATGCTTGTTTTCCTTCATACAACAATTCACAGATATCCTGTCACATCAGCCATTCTGTGTGGCTGCCTCTGCACTCTTTGTCTTGATATCTGAGCATCTACGAACATTACAGGAATTCTATTTAGAGTCTAAATGTAGATTTTGTGAAACTATTGACACCAGGCAGATCCAGAACAATTATTAATGACAAAAGCTGTGGTAAAGCTGCAAATTGAACTTTTCATCCTCAGGGAAAGATTTCCTTACTAGTATTTATTAGTAATATACCACCAGAGGAAATAGGTTAAATTGAAGAAAAAGATGTATAATATCTTAATGGATCACACCTCATACATATTGTCTAATGTGATAAATAAAGATCCCTTTCTCAAGACTAGATCTAAAAAAAGTTTAAACCAAGCTGAAGAGGGTATTTGGACATGAACTCCCAAAGTTTTAATTTGTTTTTCATCAGGGCTTGCCTGATGCCAGATAGTACAGTATTAAAATTATCTGTCTTGCTTTATTGGATGTGTTTCTTCAAGGTGAAGTCTGGATACTTTTTGCAAGGCCATCATTTTCATGGCCAGCTCATGCACATCATAAGTACACAGGTCACCATGGCTGCATCTGCACAGACAGGAAAAGCCACCTTGTGACTGCTACACAAAAATTATTTTTAGCAGCTGCTGGTGAGCAGGTTTTGAGTTTCTTTAAGGAAATGAGGAGGACTTGTGAGCAAGTATTTGCATGATAAAGACAGTCTCCAGAATCAGAGTGATGGACAGGTCTGGGAAGCCCCCTGCTCTGACAAAAGAGTCCTCTGTCCTCTATCACAAACACACCAAGATCTGCATCAGGGCATCTGCTCCCAGCTTCTTTAAATTAAAACTAAAAGCCCAGAGTTCAGTCCAAATACAGAAAATTTCACTGACATTTTTACAATGTTGCAAGCTTCTAAATTATTCTTCTATTCCTCATTTGATAAGAACAAAGCAATCCCCCCAGTCATGGAGATTTAAAAACCTCTTTAAAAGTGTGGGATAAGTGTAGTAGAATAAATTAATCTACTGCTATTTCTGACATGTTTTCAGCTTATTATAACATGGCTAATTTCCCTACTGACAGACTGGAATGTTCTTTCTCATTCAGATGTTTCCTTCCACAGCCACATTCTGAGGCATCAGTTTGGTTCTGACTCCAAAGGAAGAGTACCACCCACTGAATCAGCGCCTGTGGCATCCTGCATTTTCCTTAGAGAATCTCCTCAGCCTAAGTTCTGGACATTTGATGTCAATATAACCCAAAACTAAACGTAAAAAAAAATAAAATGCACATACATAACATAGACACATACACTAAACATATGGAGAATGCATTGCTGCCACATGCAACTGGTGGTTATTAGAGCTCTCTTTAGGAAAAAACCCACATAATTTATAAAACATACGTGCTGCTTTCATGCTATTCCCTTTCCTTACCTCTAATAGAAAACCCCAGAGAAAGCAATTTATGCTTACAAAAAACAGCAGCATCTCTTGTAAAAGATAAATGCCAAATTATATAGTGAGTAGGAAAATTATAGCACTGGTTGTTAGCCCAACGGAAATATATTTTTTTCTTTCTTTTTCTTTTTTTTTTTTTCTTTTTAAAAATACTTTTATCTCTTCCCATACCAGAAAAACCCTGGAACTGACTATGAAAAAAATCCTTACACATAGACAGGAAGAAGAGATTTCAATTTGATGAAAACATAAGTACATCTGTTAAAACTCATGCCTAATGGAAGGCCCCAGGAAGATATCTGCCAATGTCTCCTCCAGCCACTTTAGAGGAATAAAATGATTATCAGGTATCTTGTTTAAATATCTAATAGCAGTTTTGTTTTGACAATTCAGTACTGAATGAAGCAACTTGTTTCTTTAAACTGCCACCAGATTAACAGGGCAAACAGGTTTTCAGTGGAGGTCTTACCAGAAATTCAATAAAAAATACTTACAAAAAATAGAATAGCTTTGAAAAGCCAAGTCCTATGTCAGTTGTAATAATCTTTTTTCTTCTTAGCAGATGAGGAGCTTTTTAAGGTGACATTGATACTAGAAGAAATAAGGCTTCTCATAATAAAGCTAGGCAGCAATATTGTCTCCATGCCTAAATATTTGTATAGAATTAAATAACATTCTCCTTCATTATTATACTCCTGAGGAGTCATTCATGATATACATAACAAATCAATAAATCAGTAGGAATGCCTGGCAGTGATAATAGGCTTTTAAAAAGAACAAATACAAGGATTAAAATCCTAATTATAGGGGAAATAATGAAGGTGTATGATGGAACACTAAATTATATATTGCTAAAGGTGTCCCATTTAGTTACTAGACCTGCACTTTCATTCTCAGGAAGGAAATTTACCTTTAAAGCATTATATTTATCTGACAATACTGAATGCACTATAATCCCAGCTAGTGCATTTAATGGTTTATACTCTGCTGACATTAAATTTGTTGCACAGATTTACCTCTTCCTGTTGTAGCCATCTCACATGTTCAAGACACAAAGCAGCCAATCTTGGCTTTTCTTGCCAGAAAAGTGTCCCCCAGATTCAGAGAGGGTCAAGTTTCCTTGTCCAAGCTCTTATTCCAAGTGCTCCTGGCTACAGAGGTTCCCAAATGCAGTTTGCCAGGGAATTTGCAGCCTCTGTGCTGTGTCTGCTGGCACTCCAGTGGGCAGGATGGGCTGGGCATCCTGCAAGAGAGACAGTGGGGAACAGGAGTGGGCTCAGGCAGCTTAAAGAGATGGTTTATCAAAAATATTCCCTTCAATTCTGATCCCTTCTCATCTGAAACCTTTGATCTTACTGACACAAAATACATAGCAAAGAGTTTGGTCAGATTGAAGAAAGATAGAACACAAACCAAACCAAACCAAACCAAACCCAACCCCACTAACCTATAAAACCAAATCAACTAAACAAAAAAGATGTGGATAAAAATTATATAACCTAATATCACTAATTTATGTCCAACATTTAAAAAACAGTTTGTCAAACTGTTGGGAATGCTAAGAGTTCCAAATAAATGTGGAGCTCAGGACACAGCTAGATTGTGCCTCTCTAGGGGATATGTGACATAGTGGAGGTATCCTGGTTGTTTGGAGGGCTCATAGAAGATTTCTTACTGGGAAAGACAAATTAAATGAGGAGGAAGACTTTTCATCTAATCCTGAGGGATGATCTTATTATTATTTTTTTAATCCAGTAATACTTCCAAGGAGGTGGTACTGCATTTTAGCACCTCCACTTCCCTATCCTTAAAATAAGCAGATCAATTGAAAAAGGCAGAGAGAACTTCAGAAGAATTGACAACTACATGGAAACATTGATCATACACTGCAATTGAGCTGAAGCTTGAAAAAGGAATTGAAGACCACAGTGGTTTAAAAAAAACTATTTCCCTCCTATTTCAAACAAAAACATTTTAGTGTCTTTTTCTAAAGAGGCTTTCATTTCAGCCTTTGCATTTTATTAAGGGGATGGGGAGGAGCAGAGATTATTTCATTTATCAAACTGCAACAATTATTTTAAGATTATTTTGAGGAGAATTATAACATTTTTATGTCTCATTCAAGAAATTAAAATATATTTTAAAATTTCATAACCTCTCAAACAAAATTTTAATCTCTGATTTAGAATTATGCACAAGGAGCAAGCAATACTACAGTTTTGCACATAAGATTTCTAACCTCAGAAGTATTGGGGGTTTTTTTTAGCTCATTTCCATTTATATGTACATATATTTATAACACATATATTTATTTGTACATATTGCATGGTAATGCCATTATTAAATATTTAGTCTTAGGCTCTCATTTCCACAGACTTTTTACTAATCCTTGTACTTTAGGTGAAATCTTATTAAACCTTAAGCTCACTAGTTGGTAAAGTATTCATACAGCTTAAATAATGACATAGGGAGAAAGAAATTTGGAGGCAGAAATCAAGGAGAGGAAAAAAAATCCTGCTACAGTGGAAAAGCGATGGCAACTGAATGAGGCAAGTGAATGAGGCATGGAAAGTGTTTTAGACAAAGCAGCAGTATGAACAAAATTCTGTTAGACTCTGGACAGAGACAGCAGGAATGAATGAGAAACAGTAGGTAGGTGCTAAATGGAGCTGGTTACAAATTCCCATCCTGCCAAAATGGATTTGCTGTACACGGTATTTTTCATTGATGTATGTTCTATTTTTGTTTTCCCAGTTACTTATTTCAGGACATTATTAAATGAAAAGACAAAAACAGACTGAATTTGACCTTGAGAAGAGAGCAAGTTACTAAAGCAGGGGTTTTCATTTTGCTTTTCTTTTAAAAAGCCCCAGGTTTGTTGTTTTTTTTCATGACTGAAAAAGCATGTGATACTATATGAAATGTGCTTGTTTAGCTCAAGATGATCTCACCAGTAGGGTTTTCAGCCATTCCCCTGAATTGAGGCCTTCAAATTTTCCCTTATGCAAACTAGCAGCATTTATTCCTCTTCTGTCCAGGTCCAGTGAGAATGAAAAATGGCTTTATTCAGCCTTCACTTTTCCCCACTTCAATTAGTAAATGTCTCAAAGTAATACAGTGCATAGAGTCACAGCTCTTCCCCACAACTAGACAAAGAACATTAGGGTGTTTTGTTTGGTGTGGGTTTTTTTAAAGAAAATCATAGGTTCCTAAACCTGTTTCCTGTCTGGAGACCTCACATCAGGGATGCCCTGATACACTAAGTTCTCCAAGCCTGATTACCTCAATCTGCCACAGCTTTGATGAAAAGAGCTCCTGATGTTCCCCAATATTGCCCATTGGAGAGGAAGGAAAAATGGTTCACTTTCCTTGGATAAAAGTTGACACATGAGGTGAAAATGCTTTAGTTTCAAAGTGGACCTCAAACCGTACCTTCCCAAAGCTGAGCCTAGACCCAAATCCATCCAGCTGGAGTCCAGCAGCTGCATGTCCAGCTGGTGCCTGATGCCTTGCAGCAGAGCCCTGTGCAAACTCTCAACACTGCCCACATGAAACCTGCCCCATCTTGTGCGTCACATGGCCTGGCTATGAACCACACCTTCATTGCCAAACCAACTGTGATTGTTTGGGTTTTTCTAACAAAAACTGGAATTCAGGAGGATTTGAGCTGTAGATTCTACACAATGTGGCTCACTGTGAGCATTCCCTGAGCAGGTAACTCCCTGCTACCACAGCAACTTCTCAAAGTCCCTCACAGCTCCTTGGAAGACACAACTTGGTCCATACAAGAGACTTCCCACTCCTAGCATTTTTTTTCTTCAGTACCTCTTCCTGTTAAAGCTTTTATAAAACAAAAATTACCTGAAAATATTTAGGAAGTGTGCTTTTACATCTCAATCCCTGTGATTTGTTTCTAGGATTTCTCTCTTATTTACATCAACTCCTACTGCCAAAACTTGGTAAACCCAATAGAGATAAACTGATAAATATAAATATATGTAGATATAGATATAGATATGGATATAGATATATACACCCTAAAATGTGCCTACAGACCCACAGACATCCTGGCAAATGAAGTTACCCCTTCCCACCTCTCCCCAGCTGTAAGTGTCTGCCTCAAGAGTGAGTGACTTTTGGCTCTCGACATGACTGGGTGGAAGCAGAGGGACCTATATGTTACACAAAGGTTCCTTTAGCTCCCCCTTAATGAATCCCAAACCATACACAGGTGTCTCCTGCTTTGGGGGATAAGCAGTCACCTGAGCCAGCAAATTGCACTGTGAGAATCCCAGGTTGCCTCTCCTTTATTTTGTAGAAGGACCAGTGCAGTTCTGCACACTGCTTGCCTCAGGAAATTATTCATCATATTGTGCTTTTTTAGAATCAAGAGATGTCTAAGAAACTGTTTACCAAATGCAGTTGTTATTTCTCCATTTAACAATATTTTCATTGGTGTTTTTATAATTTGCTCAGATATATTTCAGTCATCACATTTTAGTGAAATGTACTTGCTCAGCGCATCATACTCATGGAGAATCACAATATGGACAGAATCTGTTATTAGCTGGTGCTGCATGCTCTCTCCTACTGTCACAGCTGGAGAAGATGTTATTCCTGAAGGCTGCTGGGCTCCAGGCACACACATAGGAAGTAGCTAACTTTTCTTTTTAGAACTGCATGAAGAGTTACAGACCATTCAACAGCATTTAAAACTCCAGTTACATTCATTGTTCCATTTGTTCTACATTTTAAAGGATAACTCAAATTCCTTTTAATTTAAAGGGCAAAATATTTCCTTTTTAGTTTGTTTTGGATCATTTTAGTGAAGCCAGCATGCCCCTCAGGGTGGTTATGTATCCCCAAACTATTCTGCTATTGAAGCTGACCACATTTTGATGGAAAGCGTTCTTTGACTGCAAATTCCTTGTGGTGATATTTCAGAGCATTCAGCCTAAATCTCCTTAACTTTTCTCTTCAGGAAGAGAATATTATCAGTGAGAAATTATTGAGCCTCAGTTATTCCAATTAGTTCAATCCTTATCAGTGTTATTAATTCAACAGTCAATGTAATTCATTCAATAACCTGAAGAAGCAGGTGTTAAAAGACTTGACAGATTACATTCAAATGGCATATTTAAAATCAGTTTTCTGTTACAAAACAGGATTTTTTTTTGAATAGCAGGATCCTGAAATAACATTAATATTTCCAGAGAATAAAATTATTCTAATTTATAATGGACTCTAACCTTATTATGGTTACAGGCTCAATAAGCTGTTTATTTGATCAAGTAATCCTTTAGGCAGAACTATTAAAACTTTTAAGTTTGTTTTTAATAGCTTCTACTGTGGTAACATTTATGTTCACCCAGCATTTCTGAGGTTTTCTATTTATTCTACAGTTCTGACCAAATTATCCTGCTTCTTCTTGTTACAGTACATCAGAGCACATTTGTCTCTGTTTAATAAAGGTGCCTCTTGCATTTGCTGACTTGAAAAAACATGAAAATGTTCGCTGGGTGGGTGTGGATCCCACTTTATCATTATCTGTAGAACATATCTCCAATAGCTGCAAATTAATAAACTATTTTCAGCTGAGGAGGGATAGACAGGTCTTCATCCTGAACAACTGGCACATCTTTTCTTTTTAAGAAAAACAATCTCATTCCGGTCACATTCTACCCCTTTAGGTCTTTTAATAAGGTAATAACCATGTTCCATTTATGTAACCATATTCCATCCCATATACAATTCTATCCCTTCAGAGCCAGTCTTTGTCAACAATATCTGGATCTTTCTGCCCTTAACACAAGAGGAGACAATCTACAGTTTCCCCAAAAAGAATGAGGTCAAAAGTTCTCACTGCTGAGGCTGACTGATCATTTTAGTGTTATAAACTGACTCTGTAAACTTTGTAAGGGCTTTTGCAAAAAGGTACTCAGTGCTAAAGTAAATTCTGAAAGAATATCCAGACTTAACTGGGAGTCTTTCTGCATTAATTGGGATGGAGAATCTTTAGTAAATTTGAGTTTTTATGGAAAGTTTTTGAGTTGGGAGATAGGAACAAGAACTGCAGAGGAATCACTAAGGCTGTTCTGTACAAGTTTATCAATATAAAAAAGTCTAGTGTACAGCTTAGAGCACATAGATGAGAACTGTATTACTGCCTGCTCTTTTTCCCTCATCTACTTCAGGTAAGCACTGGTTGTTAGCCAAGAAATAAAAGGCACCCAACACTTGTGTGCCAGATGTGCCTTGGTATGGCAGGGCATCTACCTGCAGAGTGTGCTTCATACCTTTTGCTTTACAGAGCATGGATGGAATTCAATTGTACAATGCTCTTGGTCTGATCTCAGAAAGCCATTAGTGTGAATAAATTTTTTTGCACATCAACACTTCAGAGTGGACCCTTGAGCCTCCTAACACAGGCATGAGTAAAAACTTCACAATGCCTTTAGTTTTTTTGCCAGAGTATTGTGATAGAAAAGAAAATGTCTATATCTAAAACACAGCTGGACACCAAAGGCCTCTCAAACACTACTGGTTTGTAAGATTCCTAGGTAATCAATTAGACAATCCTGTGTGTTTCTTGGAAGCTGCTTGGCCAAGAGGAATCAGGTGAGAGGAATTGTTTCACCTTTCCTGATGAAGGTCATTGACTATTGTCTGACAAGTCAGCAGTAATTAGACAAAAGTGCATTGCAAGCCTTAATAAATAAAGCTGTTGCTTTGCTCTGCACAATTGTGTCTGGCACCCACAAGAAAACTGAGCTGAAATTAAGCCTCCATTCATTACAAAAATAGTCTAACAGTAATTCAGAGCTATGGACTGTCTGTTGTTTGTCAATGGTATTGAATGGTTTCTAT
Organism: Camarhynchus parvulus; assembly: GCF_901933205.1. Lineage (NCBI taxonomy): Eukaryota > Metazoa > Chordata > Aves > Passeriformes > Thraupidae > Camarhynchus > Camarhynchus parvulus. Next base: position 17,852,028 of record NC_044579.1, read on the forward strand.
CTACTATAACAAATCACTCAACAGTAAAATAAATGGTGGTTGATTGTATGCCAATGGTATATTTAACAGTACTCTATTGTATTGAATGCTGCTGGAAATGTAACAGGTCTTGATAGGGGGAAAATACATGCTATTTTTAAAAATAAAATATTGATGTAATTGGCTTTCCCACCCATGGTGCTTCACAAGCCTAGAAGCAAAATTAGTTTTAATAGTTTGTTAGAAAAGTTAGGGAGATTGGAGAAAAAGAATCTTGTTGACTCCAAGGCATTTTAAAAGTATGTAATTAAAAAGAACAACTATCACAGACCTCTTTACAATGAATTCTCAGATTTCCCTCTGCCTCCCCAACAGTTATAAAAAAATCAAGTAGCATCCTACAGTGCTAAAAGAAAGAATGGAATAGTAATGTTCCTCCTAATGAACACTCTCCAGCAAAGAGGAGCAATCACAGAACTAAAGCTGTAATCATTCCTCACTGGCAGCCAGTTTTAGTGCCTGACTGGCAGCAGGAAGGACCAAACAATGGTGGATCATTTGCACTTAGTGCAGACTTACCCTCAGAGGGTGGAATTTTCCCTGCTGTCTTCTCTGTTTGCTGTTCTGCATGTAGGTCTCATTAGGTCACAAGAATACTTTCTCCTCCCTCACTTTTCTTTCCTTTAATCCCAGCATTCTGACTTTTTGTGAGCAGACAGGTTGATAGTTGCTGCAAGGTCCCATCTAGTTCAGTCTGGACCAACAAAGGGAACTTGAAACTGCTTTTATTTTTATGTCTGTTAGAAGAGTATGACCATCACTTTTTTCATTCTTACAGCAGATGAACAGCACGGCTCCAAGACCATGATAAAAACTTTCCTTTGGGGATTCCCACCCACAATATTCTATGGCGAACAAGAAATTTGTATTTTCCTTGTAACTTTCCTTGCTGTCCCATGAAGACACATGTATTCCTCTCTCCAAGGGATACCTAGATGGTGATCCAAAAATAAGAAAACCATTGGCATGGACTACCATGCAACATTGAGAGGAATAAAGGACAGCAAACCTTCCTTCTTTGAAATGTACTAATCAATGTTAGCTACCATGCATCATAAAAACCTCAAGCAGGAGAAAGTGTTTTTCTCCCAGCAGGAAGAGTAATAAAACCAAGCAGGATCAGCAACAATGGAAAGATCACCTATTGAAACAGATTTCTAAATTGGCAGCCAGCTGATAAGCACTGCCCTTTCACCTGGCCCAGCTGGAGAATAGGGGAGCATTTAAAAGGTTCTTCTTTTCCCATAGTTTGCATTAATGAGATTTTCAGGACTAAAGTATCTCGGTAATTTTGACCTAGAAAAACATAAATAAACAAATGACAATTAAGCAAACACATATGTTTTCCTTTGTGTTTCCTTTTCAGGTGTGAAATAAATATTTCCAATATACTATTTGCAGGATCAGGAGAGAAGAGGGAAGAAGAGGAGACAAATTCTTACAGCCCACTAGGATCAGTGCCCTGGTTATACATATGAACACTTTAAGTCACACTCTACTTTCAAATCCCCATCTGATACATCAAGTAACTGCCCAATGTCTACATTTTACTTACACCACTAAAAGGCAGTGAAAACACACAAAACACAGCACTGTGCAAAATACATGGGAACACATGCACACACAAAATATTCCCCTCCCTCCTTTCTCTTTTCCAGGTCCCTCACAATAATTTTAAACCAGTCCAATTATTACAAGTAATAAGCAACCATCATCTTTTTTCTCCTTTCTCTATAAAGTGGCTTTTTTCAACAGTTATTATGGTTTAAGAAACTTCTAAGAGCAGGTTTAGCTCAGAATTGTTATGCTCAGGAGAAGGGACACATTCCATGATATCAAAAATGGTAGTGAGACCAAGATGTTTAGAAATGAAGTGATAAAATGTACAAAAGGTATGCATAGGCCAAATCTGATTCATTGATTATACTGACAAAGGAAAATATACTCAAATATATCCCCATACTCTCCTTTTGATCTGCCCATGTGAATGGATCCAAGAGATAGAAGACTGCCGAAGCACCGGACTGTGGAACTAATCCTGCATTGTTTGTATACATACATGGTGAAGGATGCAATTTTCACTAAGGACTCATCTTCATCTTACTATTTTGTCTGGCTAAAAATAATGCAAGTTAATGTATATTTTTATTTAGACTCAGGTACATGGCATAGTAATTCATATATTTTCTCAGCAGATTCCCTTTTGCACTGCAAGGATTATTTCTATCAAATCTTTTTTAGATTCAGCTTGAGTCATTTGGATGCCAACAACATAATTAGAATAGAATTGATACAATAACAACCCACATAGTGTCTGATTATATTTCAATAGCCTTCTTTTTCCTCTTAAACAAGCTTCTATTAGTAACATGAAACTGGAACATGCCAAGGGAAACCGGCACAGTGCTCTGCAGATGAGCTGGGGATTCTCAAAGAAATGCTGAAGTTTATAAACTGCAGAATGGAGAATCAATTTTGCTGCATGGAGAATACTTAATTACAGGAACATTTATGCCAAGAAAATGACATTCTGAAAACTCCATGAAAAACTGACACTGGCATCCCACTGAGAGGCTTTTTTTGCTTTCCATAAATAGACTGCTGGGCCCAGCTATTTATTGCCTGTGATACTATGAAAGGAGGAGCAGAGTGAAGGTTTGTGAGGGTATTCTGTAGGCTGCATTCATTGAGAAAGTAGAAAACACATGTACAACACTTAAAACTGCTCAGAGACAGCAAAAAAGGCCTGGAGCATTTGCCAAGCACACAGATCTGTGAGCTGGAGGAACAGGTGAAAAGAAGGTGAGAGGATGAAAATAAACAAAAATATTCGAGCTATTTTATAAACTTCCTTATGCAAACTGGGGATCATGGAAGGCAATTGTAAAAGCAGGGGTTTTTTTGAGGTGATGACAGGAACAAACAGCTGTAAAGCAAGTCCTTCACAGGATGGATGAAAATGGATGCAAATTCATTTTTAAAGCTCAATCCCTGATAGACCAAATAGCCCCTCAAACAGCCTGGTTGTGAAAGGGAGCATGGCTACTACAGAGAAACAGCTCCTTGCCCAAAGCCAGCTAAGGAGGCACAGTCCCTCTCTTATTCCTTCTCTATAAAGAAATTTGGGAAGCCTGGAGCCATCAGACTGTCAGAGGTGGCATCACAAGGATGCCAGAAGATTTAAGTTAAATTACTGTAGTTTGTATGTCAGCTTCTGGCATATATAAATATTGAGGACTGGGGGAGATGGAGATGACAGAGGATGGAATTAAAGAAAACAATTCAAGTGACTCCCAAAACCAAGGAAGAGGGAAGGAGAATCAAAAGGGAAACCACAGAGTGGAACTACATCCATCCAGGAGAAAGCACTACAAGTAATAGTAAATAATAGAAGAATTTTCCTATACTTTCAAAGAATTTAATATTTTTTTGTCAAGTTTTTGTAATAAACTTCTGCAAAACCCTTCATAATGTACTAAGCTAAAACCCAGTACTAGAACAAAAAGAGATGTTTTGAGAAATTTTATCTGTGACACCTTCACATAGAAGTTAGCCCAAGACTCATGGAAGCAAGCAAATATAAGCATTATATCAAGTACACCTAACAACAGGTTAAAAATAATATGCAAGGGCAGACTTTGCAATCAAAGATTATTAGCCTAACTCAGCAGTTGAAAGATTAAAAGCAAATTTTCTGTATGATTGTACTTTGCTAAAATATAAGCAAAGGGAAAACACGATCAGCCTCAGGGGTTTAAGAAAACAGTTAATAAAAATCTAGTTAATTTTTTTATGATGAAAACAAACCTATCTTTCTTAATGGTAAAGACACAGTACTCATTGTAATCAATTTTTATATAGCTTCTTTAAAAGAAAACTTATTGATGAAGATAAAATTTCATGCTTCTAAGCAGGCTGAAATTGGCTGATGATGGAAGCTCCAGAATTCATTGCTTCAATTAATAAGCAATAAGTTAAGAGCAAAACTCTGCAAAAATTATTTCTAATCAGATTTTTGCTTTGCTTGGTGGATAATTTTCAGATCACATTTCAAAGGAGGCATTGTAATAAAAAACGGATTAAATTGAAATATTGTACAACTCTTTAAACCCACAGAGCTCTAGCTCCTCTTAAATAATACTGACATGATGAATGCTGATGCCAGTGAGTGCTAATGTCAGCATTAAAACATAAACATTGTTTTCTTCTCAGCCTTACCATTGGAACACCACAGCTGTCAATCCCTAGCATAGGAAATGCCCTGCCAGAAGAAAGAGCAAATCCTGCTCTGGGTACAAACTGTGTCTGGAAAGGTTTTCAGGGGAACACACCAACCTCAGCGTCACCTCTGAGTGCTGCCTCACTGCAAAAAGGAAACAATACAAGAGCACTTTCATTTACACAGCACAACCCAACTGGAAAAGTTTAAAAGATTAAAAGAACTCTTACTTTGTTAAGAAATTCATCTGAGAAAGATGAATCCAGAAGTTTCTTTGACAGTAATTAATCCCTTTTCAGCTTTGCATGCAGAAGGAATTAACTGGAATTTCATTACAATGCCTGTTATTTAATCTATTACGTTGGTAGGGAGGTTAAATTTACTATCAAGTGAGAATTAAAAGGAACTTAAAAGGGTGTAGGAGGAACCACAATAATGAGATATTACAGAGCTCTTTATGCAAGCCTGAATTTGAAGAAACCATTCACGAAAACATTTTAGATTGCTACTAATTAATCAGATTAATACATATAGTCTCAAAACCACATCTGACAGCTAATGGCACTTCTCAAATAGCCTGATCCAAAGCCTATTGAAATCAAGAGAAAGATTGTCATTGACTTTGATTACGCCACACAAATGTAATTCCCATAAGTATAGAGTGCCCAGTAAATGATCTGCATTACAACAATCATATTGTTATAACAATATTATTGCATGTTTCTAATGACTGGTCTATTATTTACAAGATGCCAAGTATTTGTTGAGCAGTCTATACATTTAAGAGACCCATTTTTAGGGCACAATGCAAAGCTAGTGAGAGCCTTTACACAGATTTTAATAACTAATTCCACAGGACTAATTTCAGCACATAATGCCAAGCATGAATGAGAATGACAGAAGGCATTCCTCTGAAGCAAAAATTATTTTTCCCATATTTTTATGAATGGTATTTAATTTTGTAAAAATATTAATTTCTTCCTCAAAGCAACACCCTTCCAGTTGCTTTTCCTAATTTTTCTAAACACAGCCCCATGAAATCAATACAGACAGAGAGAAAATAAAGTGCTGGTAAAGGTGCAGGGTTCTAAGATATCCTTTGATTTGTCTTCTTTTCCTTTCCTTCACTCACCCTCCTTTTTCTTAATTTTGCACATGGAAACTTTTCCTTTCCTTATCCATAAATAATGATGTTTCCCAGCAAAAAGTCATTATCTTACATTAACCTAGTGAGAAACTGTATATTAAAATTTCTTTGTGTAAGGGCAAATTAGAGAACATTTATGGAAGCAGAAATGCAATTTGGATCAGCAGCAAAACCAAACCAACACACAATACCCCTATTTAGTTATATATTGGATATTTGTGGAAATATCTGTATGTTTTTGGTGATATGATAATTGGTAATAATGATAAATTTGGTAATAATGATAAATTATTATAGGTCTTGGCAGATACTTTTAATCAATAAGACTCTCCGAAGTTACAGAGGATCTCACACTGTCAGGATTTCGGGAAGAAACTCTGCTCAAATCCCCCTGTAAGTAGAGAGGACAGTTACTGACATTTCTATAAGATGGATATTGGATAAAGTTTAAAATTACAGTGAGCAATTAAAAAGCTGTAAAAATTGACCATTCCTATAGTACAACAGGATTTTCAGGAGTTTATTGCATTCCAGAATCTCCTTTTTTCTAGCACCATACAGAACATCCTATACACCTCCAAAAAACAATAAGGAGGTAACTACAATGTGTTTACATAACACTAGCACTGTTAATGTTATCATCTGAAAATGAACAAAATGAAAGGGATATTAAAAAGACAGTTAAACCTCAGAACAGAATCAGTTAACAGACATACACTCAGAACACTGAATCAACAACAAAATTATGGCTTAATATTTCATTTTTCTACCATTTCAATTTATTGCAGGCTCAGGTAGTTTTGCATATCTATAGACAAAAATGTTTTAAAAGTGTCAGTCAGGCAGAAAGGTTGTCACAAGGATGGGGGAAGAACTTTTTTTTTAGTTTTTAATAATCAACAACCTCCCCAATGACCCAACACAATGGGTTAGTTCATTTACATATACAGCCTATAACTGTGGGACTGTCTCCTTCCTTTGTGTGCTCTTGCTGTTAGCAGTGGTTAACTGAAATTAAACTGTCATGGGCTTAACAGAAAATGTCATCTGACATGAAAAGAAATGTGCTGTTTCACTGGGGTATGAAGCTGGAAACGCAGTAGTGGTTGTCTGGTATTATTTTCCTAAGACAAAAAGGAAAAACAAGCAAACCTCTACCAATTTCATTTTTTTTCTAGGCTGACATCATCTACCTAATCCCTTGGGCTTTTTTCTGCTGAGAAGGTTTCTTCAAACCTATCACTAGAAAACAATTTGAAATGAAGCCATAATTCAGTAACTTGTTCTCTGTTTCCATTCTGTTGCCAAATGGTTCATGACTTTCCCAAATATCTCTGTTGTAAGCAATTTTTAATACAGCTTACCTAGTCAAACACTGCCAACTCCCAGCCACACACTGTGAAACAGTAGCAATTAAGCTGCCTCCTGAAGGCTATTCCTACCTGGAAGTTCAAGATGGAGCTGATTTGACATGCATGCTGACATCCCCTAATTGAAGTGATTTTGCTGCTAAAGTGTTTTTTTTTACTTAAAAAAAATTAAAAACCTTTTTGTCTTTATTTCTCAACTATTTGTCAAAAAGAGGAATAGCAATTTTCTCATAAAGTTTGTGCAGAGTAAAGGAAAATGGACCTGTCTGAGCAGCAGTATCTGAACAAAGCTCTACATTCAAACAGCATTTAAAAATTTGACAAGAAATATAAACTCTGCATACGTTGCATCACCCACTATCATCTCCCACAGTTTTGTATGTTTTATAAAACAGAATCTTTTGGAACATTATATACTAAATGCTATAGGTGGAGTGAAAGCTCCTTCTGCATGTGTAAGACTGAATCCCTTGAAACATTAACATTTAAAGAAAATCAAGCAGTATTTCTGCCAGTCTTGAGGAAACATATGTTACAGAAAAATTCAATGAAAGCACAAGAATTTTTTTCTGTATGTAACTGATCTCAAAATACAATAAAATAAATATTAAAAAAGCACACACCTTCATAGGGGAAGTTTGTACTGCAGGGGCTGAGGGCATCATTTCTCACATCGTTATGAAAGAGTTCTGACTTTCAGCCTCATTACCAGGGACACAGGCAGCTGAAATGCTGTGCTTCAGAATGGAATTCTGTTTTACCTAGAATTATACTGGAGGCTTTGGTTGAACATTGCCATAATGCTAGTTTATTCTGTTCAGCCCTTACCCCCTTACTTCATTTTGTTATTTCACTTTGTTTCTTTCATTCTTTTCTCCACGAGGATTTCCTTAATGTGTGTGTTTCTTTTGTTCTCATCACTGCTCTTTTTATTCTGTGTCTTGCAGTGCTCAACACAATTAAGATAGCTAAATCAACATTACCAACCTACTCAAATTTTCTTGGCACAGTAGCTATCATTTAAGATGTGTGCGTCCTACACAGATTTGAGCTTTCTTTATTCTGGAAGGTCACTTCAAAGTCATCTCAGAATTACAGGAGTGTTTATTGATCTCCTAATCATTCTCTGTTTGCAATTCTTCAGCTGCCTCTCTTTGCGCTATTTTGTTATATTAGCTTAGCTATTTAATAAACAAAATAATATTAATGAAAAGAGAAGATTATAGAATCCCTAAGTTGTTCAAATGAAGAAAACAGTTAATTTCCACTGAAATATGAGGATGGAGATAAAAGTAAGAAGCTGAAGTTTGATCTACATGGCTGTGCTCTCCTGAACAAAAACAAAGCAAAGCAATAACAGCTTTTGGGTTTGAGTAACGTGGCTGCAAAGCTATGATTATAGAAATCTCAAGTAGTGTAGAAATATCTAGTAGTTTTTGCTGACTATATTAGCTAGAATCATTTCAGACTTGGGTTTCTTTTGCTTTTTGGGGCTTTTGTATGTAATCCATGTTCCCCATAAAAATCCTCCTGAGGAAGAATTTAGAGACACCAAGAAAGAGAATATTTCTTTAGAGAGGCAATATGGTATTGATCCTTAAAGGTATTTCTGCTGCTATAAAATACATTCAACAAATTAAATGAGACCAGAATTAGATTCACAATGCAAATACTTAAAGTTTTTTAACTACAATTTACCATGTGGTTCTGACAGATCAACCCTGGATTTTAAGAAGCCAAGATTCTGTGCTGTAATACAGACACGGTCTGGAGAGTGTTGTTATTTTAAAGATGCACCCAGTGACCCCACAAGTTAAAGTTAAAATAAATGTCTGACCTCATTTGTAGTCTCTGGCACACTGCTAGCTATAACTTTTGCCAGCTCAGCAATCAATAAGCATCATCCAGATTTTCAGTATTCCTCTAAAGGGAAGGAACACACCTTGCTGGTCCACCAGGGCACCTTTACTTCATGAGAAAGACAAGATATTTTACCTTATTTTTGGTAACCATTGTTCACTGCTGGCTTTGACTTCATTTGTACACCCATTATTCAATACAAAACTCACAGGAGGGCATGACCTAAAATTGCATCCAGACCTTTTTTCCTCAAAGGGCAATCAAAGAATGCAAAAGGACCTAAACAATCCATGGTGCATTTTCTCGGCACCAACACAGCAAATTGCACTCCCTGCCTGCTTGATGTCTATACAGACCTAGCAAACATAACCCCTATAATCTCTACTTGGTCTACATCTTTACTGCAACCATCAAATAATTTTATAGACAGAATAGCTACCCATTGAAATGCTTCTCAGCACCTCCTTCTGTTTTAACATTGAAAAATTATGATTTTCTAAGCAATTTTGCATGACCCCATGCTGATTTAATCTTGATAATTTGCCCAAACTTGCTTCAAGTGTTACTGATCTCTTTGTGGTCTCAGATGTTTAGCTTGGTTATCTGCAGCATTTTCAATTTCTATGGGTGATAAACTAACAGGCAGTCTTACAGAGCAGATTATGGGAAAAGAAAAAAGCTGAAGAATATGATCCTGAGACATCCAGAAAAGTTGCAAAGAACTCCTTTGGGAAGAGCAAAGCAATCATTTGAGGTAGGAAAATTAAAAGCCTCCACATTTGTTTTGGCAATGATTTGGAAAACCAATGGAAGTGTTTAATTATTAATGGCACCAGCTAAATATAATTGTCTTCCCAATAAATCAGAATAACTCTATTGTAAAAATTAAACATTTGCAGTTATCTTGTATTGAGTAACTGTTGCCACACTGCAATATTAAAAAGTGACAAACTGGAAGGTGTTGGTGTGAAATACAAAGAGCTGTGATTTTTTAATTTTTTGTTTTCCCACCCTATGAGAAGAACATGGGTTTCACACACTGGCTTTGGCTTAGGGAACACTTGCTGGAGTCCCTGTAGAATATAATTACATCATGATCAAACAAAAGCATTTTATTTTTCTAATGACCTCACTGAGCCAAGATGACTACCATGTGCAGACAGCAAAAGCATAGGCCATTTTTTGGTGTTTTCAGGGTTTTTTTAGAGTTCATAATAATTACTAATGGTCTTTCCTGTAGGTTTCATGGTAGTTATGTGCACAGCCATACATTTTATAGTACAGTTGTTCATTATTACTGGTAAAAAAACTCTACAGAGTTACATGAAACAACCACCTGGGCTGCAGGGTAGTATAAAAATTTCTGCATTAGTGTTTTATTTCTCCTTACTCCATGTTATTCACTGCTTATTCCCATTCTCCCTCCTATTCAATATTTTTATCTTCATAATATTGTGCTCAGTTTATTTATTTGTTTCCATTCTTAATTGCTTTAATAGTCATTGGCCCTTTGAAAGACCCAAAATTTGACTGATATTTTCCTTTGAAATGATGTAAGAATTTATGGAAAAATTATTTCCTTGCACTGTTATTTTTCTTAGCATTAGAGGGAACTGAATCTGCTTCAGGTTGCAGAAATACCTTGTTTATCCAGACTCCTCCCCTGTCAAGCTGGCTCAGGGCAGGAAATCCTCCTTCCACTGCAAGGATCTGATTCCTTTGGGTCTGATTGAGAGCATCAACTCGGATTACTCAAGTGTTTAAACATCAGCATCCATTTATTTTCTTCTGGATCTGATGTAAGAGGTTCTGTAGATATAGCCAAGAGCATAGAAGGGGTAAAAAGCCCAAATTCTGGGTCTGAAGTTGGCAGAATGAGCCAAAGTCTTGGGAAAAACTGACAGAAAGTTTCCTGCAGTCAATGGAAACCCATTCTCTGCGATGGCCTTTGGATCGCAGCACAAATACTGAAACAATAACACTCGATGTGAAGGAAACAAAATATCTCAGTGCAAGAGGAACTGTAAACTGTTCTAAGTCGTACAGCTTTTTGAAAGGCTGCCTAATTCTCACTGACAAAAGGCAGTGATACAAGTAAGTGCCTCTACAGAAACACATCTTATTTTAAATCAAAGCAGATGAGTAATCTGACAATCTAGCTGTTCTGAAACAAAAAGAGAAATGAGAAAATTGTGTCAGTTCATCACTTGATGAGATTTTGTTTCATGTATTTTATTTTCAATATCTGATTACCTCTGTTATTTATGTTTTTATAGACTGCTTTCATTGGCTCACTTGCTGATTTTTAAAGATAAAAGTCTAAATTACAATTAAGTTGAAACTGGATTTGCTTAAAAACAAACAAGAGAAAGAGGAAGAATTTCCTGTGTAATGGCTGACAGGAAAATTGTTTGAAGTAATGGGGTCCCATTTAAATACCAAGAACTTGGCAGACCTAGGAGAACTGAATTTGCATAGGCTGTAAAATCCTAGGCGTACTCTGGAAGCTTGCTGGAGAGCTCCACAGAATATAAAACTTTTTGGCATTGATACAAATCTTGATAAATTAATAGGAGAAAGCAGAACACTGCTCACAACTAATTTTCTTTTCCTGGTATGAGGTCTTCTTCTTTCTCCATCTCCCCCTGCTCACATTTGTGTGCCAAATCTTCCCTCTGTGCCCCACAGTGGGCAATCCCCACTGATTCAGGAGATGCCTGCTGCTGAAGGCACAGCTGATCAACGTGGCTTTTTCTGCTGCCAAACTTCAGCCAATGAGCTATTCATGGCTCCAGTCCCTGTTTCTGTTCATTAGGCCACTGGGAATTGCATGAATCATTCTCATGCCCTGCCGGGAAGCAATGCCAGTGTTTACTATTACTTATGCAAAATAATTTTCCAGAATCACTTTACAAATGCTGAATGCTCGGTTGACTTATAAAAACTGAAATGAATTAATAAGAAATAAATAAGCAGTCCCAACTGCATGGGATATCAGTTTTATGCACAAGATGAGTAAAAGGCTTACGTATTTCCACTAAGCTGGAATTACAATAACCCCCTTTCTCTAGGGAGAAACAAAGGCTGAAGTACAAAATTAAGATATGTGTTATTTTTCTTTCATAAATACATTGAGTGGACTTGGTTGAATTGAATTTTACAGGGTATGCAAATGATGCTGAGCTATAGGTTGCCTTTACCCTTCTCTTTTTTGCCTTCCTCCTGAATGGTTTCTCATTCCTTTTTCCCCACAGAGGACACAGCAGGGAAATAATACCCTCAAACTGTACAACTGCATCCACCCTGAGATGGGGAAAGGAAATGCTCCTGCAAGCATCAGATTAGGCAGCCAAAGAACAAAATAAATATTGACATAACTGGGATACATAAATATATATATACATTTAAAGAAATAAATGCGTAAATATATGAATCTGAACAATAAGTGTTTTCAATAATTTGTGTGTCAGTTAACTTGACTACATTTGATCAGCTATAAAGACATTACTGTTAACCCAATAGAAAGGAAATTCTATTGAAAAACAGAAAGAAGCCTTTGTTGGAAAATCAGCAGAAAATTGTGCATAAAACCTGATGGGAGCCTCAAAATAATCTCATTAAAGTGGAACACACTTATTCAAGACAGACAAAAAGGGTTCACAGCAGTCTTAAAATCTGTTTTAAGAATTCCATTTTATCTCTTTCTTGAGTAGGGTTCTCTCCAATTACTCTATATTAAACCCTCTGACATTTTAATGTTCTAAGAGAAGTAAGGGTTTGTCCAGAGCAAGTCATTTTAATACTCAAGCTGCAAACCAGATCAACCTGATAAGGACAGACCCAACCCATAAATCTGCCTTTCTGTAACTCAGAAGGATACACTGGCCCTAACTTTTCCTTGGTGCTCACCCTCTCCTCACAGCAAGATTTCTGCAGACTTGTCAGGAAAGCCACACTTTGTCAGGCTAAAAATACAGACAAAGAAAGGAGGGGTTTGTTCTGATTTCCTCACTACATTACTACTCATATCCAATTGCATTATTGATGGATATCTTTCTTCTATGAGAAAGGTGTTATTATTTTTCACTCTGTACAGCAACAAATCAGTTTTAGCTTCAGGACTTATAGGCCAGTGGAACAGGTCCATATTCAAGCACAGGACTGTTGTTTCTGTGTTTATGCAAGAATGTATTTCCATTTAACTTGTGAGACCTCGCTTCTGTGGATTTGTGCCTGAAATTCCCAATCTTCTCTACTCTAGCAGTAACTTCTCTTTACACCCAGGAATCCACCTTTCTTCCTTTTCAACAGGATCTCCATACATCCTCCAAAGCCTCCGCACATCCTCAGCTTTTTCCTGTTTGTCCCTCTGCCTGCTCTGACAGGCAGGCCACGAGGAATACCTGACTTGAGCTCACACCATTGTGAGATTTTAGCCTTTACTGTCTCTTTGTCCTCAACAGAACTATTAATTTAAAATATTATACTGCTGTCAAACTTAGTTGTAACCAGAAGCACAGGATGGACAAAAATTCACTATACTGATCTCTTTTATAAAGAAAATAGGGCTAAAATAAAATGCAAATATTTTCATTTAGTCTAAAATATTTGAAACATTATTTGAAATGTATTTAAAATCCTTTAATCTCCCTGAAACTAAAAAAATATCTAGTGATATTTATAAAATCTGGAAATACATTAATACACCTCTCTCTGTTTAGTAAGGCAGCTAGAGGTTTAATTCTTGATTTTATGCCCTCAGTGCAATGTTTTCTACGATCCAATTGTAATTTACAAACTTTAAGCAAATTTTCCAATTACATGAATGCTGTCTTTCAATAGATACTTATGGTAATGCACTATTTTCTGTTCTGCAATAAATCAGTGACTGCTGCCAGCCTTATCACTGCCAAACTGACCTCTGGTACACAGTAGAGAACAAGGAGCCACCTCCATCTTCCCTTGCCACCCACAGGTGTGAGGGCTGTGAAGGCAAGACCCAATTTTTGGTGTCTCAGCAATTGTTTCTAAGGTCATCCATCACAGATTATCCCCCCTTCAGCAATGGAAACAGCTGGAAACATTTTCCTCTTGTCTCTATGGACATCTTGCTTTCTACATTCTACATCTTCAGTGTTCCCCTCCTGGGCCCCCACTGATCAATTCAGGGATTAGTTCAGCAGAGCCCTTAACAAAGCAAGTACCTGTTTTACTGGCAATTATCTGAGACAAAAGCATGGAGCCCAAGACTGCTGTGCCATTTAGAGGAACATGAATGCACTCCACAACTCTGCAAATTAAGGTTGGAGAGAAGAAAAAGAGAGAAAATCAATTCTAAACTCTTCAGTCAGATTACTGAAGTTTTAAGGAGGACTGGCTTTGAGAGTGTGCCCAAAGCATCCAGAGAATATTTCCTGCTTTTACACTTCAAGTGACATTTTCTACACGGCTGCAGACAATTGTAATGGGGCAGGAAAATAATCCTATAAGCCCTTTGTGAAGTTATATTTGAGGGATGCCCTTCTGTTTGAGCAAACAGTTCTTGAAATACTAAGTAGAGTCAAAAATAATATGAGGGCATCTCTCTCTCTCTTAGAGGGGTCTTTTGGTGGTTACATTCAGGAATAATTTGTGCTAGGAATGATTTGCAAGGCATACAGCAGGAAGTACAACAGAAAATTCCACAATGCAGATCTAACTTCAAAAGAATAAATTGTACTTCAAGGAGATGCACCAAAACAATTTAAGAAATAGAATACTTTCTTACTTTGTTTTGCTTATTTTTAAATGAAGGATGATCCAGTTGCAATTTGCAGGGTTTGAGCAAATTTTCCAATTATACAAATGCTGTCTTTCAGTGGATACTCATGGTAATGCATTGTTTGCAGCTGTCTGATAGATGAATGACTGCTAAAATAAGAATTCCTCCCTCCTTATTCACACCTCCCTGTAGTTATTCTTTCCAGCCCCTTCTAAGAAAATGTAAATCCAGTAAGAACTGAATCAACCATATATCCCACAATGTTCAATCATATTTTAAATGTGAAAACATAATACCTTGGTTCCTAATGACCACCAACCCACCTAACTCCTTTTGCTGTCAACTGCACAGGTGATAAAAATTGAACCAGCATTCAGAAGGTCTTGTTTATAGCTCAGATCAGCCTCAGTGCTTTTCAGTATTCATCTAGGAGCTGGTATTCAATTGACATTGCAGACCAAAGGTTCTTTATAAAAACAAGGCCTATGTTAGCTCTTATTTAACAGTTGTTTCATATCCAAGGTGTCTCTATTGATTATTGTGCAGAGAATTGAATGTCCTTTCTTACCATTTGTTCCTATTTTTCTTCCTCTGAAAGCACAATGCCAGGGTGAGATACACACAGCCACCAACAGGTCTGCCTAGAATTTAAGAAGAACATGGAATATTTGTGCTCAGATAACATCCAAAGAGAAATAAAAAGCTTTATAAGAAGCAGAACAGGTGAAGGTTGACTGAATTTCCTAAGAATGTGCAACCAATCAGTAAAAGCTCCAAAGAGATTTCCCCATTTGTTTAGACATCAGTAAAGGTTGTATCAGGTTTAATAAGGACTGAACACATACTCTCACTTTTTCCTAAACAGAATACAGTGGAGATATTCTTTTGTACCAAATGTTGTCATTCCACAACATTTGTTGTACTTCTGAGATGTAATTGTATGGGTTCAGCTAAAGGGGCAATACTTCTTAAAAAAAGACAAAAATATTTCTTCACAAACAACATAATGCCATAAGTCTTCATTTCTGTGGGAAAAAAAAAAAGCTGTAAGACTGATTCTGCTTATATTTACCATTTGTAAAAGAGTGTCACTTATGTAAATTAAAGTTCAGGTTTAGACCTCTAAGTACCAATCAGTGTGAAAAGTAATCCTCCATTTCTATTTTTGAGCAGCATTTACTGGCAGAATTAAACTCTCCTGATATGCATTTTATTTATGTATGAGATATTCTACCCACTCCAATACCAAGAATTTGAATAAAAGATAATTTTTTTAAGGTATTGAAAATTTGAATTTAGTTATTGAATAGCAGTAATTGTTCAGGAATACATTGTTCCTGTAATAGCAGGAATTCCTTTGCAGTGAACTACCAAATAATGCCAAAATTAATTTGAAGTCTAGTTTTAATTCCCTGGTTTTTGTTGATTTTAATTTTTCTTTTTGGACATACAAATGCATTCTAGGTTTGACATCCTAGCCCTGAAGAGCCTTTAGTTTGCAGAATATTGAATAATCCTTTGACTGTTTAAATGTTCTACACAGTGTTGGAAGCTAATTTGGCTTAGTTAAGCATTAAGTGACAATTGTCCTGACCCCCATGTGAACCTTCCCACACTAATTTCCATTCCCACAGTGAGACTTAACATTTCTAACACATTTCTACTAAACTCACACAAAGTATAACTATCTAATACAGCTGACAAATCATGCTGCTACCAAGCAACGAAGGTCACTTCAACAAATGATACTCAACCAAATATGGATGTTTCATCCAGGCTTCATGGGGTCTAGAAAAGTAGAACTGGGCATTCCCCAGTATCAAGTGACATTTCTGATGGTTATTCAGAATCTCTTTCATAAGAAGTAGGTGGAAAGGAGACTCCTGGAAATCTACAGAGTTAACTACCCCTTTATGGTGATAAAGTATCTGGGCTTGAGTCGCCAAAGCCAGAATCAAAGTGAATCCCCAACAGACTTCTGTTCTATCCCAAACTCACCAGAAGCTTTGTGTGGGATCTTAAAGAAGTCATTTTCCTTCTCTGTGCTTCGTCTCCTCATTTTTCAGACAGGGGTAACAGCAACTCCTTTCCTCCTAGAACATGTGTGAGAAATGTGTAGAGATCAAAAGACAAGGCAGAAATACCTGTGTATTATTATAGACACAGGGATCAAATTTATGGTAAAAATCCAGGTAAAGCTTCAGTGCCAGGAAGAGAAGAATAGACACATTTTGTCAATCCATGTACTAGAAATCAGAACCAAAAAGGTAGCTGTAAACAGAGCAAGCAGCTTGTGCTCTGGCATATTTCCTTGTATCTGGAATTGGAAACAACACAGCAAAACCTATTCATTCTTGGATGAAAAGTGCATAAATATAACAGCTGAGCCCTTTTAGTAACTCACTGACAACAGCTGCCTACTGACTGGATGTGTTTGGAGTATTCAGCATGGATTCAGGAGAAACAAAGGGCCCTAGGACTCTGGGAATGTGTGCAAACATCTGGAGTACATACAACCTATACCTGTAAACTTAACTAAACAAATCAGCTTGCTCTGCTCCTTATTTGAAACACTTTCCTTTTACAATGCATGGGAAAACCATAGCAATATCTGTTATACCATTTACGATTAAGAAAATCAGGAGGTAGACAGCTTAGATCTATAAAAGTGATTTGATATATTTGGCAATCCAACTTGGCCTGCCTGCAATGAGCTGTTAAATGAAATTTTGCACAGCCATGCCATCAGGCTTTATTCGCTTGCCACATTTTATTCTGAAGGGTAAAACTGATGGCTAGTACTAATCACCTCAATCATTGCCAGGATTGTGTCAAATTTTGGGATGAGATTGATCCCATCTTACACTGGGATGGGGAGTGAGTGTGATTCATAAATAAAGCAGAAATCACCAATCAAATTGAAGAGAGAGGCGGCCTAAAATACCAGCAACTTCCCCTTTCTAGGGGTGCACTAGATCAGCATTTTGAAGAAATCCAGGTGAGATATTTAGTGGATTTCTTTAGAAAAAAATAAAAGTAGATACATAAAATAATGTAGGGTCTGGTTTGTTGTTTTGGTTTTTTTTAACCTGCAATAATTGCTGGATAAAACCTTTGTTCTTCAGGGAAAGGTTTTTCAAATGATAGAGAGAAATGGCCACACAGAGCTCCCTGGGAACAGCAAATCCACCAAAAGCAGTGCTGGGGTGAAGGACATTAAGAGCTTTAAATCTATCACAGGTTTTACCCAGGACTGTCTTTTTGTGGACAAGCTACTGAATTTTTCTCATTTCTATTCCCCTACCAGATTCATGGACAACAGATGAAATGTAACTCCTCCTCTAGTACTTACAGATAAGAATAGGCATCAGAGTAGCAAAAATTCCAGAATTGCAGCTGCAGTTATATATATTTATCACACATTGACTGACTGAACTGAACATAATGGTGGGATTCCTCAGTGCCATATATGTCACTACCTGTTCTGTGTCCTCAAGGGCACAGTACAGAAAAAAAAAAAATTTAAAAATATTAGGTATTAAAAGGGGAAGGCTGAAGACATTTCTTGTTCTAAATACTGTAGGGTTTTCCTCTTACAGAGCCCAGAAAAGACATCAGTGCCAGAAAAGAGTCTGGTTCACCCAAACTCCTGGTGCTGTTTAAACAATTTATTTCATCATTTCTTGCAGCCAACACTTGGTTGCATTTCTGTTTACATACTCAGCAGGGGCCACCACCTTTGGGAAGAAAGATGAGAACATACTCACATTATGGTATCTGTAAGATTCATTGAGTCTTTAATGATTTCCATGAAGAGTCTTGCTGTGAAAGCAATGAACAAAGTCAACAAAAGGTCCAGATACAGAACTCTTGTAATAAAATTAAAATTACTAAAGCAAACTTGTAGGTGTCTGACAAAGAATGGAAAAGTACAACATATTTATATATAATGCATCAGCTGATACTAAATGCAGCACATGTGAACAAGGCTGGGCTCAGTGAGAACGGGCTGTGCAAACTGATCCACACTCTGAGTGTGTGGCACGTAGATGGATGGCTCTTGTTTCATGAACAGATTTTCTTTTCCCAACTTGCAGTTTTAATGACAACAATACTCAAGTCCCAGGCATGAAGAAGAAATATTGTCCTTAAAATCTCATGGGTTTAGCCACAGCAGCAACTAAAACACAGCAGTAATTTTTTCAAATAGAAACTTAGAGATAGCAAGAAATTCACTAAATTATATATACATATACAACTAAACCCACGGTAGATAGCTAACTCAAAGTAACTTTTCAATGAATATCAGTATATGGATGCTTTTACTTCACACTAAAACTTAACTTTTGTTTTAAGATTTATTACCTTTTGAATTTTTTGATGACTTACGTAAATCAAAACTATGTAAGCAAGGATTTGTTGCTAAATAGTTCGAGTGTTTTTAAGCCAATTGGTTTGGTTTGATCTTCATAAAGTTACTGAAAAGAGAGAGAATGAAAACCCTCTCCAAACTGTACTTGATAGAATTGTGATGATTTCTATTACAGTGGCAACCACAGAATCAACCTATCTATCAATCAGCACCAGAAAAGGGGGAGGATAAAAGTAAAATGCTTTGCATTGTCAAGAAACAGCCTCTGGCAGTTCAATTAGGGATTACTTGCTGTTGTTCAGGTAAATGTTCTCAAAAGGACTCTTGAAAGGCATTTCTAGATAAGTGGGTGGCTCTCCACTCCTCCCTCTCAGATGCTGGCAGCTGTATGGGCAGGAAATTTCCTCTCACTTCGTTCCTGCTTCTCCGGCAGCCAGCTCTCAATTCAGTCTCTTCTGCACCACACAGCTGGCACAGTGACCTTCCACGTGAAGCCAGATTATTCTGTTTTCTCCAGTAGTCTCTTCTCTCTTTTATTAGGCATGAGCATTTTGGGGTTCTGGCCCCTTTTAAGCTATTGTATATTATTTGTTTCCTTAGTACTTTTTTTTACCCTCTCACAGCAAATTCAATTATGCCTCTCAAGTCAGCAGTGTCAAAATTATTTCTATGAAATAGAAATAAACAGAAATCCTGGCCTTATGCAGGATTCAGTGTGAGGAACACAATAAATGGGCAGCTCTGCAATTAAAAGTGGCTGTCCAGGAGAGAGAACTAAATTTTTGAACTGGGGAAGTAAAGAATCTCACTATCCTTTTACATGTTTACCCAGAAATTATTGCTGTTCCTGGACACTAGACTTACTGTAACAAAATATGATCTTTAGGGGGTATGGAAACTTTTTAATATGTCAGTAAAGGCAAAACCAGACATTTTTTATCCCTTTTCTCTGGAAAATTTAAACCAAACATGTCTGTGAATTTTCTCAGAGTATCACTTGGTGATATACCAATGAACTCACCAAGTTTGACAATTCAATGAAAACATTAGCAACTCAGCATGGATTGTTTTCAACTGAAATTTCCCATGCTGACTGTGAACCACTGCATGCAGATCTAGATGACTGGATTAAAAATCCAAAAAAGGGAGTTGTATTTTCACTGGTAAAATCATCAGAGTAACAAACAGAAAGCAGCCACAAGCCTTTCAGTTTCCAAAACACAGCAAATAAAAAAGCAGTAAAAATAGGGATATAAAAAAAAACCCTGACTAAATAGGAAGCTGTGCCTGCACTTGCATTTAGGGCCATGACACCACAAAATTACTGATGCCCTAGGACATACACACTTTGCCAGTTTCTATCTTTGCAATGGGGTCAATTATTTCTTGACAGCACCTAGTTTTCCTTTATTATAAAATATACATCGTGGAATACAAAAATATGCTCTTTGGATGCCTAAATTGGGGTAGATTCATCCTACCCTGAAACTACTGGAATGCATAGGCCACTAGGGATTTTTGTCATTACTGGTGGCATTTTTTTTTTGAGGGGGGGGAAAGAGAGGGAGGGGGTGTCTTTTCATTCTGGTGACCCCCTTTTTACTTCCTCATAGCTAATACCAAACTCTGGGTTCTTAACTTTATCCCACTTATTTCTGTGTTCTGCTTTTTCCCCCACATCCATCTCTGCCTTCAATTTGCTGTCATTAAAGAGGGAGGGCTTTTGAGCACCACACCTGAAAAACAAACAGACATTTATATGAGCTCAGAGCTTTTCTTTCACAAAACAGAAAGGAAAACGTGTGACACTAATGTGATATTCAGAAGGCAGCACAGCTTATTTTATTTGTCTCTTACTATCGATTCCTTTATCCTTGGTCTGATTTGGTTAAGTTCTTCAGGCCCATTGTTAAGCTCAGCATAACCCATCTCCTTCTGTCCTGACCCTACACAGAATACTAATGAGCATGTCCTTGAGGGAGCAGGGACAAAGTTACTTTAATGTTTAAAAAAGGAAAGACAGGAATAACAAATTCTTTGGTGTTGCAAATTCTTCCTTGTTGTTGGCCATACCCATGCTGATCTCTGAGTGAGGTACTGACTCATTTCCCAAATCTGAGACTCCTGCTAGCTCCCAAACCAAGTGGGTGCATTGGATACCCTCATGTTCCAGCTGAGACATCTTTATCTTGCCAGGCACATCATTTTGATAGCTTGTGCTCAAAGTCACCCCATGAACTATGAAAAAAGACTGAAGTAAATGTGTTCCAGCTAAGGTGCTGAGGACACTCCACAGTTTTCAACATCCAAGGATGCATGAGGACTTTTGGTTTGGTGTTTTTAAACAAAACAGTGGCTGGTTAAGAGAATCAATTTGACTTTAAGGAAGATTGGCATAAACACTTGACAAATATTTAGTCCAGGCTACAAATAAAAAAATCAATCACAGATTTAAGCTTTGAATCACACCTGACACCACCTGTGTAAGCTTTGAAACCCTGACCCCATCTGTTGCTCAGGTGCAGCCACGGCAATGTAAATCACCTATATAAAAATTATTGTTTGGCTGATCAAGTTCTTGCCTCCCACAACTTTCAAAAAGCAAAAAAAAAATAGAAAAAAAAGAATGTATCAAACTCAAAAAGGTCCCTTTGAGGAAGACAATTCTGTCACATCTATCAATGCCCATAAGAAATATGTTTGACTGAACAGCACATTACAAAATTATCTTAGAAAAAAGAAAGCTCTGGAAAAAAGAAAAAGTGCTCAAACTCTCATGTAAATGCTAGGAATCCAGCCTTGATGCACACAATTCTCTGAATTCTCTGTGCCTGCTGGCAGCTTCCTGAGAGCAATTATTTTAACCAAGATGTCATTTCTGCCCCAGCCCATCATTGCATGATCTGTATGAAGCACACTTGCCCTCCTAAGAGCACCCATTTCCAAAGAGATAAAGTTATTCCACATCAAAAGGGAGAATAAGACACTTGGGCCAAGAAGTTGCTTCACTATTAAATGAAATAATAATATTCATAACAAGGCAAGAGCTCAGTACCTGGTCAGAAACACCCTTAAAATGGAAGTAGCTGCTTCCCATAAGGGTGATGGTTATTTAGGCTGGAGGAGAGCAGAATAATGATTGCTGCTCATGGGAAAAGGGCCTGTGCTGTGTTTTGCAGGATGGCTGCATCATTGGCTAAAAGTCTGAAAATTTAACTCTAGATTGAAAGAAAGAATGGCAACAGGTGAAGCTAAAATAAAAAATCAGTCTTGCCAAACAAAATCATTGTTACCCACAGAAAACATCAGAAAAGGCTGTGTTTGCCCACAAGATGTGTCTGCCCACACAAGCAGGGGTTTGAGACACACAGGAGTGCCAGGTTTGGTTCTTGGAAATGGATGGACACTCTCCTGCACACATTTAAAGCACTTTTCCAGTTAAGCCTGTATTTTATTAGAAATCTGCACTCCTATTCCTACGGAAGACCTATCATATTTATAAGGTTGCAATTTAAGCAGTTTTGCCTCTCAAAGGAAGTTTTATGTCCAACATTAATTCCACTGAATCCATTTCACTAAGAAAATGAGTGATACATCTGCCAACTTCCATCAGCAAAAGTATTACTTTTTTCATTCCCCTTCTTTAATATAATTTGTGGTAGTCAGTTATAGAGTTATGGGTCTTCAAATACTTCATAAGTATTTTCAGCAAATTTTAAGGATATTTTTCATAGCATATCCTACACCAAGTATTCATAAGACATGAAATTACTTCATTTCCCAGCAACACAGGACATCAGGAATCACACCAAAGTTGCCCTTGTAAAAGCTTGTTTAGTGGGGAGATATGAGGATACAAATGTCTCATAATGTGATTCATATCATAATCAGCAAGTAAGGAAAGGGCACTTTCAAAAAGCATGTATAAATAACAATATGATGCAGATAAATGGCCTTTGACTTCTCTGTAGTCTGTGTTACCCTCCCACCTCACACACTGCTATCAACAAGAGGTTTTGGCAAGCAATGGGATTTTTTTTAAAACAAAAACATCAACCTGATCTGTGATAAAGTTGCAGTATTATTCTATCCACCTTGTGTGAACATCACAAAAGTAGCAAACACATAGACTTGAAATAAAAATAAAATACAAACCAAAACTATTATTTGTTATACAGTATTTTAGCGTTTTAAATAGTTTCCCAAGCTCTGTGGCTACCCAGTTTTTTCAAAGGGGAAAGTGTTGTTTGTATTTTCACTAGTAAAGAAGGTATTTTATCTTCCATTCATTGTATATGAATTATTCATTGCTAGGTAAAACATTAGGATCTGCTGCATTTCCTTTCCCCAGAAGATTCTTCAGTTTTAAGAAAATGAGAGACTCTCATTGAAGTAGATTTAGAAGCACCAGTCTCTTTACAGTATCTTTTCAATCCACAGAAGACAAAAAAAAAAGGATTTTGACCTGTAATGTGTATATTTTACACACACATATATATGCATGTATATTTTTTTCTTACACAATATCAGCAGCAATATTTCAGTATCTAACTTTTGTCCCAAGCAACATTCTTACACCCTAACTACAAAGTAATGAGGCATAAATATGGAGAAGAATAAATTTCAAGAGGAATATTATGTTGTTTTCCTCCTTTTATCAAAAGGCCTAGAATCACCAAAGCTATTAAGAATTGATTTAATGTTCCCATAATTTAAAAACAAAGCTACACAAATAGGTCCCAAAAATTATAATAACAATCTGAGTATTGTCAGAAAAAAAATTAATTTGCTTTCCTTCCTCTCTTTCTTTTTTTTCTGTCTTGTAAAACCATCAGCAGTGTTAGATCTGGCAGCAGTTCTAAGCTTATTTGCTAGATTCATTTTTCTTGAAAGTCATGACATGTATTTCTCACATCCTCACTGAAATGCTCTGCTTCTCACCCAGCCCTCTCATTCCATAAGGGCCAATTTCCCATCCCCTGTCCTTCAGCGCTCTGCATTTTCCTACTTGACCATTAGCCTGCAAGCAAAAGGGCTTTTTAGTGCCACTTTGGCCATTAAAGAATGGCACAGGATGAACATTTATTTTATGCCTAGATATCACTTCCCTTAGAAAAATCACTCTAGTAAGAGCATCCCTGTTAGCAGGATTTGTCAGGGGCCAGTGCTCACTGAGCAGGCTCTTGTAGGTATTTGACAAGTGTAAGGTGTCCTGTTTAATAGAAAATTTACAGATTTGAAGACAGCCAATGTGACACCAGATTTCTGATTTGGTGGAATGGTACAAAATATCTTGCATAAAGGTAGATTATACTTGAAGATAGAGATATATGTCACCTGCAATATGCAATCGAATCACACTTCCAGGGTGACAACCATACCAGTGTCCAGAACAGGATGCTGGGCAGCCTGTGGCACTGTGAAGGAGTTCACGGGTTGAAACAGCTCAAGCCTGTTGTTCTCTTCAGTTTTTATCCTCTGATGTTGGTTTTAGGGATCTATTGGCAAATCAGAATATATTAGCTGCTCTTTCATATTTTGACAATCTTTAGTTTCTTGTGTAGGGGAAGTGAAATCCTTTGTCCATCATTGTGGAAGAGGTTTTATGGTGACTTCTGTGAGCCAGAGAGAAGTTTGATAAGAGGATCCATGTTTACCTCTTTACCTCTGAAAGGATTTTCTACCAAGGCCCTTGTCATAGAAACCAAGAAACAAAGAAGGATAAATAAGAGAAACCTGCAACTGTCTATTCCAATAAGCATTTTGTTTGTCTTTCCTGACCAATGAGTAAAGTGTAAACTTCTGAGTTTTGTAAGAATGTATAAAAAGCATGCATGCTATAATAAAAGCAGGTTTGAAGCTTTCTGAAAATGAGTGTTGCTTTGTATTGTGACCATCTCAACTACAACACATCTTTAACAAGTAGCAATCCCTACCCATGTATTCCCTTGGTGTCCCTTTGCCAGGGGAGAAAGCACAAGGCAAGCCACAGTAATCTTATTTCTGAGTATTTGAATTATTTACATAGTTATTGTTTTTAAGAGAAATATCTTGGTGCATTCATTAAACACTGATAATGTGTCTAATACACCAGATGAAAGACAGATTGGAACATAGAGCAAAGCACATCATTTTGCAAAGAAAATGAACTCATTTCATTCAATGTTAGCATGCAGAAAACTTTAAACTCCTCCAGCATCCAGCTCAGTTTAACCAAGAGAACCAAGAACTAGCCTTTTGTTAAGAATGGTGAGAGTAAAAGACTAAGAAACTTAATAGCAAAAAAAAAAAAAAAAAAAGTCTGTTGCTTTAAGAACTGCTTTCCCTAAGAGCTATTAGCAAGAGTAAAATCATCCTGTCTCTCACTCCACACTTTCCACCCCCTTGTGAAGTTGGGGTTAGCACCCCAGAGCTAACCTGTGATTAATGAATTTCAGGGTCTGTGTAGCAAATCTGGAGAAAAAATCTAGGGTCCAGTGGAAACAAATCAAGTTCTGCAAACGGAAGCACAAGTAGTATGGCAATATTTTCTTGAAATACTTATGTAGTTCTGTACTTCCAATGTAAACACAGCCACCACCAGCCTTAATAATGACTGGATGTAGTTTGCACTGAAAGGAGATTTATAGCAGACAACCTCACCAAGTCAGAGAGCATATTCCTGAAAACTTTTGTATTTGCAGGTAATGACAGAAGAGGAATTAAACCTCACACTGCACGACTGAAAAGCCAACAAGAATTGTTTCTCCTTTTCAGTTGAACAATGAGGAGTTGGGCTTGGACTTCTAATTACAGACCAGCTGTCCTGTGTGAGCAGCAGCAAATAACATATCCTGCACTCAGAGGGCCTCAGCCAGCTCAAGCTGGGTCTCATTCTGACAGGAACTCTGCTGCACCAGGAACATAAGAGTGTTCAACTCCATGGGACAATCCACATCCAAGGCAGTACAATTTGGTTTACAATGAGACCTAAAATTTTGAAGATGGCTATATGTTAGCTCCAGTTCAGCACACCACTACCTGAAATATCACCCAAAACCACTGGGGAAGTGCATCCAAAGCACCACTTTCAATACTTGAAGTATGGCTTTCTAGAAGACAGGAAAGATTTATTAACTCTTTTCCAAGGTCCTTTTATTTCACTTGGGTTCTGTAACTTTTTAAAATCAAGGTTCAACCTGTCTGAGACCTTCTTTATACTACCAGAAGGACACAAAGATGATAATATTCAGGCACGAGAAAAAAACAATAAACAAAAAGGTGTTCTTCTATGTCACAGATATATTGAAACTACACAATACATTTCTAAGTTTTTCTAATTATCCTGGTCTAAAATTTTTGTAATTCCATTAACTCATGGTAATTGTTCTGTTTCTTTTATTATTTGCATTTTCTAATTGTTAAAGGGGAAGAGAAAGGAAAAGCAAACCTTATGTCTCATGGAAATACGGCACTTGCATGCTTTGTTCCACTTGTGATTTAGCAATGTGTTTGGTGAAAAAAATACAGAAAGTGCACATGAAAATCTATAAACTCTAATTCATATACTTGCATTCATGTGACCTATTTTGTACTTTACAAGCATAAATTTTGTACCTTACCTACATGTCCATTAGCACTGAAATTTTTTTATGTCTCTTGACTTCTAGATAATCATCCAACAACCAAGCCTCCATTGTCACCTGTGGTTTTTTAGTGCCAAATTTCAGAGGAAGAGAGATATCTTTAGGACTTGCCTGTTAGATGATTTCATTACTTGCAATTCCATGCTGTTTAAAAGGCATCTTGCAGGTAAAAGCCCCTTGTTCTGCTGCCTTTTTTTCACTAATTTTTTTAGACATTCAAAACAGCTGATTTCTTTACCCATTCAGATCACAGAGTATTAAGGTGATGATTTTCTGCTCAATCTTGCTACTCCAGCTGTGAGACATATTTCCCACAAATGCTCTCTAGTGTCAGTTTGAAATTTGCTGTGTCAGTAACAATTCCTGCGAGTAATTTTCTGCTGCTAAATATTCAGAGAGTAAACGGCAAACGATCTAAACAAATGAACCAATTTCTAAAATTAGCATCAGGAGGAATTCTTATGGTCCTCACCTAACAGGAAGAAATTCAAGTGTTATGGGTATGTGCCATTCCCTTCTCAACAATGAATAAATTGAACTCTAACACAGCATTTTGAGCACTGGGAAAAGTCAGTGAAGAAGAAAATCCACACAGAAAAGTGGCCAGCATAGACTTTGGTTGGATGTCTAGACACACACCAACCTGGAACTTTTGCAGATCACCGTATCTTCTACTGAATAATTCACATGTCCTCAGTATACATTCAAACAGGCAATTCAAAGGAAGTATTTCTCATTAGAAAGAAGAAAAAGTTCTGGGCAGAAAAATTTTAAGGTATAGAATTAGCTTGACAGGCTGAAGCGTTGAGTAATTAGTTTATCTCAATTTCATCTTTACATTTACATTACATATATTCAATAGTGTTAGTGATTTCTTTTTCCCCGGAATTAAATGCTTTGATCCATTTTGTTAAAGAGCCCATCAGTATTATCTTAAGAATATAAAATTAGTTATTGATAGTTTAATAGGTAATAAATAATTTAGTGACTCCATATGCCAACCATATTTTAGTCTTTCAAATTTAGGTGGTCAGCCCCATGTCCATTTAATGGTTTTGAATTACCAAAATGAAAAGGGAGTGTAAGTAGAAAACGATTTTTGAAATATTTTTGGTGCTCAATCTAGGCTCTGTGAACAAATACCCACTTAACAAATTAGAGTTCCTAATTATCAGCTTCATTCTTTGCTGTTATCAAAGTGATCAAGATCCAAATTGCATTATCAGCCTAATTATCCAGTAATAAAATAGTGTCATACTAATGAGCATCATCCTGCTGTTAACCAGGACCTGCAACTCTGAGAAACTCGCCAGAAACTTAGGTTTCAGTTCAGTGCCTTGCAAAGAGCATTAAATAAGTTCACCCCAAAAAGAAAATCAGTGTCAGGGGAAAAAAGCATTTAAAAATTTAGATTTTAGTTGTACTTGACAGCTTGAAAGGGGTAATGAGTTTCATACCTTTAGAGATTCTAGTTTTAGAGCAATTCATTTCAGTCCTGGCAGAATTAATAGATGGCTCATTCATTTTTCAGGATGAATTTTCTATTCCAATTCTACTCTATTGAAACAGCCCCACAAAAAGACCAGCATGGATACAGAACTCCCAACACTGGGGTTTTTCAGGAGCCTTCCTCAGAGGGCAAAGTACATAACCAGGCACAATGGAGTCTAATGCAGCAGCTCTCTGCCTTCTCCTAATTCCTAAACCTGCATGGTTGTAAATCAAAATTTGTGAAGAGTTTGAACTTGTGACTGGGGAGGCAGCTCAAAGCAGTGGCCATTCAACCCCCTGCTCTTAGGACAGCCTGCCAAGGCAGGGAGCAAGCTGCTGCACCTCAGCTTGAGGCTTTCAAGGGACAATGCCATTACTCTCTCAGGAATTATAGTCCATTCCTTAGCATAAAATAGTTTCCTTCCTCTCTTAAGAAATATTATACTATAACAGCACTTCTAAATTGAAACTTATCATGAGTTGCCACTAAAAATTTAGAGAAGTAATTGATGTATTAGGTAATTTATACAACTACATCCCTGGATAGGACTTCAGTTTTTGTGTTTTTTAAAATGGATTTACTGTATGTTGTATAAAGAGAGTAAAATTAATTTTGATCTCAGACTTCTTATTTTAAACCTTTTATAAAGTCCACCAAGGATAGAGACAGAAAAATAAGTACATATACCTATAGGATAGCCAAAGTAAGGTAAATTCAGTTTTCAAATCTGAGTGTCTACCCCAATATATTCTAGTGCAACTGTCTTTGTGATTTGTGACTTTGGTACAAAGGATTTATATTCTAATAAGGTCATTCTGTACTAACTAACACAATAACTGAGGAAACATTACTGTAGATCTAAGTAGTGAGGTAAAATTACTTCATTTTATAACATGAAGATTAACCTGTATCAAATATTACAAACACATTTTCCTTACATGCTGTGCATGGTGACATGTGTAACATTCTCTCATGTTTGCTTATCCAAGAAAACCAACATTCAAACAATGTATTTCCCTCTTGAACATTTTTTTTTTCAAGACATCATTCCTTAAGTAGGTATTGGATTTTAGAGAGTTAATTATAAGTGGAAATATAACAAATTCTATTTATAAATAAGTGATCATTTATAAACTACTGAGAGCTGAGATGTAAGACTGAGATCAACTCTTGCCATGGCTCCTCTTCCCCTGTACGTGAAGGATTTGGACAGATTTGCTCTAGCAGAGTAGCCTAAAATACTGAACCTTCACAAATGAAATTCCATAGAAGACTGCAAGTGTGGTTCAACTTAAACCCATTTTAAAGGATTAAAAAACCTTGCCTCTCTGTCTGTCCTTCTAACACCATGTCTCTTTGCATACTTCTGACACTGCAGAAAACATTAGTTTACACTGACAGGGCTGGCTGTGCACCAGAGAGACCAGGAGTGCTCACAGAGGAGCTGAATTGGACAACTACAACAATAATTCTTTGCAGTTATAGAAGGAAAAAGGAAAAAAAAGGCATAATTTAAAAGCCGCCCATGCAACTGCCTTGGGAACATTAAACTCTTTTACCCTTCTCAAAATTCTTAGAAATTACTCCTAGGATTAATATTTTGGGAAATGCATTCCAGGTGTTTTGGGGATTCCATCCCTCCCCAGCCCTCCACCAAAAGCTGGCTATTCATATTTTTATGGTTCTGAAGGCCATAAGGTGATGTTCCTCCTCTGTGACTGTTTGAAACAGAGGAGAAAGACACACAGGATACAGAAGATCATCATAAATCACACTCCTCTGCATATCTTTGGAGCTTTGAGAATTGACAAAAGAATATTGGGCAGCACCAAAATTTTTGTGAATCTAGTTTCACATCTAGTAGTAAACAAAACCTCACATTTTTTATGAAAACTTTTTGTTGTGAGATGGACTCTTAATCTGTAACCCTCATAATGTTGAAGAGTAAGACATAATAATATACTAATTAAGCCAGATCCACTTGAATTGAAACCAAATTTTGTTTCATTACTTATCTCTAGTAATGGAATGCATTGTTTAAGTTTACAATGGGCATATGAGCTTAAAGACATAAGCATTGAATGATGCATACTCAGATCCACAAACTGAAGATTCTGGGGAAAACCAATTCATTTTTGTGATCACAGAAGGTACAAGAGTTGAATTGCTGAGCAAAAGCAAGGGCAGACCTAAGTGCAGTGAAATAAGAACCTTTTCAGTTTGGAGAGCATCTCCAGGGAGCACGTGGGTGAGCAGCACACCACTCTGACTGGGAGAAAATCAGTTTGAGCACTCAAACATGAGTTGTGAGCTTTAACTCCTGCTCCTGTCCTCTCTGCTGCACAAGCACCTCTCTGGCAGATCACCTCCCCAGGATGAGAGGCCAGCCAAACACAGCTGGGTTGCTGCACACAGATTCACTGAAAGCTTTCTCTTGGCTTTTTCCAAGGGAGTTTCAATCTCCAAGTTTTACAGAAAGCCCCAGGTTGAAAAGAAAACAAAAAAAAATCAATTAAACTGACTTTCTTTGCATGTTTATATAATGCCACAAAGGTTTCTTGATTTGAGCTCAAAACCTTCCAACCCAGACATGCTTTGAACTAAGGAAACATGCTTTATTTTTCTGTGAACATTGATTTACAAAAAAAATTCAATTAGCACTGTATGTTTATATGTAGGAGAAACCAGGAAATGAGTTTGGTTTTGCATGTCTTCTTATTAAATATACATTCAGTTTAGAGAAGTGGGAGGGGGAGAGGTGATTCCTGAGAAGTTTGAAAGAACTAAGAGAGAAAATTAATTTCAGCACAGTTCTAAGACTGCAAGGAGCTCATCCAGGAGAATGAAATGATTGCAACACTTCCCTCTCCTTTTGGTCATTTAATTAGTCTTTCATGACCTTTCACAGTTAAAGAAGATTTTGTTGTTTTGTTTGCCATCTCATTCATAGAAGTGAGTGAATTTCTAAGGACTGAGTCTTGTGTGCCAGAGCAGGACATGGCATCATCAGCAAATGAAGGGGTGACATTCCTGCAACACCCAGCTGAAAAATGCACTAAACTCAGAAAAGTATAAAACAGGACAGCAGAAGGCAGCTCAGCAGGATCACACAGAAATCCAATCAATTCTTCTGCAGGATTCTAGGAATTTTTAGTAGGGGACATTAAAAACTCACTTTCTGAAATTTGCTTTGAATGAGAGAAGGAGCCAAAGGTTTGATTTCAGAAGTGGCTGCCCTGCATTCCTTGCCTCCTAAGCTGAGCCTGGAACAGTTTGAAACCTTCCAACACCAAGACAGAAATTTGCAGCTGACCATTCATTGAGAAACTGAAGATAACTGACAACAGGCTCGCAGACTTTGATGGTTCTTGGCATCCACAGCAACAGTTTCAAGCAAACATATCTGTGCAATGGTTCTAATGCAAATATTAGCCAGTCCTCTCCAGCTGAAGTGCTTATTGCCAATTCTCTGAGTATTTCTCCACAATCTTTTTATACACAGCCTAAGGACTCTGACAAACTCTCTCTTTCCCTTCAAAGGCTTGTTAAGTATGTGATGAATAAATCTGTCACTTCCAATTCTAAACTTACCTTCTGTTTTGATTGCTGCAGGATCTTGTATCCATGGCAACTTTTCAGCACTCAGAATCGATTAGAGAAGTGATCGGTTTATCTAAACAGCCCTGCTGACGGAGGCAAGTGGTTTTTCTGAAACAGCAACCCTGACAGGTACTGTAAGTTTCCTTGACCAGTTAGTTTTCCAACACAGCAAGTAATGACTTCTCAAAGAGCACACTGTGGTCAGCTGAATGCTCAGTTCATTTCTTCTCTCGAAAACAGGTCTCTAATTGAATACCCTGTAAATCAGTATCTGCATTTCTGATTGATGTGTCCTGTCCTGTTTTTAAGCAGAGCACCGGAGTGTATAGACCTCACTGAAGAAAAATGCAGTTCAGACCTTCAAATACTTCTTGTTTTGTTTGCTTTGGAATTCAGGACAATTAGATTTATTTATTAAAACATTAAGCCATCAAAAGTTTTCAGTCAGGCATAGATGAATGTTTAAATTAATTACACAGCATGGAAGCCAAATTTAACAAGAAAGTGTCAAAAGCGCTGCTACAAATGGAGGAATGTGAGGCAGAGCAGCACTTCAAAGCACAAACCACTTCTCCAAGTGTTTCAAGTTCTAGGAATGTCTTTATTCTGCACGTTTTTCAGTGTGTAAAGAGCTCTTAATTCACCTAGTACGTGGGAAGCCTCTTGGGACTGAACATTAAAGACCTTAAGCACACACTGGAATTTATAGTGATTAATGTGGCAACACATCTTGTAAAGTCTACAAAGGCACGCGTTCAAAAAATAAGGAAGTGCTTGAGGGGACGGAATCAATTCTTAAGGGCAATAAATGGGCATGAAGAAGCTTAGTGGGCTTTACAGGACAATATATTCAGATCTGAAAATGGCACCCAGAGAAGCACTAGCACTTCAAAGCAAAGTGTTATAGATTAAAGTATAGAGGAGGATTTCAACCACAATTAAAACTATCTTGCTTTGAAGACAGAAGCTTAATCTGCCATCGATATTAATGATATCAATACTAGGATGAACCAAGCAGGATGTGAGCTGTTTTATTAACATAAGGGTTCTATGCAGATTTTCTGGGCAAAAGCTCAGGATTCCAGGTGCAAGATCATTCATGTAGCAGTGACTCCTGCCAGCTTCACCCAGGGAACAAATGAAACAAGTCTAAGCATGAAGGAGCTGTAATAGGATGCCTGACACCAAACCATCTTCATTCAGATGGTCTGACAGCTGAACAAAAGGTTTGCAATGCATCTGATAATCTCTACCTAGGCCATTCTTCTGTGCTCCCAAGCCTGGTAGTATTTACAATGCATGAACAATGAATGCTGAGAGATCATTTAGCAAAGTGTAAATAATGTAAATATTACTTTTGGTCTGAACAATGAAGATTTTCTTTTTGTCTCACCTACACAGAGAGCTCTTGTGCTAACACTTACAGCACCTCAGCAACTATGTTATAAGCATCAGGCTATTAGGATTATGCTGACAGGGTGCTGAAAATATGAAGTCTCCAGTAGTGAAAACTGTGTTTTGAAGGTTTCAAATCCTCTCCCCGAAGTACCAGGACATGGGACAAAGAGGATAGATCAAAAAAATTCAAAGAATGAATGGTGAAAGGTGAAGAACAAATGCTGAAGTGGTCTGAGTATCCTTTTCTTTTCCAGGTCTCCTGTGGGAGGAGCAGCAGCTCAGAGGAATCAGATTCTTTAGTTCTGCATTTTGGAGTTGGAGATTCCCATACGAGTGTAATATAAGGTTATGTATTTATATGATCATAATGTTCTTAAACTATGGCTGCAAGAGCTGACAATGAAGACAGCTACAAAGAAGTAGAGCACCTGAATGACAATTTATTACCTTTCCTTCTGTCCCATATTTCCCCTCTTTCTTAATACCTTTTTCTTTTTATCACTGCTATAGTATACTGGTCTTCTTAATAAAAGGCCATAGTAATCAGTGGATGCATTTTGTTTTCTTTGTTCATAAAATGTGCCTTTAACTTGAAAACCTCTTGCATGGTCAATTGGCAAAGTGTGATATTTCCTCCCCAAAACAAAGACCATACATTTGGCCATCAAAACCACACACTGAAAATTGCGATCTTGATTAAGCGGACATAGCTGCTGACCAAAAACAAACCTGGAAACCACAGAGAATTAGAAGTAAAACTCTCAAACCTATCCTGTTCATGGTGCAAGATACAGTAATATATAGATAGATATCTCTATTTCTCAATTATTTTTTCCAAACTTTACATATACACTAAGAATGAGGATCACAAGAGTTCTGAGTGTCATCTTCTTTTTTCTTAAGAGACCTCCATTTGACTGTCTGGACTTGAAGCATTATTGACATCACTGACATAAGAGAAGGACTATTATAATGGCTCATCAAAGAATAGATTTATAGATTTTAGCTCAGTGAGCAAAAATTTATCCATGTTTTAAAAATCAAAGACACTGAAAAGGGAAGGAAAAATATCAGTAGTATGATACTGAGCATATCAACATTAAAGCAAGACTTCAAAAAAATTAAAGGAAAAAATATTGATGCCTATGGATGCCTCCCTTGTTATTTAATGTCTAATTTTGTGCTGATAATTAGGAACTAAGATTTTGATTATAACCAAGCAAGCATGAATAATATTTAAATATTGCTGCAGAGAGAAACAACCTTCTTTGGCAACAGAGGTTCATCAGCATGGACATACACTCCTTCCCCAAACATGTGGCACTTGTCGCCTCTCTGCTTTGAGGTTTTTAGAGGCAGATGAACTAAATAACTAAATCCACCTGATTTGTCCACCCTCAGAAGGGCAAGAGGATTGAATTTTTTCCAGCTTTTATTGAACTTTACCTGTGAAAAAGCCAAAAACTCTTGTCCCTCAACCCCATAAAACCTTGAACGCACATCAGCTCCACCTGAATTTTAAATAAAATGTTCTAATAGCCCCATATGAAAGTTTTCACACCTTTGCTTTGATCTGCCAAATTTAATATTATATTAAGTCTGGATACCAAACTTTTTCCTCATTACATGAGATATAAGAAAGAGAAGATCTAATTCTAATTTTATTTCCTATGTAATTTTATTTATTTATTCTCCTCAACAAAACCTAAGGCACCTTTGGGGGCTGTTAAACCAGCCTTACACACACAGCTGTTCAGAGATTTCCATGTGCACCAGAGAGCTAAACTTTAAAGCTGACACACTCAGAGGTGGGGCTCTAAGATTGCAATAAACTGTGGAAACCTTTAACTCCAAAAACACAGAGTGCACATCATCCTTGGGTAAACAAGACAACCTGACACACTGCTGCACAGAGGAGCAGCTAAAGCAAATGCTGTCATCAACATCCTCTGCTACATCTCTTACTCCTGACAGATTTCCATTTTTCACAGAAACAAAAACCACTGGTCAAATTCCTCAGGAAAACGTCTGCCCAGAATGAGACATGATGTCTCCTTGGTACACATCAACATCCCTCAATCAGTTATTGAAGGAGGAGAAGACAGCAGAGTTAAGATGTCATTTCCCCAAGACTCCTCTTTGCCCCTGGGTAAGAAAACAGAACCAAGGCAGAACCTGAACTCATTTCCCTCAAGCAACAACACAATGGTTAATCCAGAGAATCCAGAAATGTACAGGAATTATATTCAGTAATTTGAGATTACCCATGCATGTCTGCAGCCCACCAAAAATGAGGGCAACAGGAGGATTTCTCTGTGCATGTGTGTTTGGAATAGGTTAAACCCACAAATTGATGCAGTCAGCACTGGGTGGCAGAGAAAGAAGTTTTATTTTAAAACTGGGAACAAAAGCCATTCTACTAAATCCAAATGTTTTCCATATTCCAAGGATGTTAAGAGGAAGAAAAATAATGGGTGGCAGGAGGAAGCAAAAAGAAAGAAATGGGCAACAAGAACCACTGAGTTAATAGGGCAATAGAATCTATTACTTGAGGGTGGAAAAATGTTGCTTGGCTCAGCTTGAATTATTCCGAATTTAGGCTTCACAGCAAAAAAAGAAAAAAAAAGTCTCCAACTGTTTAATAGCTGAGGTGTAAACCAGCTCATTAACAAAAAAGATCAAAGCCTTGGGCAACATCATTTCCCACTTCTTTCCCTCTCTAGTACAGATTAATGAAACTCTGCCTCCAGCTGGCAAATGGACACCACAGCAAACTCCTGATGCAGTCAAACGATCTGGACATCTGACACACCACAAAGCTCTGGCACAAGCCAATGGCCTCAGAGAATGGAGGATTTTCAGTAAATGAGAGACTTCACACATGGAATTTTTTTGCAGACTCACATAAACATTTCTCCTACTTGATGGTTTCAAACGAAATGTGTGGTTTAGTACTTAGAAAACTCAGTGTGGTTTAGTACTTAGAAAACTCAGTGTGGTTTAGTGCTTAGAAAAATTACATGTATCTATAGCTGCCTGGATTTTGAGGTAGAGATTAATAGCTAAAGGAATGGTACTGGGAAAAAAAAAGTATTAAAAGAAGGCACAGACCATTTTATGGGCTACTCAAAACTAAATCTGGCCGAGCAGGTTGGGACTGTGTTGGTATAACATGAACTGCAAATATTCAGTTTTATTGAAAGTAATTGAAGAAGACAGTCCACACAATTATCTCAAGTAAATTTTTGCGCTGTTGTTCTGAGCTGAAAAGTATGTTTTATGGACAGTTTCATATTCATTTTTTTTTCCTCAGAAAGAACAGAGTTAATTTTATAAGACACTGAACAAATAGTAAAGTCCTAGGTGACCTTTTGGGAGAAAATGACCCTTTGAGAACATGTTAGAGCCTGATTTAGGACTATTGGGAGAGCAGAAAAGCATTTCTCTCAGCACTTCTTACAGTACTTTGCTCATAAAGGTGGCCTTTTCTCATTCCACCACTAGAGTTTCTATCTCCATTTCACCACCGGGCAATGGAAGCTCCTCCAGCCCCATAACACAAGAGATTTGTGTTATAACATAATACAAGAGATTTGGGGCCATCCAGCCCAGGGCTCTGCCTGCTCAGCCCAC
This sequence comes from Camarhynchus parvulus, assembly GCF_901933205.1. NCBI lineage: Eukaryota > Metazoa > Chordata > Aves > Passeriformes > Thraupidae > Camarhynchus > Camarhynchus parvulus. The sequence goes on from NC_044579.1 coordinate 17,888,544, forward strand.
ACTGCACCAGCTGCTGCTGCTTCACCAAGAATCCCAGGTACTAAATTTGAGCTTGCAAGTTTTTGGGGACAGTCGATCTAACCCAACAAGATGTGCAAGAACATGTCTAAATCATTATGAGAATAGCCCTAATTACTCATGATTTAATTGGGGTTAGTTGTGGCTACGGTCACTACTTAAATGCAAGCATTTTCCTATTTTTGCTGCTCACAGCCCTGTGGCCCAAAAGACTTCAATTATTTACACCCCTTTGGTAGTAAATTGGACCCAGAAGCTACTCCTAGGATGAACTGGAAGATTAAACATCAGCATTCATCCTTTCCTCACTCATAGCAGTGCAAGACAGAAAACTACAAAATACATTTACTGAGTAACAGCACAATATTCATATATTTGATGTATATTATATAGTTATTATATCTCTCTTCATATCAATATTTCGCCACTTCAATTATCATTTTTCAGGGTTATCTCGATTTCTCAATCTGTTACCTAAATACATGTATATATTGCTTTCACATCACAGATTTCTTGACAGTAACAGCCAAAAGGTAAAACAGATACTGTCATCCTTGAAAGGCCTCAACAGTCAGTAATGAAAGTTCAAAGAAGTAGTTAAGTTATAATACCAATAAAACAGTGATCTGTAAATTCTCTATGGTTTTACTGGGTAGTTAAAGACCTATAACCCTTTAAAGATTATAAGTCATATATAATTTTAAAGTTACTTACTAAATTTTTAGCCACTATCCATAAATAATGTAACTGATTAACTATATAAATATTTTCATAGCTTACTGGTCCTAAAAAATAATTAGACATCAACTGCAAATGGGTAGCTTCTAAAAATCAAATCTAAAGAAATTTTAAAAATAGTTCTCTAAAGGGACAAATATATGTCCAAACTGACAAATTAAAAGAAGAATGATAAATTAAAGTGGTCCAGTTTTTGCTATGAGCAGCAGCAAGTCTGGACATGATCAAGGTTAGGATTAGGTCAATTGAAAAAGTTATTCTTTGGCAACAACTTTTGACAGAGGGAACACTTGTGCTTAGGCATCTTACCAGGGAGTGACACAGTAGATCCAAGATACAAAAGAGGGTTTGGATATGCTCATGTTCTGCACAACACTGTGTTCAGAGCCAAAATGAAAAACTCACAAGGGTTCATCAAGAAAGCTGCAAATAGAAGTTCTGGCTATATTTTGTTGTATTTACTGAAACCCATGCCTACCCTAACTCTCTAGGCTGTCCCTGTGGGCAGAAGTTAACAATGACCTTTGCACCTTGAGGGCAAGGGAACAGTCTCCACAAACTGCTGGCATTAGCACTGAACAAACAGAAGGGACCAGACCCCTCTCACATAAACACACAGCAGATCCACACAGTCATACAGATGGAGCATGTATCCTACAGCAGGATTCCCTTTTCTTTTTTTAACAGCCAGGACACACATTGGAATTGCAGTCATTCACAGAGGAGGAAAAAATACCTAAACAAAGCTCCCAAAATTATACTTGCAAACTACTCTTGCTTTACTTCTACAGGTAAATACATTGCTCTATTTACATTCATCTCTGTCAGTGTAATATGGTATGTAACATATCTTTCTCCATAGAAGAAAAAAAAACCAACAAAATAACCCAAAACACAAACACAAGAAGTTTTCAACAGCCACAATTCTGTAAGAATATACTCCCAAAGTTATTAGAGCTATAAGCCATCATTCACAAAGAAATACATAGCTACTTCTAAAAATGAAGGAAAAGATAACTCTGAAAATATGTTACATGGGATAAAAAGTCTCCATCACATTAAGAAGTTTCCACTATGGAACAACAGTCAAATAGAAAAACCAGGGATATGGGCAGATGTTTTAAATCACTGCATTTAGCTACATAAAAGACCTCACATTCCACATCAGCTGGCACAGAATCACTCACTGGACAGCTGCTCACGTTCTGCTTTCTCTTAAAGGTGAGCTGCAAAGCTGAAACGAAAATCAAGATAATTTTAGATGTGTGAGATGAATTCCCTCCTCCCCCATAAGCACACAAACGCCGGTCTCATGCAGATACCAGCTGCACATGCTCTGCAGCCTCTGACCCAGGGCAAGCATTTCCTAAAGGATGGAGAATTGCATCTTCCCCCTCACAAGTGTGGCTATAAACTAAGCTGGGCACATTATCAACATCAAGCTTCAAGCGGCTTCCAGTCCACATCTCTTCCCACTGAGCCCTTAAAAATACCAAGGGCTTCTCATATGGGCCTTGATAATAATAATGTGTTGCCTCACTGGCCAGGGCCCTAAATCTCTTTGAAATGACTGCTATTACATGACAGGACATCATCACATCGAAATCATAATTCTACAGAGTAATTTCAGCAAACCTAGTGTGCCTAGACCTTCTTTGAAATTTCTACTGATACTGAAAAACTCACCTATTTTTAAATTATTGCAAAAGTTTATGAACATATCCTCCAAATTCAACTAATTATGCCTCTGTTGCTCTGTAATTCACATTAAGGAAAAAACAAAGAAAACCCTGAAAACCCACACACACATCCAAGAAGTAAAAGTAATTAATTAGATAAATATCTTCTTAATGTCTTGTCAAGGACTTTCCAGGTCTCAAGCCATAAAAGGAAGCTCTAAATAAAGAAATGGTAGATCATATAATCTGCAGGCACAGGTCCACACTGCACATATTCTGCCACTTCAAGAGAAGCATTTCCTCTAATGATCTGTGTATGAATTGGGCTGATTGACACTTGGAACACCAGCTTTTAATTATATTCAAGTTCATAAATATGCATCATATCACAGATTAGAGCATGCAGTCACCAATAGTACATGCTCTACTTATCAGTACCTTTATTTACACTACATGTGTAAAATTGCACCAATTTCATCTGTATTGGAACCAGACTCCCCACCCTCCAAAGCACCACTTAGGTTTTTCTCCATTTTCTTCCAAGTGCAAAGCATAACGAGTTCCTTGTGGGAACTTAAGAAGACTTAAAATGCTTAAAAATAAAGACTGTAATCCATTAACAAGTAGGCTGCTGTGAATTTTGTCTTTGAGACTAATTCACACTCAAGGCAAAATCCTTCCCTTAGATCTACATGACTGATCTAAGATCAGATATTCTACTCCTTTTAAAATGAGCCGTTTTGGAGATTCACATATGTACCAAAGATAGTGAGAACACAGTCATGGCATCTGGTCCCAAAGGAAAGGGCTAAATCCCAGCATCCTATCTCAGCACGAAATAACTACTCCCACACAGCCCTGGTACATTTTCCATATGATTCACATTCTACATGAGAGGGAAACCAATATCTCTGGAGGATTTTCCCCAAAGTACAAGAGTCATCCTCAAAAAAAAAAAAAAAAGTCTGTATAAAAAAGACTTAAAATTTAGGTCAGTCCTTTGGAAATGGAGAGACTTGAATCTTTGAGTGGAAATTTGGAGCCTCAGCACCACACCACAGCCCACCAGCCCAGCTGATGTTTCACTCACCAGCTGTTTCAAGGTATTTCTTTTACCTTTCTCCATTGTATTGATTATTTTCCAATGAGCATAAGAAGCATTTGCCTTGATAAGATTCTCTGGAAGTGCTTGGTTGCACACCTCCAATTTTACTTGGAAACTACTCCCTCTGCTCAGGTTGATATAACTGCAGCAGAGAGTTGTCCACTAGAAATTCATAATCCCAATTCTGCTGAAGAACATATTTCAGAAAGAGTCTAAGGACAGCACTTTGGAACACAAAACCACAAGTCATCTCTGCGGTTTTAGTGGAAAATAAAAAGAAGGCACCCAGACCTTACTGCTCCTGTAAATACACGTGGCCTCACAGCCAGGAACAGACAAGGTCCACTGGCCCATCTACCCAGTGGTGGAGCTACTGCCAAAATTCTCATTGGCTAGATGGCAGATGTTTGTGTTCTTGGCCAGAATTAATGATTTCTACCCTACAAACCATTCACAACTTTATATTCACATACTTTATATTCATATACACATCAAATCTTTTTTCCAAGTAGGTATCCTAAGGACACCTTAAATGGAACAAAATCCACCCTCTGCTCACTTTGTCAAAGGACACTTTCAGAACTATAGCAATGGATGATACCTTTGTGTTCCCCAAGTTTTAAGGGATCCAGCATCCACTGAGCAATGCTGATAAACACTTTGTTCTTTGTGTTTTCTTAGTCACTACTGGTCTTGAAAAGAAGCAAAAGGAGGCCTTCAGCTTACTACTTATATTGGAATATATAAATTAAACTGGATAGAGGTAGAAAGAAAAATTTACACTGTTCAGCGCCATAGAGTAGATTGTTGCCCTTCCACTTTCAAGCACAGTCAAAAAATTCTGAGCCTCTATTTTATTATGCTTCCATTAGAGTAGCTTCTGGTATCTCCCAGCCATGCAGTTTGAAGACAGAGGTCTACTTAATTAAGTTGGTGAGAAATATCTTATACATAGGGAAAAAACCACATCAAAGGAAAGACAGAAGTGTTTGAAATTATGAAGAAACAGAAGGTGGACATCTACATGAGAAAGAATCAAGGATATAAGGTGAAACATAAGGCAAGGAAAAAAGATGAAACCACTTCTGACTTCAAATATACTTCACAGAAATGCAGCTTCTTTTCATCAGAAACACATCAATATCAAACATTTGGATACTTCTAGTAAGACACTGGGATTTATATTGCACTTGACATAGAAATATTTTGATTTTGACTGAAATAGTCTTTTGCCTAAGAAAATTTTCTTCAAATGTCTGCAAGAAAAACTTGGAATTGTTGTGACTTTCTTTTGAAGTGGCATTAAAATAAAATTTTAAATCACACGCTAGTGTGTTTAAACAGGCATTTTACATTAAACAATTGCTATCTCTCACAGAGTTTGATGGCAGCAAAAAAAGTTCCTGGCTTCTAGTCCTACGACAAAAAAAATAGGACTATTCATCTGCCATAATTCCATTATTGCAGGTTGTTGGTGAAAGGTATTGGTTGTATGTCTACTACAAATTATGCTTTCAGATACACAGGCTCTATTACTGACAAGTTTTTACCTGACACTGAAAATGGTGAAACGTGAAAAACTGTATTTGAAATAGAGTTTACTGACACCAAGTAAGTCATACATACATCTTCATCAGGAGACCTTCCCCAGAACAATCATGTTTAATTAATGACTCTGCAGCTCATATTCTTTGGGAGATAACAGTTATTAAAGTGAATGGATGTGTCTTCCTTGTGTGTCTTAACCTCAGGAGAGAATGCTGCCAGTGAGGCTAAACAGATAAGCAGATCAGTGTATCGCACTTAAAAAAGATGAATGAAACACTTAGGATTTAGCAAGGTATTTATCAGATAAATTCCACTAAGAATGTAGGTTTTGGATTGCTTTTATGGTCCATTTTCCTGATGGTATCTGGCAGGCTCTCCAGGTATAGCAGTGTGCATCAGGGAATGGTCTCACGCGCTGTTATTTTAAATGGCTCGCTGTAAACAGCCTATTGCACATAAAAAACCATTCCACACAGAATTTGGTGGATAAGCACAATGGAGTCTCAGATGGTATTATTCTCACCAAATCACAATAGTTGATTTTGCATTTCTTTCCTTTGCTTCAAAGCTTTGAATTAATTTTGTTGTGAGACTGTCAAAGCACTTCACTCTTGGCATGTGAATGTAATTATGCCATTCACAGGAAAGTCATGTAACATTGATTACACTTGAGTTTACAACTCCAAACTGCTTTATGAAAGCAAACAAAACAAACACAAGCATATCTCATGTGTCTCTGTGCCTCCAGAAGCAGAATCTTCCAGGACAGGTGAGAACTGATGTGTATTATAGCAACAGGAAGCTCCAGTCAGAGAGGTACCACTATTTTTCAATAGCACTGGCTTAATATTGCCACTAAAAAAATAAATTGTTTTTAAAAAACGTCTCTTAAAAAGATATTTTTGTTTGTTTCCTTGGAATCATATAGCCAAATATAAAGCCAACAAACTACCCCCAAAACCAATTAACTGGAAACGGGGAAAAAAAACCCCACCAAAACAAAGAAAAAAAAAACCTCACCACAACCCCCCAAGTTCAAAGACTAGGAGCCAGGAGAGCAAGACAAGTATTTCTAGGAATATATGGAACTGTGCTATAACAATTATGATTATTATATCTGACCTTGGATCTTGCCAAAACAATCATCTAAGTAGAGAACATCCATTATCCTTCCCAGAATTACAATGCCTACCTCTTAAAAATGGTTTTTGGAACACGTGAAAAGTAGTACACAACAATACCAAAGCAGAACTTTGCTTAAGTAGTCAGAGTATCTGTGTATTATGAATCATATCATGCAACGAAAATGCTCAATCTCTTTCAAGTCCTTCTCTAAAGATCCCCACAATGGTCATCTTACAGCCCAAAATCTCAGTGCTACAGGAAATTCTTCCCTCCCACCCCCTCCTCTTGCAGCCCCTGGCATAAAGCCTGACAGGCTCAGCTGTGACAGGGTTTCCAAGCAGTGAATATCCCCCAGGGGCAGAGCCCGGGCGCCCTGGCAGCTCCCAGGTCACTGCAGACCGAGCCAGTCACTCCTGCAGCACAGCCCAGCACAGGAGACTCTGGGCTCTCCCTCCATCATCCCTGCCACTGGGGAACTCCAGACCTTGCACAAGAGCTGCTCATCAGCTCCTTGCCTCAAGATAGGCAATATCTACCAGATCCTGAAGAGTCTCTGATTCAGGGAAAGAAAAACAGTGTGGCGCTCAGATGTTAGAAGGTTACTGACCCTGTGGATAAGATTATTGTTGGGAAAATTCCTGGATTAGTTCTGCGGCCACATCCTTACATAGAGGGTTTATTTCACATTTCTGTAGTTCAGCTGGTATTTTTAAATGGCGTTTGGGCTCCATGTATTATTAAAAATTAATTTCTCATTATGCTCCATTAGAATTTCATTTGAACTTGTTGATATGAATACTAATAAAGTTCTAATGTGAAACTCAAGCAGACCCACAATGTTTGTGTTTATTGACACAAAAACTAAGTTTAATTATATATTATTTAGCACACAACTTTGGCTTCACATAGATGCCCCACAGTTGATTTTTCACCCACTGACACTGACAGAGGTTTGTAACTTGCCTTTTAGTAAATCCATTGTTGTCCATTTGCTAAAACAGCCTGTACAAAGTTTTTGAAAAGCTGACTTCCCAGAGGCAGTCAGTGCTGACTGGCTTCAATCTACAATACATCCAAACAGATAAAACTAATACACAATTAATGTGTGATGACCTGATTTGATGCCTCTTGTCTCAAGCCTCTCAAGATCTGGTTTTGAGGGGACCAAACCACCACAATGATAAACAGTCAAAACTGTAGAATATTACTTCTAAAAACCCCACCTCACTCTGCTTTTCATTCTGCTATTTCCACATGCCTCCCAAGATGAAAAAGCATGCAAACACCTACATTTGCACAAACATTCCTTTAATTTCTTACTAATTCCACTTTAAGAAGTGGCCATTATTACCAGAGTGAATTCTGCAATCCTGATTATTGCCAATTTAAGACAAGGTAATTGTGCTTGAAGTAGTACTGCCATCACATTACTAATATACTTCAGGTTTCTTTTGTCATTTGTATGAGAAACTGTACCAATTAATCTACAAATTGAGCTCATTTTGTATTTTAAAGGTAGAGGTGCATGCAAGATTTATAGAGAAACATTTATCCTTACAGACAATATGAAGATTAACTCACATAGGACCAGTATTACAAGATTTTAACAAAAAGCCCTCACAAGTGAGCAGAGCAGTACTCAACTCCAAAAAGGAAAAAAAATCATACATAACTGATGGTTAGTTAAAAATAATTTCAGGAAATAGAGTCAAATAGAAAATTCTTATTTCCCCACTCTTAGAGCTTTAAGAAAGTATTGAGTGGAGTTTTAACTTGAAGAAAAAATAATCTAGTGTTCTGGTTTTATCTGTAAGTCCCAGTTGTCTATACCTTTTTATGAAACTGATTTGATTTAGGAAAGAAACTAAATATCTTTTTCAAATGAATCAAGATGATATGCTCTGCTAGGAATTCACCAGCCCACAAAATAGAGCTCATTTGAAAGACAAGGACTGTACTCCATGAGTCATTAACACATTCAGGCATTCTGGATAGGATTCAACAGGAAAAAAACAAAACAAACCAAAACCTCATAAGAGCACTATGCACACACATCAGAAATGAGAGTTGCAGAGGACTGAAAATGGCAAACTTACATTTTTTTCTGAATCCACATGTTTTGGACTCACAATAGATTTAAACTGTATGAGTGTCAGGCACCCTTAGCTTGATAACACTGCAGTCTTCCCATTTAAGTTTTATAACAATGTAGCACTATCATCTTCTATTCAGAATAATTTTCAATTAAATATCCTCCTCTCACACAAGAACTCCTGTGCACTCAAGACTTGATGATCCCACATTATCCATCCCCCAAGCCACCCCTACAACCAGTGAATCCAAATATCCCACACATAGACTTTGTTTCACAGACTTACAACATGCTTGGTAAAACTATAGGGAAAATGAAGAACGCACCACTTTTCTCCTCAGTAGTTTCAAGCCATATAAAGCTATATGAATGAGACTCAGCATGATGCATAGATTTATGGATTCTCTTAACATCTTAATGTACAGCAAGGTATTTCAATATATTCATATTTATACTTAAAATAATCAGAGGAAAGGTTAAGGATTGGACAAAAAGCTTATTTGTTGTGACATCTTCCCAAGGTTACAGAGCCCTTCTTACAACTGCCTTCTCAAAGAAACTGATGCTCAGAAAAGCAGGGTGGGTTTTCTGGCACAAATTGTCATTTTACAGCAATTTGAAGTGTTGCTTTAGGATATTCCCCAGGGAAGAGGGAGAAGACAGTGATGTAAAGTCACAAATTGCAACTGAAATCTTCGGTCCACTTCACAGCCCATTTCTAAAAAAAAAATTGCAATTTTACTGTAAAGTAAAATAAGAGGAATAAAACCACCCAGTATTAAAAAAAAAAAAAACAAACAAACTAGTGCCACTCCTTTTTCTCGGCAAATAGACAGATGCCACCTACATTTTCAAAGGAAGTGCTGTATAAATAAGGATGGTTTAGTTAACTAACAATAGCCGAGGTTTAGAGCTGGTGCTCTATAAAAATCACTTTCCTACTACAGCAAAGGTTTGCCATATAACAACAGACTACTCCCCAAGAAATTAAGTGTTTAATATCATATTCTCAACTGCTAAAAAGAGGGAAGATTTCTCTCTTCTACCTCCATGACATCAGCAAAACCACACGGAGCCCAGCCCCATCCCTCTCACATTCCAAGGAGGTTAAGTATTGAAACTTCAGAGCTGGAAGCCAAAAATCACAATTCCACATCCCCAATGGAAATGCCACCAGGAAAACAGGGAAACATCCCAGCAACGCTGCAGCAGTGGAGCAGAAAGGCCTTGCTTGGCTCACACCTGCACCACGGGCTGGCCATGGACAACAAACACCTGCGGCTCACTCTCCCTTGAGGCAGAAACGCTTTTAGCAGCTGCAACTTGATCCCTGCTCAGCAGCTTTGGGGGATGCCATTCCCAGGCAAGGTGTTTCTGTTTGCATTAGAGCAGACCTGGCGAGCTACTGGGACTTCTTCAAAAGCCTTGGCGAGCTCGTAAGGCACATGGCAAAGCTCTTTGCTCCTACAGCTGGCTCTGGGTACAGAGATGGTGCTCTCCTTTAAAAGGCACAGCAGTGGGTAACAACACCCCAGGAACGGGGGGGAGGGCAGGGAACAGAGCTGCTACCCAGTAGTTAGGCAGCTATGTTATGGTTGAGTTCATTGCATTTATTATTTACTCACATGCAGGACATTCAGCTATCAGACCTCTTTGCATTATGGTTGGTTGGGTGAAAAGCTGTGGTCTGTTTGCCCAAAGGAAGGTGGAAGATACATTCATCTCCTTGTACATCTTCTATTTGAAAAAATGTGTTTTAAGCATCTAGAAGTCAAGTGATTAATAGCCTATCAATAAATATTAATGCTAGAATACTAAAATTAATTCATATTTCCTAAATCATTTGAGAATGACAGTATTTGCATTTCACTGAATTTTTGATAAGAGCTAGAAATGCAAGAAACAGCCTTGTTTAAAGATAAAGTTACTGTCTTTACCATCTCTAGAAGTATATGATGTGTCTACAGCATACCTAAAAATAGCCAGTGATAAGTGACCATGTTTGGTCCCTTCCTTAGCATAGAGTCATTAATGTAAAACACAGGGATGTGTGCAGTTTGCATCTCTGGGCCACTATAAAAATACTATATTTTCATTATGTTATTACAATACCATCATCATCTATAGAGGGTAGCTTTTCTTGTTATTAATAAAACTTATAGTGGTGAAAAACAATCACCATCCACAATAATAGCTGAGATCAACATAAAGCACCAGCTGATGGCTGAGATTTTAAACACATCATCATTAACTGCCTATCAGATAGATAAAAGATTGAATTGCATTACAGTCTAATATACAAAGCTTTAACAATTCACTTTCATAGTTCACTTAATAAGAAAATGGTACAAATACTAACACCCCTTCTTTGTGAAACACATATTTACCTAGCTGCTTTTCAACAGGTCACGCCAACTACTTCTGATGGGAAGGAAGTGGAGCAACAAAACACCTCCTCAAATACTTTCTGTAGTGCTTTTATACCTTCTGCACATTCCCAGGCACTAACTAATTAATTACAACTCACTGATGCAGGCAATCACTCAAGCATGCTCATGAAGACCAGAAACAGGGCTGGAGCTTAGGAGCATCTGGTTCTCAATTATGGGGCTGCTCTGTGAGAGCACAACGCTCATCTGCCTGTTCCACACATGGCACCAGAACTTATTTATAGTTGCTACTCAGGAAGCTGTAATTTGTATTAAAATATGTAATGACTGAATTACTCTTCAGTGCCTCTGCTTGAGAATAGCAAAGTATTCCCACCAATCTGCACACTATATAAAGCTGTAGCTAATACCAAGGATTTGTTCAAAAGGCAACCTAAATTGGAGTGAAACCTGGCCTTTCTACCACAGAGAACTGTCACAGTTTTATTGGGCATATTTCACTAATAGCACTAAGCAAAATCCTTGCTCACTCATACCAGCCTACAGGCGGCTGCTGAGCAGTAACAGGCCCACACATCATCAGGCAGTGGCCAAATGTAACACTGAAGCTCAGAGTCATGCCTGAAAAGAAATCTGAACACAACCACCTCCTTGCACTCCTCGTTTGTCCTTTCCTCTCATGCCCCAGGCATCTTGAGTGCAGTGCTAATCAGAGCTCTGCTCACTCCAAGTGCAGTCAGATTCCTCCTTGCCTGCTCCCCGCCAGCTTCCCCTTCCCTCCGCCCTGCTGTGCATCCCCAACACCTGGCAGGCAATCGCTGGCTCACGTAATTAGTTTGTAATCTCCACCAGTTCCATTATCACCTGCCCTGCCTACAAATCCACGGCCCTCCCGCCTCCTGCAATTAGCAAGTTCTTACTTAATCCTTTCTAGTGTGGAGTTGGGAAACATAATTTCTACATCGAAATTAACACTTTCCTGAAACAGTTTTCAGTTTGTTACAGCCAGGTTGAGTTTCCAAAGGAGAGAACACAAACCCACGGGCATTCTCCAAGCGTGAGATGAAATGCTGCGCTCTCCTTAGCAGCCAAGGGACTCTGGCACTTTAGGCAGGGGTGCACCCTCTCCCACACATGCATTACAATGGCTAGGCCTTAATAATCCAATTGTGAAAGGTAAAGTAGATTAAAATTAGATTACATGAAATGTCCTTGTTTACCGGTTTGTAATACATCTGTACAACACAGCATCCCAAGGACATTCCACTTGCCCCAGTAAAATCCATAAGTGATGTGATTGAATAAAGATGGGATGGCTCTGCTCAGGATTTAAACACTTGGGAGGTTTGCAAAGATGTTTCTTCTACCTAAATCCCTGTAAAGAAAGCATATGAGTCACAAACAAGTTCAGTGGGTGCAATAACAGCAAGCAGAGTTATACAACACCCCCCAAAAAAACCCCGGAGTACAGATTGAGCAAACAGGCTTGTTTTGCCTAAGAAGAATGACAGTGCATGTAAGTCATCAAGTGTGTGACAGCCTGGTGAAGAGATAGGAACAGTCTGTCTCAGAGTACACAGAGCAGAGGGCTTCTGATGTAAAAATAAAGATTCATCTTTAAAAGCAAAGGAAAAAACCCAACTTTTGCGTGGAAAAAGTAGTGAAAGGAGGCAAAGAAACTAAGAAGTTTCATGGGTTGTTTAAAGATGTTTTAACTGTGTTTAAAAGAGTTGCCCATTATGTTCATATATTCCCAGAATTCTGCAGTGAATACCTTGATCACCACCAGAATAAAAGTTCGTGGTACAATCAAAACTTGAGATGTTTCCTCACATTCTAGTCCAAGTTAAATAATTTAATCATTCCTCACAGGTGGGCACAGCCACTTCTTGCTGAAATAATCCAAAGGACAACTTCTGCACCTAAAATCCAAACAGGACTGGAAACCATCCGAGATCAGCAAGCCTAAATTCCTTTTTCCTTCAGGTTTATTCCTTATGCTATCATCTCAAATACCATTCTCCAAACTTACTTCAAATATGTTTATGGAAAATTTCCAGATTTTGAAAGTACTTAAACTTTCTGAATTATTCTCAATATTGTGCATGCCTCTCCTAGCTAAATTGTTTACCCCATGATTACTGTTAGCTTGTCTCAAACATTAAGAATATGGCTATTGAAAAAGAAAAGTCACAGGTCTGAATCCAAGAAAAGCATTGGCATACAAATCACCTATTATTTAAATGCCCCTAAGAGATCCTTTTCATCTCAGTTTCTAAACTGCATAAAACTAAGACCAAAAAAACCCTTTCACTTCCGTGCACAACTCACTAGACATATCTTTAATATCTGTGTTTCTCTTCTATCCCTTGTCAAAACCATTTAGAGAAAATATGGATAGAGAAAACTATATGAAAAAGCTGTGAGACTTTGCTGCTAAGCCTTTTAACTTGGATTTTAAGGATACATCCCCATTTTCATATGGGTTATAGGGAAAACAGATGCTGATATTGCAGAATCAATAGCAGAGATGTTGGAAAGATGTTGCCATTGAATTTCAAGAACAAAACACGAAGAACATGACAACGCTGACATATTTGTTATTTACTGAGTTACATCTATCAGCTCTCAGGAAAATATGGGAAAACCTGATCACAGCCTTGGATAGAAAATTCCTGAAAACTTTTCCACCCATGGCTAGGAAGTGTTGACACTGACCTGGCGGCCAGTTCTGAAATCCAGTAGCACTTGTCCAAACAAACAGTGCATGCTCACTGGGGCTCCTGGGCACACCAACTGTTCATATTACACCCTGATACAGATTTCTCATTTGTTCATCTACTTAACTAAGCTCATGATATTTGAGCTGAATCAGCTTTCAGCCATGCTGCAAACTTCCACCATGGTGTTTGTAGGTTAATGGGATAAAATATCCCAACATTACTTGCTGAATCAATAATATTAATACAAGACAGAATTTGTTTTACTTCTAGAAGAGGACAAAAGCACTGTGAATCACTACATCAATTTCACTTCCCTGAGCTACACAACAATTCTGTCAACATAGCCTTTATTTCAGTTTTTTTGTGATGTACTTAGGACCTGAATAAAAGGAACAGGACACACAATATTTACTTGTCTGCCTTTGGGCTTGTGCAGCTGAACCTGAACAGACCCATAGGACACGAGCTGTCCCCTGTGCTGGCCAGTACTCAGGCCCCAGTTTGGGACCAAAGAACCAGTTAGTGGACTGGAAAATTAGAATTTTTTCATAAATACCTTCTGAGATATTGGATCAGGGATTTTAATTTAGAGAGAAATGATCAATTGGACCAAGAACTGTATTTATCTAGATATTGCAAATGCAGCAATAATCCTAAAATCACAGAAAAAATATTGGTTCCTTCACTTACATGTAAGTTGTAGGAACCTCTAAAAGGTTCTCATGTCACGTCACAGAATTGTCACTGTGACTATAGAGGCACTACAACTTTTTCATAATATTTTTATTTTATTCTAATACATTTTCCATATGGTCAAATTGTAACATTTTCTTGTGCACAAGAGTCTAACATCCTATAAACATATCTGTGGCAATTTTAAAACCAATTTTCAATGAAAGCCTTCTCCTGCAAAAAGTTAAATTCACGAATACAAATGAGGGTGGGATATGGACACAAAGGACTAACCCTGCCAGATGCTGATTTCAGCAGGGACTTTGCCACTACAGTGGTGCTTTCAAGAGAAATTGAAGAGAAAAACTATTTTTAACATTTGAAGTCTATTTGCCTAAAACTCTTTGACATTTTTGTAATAAATTTCAGAATTAGGCCTTACCTGTGCATCTAAAGACAGATAACAAATTCTTCAATTGTGACATATAACTCTAATCTGATCAGAGGCAATAAAAAAGAGACAGAAAATGATTCAAGTCTTTGCTATATGATTATTTTATGCAGATAAAGCCATAGGTCCTCCCTTCTCTACCTTCACTCTGGGAGCTTCAAGTAGTCCTGCGTCTACAACTCATGTTTAGTGGTGTTTATCTTTAACCTGAGTCCAACTGTGCCATTCTGCAGTGACACAAAACAAAATTGCCATTTCTCTGTGCTTCTGGAAGATGTTACAAATAAGGAAGGAAAAGGGGATGAACATGACCTTATCCAAAAAGCCCTGAGGTTTTCCTTCTACCTTGGAAAAAGCTGGGTTTATGTTTTCTTAGGGTAGAGGAATGTTAGTTTAACATGATGCCAATCAAACTCCACAGGTTAAAAGGGCATAGCTTGTTTATCTTCAGTTCTGATATTTGCCAGCAAAGGGATTGAAAAGCAGCTATCTGGACTTTGGGGACTGTATTTGAGATAAAACCTTTGCAATATTTGGATAATTAAAACACATACTCGGCAATTATTTATAACCTGCCATTTATTTTGACAACATTGTTAAATTGCAAATGGATTAAATTACCCTAAAATTTAAAAATTCAGAAATCCATACCTTAACTCAGGAGGAGTTTAGTTTTACCTCTTTGGTTTTATAATTTGAAAATTCATTGGAACTGGCATTGCTGACCACAAAATACAGTAGGAAAATTGTAGGTTATGCAAGAAAAATCTGAACCTGATCTACAAAGGACCAGTATTTTGTCACTTGTTTTTATTATAGTATCCATTTTAGACAAATAGTGCATTGACAAATTACTATGTTTTAGAAATACTGGGGGCTAACTTCTTTTTCCTCTCCAGATCAAAAGCATGTGCAAGAAGAAAGAAAAGAAACAAAATGCTTGTGTTGAGTTTGCCATTTCTTCTGATAGTTTTAGATTTAGATTGGTTTTGTGGGTTTGATTTTTTTCTCTCTCATTTTTTCTTATGAAACTAAATAGGATTAACTCCTTTTACAGCGTTCTATGCAAAATCCCACCATGGTTTCAATCAAGATTTCACTATCAAACTGACGAGGGACTGCTTATAAGCTCCTCAGCCTAGCCACCAACTTTAGAAGACTCAGAGATATGTTAAAGATGAAACCATAGCAGAGTATATTGGCACAATTACCATCTCTGATCACACACTGTTGATTAAACCATCAGATCCCCATGAAAGTAATTTACATTTTCAAGACCCCAATATTACTGAGTTCTCCTAGTTTGTCCCACTTTCCAGCTGGAAGAAAACTAAAGTATTTCTAACCACAATTAAAAAGTGGACTCCAACTTTGCTAACGGTAGTAATTGGAGAATTAACATATATCAGAGAATAATTTCATTTTGCAAGACCCTATTATCAGTGCCATAGATAGACAGCTTCAGGCCCTAAAAGGACATCAAGGGCATGGCAAGTGTTTTGACCTCCCAGCTCTGGCGATTGCAACACAGTGTAGTTGAAGGCATCCTCTTGAATCTTTATAGCATGTCACACTTGAGTCAAAAAATACAGCAGCTCTCTCAAACAAATCTGAGTGGGTCTCACAGCCCTTTTTCAACACCAACTTCTGCAGTCACTTTGCCTAGGAAAGAACATTTATCAATTCCTCTGCCTTGCACAGACCTGTTCATGATTTCTTACCTACCACAATGCTCAGTACCCCAGAATGGAAATATTACAGCTCTAAATTCATTGCACTGAAAAGATGAAAGTTTCAGATCAAGAAAACATTTTCATCATTGACACTACTTCATTAGCAAAGCCAAATAATCACTCTGTGTTAACAATAACAGTTTGAAAACTGTGGGCCAGGCACCTTCAGAGGAAAAGGAGTTCACTGACCTGATCAGTTCATTGAAGCATTTCCCCCTTCATTATGAGTATTAGCTTATTAGAGCCTAGGTTTAGTTGAAACCAGATGTTGCTGATTCTGTGAAGACAACCTCTCTGTGGTGGCTCTGAAGCCTGTGTTACCCTGCAGCCCTAGTGGATGTGCAGGTTGGGAGTCAATTAAGCTACAGATCAGCTCTTAAGTTGTTCATAATTCCTGATCTACACTATTTGCTGAGCAAGAGATTGCATAACTCATGTGAGACACTGGAGATCACAATGTCTTCTTACATTTCTATCAAACCCCAATTCCCTCCCAGCTCAGGAGCTTGTCACTTGTCTCTAGCAGAGGGATGGTCCCCTTACAAAGGGGACACATTTCTTACCTAGGAGAGCAACTCTCAAGTCTGTTAAAGCAGCACCAACCTTCCCATACCTCCTTGTAATTAACAGAACTTTCACATTTATGCTATTGCAGCAGAGAAACAGAAATATGTTAATGACACCTCAAATCAATCACACAGTTCTCATTCCCAAATCCTGGACTTCATCACATCCTGCAAGCCTCTCCTGCTCTGACTGGATGCTGTTGGACCTTTTGATGCTGCAACGCAGCAGATGACAAGACATGAGATAAATAAAATGTACTCTTTTTTTTTCCTCCTTGCTTCCCTCATGCTGACCAGAGAGGAAATGACAACCAGATGCCCCTGTGACCCACTGTTCCCCCGAGGTGACCGATCCAAGGGTAACATGTGGTCCCCTCATTTGGGAAGGAGCCAAAGCCTGCTCTGTTTAATTGGCCGAATGGTCCCCTACAGCTGCAACAGATTAGGGACAAATTCTCTTCAAATAAAGCTGTGCTTTTTTCTCCCTATCCCCCCCTCTAATCTGGGGGGTGTTGGGGAGAAATCATGCCTGGAGAAACATGTGCACATACACACACGACTGAAGTTAATAAAAGTGTCAGGTAGGCAAACAAAATACCATTTATTATTAAGCAGCAATAAAAGACCACATTGATGTGTATAAGGAATCAGGCACTCCAGAGAGAGGGAAGGTAGTGGTGTCTCATGAATCATTACAAGAGTTTTCTCTGATCTTTAATGCTGGACTCAGTGACTTTGGAAGGGGGAAGGGTGCAAAGCTTTCCAATGCCAAGTCCTAAGCCCCCTCTTTCCAATTCTACAGCAATTCACGTGTGAGAGGATGAAAGCAGCCTGGTTGGAGCAATCTGCTGCAAAGAGCAGCCTAAGCTGTGAGAGCCATCTTGGAGGGCATCCTCAGGCCTGGCCTGGCCTGTCAGTGAGCTCTGTAGTTATTTTAAAGAATAAAAAGAATATTTTAAAGACTGGAATTTTAAAGATAAAGACATCTTCAGGGCAGAAGCAGGATGTTCATTTACCTAGAGATCCACTATCTAAGAAACTTCTGATGGAAGTGCTATATTTAGCAGCCATTCAGCCAGCAAAGTGCACTGCTATTCATTATAATATCAAGTTTTCACTAAAAAAAGCTCATTTTCTGAAACTTTAATGTAGAAGCTTTTATTCCCTCTCAGACAATCCTTGCTGTGTTTTTCTTTCATTGCTTGGCCTTAATCTTTGGTGTGGAAATGAACTCATTAGAAGACCCATGCAGGAGGGGGAAAGTGGTGCCAAGAGTTCTCTTCCAGTGGGTCTGGAGGCACAAGCAGATGCCAAACTGTTCTTGCTGCAGAGGTTCCTCTGGATCCTCATAAAAAGCTTGTAAGCTTTTGGAGATCCATTCATCAAGTGCAATGTAATATAAAGATTAGTGTTCCTACTTGAGCCTAAGGAAATGTTGTTTTCCTTTACCAATGGCCCATTAGGAAATGAAGTGCAGCAGAAATGCAGAGTGGGAAAATAGCTATATATCAAATATTCATTCTGAACATTTTGGGGGAAAAAAAAAAAGAATAGAATACATTACTTTTGCTACATGTGCTGTTATACCTAGCCAAGAAAAAAAATTCTTTTATTTAGAGAGTGATTTGATAGCCCAGTGTCATCCACTTGATTATAAACATTACATTAAACATATCCACATACCACACAGCCAGAGCACTTATACAATTATAGCAAATGTTCTAACTCAATTTTTCTACACACCTTCCATGATGACTTCATGGATTAGAACCCCTAAAGACAGCAACAGTCATTTTTTGCTCCAATTCTACTGGAGCTGTTGCTGTGCCTTAAATGATCATTTATTTTTTAAAAATAAAATAAAATAAAAATCTGCAGATAGATTTGTTGTTCGTTTAACTGAAAGAATCTTAGTAAGAAGACTCTGAAGCAGAGAACAAATACCTGTATGTAGGTCAGCAGTGTGTGTTCAGCTCCCAGTAAGATTTGAATGCATTCAGAGGATCTCGCTTTCCTTGAAGAATTTTTCTACCCTAAAAGACTAGACAGAATGAGAAAGCTCCTCTCATTTTGGAGTATCAAAGTGTTTAATTCTCACAATTATTATTAATTATCTGATTTGTTTACATTCCCCAAAAATATCTTCTGAAGAGGGAGGGACTCAAAGAACAGTGAAAGATAAAACGAGTCATTGTGGAGATATTTTAGAATATTTGAAATACTTTGAAGAAACCCCTCTACTTCTCTCTGTCCACATGAGAGATTTTATTTCCCCTTCACTGCATGCATTGGCATTAACTGGTTTTGCATGTGCCCATCATAAAGACAAATATCTATGTACTCATAAGGATTTTGAATAGCAGTAGTGGCCTTGACAATGCTGAGTTTATGGTCAAACTCCATGATCCAAAAGGTCTTTTCCAACCTAAATGATTCTATGACTCTATGATTTACTTCAGAACAGCTCAGTTTCCTCAGCATGAGAATTCATAAGTATTTGCTGTGTATCCATCTCATAAAAAAAATTAATTTCTTGTAGCACAAGAAAATACAAATACAGCCTTGTCAATACACCCTTTTCTTCAGGCAGCAAAATGGTTTTACAGCACTTTTCAAGCAGGATGCCAAAGGGGTGGGAGTGTGCTGAGCACATGCTCACATTGTTCTCCAGTGCTACCACCCCACAAGCAGGTGGAGAAGGAAAAAGGGCCCCCTGTGCCAGAAACATCTGCCTCGATGGCTCAGACGTGGTGGCACACTGGACAGAGCCCAGAGACTCAGGGATGCTCTGTTCTTGTGCTCAGATCAACTTGAAAAGTTTTACATTGGGAACAAAAACATTGAGAAATTAGCTGGACACCTGTTTATTCAATCTACCACCTTTCTCTCCTGTTACTTCATTAAAATATTAATTATATTCATTCTATATTCCTGTCAGGATTTTGTCAGATACAGGACTGCATTGTCTAGGAAACCATCAAAAGCAAAATTCACAAATGGTACAATGCAGAGGATACCTCAGGCTTTTTCCTTTCCTACTCCTGGTTTAGAACAGTTTTCAAAATCCAATTTCAAACATGAACAATTGAAAATGTGGCTTTGCGGCTGCAGTGACAAGTCTGTTTCATACTGGTCTATAATCACAGTTTCCATAAAAGATTCTGAGATAAACCAATGTCAGTTTATGGTCTCCTTACACATCATAAATAATTATCTCAACTTTTTCTGATGTTGATATCCAGGTTGAATAACAAAAAATAGTGTGGCTCTGTGATATCCCTTGCCTTTTTTTTCCTCCTGTCTTGTAGCCCTGGCCACAAAATTCCCACTCTTTTGCTGTGACATTGGTTGGGTAAATTTGGCCAAACCAGAGGAGCACAGAAGTCCAGAATAGCACTGAGCTATATTGGAACACAAAGGGTTATCTTGGATGCATACCACTTTTGACTCATTTTCTACTACAAATAAAATTTTATGCAAATGCAATATCACATTGAAAACACACTACATTTATGGTTTTTTGATTCTTTGAATGTAAATATAGTCAACTTTTTGCTGAAATTATTGCATAAAATACACTTTGGGAAGCAATTCATTTTGAGTAGTACAGAGTGTATGAAAACTGACCTGTATTTGTGGGTTAGACTAGTTCTAACTTTTTTTTTTGTTGTTAAAAGTATGGTTCAGAGACAGTTTTGTGATGGTTTTTCACTGGGGAAGTCCAAACTTAAACCTTTGTCTCTGCAGGATGTGAAGGCACATGTCTCAATAATTGATAAATGTACAAATATACCAGCACAGTCATAACTGAGGACAGCTAGTTCTTTGTAGAAAAGTACAGAAAAACTGAGCAAATCCAAAAGACCAAATCCTGCACCAGAACTAATACAATTCTTTCATGCCTTCTCAAAAACCTAGGGAATTCTGCCCAGTTCTGCTGACTCTTGCCAGTGTCATGTGCCAGAACACCCTCCAAGCAGGTTGCTGTACAAATATGGTTTCTTGTGGAAAACATGACAAAAATCTCTCTGCAGAATCCATCACTTCCTGCAGAATTCACCAGCCTATAACTCTGGATGGCCATGAAGTTTTGCAGTGAGCACCAGATCAATTGCAGCTCTTGACATTTATCTAACTTGAGTGCTAGAGAACATACATTTGGGGTTGATTCCTATCTGTTACCCACTAAATGGATCAATAAGGCTTTTTTTCTTTTTCAGAGAGAGAGGGTCTACACTTGACATCTTCTTTTAAAGTTGGACAGACAGTTTCATTCAAACTGCAACACTCAGCAACCTCTGATATTGTAGCAGCACCCAGCTGCTCTTCTATTGTTAAGACATGGTTCAAATTTCTGTTATAAACCCTCTTTTTTTTTCTTTTAATTAGTTTAAAATGCAGCTGTAAAAATTGCTTTGGGATGAACCTTGGCATGCTGAGCTGACTGCTGGCCTCTTTCTCTTGTCTGCCCCCCCGCTCCACTTTGAAATTTGAATTTAGATTTATTCTGCCTGGAGATAGAGGAAGGAAAGCAAGTAATAAAAATAACTTATTCCAAAACTAATAGGCAGACACCAAGCCATCAGATATCAGGTATGTGGCTTGACTATGTATTAAAAGAAACATATTAGATAACACGTATATTCAAGTGGCAGACACCACAATCTTCACAGCATTAAACTGAGAGATGTAACATGTAGGCTGGTGCTAAAGGTCCAACATCTGAAAAAGAGCCTCCACCACTAAGCCAGGATTCTCCTCCAGGCCACCAATTCAGCAGTCCTTGCAGCCACTCTGAGAGCTGAGGAGGTAGTCAGGACTCAAAGTTCTGTAGCAGTGCCCTTTAATACACTGCTTTTATCATCAGCAGGTCAACACAACTGTGCATACTGTACATGGAATATTTTAACAGGTCAGAACACACCACTGCGTGACTGTTTCGGTGCCCCTGCTTCCTCAACAGGGAGTTCACTCCACAGTAATGCAAAACACAGCTATTAGGAGGCAGACAGTTAATTATCATGAAAAAAGGTAATATGTGCTGTCTCTGTGAGGCATTCTCAGTGACTACCACACTGATATAATCAGCAAACTACACGAGGTTCAGAGTTAGCCTTGCTTGTGCTGGAAGTAATTAGCTATCAAATTGATCTCCAACTATTAGAGCCCATGGATAGGATGCCTTCTGTCAAGTGTACAACTAGCTATTCCAGCAGCCTTCCATTATGCCTGAAGCACTAGGATGCCCTGCAGAGGACCCTCAAATTTCACCCAGAATTTCCATGCTTTCATAGATTTAATTAAGATTGTGCTTAGTTAGTAGAGAAATGCAACATTTTGTTCTTGAACCCATGCCCACACTTGCTAGCAGCCATTAGGATTACAAGTATCAAATAACAAAATGCTAAATGGTGATATTTAAAGTCTTAAAAAATTAGTGGGAAAAAAAAACTGTTTCTGAAAGAAAATTCCAGAAGTTGTACTTGATAATGTTAGAAACCTCCAAAAACATTCTGAAATCTCAGCACAAGCAGCTGTTTGCACCTGATACACACACACATTACATACCTCAGGAAAAGAAGCTATTTCTGAAACTTCCTTACAGCCCAGTGACATGGTGCTCCTCACTCTGACAGCAGCAGCACAGTTTAACCAGGGTGACGCAGGTAACAATTGGAAACTACTCTGCCAAACAACAAATTCAATCATAATCAGCATATGCTTTAGCACAGGCAGATCTCCAGCCCTTGGGCTCACCTATCACATCTCTGTTCACTGATAAAAATGATTTGGCCTTCTACAAACGGTCACTATGCTCTGCCTTGAACGATACCTGGCAGCAGTGAGACTCACAAGTTAATTAAGAGAACATGCTTCATTTTACATTTTAAATATAATAAAGAAAAGCAGAAGCAATCTCAGTAATATTCACTTCACACTTCCACATAAATAAATAGATAAATAATCCAATTCATAGAATTCATATTTATCAGAATGAACCATTCTCTTCCATCTCTGTATGGTAGAGACTTTATAACTCATCATATCTTTCAGCACTATTTACTCCTAAACTTCAAAGTTATATTTTTAGAACATATTTTCTGCCTCAGAAAACTCTCTTGTAACTTGTTTTTGTGTGATGGAAATATTAGTATTTTTCTAATTGCAGTTAAAGGCTAAATCATAATCAAAGCTAATGCTAATAACATTTTTACATGAAGTAACCTGTTAATTGCTTTTTAAATGGTTTTGTGCTCTTTATTATATCTTCCATCAAGGGCCCACAGAATTATGACATTGTGGTGCTTTTGCTAAGAAATTCTTATCCCAGAATTTTTATGGCCTGAAAAGACAGAAACAAATTCCCAGTCCTTTTCATTCCAGGGAGCCAATCTAGATAAATCCAGGACTTTCATCTTCTATGTAAAATATATAAACTGTGGAATCCAGGAAACAGGGTTCTTTATTTTCTGTGCAAAGGAAAAAGTCTCCAGTGCTGCAGCAGGGAAGCACCAGAGCTGCATGTACTGCATACCAAAGACAGCTCCAAGGGCATCTCTGCTTTTCTCTTTGCACTAGAATGTAAGAACAGTGCACCCTATTGCTGAGCTCCAGGATGCAAGTTACACTTAAAGAAAGGGAGAAACTCTTACTTCAGCCTTGGCCAAAATATATATGTATGTATATTTAGTTATAAAGTAATAATGTGGAAGCTTATAAATGAGCACAGTTGATTTATTTAAATCTTAGCAGCCTTTGAGCCAGAGCTTTGCAGAACAGGTATTCCTGAGGGGAGAGCTACAGCACAGCAAGGAACACAACAAGCTGAAGCTGCTAAGCTGAAGTTCACTTTAACTTTCCATCAGGAAGCTTGGATCAGTTACTCACATGCTAAAGGCTCGCTACTATTTGGGTTAAATGAAGTGTTCCTTACAGCTGTAATCACGGTGTACAACGCAGTTTTGGCTGTGGCCATTTCCTCTCTGTCAGAAATCCATCCATAGCTCCACTTGGAAGCCATGTGCATGTGAGGATTGATTTCTTGACGTTTTTGTCAGTGCCACTTCTCCCTGCATGAGTGCAGATCTGATTAGAGGCAGAAATGTGCCTGGATGGAAGGCATGTGTTCCATTTCCTGCCCCTGGCAGCCACCAGCTCCACAGGGTTCCAGCAGCAGCTCGTGTGCAGCAAGTCCCTCCTCTGCCCTGTCCTCACCAGAGGAACAGAAACTTGTTAGAAAACAAAGAGAGAGAGGGAAATCCAAGTAAACAGTGTAGGAAATTTAAGAGAGACTGAGAATAAATCTCCGTCCCTAATCCCTTTTCACCTTTTTTAGATCAGATCAGATTAAATTAGTGTGATTTCACTTTTTGGTGCAGAACAGCATAAAACAACAAAATTTAAATGGCACCAGAGAGAAGAGGAGAGGGAGACAACGAACTCCCATGCTAGAATGTTGGCAATATTGTGAATAGAAAGCAATGCTTTCTCAGGTTTTGGATATTGTGCATTTTAAGTGATGCCATCTCAATTTCACTTGCTGAGTGGCTGTAGAACAGCCTGCAGAAAACTGGAATGAGCCTCCAATAAACTGCCCCAATGACAGCCATCACAAAACTGGGAAAGCTACTTCCAAGCTAGTTCTCATTAATTGTTCCCACACCATCTTTGCTGCTTAACACAAGCTGTTGCAGCCAGCAGCTTATTCCATTAGGTTCTAAGAGTACAAATTAACCCGGAAGAAGGAAACTCACTGAGAACAGTAAAAGACTGAAGAAGGAAAGGAGACAAAAACAGGGGCTGAGGGTTGAGGAGGCTCCAGAATTAGCTGGATTCACCATTCAGCCCTATATTCCTCCAAATAAGTATCCACAGTCATTGCTGTGAAGAAAGTGAAGAAGGAGAGTGTGGCACACAGACATCACCTCATGGCTTTGGTTTTTTCCAGAAGAATTTTTAATTAAATTTTGAAAAGCAGCAATTTTGTTACAATCACGCATTCGCATGTTTAAAATCTGCTTTTAATTAAGCCAGATTATTTAATCAGAGACAGGTGAAAGTATTTTATTAATGCAGACATTGCACAGAAATCTGAAAATTTGTGGGGTTTTTGATGCCATGAGGACACAGCACATGACCCTAAAATGTTCTCCCAGTCCAAAGATGCAACTTGTTCAAAGCCAGAGACCTGTCGGGTGGTTTCTGGTACATTAGACACCTCTTCCATGGGACCTAGGATTTGTTACTAGAGATATGCTGCTCTGGAGGGCATCATGGGCAGCTGCCTGAGACTGAGCAAAAGACAGCACCTGGAGCTATAAGTAATGGCCTTAGGACATTATTGGAACATTCTCTGCCTGCACTAATTATATCAACTGCATCCGAGATCAAGGCTAGATTGCTTTGTTCAGAGAATGAACAACAGCGACACAACCAGCAGTAACCACAACAAAAGGTATCAAATCACAGAATCTGCTTGCAAGTACTATGATCAGGGAAGTGACAGGGGAACTTCTCTCCATCATCAGCTCACAAACCAAATTACAAAATCATAAATGAATACCCACTGGCACATAGAGGGTTAAGAGAGAATATTGGTTTGAATTTATGCCCAAGAAGCAATTCAGTCTCAATCTCCCATTACAGATTTCTTCAGGTGGGGCAAATTGGGTGGGGTCCACAGGAGCCAAATGCAAAGCTGAGAACACCAACCCTCCCTTCTAAAAATGAAAATATGTTTACTTAAAGTCAAGTCTGGACTGAATGCCCAAGGTGGAAGCTTTCATACCTCATTTCCAATGCAATGAGGCTTATTAATCCATCTTTAGTGTGGCAAAAGAAGAGGGGGGGGAAATGGAGGAAAAATATTGCGCATTAAGCTAAGGCCAGAGAAATACAGCACTAATAAAGAAAAAGAAAAGCATTTTTGAGCTGCACACTAAACAAAAAAAGATTATAAGGCTGTTAAATTACATTACATCACAACTCAGTGATTGTGTGCATTGACTTAACTGGTTTCATTTCATTCATTTAATTCATTTCCTAGAGGAGAGCTGTTCTGTTTGGTGGACACTCCCTGCAGCTGGCAACATCAGGAGTACTGAGTGGATGGAAAGTCAGCACTTCATCTCAGAGATGGTCCTTTTCATGAAATTTGGAAGACACAGATAGGGTATTTCAAGTAAACTTTTACTTTTCTTTATTCTACAGATGTAATCAATATTTTTAGCTTCTGATTCTTTTCATGAATATTAAATCACCTGGAGAAAAGGACTGTTTATCTAAAACAATATATGAAAATTAAGAAAACCACTGATGAGCTATTGGAACAAGATTACATGTCCATAATGTGGAAGCAATGATTGTGCTGAAGTAAAATAATTCTAATTGGCTTAAAGACTTTCAGAATAAATGGCAAATTGATAATAAGCAATTTCACTTTGATAGCATTACAATGCCAGGGATTCTTCCAAATCAATTCCTATTTCCTCCACAAAAGAGGTCTGCAAATAGTAATTGCAGAAAACACATCTTTACTGTCAGAACAGCCCAGCTTTTGTCTCTGAAATTGGATCAGCTCACCTTTTTCAATTGCTCTTTTCCACTGAACTCTAAAGCAGTGCACAGTGGGATGAGACAATGGGGAAGAGACACCAGGACTGAGGGGCTGTGCACACAAAGTGCCCAGATCCCTGGTGTGTCTAAGGACAATGCTGACTGAACCAGGTGTTTTAGAAGGGCCTGGGAAATGAACCAAAATTAAACCAACTTTGATCTGTGGAGGTCAAAAGCTTAAGAGACAGTGTTACCCTTCAGCATGACTCCTAAAGAGGACTGTACAATATCAGTCTCAGTCTGTCAGGCATCTTATTCCTTATTCCTTTCCACACTATATTTGTTAAGGCTGAAGTTTTCCAGGAGTGAATCCTTTAAAAGCTCTGAGGCAGCCCTTGGTGCACTAACACAAACCATGTGACACCACAGCTCTGGCTGTGGGTGTGGGGGCAGTGGAGCATTGGGGACTTTAGAAGCTGTGACATGTCAGAGAGGAGGCAGCACCACAGAGTCCTGTCATGTAAGAAGGCAAAATTAGCAGCTAAATCAGAGAAAAAGTAAATAGCAAAAGGCATCAAGAAGGAGAGAATAACCAATAGTAAGCACCAAGGAGGAAAAAGCACGCCCAGAATGTTTCTGGTGACTACATGGGCACATGAATATTTTGAAGATTATGTCAAAGTCCTCCTACATTTGCTAAAAATCTACAACAGATATTTTTCCCATATCCCTCCCTGCATTTGCAAGAAATCAAAATGCTTACAGTGATGTACTTCACAATCTTCCAGATCCCCAGGGGTTTGCATGATCCAAGACCATGGCAAGTTCAATGTACAAAATAGGAAATGGAGAGATGTCATTGCTTCGTTACCCCTTAAAGATAAGGCTCAGCGAGTCTCTCAGCACACAAAGTGACTGCACCAGCTGCTGCCTTGAAAGGGAGCTGGCTTTCCAGAAGGAGAAAACACTGCACATAATACACAGGGAGTTTGACTGAAAGAGAGGATGCCAAGAAAGCTTTTGGAACATACTGTGCTATGGCTGTTAATGTGAACCTCTCACATCCAACCTTGGCACTGAATGCTTCATGGCACTGTGGGAGCTGATCTACCCCACCTAGACAATTAGGGGTTTCTTCTCATCACCAGCTAAGCAGCTTGGCCATGACTGAAGCTCTCCCCAGATACTCCTTACACACCGTTCTCTGTTTACAGCACTTACAAAAAGACTAATTGCACCTCCAATCCTCTGAATTCTTGCTTCTTAGAGATTTCCATAAAGCCAGTGGCAAAGGAAGTTTCTGTTAGCTCAGACCTTATGAATGACCCAAACAAGCCTCCAGTGTCACTGTGCTGTGCCATCTGCAGGGAGTTCTAGTCCAGCCAATCTGCTCAGGGCATCTTCCTTTTACACTGCAGCTTCAGCAGCTTCACTGCAGCATAAACAGCTCATCCCCAGTGGCCACTCTTTAATAAAGGAGACACTTGCTTTGAACATCATGGTAAATATTATTCTGGATATCAAAGACAAGAATTTCCTGAATTCTATCAGAGTGAGGTGTATGGTCTACTAAGGGAAATCACTTCTCTCCAAGTTCATGTGTTGCTGAATCATCACCTAATACAAACTTTAAATACTGTCCCAGGATGACAGGTGATTGAGGAGACAGAGCACTACTCAGACTGCTGCTTCAGCACTCTGCTGCCAGCTCCCTGTTCAGCTCCTGGGTTTGCTGCTCTTGTGGCACATCGACCAACACTACTTAGGCTGGGCTCTTCTACTACAAGCTGAGCAAGGCACATCATCTACAAAAGCCAGATTATTCAACCCACTTTTTATTCATTTAAAATTGAAAAGGGGTCTACGAAGGGCAGTGTGATAGAATAGGAGGCATGGATATGTAGTGAGGAATACTGTGCACTCCCACTTGACAGCAATACAGGAAAAGTATATGGCTGGTGAGTTTTGGGGGCATAAGTTATTTTTCTATGAGTTCCCTTTGCCTTGAAGGGAGAAAATAAACCTCATACATTACAGATTCCAGCAGAACTTAAATAACAGCACTACATAGGGCAGAATGTTTTGTCTTAGTAACATAAGTATTTTTCTGGTTGTAAAAAACCCCAAAACCTGGAAGATTCTGGCCAGCTCTGTTCATGACTTTCATTCCTTCCATATAAATTTTAGGCTAACCAAAATATTGAAGTTGTGTTTCACTGCTGAAGTGGATGACATTCATTAAATTGACTTCACTGTGCTTTCCCACTGTTGGGCTTGGCAAGAGCACAGAGGCAGACTGGAGATCCCTACACGACCCATGTGCAGAGTGAAGATTTGTTAAACTGAGAAGGGAATGAGGTTCCCAAAGCACAGCACCTCAGAGGCAGTGAGATAACTGCAGTTCTCTTCCAGCTACACCCCTGACCTGCTGCACACCTCTGAGCTGGGTACCTCTACACTGTCCTGTTTTCTATATTGTCCTGCTTTGGCCCACCAATTCCTGCATTCTGTGATGGAATAATGACAGACAAGATCAGTCAGAGGCTGTTGGTGCTATTGGAATAGCTACAATAGGTAAAAAAACACCTTGCAGGGTGCAGGTAAGCACAAATGATAGAGAAAAGAGTAGATAAATGATGCCCAAATAAAAATGCTCTTAGAAGTCTGTCTGGTCAGAATATCTGAAAATAGTATACATATTTTGAGTTTCACAGAATTCCATTAGTTCTATGGAAATCTAGAAAGAGTGTTACTGGGATATAATGCCACCAGAAGCACAAAGTGTCCCCAGTGAAATAAACGGCATTAAAGGGGACCAAAATGGCAATATTTGCTAGCTACCATTGAAAGGAGGTAACATTTTTATCAGTATATAATCCTAGATCCTAATGGCGCAGGCATATTATGATGAGGCTTTGAAATCGTATTTTGAGGAAAAAAAATGCAGAAAGCAGTTTAGGAAGTTCTACAACAGGCTCCAGTGAGAGTGGATGGTAAAGGCAGCAGTGGCATGGTCTAAACTTACCCTTTTGATGATCCTTGCAATCACTTGCCAAATCTCAATTTCCAAGTCATCCTCTCTACCAAAACCTGAGCTGACCTATGATTAGGGAATAGTTCCTTCCACAGTAGGGGTCTGCTAAAGTGCTGGGCAGGCTGAGTGACAACTTAAGCAGGAAAAAGAATTCTAATGGTGAACCAAGGTGAAGAACACAGGATGTTATATTGAAAGTCTTGTGGAAGAGGGGGAGATAAAGAAGTGTTATGTGACAAATTTGAAAGCTAACAATACAGAGAGATCTGTTATTCTCTTAGTGAACAAGAAATTAATGTGCAGTATTATGCTGGAGCTAAAAAGAACGACAGACAAAAAGAGAAAACAGCAGAATTCACATGGCTGCCAATTACCACTGTTCCTTCCCAGGGTCTGTAAATTAGTTGTGCTTAGAAAGTTAAAGATAAATGGTATTGATTTAAGCACATTACTAATGGTACCTTCACTGTTGCAATTGGATTTCACCCAAATTTCTGCTGCACCTAAATTATTCTGTCATTCTAACTGCTCCTGTAAAAATGCAAATTTGTCTTCTGAAAGTAGGATATATTGTGCCAAATTTCCCCATAGCATTTATGACCAAAAATATTTTATTAAAAATGTCTGGATATTTTCAAATAGTATTCCAATGGGCTGTCAAATTAATAGTGAAAAAACCCATAATTCAGAGCTGGAAGGTAATAAGAAGTTGTGCTATTGCATGGACAGTTGGAACCTACCAGCAGATAAGAACACAAATTTGGACAAAATATAGCTCTTTCAAAGGTCTGTTTTCTACCACTGAAATGTGAAATATGCATTATTTAAACAAAGAAACCAAATGCCTCCATGGGGTAGGGGTAGGAATTTCCCTGAGCAGTTATTTCAATTATCCATCTGTTCAATCAGAGCAGTGCCACTCTGCTGGAGCAGCAGCAGTACAGACAGACACAGCACAGAGCAGCTCCCCAGCACTGGGGTAAATGCAGAGCATTCCACTCCTCTGAGTACATTTACTCTCTGGTGTCCTGGCAGAATCCTGAACCTTCAGTAAAGGATCAAACAGAGCAGCTACCAAACTCTACTGGACCTTTAGGAGAGGATGAGGCTGAAACTGCCAGAACAGTTCAAGAGGATTCAAAATCACATTTAAAATTTACAGTAACAGAGCACAGATTGAAAAGTACTTCTCCCACAAACTGCATGTGGTTAAACAAAGAGCTGATATATCAAGATCATGTGGAATAAGCAGTAACTAACTGCCATGCTTATCTCACTTCAACTAGCCTCCCTGCTTAGAGGTTTGGGTTCTCTTAATCAGAGATCAGAGTGGTTGTGGCTGCCACATCAGTTTGATGTTTATACCACCTTAGCAGCTTTAAATAGCTTTAGACACATTCTGGGCACCTAGAACTGCCTGAGCTGTGCTGAGGTTGTCACCCTGGCTCCAGCTGCAGGTGTTCAGGTCTTCTGCAGTCCTGAGGACAGTGGCACAGTGGTGGGATGTGCAGCTCTTGAGAAGAAAGCGAGACTGGGGAGTGCCATGGCTCATACCTGTTATTTCATAAGACACTTTCCTAAGAAAGGGATCCTTCCTTGGCAGTGGGGCATCACACAGCTGCCCTGCTGAAAGACTGGAAGCCTCTGGTGTCTTGCATCCAGCCAGCCCCTTCTGGTAGCTCAGCACTCCCTGACCCTCACTGCAGTCCCACATAAGATCCCAGCCTGGGCCCCATCCCTCAGCCAAGGCACTTTGGAGACAGCAGCACTCCAGAGAAGCAGAGCAGGGGATCCTGATTCAGGCAGGAAAACATAACAAAGGTTTTGCAGAAGAAAGCATGAAGTTAAGGGCAGCAGGATCTGGAGAAGGCACGAGAAAAGCAAAGGATCCAATATCAAAGTGGGATCAATGGCCACAAGGATCCTACAATGAGGCCTGACAGGTGAGCAGAGCAGAGCTGATGGGTGACAAATAGAGCCAAGGCTGTGTGACATGTGGCACTGAGCCACCTCTGCCAGTGATGGAGCTGTAAGGAAGCCCCTGGAAAGCTGTCCCAGGAGAGCACACAAGGGTGTGAGCTGCACTGAGGGCAACACTGTGTGTGAGCTGGAAAAGGACACCAACACGGGACAAAGCAAGGAAATTACAGAGCCTGAAAGGAAGTGGAGTCAGAGAGTAATCATAGCTCTGGGGGAGTGATGCTCTGGTGCCTAATAAAAACAGGTACAGAGAACAGCATTAAATAAATGCTCATCAGGAATAGTTTGCCATTGCACACATCAGAGAGAAAGAAGGAGGAAAGAAAAATAGTTGTCATGAGCCACTTCAGCAACTTGAGGGAAACTCATAAACATCACTTCCATTTTCCTCTGAAAAAGTATTGTAAAGAGGAAAAGTTAAATACTATGTGCCAGAGCAACAGTGTTTTTGTGGTAAATCTTTCAAATCTAGTTTCACTTGCCTCCAAAGGATCCTTAAAAGGACTTTTTAAGTTAGATATGCTGGCTTTGGCTAACTATACAGAGCAAAGAATTGACTGCATTCCTACAGAAATGCCCCTAATAATTCCTTAGAATGAGCTGTGGCACTTTTCCACTAATTGTGGAAAAAACTAATGGGCACCTTGAGCATGTGTTATTAATCTGACTGCCAATTCTGAGAGATTTCAGTTGTGAAAAACTACAAGGCAGTATTTACTCTAGAGCACACATTCTGCACCAGTAAAAAAAAAATGCACAAGGTGAACTGGAAAAATAAAAAGGAATTTTTGCCATGTGACTCTATTATTATTGAAGATAAAAAAATCCTGTGTCAGCTCCCCAAAGAACAGGGGTTTAACCTGAGTTCAGTTTCCTTGCACAGGTTCTCAGAAAAGTGATAGAAGCCATCAGGCATTGTATTCCAAGCTCCATAGTTCTCCAAGGGAGAGATATTACCCAAGTGAATTTGGGTTGTAGTTCTACATTTCATTCATTTCAATAACGAAAAAAGAATGAATAATTGCAATTATGTTTTTCTGCTGAGTCATCCTATGGCAAAAATACTCAACTCAACCTCATTTCAATTTTTTCCTAAAGAGGCAAGATTCAGAACATCAAACCAGAGTAAGGGTCAAGGCCTCAAACAAAATTACAAATCCCAGATGGAAATGCAGCTCTTCTGTGATTATGCTTTTCTGAAAAAACTCTATCACACCCTTATTCTTCATTTTCCCTACCGAGTTCTTGGCTCCCCACATTCTCATTGTAAGGAGTAAATTTGGTATTTCAAAAATGTTGGCAGTCACCTGGAGCACAACAAAGACATTTCCTGTTTTTCACAGATGCTATAAAGTCCTTTTCTCCACGTAGCTTGATGGCTGGGACATCCAGCAGAGACGTGACAGAGCAGCTTCAGCTTCCCACCCTCAGACATTTGCCCACGTTCCAGATTCATTGTCTTTATTACCAGGATGACAACAACTGTGCTGAGATGACCAGCTCCCAAAATTTCCTACTGGAATTCTTCCATAAATAAATATGGAGAAACCAGAGCTTGAAACTAGATATGCAATCTGTGGAAGATTAATGACTAAACTACTGAGAAGTGGCTGGCAAAAATTTTATCTAAACTTAGGTGTTCTCAGCACAAGCCGAATTTTATCAGATCAGCATTTGATAATTAAAAAATGCTATTGGCAAATTTATGTGAGGCTTTCTCCACTACATTACCCTCACTCATCTCTAAGTTCTGCTGGAGCTGAATCAGGTCCACAATCAGCATAAGAATAGCTGGGATTGACAAGAAGACTAGTTAAAAAAATGAAAGAGGAAAAGAAAAGCAGAAAACCTTATTGCTGTATTTATAACCTCTCCACAGGTTCCATGCCAACTTCAACTGGGCCCCCAAGAAAAAGAGTTATTTTTCAATCTGGGAAAATGCCTTTCCATAGGAAAGAATATCCCCACACAGTCTTCGTGTAGAATTTATGTAAAGAAAAAGAAAAATCCAAAAGAGGACATACAATAACCCCCAAAAGCTGGGGGAGTGGGAAGGAGTGGGGCTGAAAGGGGGGCTGTACTGCTGCGTGATGGATGTTTAGGTGCCATATTTCTTCCTGTCCTTTCCTGAGAGCAGTTCCATAATGGGTGTTAACAGGCCAGCTTTAAACACTAAGGAGTGCATTTGCAGCGTAATGTGCAGAGATTTGTCCGGACAATTTCCCATTAACACTAATGTGCACTGCATGGTTAAATCCCTAAACACCACGTGGAAAATTTACTTTCAAAAGCCTCCATTACGTTTGGGTGTTGAATTCTTTTGAAACAGTTGTTAGTCTGTTAAACACTGATTGCTCTCACATTAGGCAGACAAAACTTTTCATTTCAGTTTAAACAGTTAATCAGAAGATGTCTTTTTGCAGAAAGTTCACACGCTAAATGAATTTTTTAAATTACTCTTTAGATTAGATTAACATTTCAGAATGCCTCATCTAAAGATCTACTCATAAATACTAGACGTTTCAGATAAATCTGTGATATAACTACAAATTTTGTTCACAGAGGACATTGCTCACTTTTTTACAAGCCTAGTAGGGACAACATCACACAATTTTTTCACATTTTTTCTATCATTAGGATAAAGACAAAATGAATGTGTGCATATTTGTCTTGGTCTTTGTTTTTCCTTCTTCTAGACAGGCATGTAAAGCACTTACAAGAATAAAGGAATCTCACACTCGAGATGTGAATGCATATAAAGCGAGGTAGAAAGAGGAGGAAAAATGGAAGCAACAGGCAAGATTATAATTATAACCAAGTTCTGAGTGACAACAATGCAAACATTAAAAAATAAAGTATGAAAACATGTTGGTCCCTACCTTTCTTACTTCTCAATATAAGCAGAAGTCAGGCTTACAAATCATGAGATTTTAAAAGAAATGTCTGTGCATGAAAGGGATAATCTAATTTTATAGTGAAAGTGCTCACACAATTGGCCCAGGCTTTCTGCTAATTACATTTGTTAAGGAAAGCAAAGAAGAGTTATCTAGTGTTTTGCTGGTGGAGGGGAGACAAGTGATAGAAATATGTATTTTACAGAGGAAACTGATATGAAATGCCACATACAATCAGCAGGTGAGTTTGGGTTTATAGACATATACTCTGGCTGGGTTTTATGAGTGGACATGAACACATGAAGCCCACTACATTCACAACAATTCTCTTGTTCTTTTCAGTGGCTTGCAGAAGTGGAAGCTTGCCATTACACACAAGCATTTAATTCTTCAAAAAGCCCAGTTACTTCTTATGAGACAATAAAGTACTTCCTCTTGTAACAGCAGGTAAGCACTGAAGGCATCCTTAAAAATCTAACCCTAGTGTGCGAAAGAAAGTTAATAATCTTTAAACTACACACAATGCCACTTCATCCCTTGTCCCAGAACATTGTAAAATGTCTGATTAGTCCTTATAATAGTGCTAACACCTCCACAGCACATAAAAGAGGGCTTTTAATTTACAAAAGACATCTCTGGTTGTCCTGATTTTTACCTTTAATTAGACTGTAAGACATTGCTCCATTTGGCTGTTAACCAACATATGAGGTATAGGCTTAGTGTACAAGGTAGATTTGTGAGGCTTTTTTAAAAGCAATACTGTAATATTTTGAATATATTTTTAATACACACTATCTCATGGATTATTTAACTCTCTAATGAGGTAGAAAGAAATATTAAAGACAATATTTTAAATGTCAGGTAAATGACTCAGTTTAAGGCCAAAAAAGGAGAACTTTTCTGTTGATTCTCTTGCAATGGTTCCAACAACTCTCTAGATTTTGGAAATGATTTTGTGATGCTTAGATTTTATATTGGTGCAATAATTGTGCGCAGTAGGGTACTGCACCTAGCCATGAAATTAATTTAAAAATGAAATAGGAGACATTATGAAAAATATAGAAAAGTCAGCTGCCCCAAAGGAATTATAAATAATTTTGAAAAAAAAAGTGTTTCTGTGGCAACATGAACTTTAATAAGTCAAAATTTGCTATACTAGTAAGCTGTGCCCCAATGACAGGTAAATGTATGTGTCTGAATAAGGAGACCAATGGAGCTTGTAGTCACAGAGCTGTCAGAGGAAATCAGAGGAAGTCAGCAATACATGTCTGAGCACTTAATAAAAATCACCATCCAGCTCACAATATGTGACACAAACCCTAAAATAAGGGGAAATCTGCATTGTGATATGTAAGGGACGTAGCGTGTCATTTGACATGTGCACTTGCCTCACTGTCGTCCAGTTTGACCAGGAAAAAGAATAGGGGCAGTCCAACAGCTTCTTCTTTTGTTTCAGCACATCTTGAAGAGGAAACAAGCTGGCTGCTCCCCCCCTGTAATTCTCTTACCAAACAGAAATTTCAAGAAAGCTGTGTACGCATCCCCCTGCAATGAATACAACAAAACACAGGAGCCAGTCAAACTTCTGGTGAAGCTCTGCACCACAGGAGAAATATAAACATCTCCACAAAAAACCACCTGAGTACAAATTCAGCCACAGAAGTAAAAAGTGGAAGTGTTTGGGCAGAATATCTGCCCTGCAAGTGGAAAGAAAAACCCCCATAAATTTAAATTCAAGCATTTCAGATGGAATAAATGACAGGATGCTGCACAGGGGGGGATCATGCCCAACTCTAGCTCAGTCCCAGCCATCTCCCTTCGAGTATTCCTACCTTGGTCTGCAGGATTTCAAAGGAAGTTTTGGGTCATAGCAGTGAGCAGCTCCTTCACCCCCAACACAGGCAGAGCTGTTCAGCTCCAACTCCAGACTGGCACAGCTCAGGCTGACCAGGGAGGGGACTGAAAACCCAGTGTACCTGGCCTTACATTGCAGTGTACTGCCTGGGTAACACCTCCTGTGCAGCTTCTGGTCCAGAAGTCAAGAAAAAATGTTGGGTTTTTAATAATTGAAAACCACACTTATCTAGTCTAAAAGGACTAATTAAAAATTTAGAAATTAATCATGACCACCTATTCATTTCAAGGGAGAATGCTAGAAAAGAGACAGGAGAGAATTGAATATAAATAAATTAAAATAACAACAAAATTCCTTTTTGAAGCATAATGACTGTGTTTGCAGCTAACACCAGAATTTCAGTACATGTCATAACCCTCAAGGATGAACATAAAACCTTCTTCATCCCACTACCAGACACAGGGTGCATCCTAGTGCTAATCTGTGCTTTGGTTCCATCTGGAGGCACCTTCAGAGTGATGGTAAGCCTAGATTTAAAGTTCATTGCCAAACTAGTGGGCTCAAGAAGAAAAATGAAAATCACAGAAAATGCTTCAAACATGAGAGACTGATAAGAACAGGAGCGATTTCTTTGGACATGAGAGCACTCAGCTAGGCCTAAAAGAAGTACAGAAAGGTAAAGTATGGTATAGACAAGATTTCTGGGGAATGGCTGCATTGCCTATATCATTATAGAACTGCTTTACGTGAAAATAAAAAGGTGAGAAACTTGGTTAATAAGCTTTCTTTTTCCTTACACATCATGTTACAGAGGTCACCAATATCAAAAGTTAAAGATTAAAAGCATGTTTCCAAAAGCATCCACAAGGCATCACCAAATACATTGAGTAATAATTAATGCCAGTTATTAATGACAGTTCACACTTAAAAAAAACCTGTTGAACACCAGAATAAGAACCACATAAAGACAAATAATTCTGTTACTAAACTAGTGACTTCTACAGATTATTTGACATTTGTATTTGACATTTGAAAAAAAGCTTTAGAATGGGAGATTTGTTACTCATAACTGGGAGTGGTGGGTCAGGCTTTGGCAAGTCAGATGGACCAGCTAAAGACATTCCCAGAAGGAAAAATAAAAGAACTAATGGTCTTAAAAAACAGGAATTCTATCAAAAAGGAATTGAGGCTTTTTAAGCTGCAGAAAAGAAGGCCAGAAGACACAATCCTATTCTTCAACATTTAAGTTATTGTAAAGGGGATACTGTTGATCTGTGATAGACAGGATGAGCAAAAATGGGTTTGAATTGCTGCAAGAAATAAAAAAATCCTTGTCTATATAAAAAGTTAGATACTGGAATAAATTTCCAAGGAAGTTGTTATGTCTCTTTAATCATAAGTCTTGAAAATTACTTAAGAAGTATTTGCAAGAGATAAGATAGCTCAGGAAAAGCTCAAAACGTCTCTTATTTTCTCTGATTGTATATCATCTGAATTTAAGAAAGATGACAATTTGTTTTAGAAATGCCAGTACTCAGCTCACACGACTAAATCCCCTTACAGCCAGTCTGTGCCTTGGCTTCTAACCCACTTAGCAAGTCCTGAGGCAAACAACTAGCACCCTCTCTACTTCAATTTACAATGGGATTGTCTCTGAGTAATGGAAATGCTTATTCCAAATGGTTTTCACACCAGACAGACTCTTCAGAGAGAGGAAGGAACATGGCTATCTAGTTTTCTTCCCTAAAGCTGCCTTTTCCACAGAGATGTGAAAAAAAAATTGGTTACAGCAACCTAGCTTTTTAAATCAAGGTAGATTGTTAATGGATGTTCTAGAGAAAAATAAGCAAAGATGGTCCCCTCCTTGTGCCTGGCTGTCAGCTCAGCAAGGCCAGGAACAAGAGTGGAGGAGCCTTGGCCAGGGCACTCTGTGTGGGGCAAAATGGACATGCAGGTGGCCTGAGCATCCCAGCCCAGGCACAACTCTATTCAGAACCAAATGTCTGCCAGTCTGTAGAGAAGAATGAGTTCTGTGAAAATCTCCTTCCAATTCACCTGGAACAGAAGTGCCAGCACTGAGCCAACTTAAAATGAGAATCACACTTCATCATCCTTGTCCCAGCTGTGGCATGCAGCATCCCCCAACCAAATTGCCTTGACACTCCTCTTTCTTCTCTCACACTTAAAGGTACAATTTGGGGTCCCAAGCTGTCCCAAACCATAAACTGTGTAGTAAAAGGAGTAAGTAAAATCAATTCCATGAGGATTCTATATTTATGACTGGATCATTCAAACAGAACACAGGTTTTGTTCAATAAAGAGATATAAGCCATAAGCTCTGTTTTCCTCTTCCCCATCCTTTAGATGTGCATGAACCAGTTTGTGTCACCTGTGAAAGGATACAGGCATTGTTTGCTCTAATGGCCTGACAGAATTCCCTGAGAGACTGGCCTCTTACACTCTTCTCTTCCTCCCCAAGAACTGAAGCCTCATTTCTCATAAGACAGATCAAGAGGGCACAAACACTTGGCTCCCAGGTGCCACAGCTCATCGTCATACAGTTCTCTGTGGAGGCTTAAGGTTAGTTACCACAGCCAGAAAGGAACAAGGAGACATTTCTGTTAGAGCAAAGCAACAATCCTCAAACAAACTGTTTTCTGCAGAAGTTTCTATGTTGTCTCACATTTCACTCAGCCTGCCAGCCAGAGCAAAAAGTTTTTAGCAGTTCAATTCAATGTACTGGCAATATATTAAAGAATTTATTTTATTTTGGTGCTGGCGATATTTTCATTTCATTTTTCATTTACATCTGGACAATGCCGTTAACTCCTTCAGCCAGGGATTTTATTCTTACTGTCTAAATAAAAAGACAACAAAAAAATTTCAATCTTTTTTTACAGTCAGGGATTACATCCAGAATTTTTGAAGAGGTTTAAAGGAGGGAGAGGACAAAGGAGCCAGAGCTGTTCTCTCTTACTGCTTGTTTTTCATTTCTGGGGGTAAGTACTGCCTTGCTAGGCCCTTACATAAAAAAATATTCACATTCCCCTCCATAACAGCCATGAGCACTTTTCTTGACCTAGTTTAAGTCAACATGGACATTAGCCATGGTCTGAGTGGAGTCTCCTGCTGGAGCAACCCTGCCATGCAGTCATTTCTGAACTGGGTTGCTGCTGCAAAACTTCTTAGACAAGGCTGATAGCAAACATGCTAAAAATCAGAACAGGAAACACTAACAGGATTTTAAGACAGAAAAAATTAACTGAGAAATAAGTATAAGATTTTCTGAGGTCTCCCCTAGTGAAGGCCAATTTTGTTTTATTGTTTTTTTGAGATTTGGTTTGGAGTTTTTTTGGACCAGCCAATTTATATTAGGAAGTAATCTCCTAATTTATGAAGGAGTCCTTTAAGCTCCCTAGAAAATCCCAGTTTCATGATTTATTTGATCATTACAGAGGGGTGATTTCAATATCCTTATGTTTCTCATTGTTTTGCACGTGGCCATCCATTACAGCAGAAGAAATTACAAAAATCCTAAAAGATATTATCATTTTCATATCTAGTAAGCCTGATGAGTTTTCTATAAGCAGGATGCATGACACAATGAATAGGGAAACTGGATTACAGGAAAAAAAAATCTGGAGAAAGAAGAGGACAAAGAAAGGTGAGGCTATTTTATGTACAGGTACAAAAATGAGGGTAGAAGTGCTATTTTTATTTATGGAGGTTACAGCTCTCCTCTGAACTCATTAGTGATTCATTGCATATCACAGGATTAAAAACAAGGAACGGGTAGATCAGCAAGCCTGAGCAGATATCCAGATTTCTGTCTCCACCAGCCATCATTTGCAGAAGCCTACTGTTGTGGAAAAAATCCTTGTTCTTTCCTCAGAAAGAAAAAATCCACACCTGCTTTCCTCCTAGGAGCTCACCTGCAGCTGCGAATGGGAGGCAGCACAGACCCTCCCTGGCTGCCTTGGCTGTGGAGCCCGAGCTCTGCCAGGCCAAGGGAAAGGTGCTGGAGCCTGGCCCTGGCT
This sequence comes from Camarhynchus parvulus, assembly GCF_901933205.1. Taxonomy (NCBI): domain Eukaryota; kingdom Metazoa; phylum Chordata; class Aves; order Passeriformes; family Thraupidae; genus Camarhynchus; species Camarhynchus parvulus. The sequence goes on from NC_044579.1 coordinate 17,928,739, forward strand.
CCTGGGGACAGGCAATCCCCTCCCACCACAGCAGCTGGTGACAATGGGGACAGAATCACGGACTGCTCATTGTTGAAAGTACTTTACCTCAGAGAATACTCAGGTGGGCCTTTGTTCATAATTTAAATACTTCAAATTAGAGGTCTGCACCTTGCTAATGCTCCCACTAGCACTGAGAGAGCATTTGTCAAAGGCTTCTGTGGGAACCAAAATTATCCCTTAGTGATTTTGCCATTACAAGACTTGCCTATTTTACTACTGCAAATCATAACAGGCAAACCAACAAAATGTTACAGCATCAAGGCACAGGAACTCAGGAAGTCTTGGAAATCACCACTTTTGTCTGCCGGAAATGAAATGCCCTTCTCCAGTTTCAGTTTCTGCTCTTGCAAGCCAGATTGTGTTGCAGGACGTGCTGTTAAACCAACCACACTGCAAAACACACTAACACTGTTCACCCCCAAAACTGGGGTGGTTATGAATTCTAGAATGATGATGACACAAAGCAATCAAAGCTGGATCATTCAATATAGAGCTTACACTCCACCCTCATCTCATCACATCCTCCTGAAGCAGTTACAGCCCAAACGGTGCTCACACATTCCTTTGTGTTTTGCCTCTTACACCACACCCATATAAAAAGGGCACCAGTGATGTACCGCACACCCTGAATAGAGTCTGTCACAGGCAGGTCAAGCTTTCTCAAAGGGGTTAACCTGCTAGTGCCTATTTTATATTTAATTTCTACTTACTGTTTATTTTGTGACACTGCTGTGCTTTTATGCCAATTGCAAAACTCAAAGAAAATGCATTTTCTTGTCCCTGGAAAAACAGTGAGGTTGGTATTCAGAGAATTCCCTTCCAGGAAAGGGAATTGTCTCTCAGAAAAGCTTTAGTCAAGTCCAGGACAAGAAGTGGGAGCTTGTACTCAAGATTTCAGCTCTCAGTGTTTGGATAAGATCCCACCTGCATTCTGGAAAAGAGATAGAAATTCTAATAGATCTCATGGGGTCTCTCCTCACTGAAAAACAAGATGCTCAGAGCTTGTTACTGTATGGAGTTGTCCAGGTACAGTTAAATGATTCATCATGTACCCATTCTGTTAATTAATTACTCAGTGCTATATAAAACCTTTATTATATATTGCTAGATACTTGGATGCTTATTACAGCTGATTGCAATATAGGAAAAAAAGACAGCTACTATTTTTTAAAGCGAAATAAAAAGTTGATATACCCAAAACTTGTGCCTACATGTCTGGAAACTCAGTAAAATGTGTATAAATTAAAAAAAAAAAGCCAAAAGGAAACTTACTTGAACAAATGGAAAATTTAATTAAAAGCAGGATGAAGATGGATTCTGTACATTTTTCAGGATCAAGTGACCTGGAAAGAGACAGAGAAAACTTTGACTGGATAAGAAGTGTTTACTTGGAGAAGAAATTAGAAAAAAATAAAGTTTAATAACAAATGGAAGTAATTAAAAATGGAAAAGGAACCTCAAAAAAGATTTTAAAAGAGAAATTTTTCAAATTATACACAAAATCATATTTGAGACTTCACACACAGACACAATTTTCCCCTTATTAGTGCATATTTTATCCTCTTCTACAGTCACCCAGCTGCTGCTGTATCTCAGCCATAATAATTGCCTTTTTCACTTCTGATAGTGGTGTTTGCATGGCAGTGGCCTGTATTTGAGATGAAATACCTGCAAAAGACAGGAAATATTCCTGGTTCAGAAAGGCAGCAATCTAAACCCTTAACCCAGCAAAGCCACTCCCTCTTCAGAAGAAAAAGGACAGGCCAGGGAGGGTACACAGCCAAAGCTACAGGACTTTACTTTGCACAGGCATCACAGACCTTCCCCTGCCTGTTGTGAATAACTCTTTCATGGACTTCATGCATGTCAGTAAACCCCTTCCTCCCTCAGGTAACCTTGTCTTTGGTCTAGCATCGTTTCCACAGGAAAAGCTTTCCAGGTTTTCATCCTCAGCCCATTCTGGTATTACTTGAGTGGTTCCTCAAGAGATTCAAGAATCTCTGAATTTTGCCTGAGATTCTGAAAATTCTGGACTCCAAACTGTAGCTGTGAAAGCCAGAGAATCAGCTCCTAGCTCTTTCTCACAGCTACAGAGCAACATTACCCATTTCATTTTCCCCTAATTCTGGCAGAGCAGGGCACCATGAGTCACTCACTACACTCTCTTGCCAACTACTGGTTCGAAGCACAAATGTCCATAAGGGGAAATTAAATATTTCTATAAACTCACCCTTCAAGAGCCAGGAGGACTGTGTCACTGAGTGTGCTTCTTGACATGACACACTGAAAAATCCCCCATAATAATCACTGCAGAGCAATTAGAGAATTTAATCATATTCTAGACCTGTCACTAGTTCTGTTTCTGAGACAGGCAAGTGCACGTGTGACATTTGGGGCTTGTTCCTGCTGCCACTGAAGGCAAAGGCAAACTCTCCACTGGCTTGCACAGGCACAGATCCACTTTATGTTACAGAGCAGAGCTGGAGGAGCAGAGTGAGGTTGTTCCTTGGGAGGAGAGCTGTGCATAGCTGAACTACTGCTCTTCTCCAGCAATTTTACAAGATACCTTCCAGGGTTTCATAAAATACAGAGAGACAAGCACTAAGAGGATCAAGAGCCACTTTACTTGTGAGAGGGACCAAATCAAATTTTCCTGATTAATTTACCTTCCCTTGTTCCCCTGAATAAATAAATAAACAACACAACAGCAGAACAAGACAGGCTTAGTCTAGTGTTTAACTAATTAACACTACTAATTAGTGTTTAATGGCAATGATAATTATAATCATATCCCTCTGAGTCTACTGAGGCTGCCACATGAGAGGGATTGCAAACTTCTCCAGCCCTCTACAACTTAAATCAATATCACTTCAAACCTGACAGGGTCATTTCATGAAAAGTGATTAGAGAGTCACCCTTATTTTCTGTGTTAAACTGAGAAATTCAAAAGCCTCTTTAATTGTGGGAGAAGAAAGGATAAAGCATCACTTTGAGTCAACAAAATCAGTTATTGAAGCCCCTTTTTGAACCACATAGGCATCATTCTTTAGGTTTTGAGTCAATCCCAAAGCCAAAATTCACAGGCTCCGTGCCATTTGCCCGTTACGTACAACAGAATAATCTAGATTAGGAAGGACCTTTGTAGTCCAACCCACCATTCAAAGCACTGCTACCAGTTTATGCACAGCTTTCTTGAGCCAGGGCTTGAATATCTCCACCCTCTGGCTACATGATTCAGTGTTGGATAATCTTCTTGGCAAAAAACCTTTCTCCTCGTATCACACAGGAACCTCATTGCAACTTGTGTTGCTCAGTCAGAGAGAGGCATCAGACATCCCCTGTAGCTCAAGATCTGGATGTCAGCACCCTCTCGGTGGAGTCCCACCTGGGCTGAGTCCTCTAAAGTGCCAAGTCCCTTCAGCTCGCGCTGGATCCTGGCCCTTGGCACACTGACACTACCACTGGACAGTTTTAAGCAGAATTTCTGGGCCATTCTATGGCCACCCTGCCAAGTGCTGCTATAAGCAGCACCTCTGTGCTGGCTGCAGGCTGGAGCTGGGCTCTTGCACAGCCTGTGGAGCAGTGCATGGCTTCCCCTGCACAGCTGTCAGCTGGAGACCAGGGCTGCAGCAGCTCCCAACCAAGAGACAGCCAGCAGAAGCTCTCTGTTAGAGCTGACAGAAGCAAAAGCCTCTGGAAGCTGAATCTCACCACCAGCAGTGAGCCAGGCACTCCCAGCCAATGCAGCTATCAGATGTTCCTGAAGTTCTCTCCAAGAGATGTCTGGAAGTTTGAAAAGAGCTGCCTTTTCTGTCACCCACCTGTGCTGGCTGTCTCAAGCCCCAAACCCTCATGGACAGATGATGTGCTCCTTCTTGAAAGAAAGGTCAATGCAGTCTTTGGGAAGGATCATAAAAAATACACAAATATAAAGTAGATGGAATAAAACTCTTCTAGGTTTACTGGCAAAATATAATCAGAGGGGTCAATACAGAGTCTGGGAAGATTCTGAATTGTCCTGGTTAATATTCAGGCTCAGCACCCAGCTAAGACAACCATAGAGCACACAGGGTATTAAGCAGACAGGAAATTCTGCTGAGGAATGGCAGAAGAACACTGCAGCAATTCCCTCTGGTTTACACCAGGCCACACCTGACCATGGCATGAGAGCAGGGAAGAAGTGCAGGAGAGCTATGGAGCAGCTGAACACTGGTATAACCATGGCATGGTGCTACTCTAGATATTCAGATATGCCAGGGCTTTACACACATAACAAACATATACAGCAAATACTCTTAGAGCATTATAATAATGAAAACAGCATGCATGAACATAAAAACCCAAGTATACAGAATTTGGAGCATCCCGAGGTCACTAATGAGAGTTATTGGGACTGTTATTGTTTCCAATGCCAAAAGCAGAAGCTTGCTACAGCTGAGTCTCATAGTGGCTTTTGTTGTTTTCATTAGCACTAAACATTGAGGGGAATCTCAAAAGGGAGAGACAATTACCTGGGGAATACAAGCTCTTGATCTATCTTAGCTAGCCCTTCCACCTTATTGTGATTTTTTGTGCTTTCCTTTAATACTAATACTTTAACCACTAATACTAAGAAAAAAACTTCCTGATGTTCAAGCCTCTTATTTTGTAAGTTTGTCAGTTCAAATAAACACATGAGGGGCAGGGACTTGTCCCTGTTCCTTGATCACCACCCTCTCTCCACGTCTCTAACCGGGAATATATTTTTCCCTATATGCTATGTTAAGTCCAGGAGGAAATCAAATATACATTTCTACTGGTGACTTAAGCTCTGATCCTACCATTAGTTAAACACAAGCTTAATTTTATACATGTGAGTCATCCCATCAACATCTCCATATGCCAGAGACTTTGTGGGATTGATGCCCAGAAGTGAAACCATAATGAATGAATTCCATTTCTGAGTTGCAGAACCAGGGTTGGAAACCCTGAGAACAGAGATACTGGAACATAAATCCACAGGATTACATGGGCCAATGAAGTAAACACTTAAAAAAAAAAAAAAAAAAAAAGGGGGAAAAATAAAGAGATTAGCTAATTCCTTACTCTGAAAAAAAAAAACCTGACAAGAGTTGATGTTATTAATTAAGTTTCATTCTTGTTACCCAACAGCCAGTGCTTCTCCAACAAAAACATGGCAAAATGCCTCATTTTAAAGAGCACATGCCAGACTTTGGATGCCTGCTTTTGGCCACAACAGCACCATAAATTTGCTACATCTTTAATTTTGCCCCCATATGTTAGGATTGTGTCTAAACTCAACAACTCCTTTCTTTTCCACACAGGCAAAACAAAAAAATCAAAACTTCAGCAATTTATAGTACCAATGAAACCCCCCAGGACATCCTTACATTTGAAAAGCTTTTTGAAACATTAAGTACATAATTAGAACTAAATATAAGTAATTGATACACTACTGAATTATTAATATGAGTACTGTGTATGCTGTTCAAAATGGTTGCAGCACTTCAGTAATGAAATGGCTCATTACAACAGAGGCAACTGTTTGCTCTGTCGCAGGACCATGTGCCAGAATAAGAGTTGTAGTGAAAAAGAAGAGAATAGAAGAATATTTAACAGCTCAGAGTGAAACCTCAGCTCTTACATTGCTGGCCATGTCTAAAAGCAGCAGGGCCAGAATCTTTCTGCATTGGCATTTCTGTCACCTGCTACAAGACAAATGGATTGGGAGGCTGGTACTCAAAAGCAAACATGACTTGTTATTCAAAGTTCACTTTGAATCTTACACTATTAACAAAATGAATCTTCTTCAGTCCTTTCACAACATATTTTATAGACTCATCTTCTCCTGTGTACTAAACCCAATTTTTAATATGTATTAAAGCATATTTCCTGTATGCCCCATACATTATGAACATTTAATATCAGGTGTTGTGCAAAGAGTCATTGTCAGAAGTGAGCAAGTAATTTCTTCACAAATATCAACTCTTTGCATTTCCAAACTACCCAAGGCTTCCCTCCTTCTCCAGACGTTTTAATTTGTAAATACACCACTCACAGGCCATGACAACAGTGGATTATTCTCATTTGAACTTGCATACTTGTATAGCAAAATGCTTAATGCTTAATTCTGTTTCTCCTATTAAGCAGATTAGTTGGGGGGAAAAAGTGTGTGTGTGTGTATATATATATACATATGTATATAAAATTTGATTTTATAAGGAGAGTTTTAATACCAAAATATGAATTTAAAAATTAGAGTGTGCAAATATTTACCCTGCTCTCCTCTCACAATATTCTGAACAGCAGACTTATCCCTGACAATATTCATCTCCTGTAAACACTGGCAAAGCAATTTCAGAATTGTTATTTCATTGCATATTCACTAGCTGTTGCTGGAGGTATTTTGTTCAGCTCTAATTAGCACAGTTAATAAGATCAATATTTTCATTACTGAATGCTGCAGTAAGGCAAAACATGCTTTAAAACTTACATTTACAAAATCCCAAGAAATATATTTATTGGGAAATCCTACTTGTCTATTTCAAATGCAAAAAGCCCTGAAAATTGGAGGGAAAACAATTTTGGTGTTTGTGATTTTGCTGATGACAGAAATTAAAATTGAAAGATCCATAGTAGTTAGGGTTACTTTTAGAGGCAAAAGGACTCTTTGTTCTAATTGGATTTTTTGTTACTATTTCCTTGTGTCCAATGGCTTTTTCATGAGAAATAAGTGCTGCAGTTTGACTCACTTGCACAGACCTTGGTGTTGACACCATCACCCTCCTTGTACTCTTGCCTGGCTTCAAAAACACCTAACAACAAAAGCCCAGAAACCTGAAAAAAAAAAAATCAGAGGCATTATAATCCAGCAGTAGTCTTTAAAATTCAGCTTTAACTCTGTCAAATAGAGATTGAAAGACATGAAAACAATAGAGCTGCAGCAGCCAAAATGAGTGTTAGCTCTGGGGAAAGAGAAGTCCTCAGCAGCCCTGCCCTAAAAATGGGCCTTGGGGCTCTTCCATCTGCAGAGAACATCCTTTTCTACCACAGAACGCACAACAGTCTCAGCCTTCTCTGCACCTCGTGACAGCTACCAAGAAAAAGAGAATACAGTTGTCAGATATCCTGTTTCTCACATCCCTGGGCTTTGTTTTTTAGCACTCTTCATGTCTAACAATAATGGGTCAGAGAAGGATCCTGACTCTGTAACTCTTTTTTTTTCCCTGAAATTTCTTTTTTTTTTTAAGATAAAAAGCTCAAATTTGTACTTGGAAAGAATTCTTCTATCCTTTCACTGAACTTATTAAATGAATTGGCAATTCACTGTGACTCTACCTCTGTGGAGATGTCACTCAGGAAATTGTGAATGTAAACTACCCTAAAATAATTCCATGCTCATGTTGAGTAATTATTTTAAAAAACTGTTCCTGCAGAAAAATATGATCAAATATCAAATGGATACTGTATAATTAAGCAGCAAGACACATCAGGGAGTAGACTATAGGTTTAGGTGCTTTATTAAGCATCAGGCTGAAGGCAGGGATTGCCAGAGCAGGGAGATGTGCATTATATGGCAGTGCTTGTAACATAAAGCTGTTCCCTGGGGTAACACATCCTGCACCTGTTGAGGTTTTGCCACCCACTGTGTCCACTCAAATCGGTTTTCTTCATTTCCATGCCCCTCTTTTCTACTCAACTGATTCTACTTCCCCCCACAACTAACCTACTTAACTTGTAATTTACAGCATTGGAGCTGTTAAGATATCTACAAGGTAAAACCACAAAAGACAAGAAAAAAATTGGCATAATACTTCTAGGAAAGGCAAGTGAAAATGCTGATGAAACACACTAGGCAGCTCTGCATGCATATTCAGTTTGCTATTAGCGGTATGAGCTCTCATAAAAAACCTGTTCTTTTAAGATGACAATTACAGCAGCAAGGCCAGCATGATCTACTGTCCAAATATGAAACACTTAATTTAAGAAATGGAGAAAAGCTATTTAATAGCGGGAACATAAAGAGAAGCCATTTGGGAACTTATCTGATTCCTAAGCTTCACATACTCATTTTCCAACAGACACAAATGCAAGCAGTAGCTTTAGAATTATTGGAGGTAGTACATGTGCTGCTTACACACTCAAATGAGAAAATATTTGAATGGGACTGCTGTTTCTGCAGCAGCAAAGAGCTGGGAGAACAGAGTGTCAGAAAATCTAATACTAAACATCCAAGTAAAGAGGATCTCCAGTGGACAATAGATCAAGCCAATGTCACCCCAATCATGTCTTGATTCTTTACTCTCCCTTGATTGAAAAATCAGTTACATTCTTATCTGCAAGGAGAGGGGTTAAAAAATAATAAATATTTGATTCCTCACCTGGACATATCACTCTGGCAAGATGCACTGTTTCTCAATATGACAGCAGAGATGAACAGCATTTCCAGAGATAGCCTTTTCTCTTTTTCTTTTCATGAAACAAGGCTGGATTTTGGTAACAATCAAAGACATTAATCATTAAACCCAATCCCTTGAAAATATGTGCCAGGGGTCCTGGGAATCCATCACATACTGATGCTACCCAGGGAATTCTCATACACTGCACAACTGTGGCCAATACAGATTAACACAAAGAAGAACACTGGGTCATCCTATCATAGAATCTCAATCCAAAGACTACCCAGAATAACTCAAGTTTATGTGGCAACATTTCCCATTTTCATTATGTTACACCACAGATTTAGAGACTGTTGTACTCCATTGCCTGCTCTCTTTACTGTCTCTGTCACTAGAATGAGACACCCAGAGCTTAATGCCACATGCAGGCTGTGAAAGACAGCAATACAGTGAACTCCTTCATATTTTATAAGTTAATTTGCCAGACACTTCAGCATGTTCTTACAGGCTGCTTCAGCTGGGAAAGAGAACAAAAGTAGCTGGCCATTCTAGTCAGAGAGCAAACAGACCTTCCCCAGTCCCAGCTCCTGACTGGGAACACTTTGTGCCACAGGCTGTGCGAACCACAGAGCAAGAAAAGGCCCAAAGTAACGCATGATGGTCATCATTTAACACTGTTTGCGAGACCTGTTGACAATACAATATTTACAGATGTGTATGTTAATATAAATGTGCATGCATACATATAAATATATATTTCCATACCAGAAAAGCACAAATTCCTTGATAGCCTCAGGTGAGGACAAACCATATAGAGGAGACTCCTCTGCCAATGGACAGAGAGGGAAAGTGAGGGCAAAATAAGGGTTTCTTGTGTGGGTCTGAGGTAGACAATTGCTGCTGTGGAGTAGTCTGGAGACTGTAGCTGTGGCTAAAAGGGGAATAGCATCAATCTCTTCTCACAGCATTGCCTCTCAGGGTCTTATTAAGCATGTTTTGCGAAGAAAAGCTAGAATTTATCCTAATACACAAAACCCACTGCAACTGTACTCCAAATCTGTGGCTACAGAAACCAAAACCAGAATTATGTTCTTATGTTCTTAGAGATATTGAAGAAAACCTCCAAAAAATCAAAACCAGAAACCCAAAATGTTCACAAACAACTGCCAGGAATTTTGTCTTTATTTGTTTGTTTGATGGTGGTCTGTGCTTAACAGACAATGCATCCTCCTAAGCCATTCAATTAAATCAAGACCAAACAAAGAACCAAAATCCACCCATCTCTCTCCCCACCCCCATTCACAGGAAAACTTTGATCTGTCATGCTGGCAATAAAACCAAAAAACACCCGACCAAAACATTCCTATCACTCCACTGCACTGCTTAGACTCTGCTAGTTAAACTCCACTCAAGTAATCAGTTACCATTTATTGGTTCAGTTATCTCCTTGTCTCTGCAATCAAATAAGAAACTAAAATAATGCACCTCAGGAGCAGCAATGCAAGCAGAGTCAGGCAGGGGCTGTGCTATTTGAAGGTCAAGTAAAACAGCATTTAAAGTCAAGTGGCAGTCAAACCCTGCCTTATTGTGTTGCCCTTACAGAGGTTTGTGCTCACCATTACACTGAAATACAACCAGACTTCCTCTGGAATTTCTGCTCATTTTCACAGAGTAAATCAGCCAAGGTTTTGGATCATAGGAATTAAGTTCATTGGTGACTGAGCTTAGTCACATCACAGAGGGATACCTGTGCAGTGTTTAATCAGAGAGCTTAGCTCTTTCTTTATGTATAAACTCTAGATCTTCTACAATACAATTTTCTGTTCTGCCAGTGAATCATGGCTTAAAGTTTGCTTAATTCTACCACAGCATGCATCTCACATAATGGTCTCCCCTGCAGACAAAATTTCTACCCAAAGTACCAGGCTATTTCAGAAAGAAACCACTCTTATTTGCCTGAATTGGTTGGTATGCTACTTAAATAGCCACATCCACCTAGTGATTTCTCTAAATGCTTGTTTTCAAATGCTTTAAATTATTTTTGGTTCTGTCAAAGTTAGACAAAGTTTAGGTGGGTACAGAGCACATAAGACTTAGAACACACTCATATCTATCACATATTTAAATTGGGAGCATGTAAAGCAACAGGCATATTAAAGTCTAGACCACCAATTTCTGTTCTTAGGACTATGAGTAATACTTTAGTTAGGCACAGAGACATCTAAGTGAGAGAAAAAAAAAAAAAAAAACAACCAAAGGGCAGAGGGACTGTGTAAATCCTCAGATGGTTTTGACACTTAAGTGTATCAGTTTTCAGATAAGCCATGGACTTTGGATGACATGTGATAGAAGGAGAGAACTCAGCAATGGAAGAGAAGAATGAGCAGTGCATTAAGCAGCTCTGTTCCAGTCTGATGGAACTGTGTGTTTTTAAAGGCCACCTGGCATATCAGGCATATCCCTTTTCAGGCTGTACATGTTACAGGGCTGCAGACCTCAGATAGATCTCTGCGCTATTTAGCCATTTGGGGATGAAAGATTGAAGGGGCTCAAATCTCTCTCTTCTCCTCCACCATGACCCATGGAGCAGACCCCAGCTGAAGGTTAGATTTTGTAAAAGGCCAGCTCTATGTGCTGCTCTATGATTTCAGTGTAGAAAATATCCATGTTCTTGTGTTGTTTCTTCATAACATGTACTATTTCTCTTGCCCACTGGCACAAGTAAAAGAACTCATATAATCAATGGCTAAAATCCTTCACTACATTTTACCCTCAATGATCTTTAAAACCCTGTGAGTTAGTCTCAGGCTCTGAGGCCATCAGGGCATGTTTAAAGCACACTACAGAAGCCCATGGATGCAGTTCACTGGTCACTGAAACATGACTTCCCCCTGGATGGCACCCCAGGTGAGGAGCAGGGGATCCTAAATCCTCCCTGTGGGATGAGACCCCCTCTGGGGCCTGGCCTGTGCTGTGCAGTGGGGCCCATGGAGCGGCTGTGTCCTGGGCAGCCCTGTCCCTGTGTCCCCCTTTGGAGCAGCACAGGGGGTGTCTGAGGACTTGCTGCAATTAGGATCTTTAACAACGAGACTGTTTGGGCACAAACATGAATTACCTGGCCTGACACACCCTGGTCACAAGCTGAAACAGCTCAGGTGACCCTCACACACTGCTGGCCCTGCCTGATGCCCCAGTGAGAGCTGACAAGCTTCACCAACCAGGAGCCAGGCCTGATACTCCCCAAAGCAGGTTCCTGCACTCTGACCTTGCTCCTTGCACTAGGAAAATTCACTCCATTATTTTATGGGGAAAGAAAGCTCTTACCCACCTTTTTTCTTTCATCACAGGCCTTTGAGCGGCCTGGTCTAGTGAAAGGTGGCTCTGCCCACAGCAGGGGAGTGGATTTGAGGATCTTTAAAGTTCCCTTCCAACCCAAGCCAGCCTGGGATTCCCTCAGCATCCATCTCCAAGTCAGCTGTGCAAAATCAGACATGAGAAGAATTTATTGAGTTTGCTAATGACACTGACCTGGTTTTCCTTCTGACCTTTTCTTTATTTTCCAGTGACTGCCTTCCTTCATAGCTCTTAATGACATTTAGAACCAGATTTTTAATTAATGTGCCTAAGAAGCAGATAGTCAATTAGGATTTTAACAAATACCTCATAGGCTAGGCATATCAGCTCTATTGATGAGGTAGGCATATATAAATGTTTGGGAAAATCAGTCAGACATCTATCTGCAGCTTACAGCACCTAATGACCTTAAAATATAGTCTAATCTTTAAGTTCAAGATATTCAAAAAAGCTTTTGTTTTTCATGATGAATGTCATGCATATATATACAGAGGGAATATTCCTCCATCCCTTTCAACCAAGAATAGAAAACAGTGAAAAAAAAAATACAAACCCCAATCCTTTGAGCCTTATAAACTTTCCAAGGAAATTGACTGTCCTGTAATACTGCTGGTAGAAAATGAGGGTGAGTTGCAAGCAGTATTCCAAAGCACAGTAGCAAGAGTAATTGGCTTCCTGCCCCATCCCAAAGTCCTTGACCTTTTGCTCCTCATTAGAGACATAAAACATGGGGAAAACAGTTACATTTGTCATATTTCTTGTAAAATTATACAAGTAGAAATTGAAACAGTTTGGAGTCAATAAAGTGAATTTGAAAAGCTGCCTGTAGGAAATTGCTAAGAATAGAATTCCTCAAATCCCCTTGAAGTGATTTTAGAAGTAGTTATGCCACGAGCACTTGTACAATGCACTTCAAAGTATTAAAACTTTAACAGAGAAATTATAAACAAAGCTGTAAAATTTAAAGATGCTAAGGCATCTGCTACTGTTCTGGTATTTAAACCACAGATCCTGGTGAAATAAAAGCAATCATACAAATACCTGAATTTAGAGACATTCTGATCCCTGCTTTTCTCCATATAATTCATTACTGGGATTAAAGGGTCTCATTGAGAGAACAGCAGAATTGAAACATACTGTTAACCTACACATGGTTGCTCCTCCTGTCTTTAGTGGTATATTTAATTTAAACCCCAGACCTCATGAAGCAGAATATCATCCTAGGTATGTTCTACTATTGACAAAAGTTAATATTGTGTTAATTTGCTGCTAAAACAAAACAGTTGCCTGAACTTCAAGCTCTAGGATTTAAGAAGTAAATAACTTTAGGCAATATCTGATAGCATATTTCAGGCACAAATATGAATGTGTACATTAATAGAGGCACTAATGTTGCCTCAAACAGAAGCATAAGAAAGCAATATTGATAATAATAATTTAATTAAATAGGGAACATTAAAGTAACTGATGTATCAGCACAGAAATGTTCCGTTTCCAAAATTGCAGAACAACATCTCTTGATGAGAATATTCATGCTGTGAATCAACACTGAAAGAAACACAGTAGATGCTGTAAAGGAGGAAGAAAGAGAGCTCCAGCCAAGGGTTTAAGATTAATTGCCACTTCAATCTACCACTCCTAAGTAATTTGCAATAGTCAGTCAGCTTCTCTGTCTTCAGAAGTTAAAGCAATAAGGCAAGCAAAAATAATTGAACCTGCAGGTTTTTTGCATGTCTACTAGTTCTACATATAGAGTTGTTCTATACAGTATAACATGAATATATATAACATATATATATGTATAAATAACATGTATAGTTTTCTATAAGTACCAGCTAAACAAATATAACTTTAATTGCAATGAAGGATAACACAGAGATACCCAGCAGGGTATGTGGGGCACAAATAACAAATACCTTTCTGGGTATCTGTATGTTAATGAAATTAACAGCAGAGCCACCTCATGC